>NC_135489.1:20949912-21552237 GCF_052094955.1 Ictidomys tridecemlineatus | reverse complement strand
ATCCTAGCTCATTCTGTTTCTGATACACTTGCCCATTTTCAACCCTAGGTCTTCCTCTTGCTTTCCACTTTCCCATCATGCTCTTCCCCTCACTCTACTACACAGTGTACTACTTCTCCTCTCCTATGTCTTTGCTTAACTATCCCTTTCCCTAGAAGACCATTCCTAACCTACCCTTTCCAATCTACAATCCTCTTTCCATATCTCCATTGTACTTCTCTTATTTTTAATACAATTTGCTACCCTTTTATATGCCATATATTTGGTCATTGGTTATAATTATTACCACTACTACTTATTATTATTTCCTGTAACCTTTCACTGAATGTAATATCCTGACTATTGGGATTCATATCTATTTTACTTGCTCATTCCCACGTGTCTGAAACAGTTGCTGGCACAAAGTAAGTATTCTGAAATAATTATTCAATGTCTGAATGGATAGATGGATGGATGGAAGAAAGGATAGTGGAAACATCCTCTTTACTTTAATCTCTCCTGGACATTTCTGACATTCCCTAATTATAGCCCTGCAGAAGGACCTGGGATTCTTTTTCTTTGCCCCTATCTGGTAGCAGAGACCTAGATTCTCAGGAATTCTAGGTGAGACCTGTCTGCTGCTATGGCTGCCATGTCCTTTATTTGTGGCCTCATGAGTCCCAACTTCCTTGACTGCTCTCTGTTGGCCTTCTGTTTCTGAACTCTACCCATCTGTGCTATAGTGGCCACCTTTCTGGACCATTGAAAACCAAAAGACAAAAAACAAGAAGTGTAGGAGAAATGCCAGATTGATGCTTTGTTTTGGGGTACAACCCCAATAAATGTTTGTTTTTATTTAGTATGTACTGAGTTGGACTCAAAGTTAGATTCTAATCACTATGACTTATTATTTCATTTAGAAGCTCTTGCTCTTAGAAACTACCTCCATTTGAACCAGGAAATCAAGGTTTCAAAAGATTAACAATTGGTCCCACGTTTCACAATTAACTGGGTAAGCACTGAGAATCAAATATGTAGACCTGATAATTCATACTCAGAGCCTATGAGCACCATGGCTTTAGTTGGAGGTACCTGCAGGAGGATTAATGGGATCAGTTTTTCAAATGCATACTGTTTCAGAGTCTGCACTAGGTGCTGAGGATGTACTGAGAGCAGAGGGAGTGAGACTTGTTTACCCATTAAGCCTATGATCCAGACTGGGTGGGAATACTATATATCCATATGTAAAGCTGTGAGTATTGGTTATCTAATATATGAGCCATAGAAAGCCTTTGAAACCTAAAGCCTGTTGAAGAATACCTTATCATCCTGTAGTGATTCAGTCTTTATAGTTGCCCTTCAGAATAGGCCAACCAGGCTTGTATAATAGGTTCTCTTCAGCATTTATGTAATTTCCATTTCTTTTGAATGATTGGTATTTCAGTGTAACTTTGGATTTTTATATGCATGAGTTTGATCTGCTTAACTATGCCATATTATCAGCACTTTGAATGCAAAGATACACTACTTGTTTTGTTAAGGGATGGTTGAGGATAGTGAGAACATGAGGTTAAGAGAATAATTGTATAAAATGGGCTCAATGTTCTGACCCCACATGCTTTCTTTGTCAAAAAGCAATTTCCTGCAGCCCTGCTTGGCCTAAGGGGATAGGGAATGTCACATTCCTCAGCAAACTACCTGTTTTTTTTGCAAGGAAATGCAGGCAGAAAATAAACCTTGATAAGAGGAACCCAAGTTACTTTGAAAGGAGAGACTTTTATGACCCTTTACACAGACCAGATTCTGGAAGATAAGGATAATTCCTCCTAACCCCAAAAAACTGCAAAAAATGATTAAGAATACAATTGGAACTGGTCAGCATAGGCCAGGGGACATAGAATTGTCATGGCAATAGGTACTTGAAAGTATGATGTCCTCTTGCTGTCAGTTGAAAGATAAGATTTGGACCTTGGTAGAACTTTGTGGAAACTTCTGTGGAATCCACAATAAAGCTGGAGTGCAGGATAGGCATATTGTCCCTCTATTCACTGAGAAGAGCCACTCTCTCTGTTAAGAGTATCCCCTTTCCCTCTTCCTATACTTTCAATAAAATGGATGCCTGTTACTCTGAGGGAGAAGTCTGAAATCTTTCTGACTTGATCACAAGAATCAGGGTCTTTACACTGCCACAGTTTCTCAGAAGGCCCCAACTCAGTAAAAATTGTATTCCCTTATTCCCCAAGATTCTTAGTTGTCTTCCTTCCAAACAGAACATTCTCAACATACACTCACTGACCCAAAATGGTTTAGGGTACACTTTTTATACTTACTGCTTTTGTGTGGGAAGATGAAAATATTAGTGTATTTTGATAAACTAGTGTAATTTATCAAAAGTAATGTGGATAGATATGGAAAGAGAACACCTAGACATAACTGCTTAGGATCTAAGTAGTGTGGATTATTTATTTCTCTGTGCCCTTTAAAAGACATTCATACATCAACAGTGGGTGAATTTTAATAGAAGAGGTATAACTAAGCACCCAATATGAAGAGCTGGGTTTAATGAATTAAGCAAGTTTTAATCATTATGAGCTGAGGATTGCTGAATAATCGACCATCAGCTCTGCAATGAGAATAGGAAACAACATGAAGTGGTTATTTTTGATTTCCAGTAAATCTACACACCCAGTAGATGAAAATGCAGATTCCCAAGCACCAAAAGGTGTTCTGATCTATGCTGGCAATCTTAAAATTTTGAATTCAAAACATTACTTTTGATGGAGTTTGAAAGATTAGACAATGAGAAATAAGAGGGAGACTCTGCAGATATTGGTGGTTCCTGTTTTATCCCCATGGGACTTTAATTCCTTGCACTTATATTGGTTGTGTAAAATTCCCCCCACCCTTTTTTTCTGGAGAAACAGAGAGCCTGACTGCACCAACACAGATTCCTTTGGAAACAGTTGTGAGTGAAGGGGACTTGTGTCTTTATTGGAATCTCTCTTTCAGGTGAGTTCATGGGGGTTTGTCAACTTTCCAAGAGACTGTCTTTGGTCCAAGTGTTAACTAAGCAACAAGGGGTTCTTCTTCAGGAGCAGGGTGACCCACTGTCCCGGTTTTCCTAGGACTAAGGGGTCTCCTGGGTCACAGGATTCCTATAGAGCTCCATTAACTGTTGGGCCCATTGGAACAAGCTATTCAGGTCAATCAGCTAAGCTTTTCAAAAGTTCAGCCTGCTCATTAGGAGAAACTGATAAATATTTAGAATGAGTCTGCCTTTGAGATGAATTGAGATGATGTCCTGACCATAAATAAATACTATTCCCCAATAAGGGCAGAAGAGAGTTAAGGACAAAGGATGAGAGTGGAATAAAACTCAAGCAAGTCTTCAAACTCATCATCTTTTTGTGCTCTTTGGAAACATTTCATTGATATTTCTTATTAGTTTCTGAAGTCAGTTTCATTGGACAACCTTATCCCATACCTTTAAGCAAATATTCAAGTTAATGGTAGCATTTATTTTTCATCAATTTCTTTGCTTTTCTTAATGGCTAATTTGCAGGTTTACTAATAGCTAAGATGTTTAGCGATGTAAAGATTGGCCTTAGTAAAACAGACACGCAATTACTGCCAAGGACAACCACAGCCGTGGTAAAGAGCCAGGAGACTTTACAGAATTAGATCAAGCTAACCCTGAGAGAACCAAAGATGTCCTTCCTATTGTCTTCTTCTTTCATGATTGTAGCATCACATCATGTCAAAATTCTTAAGAGATATTACTACATTAAACTTTTGTTGGTGTCTTTTTCTTCATAGATAATTTTTAAAGTGACACATTTGCTTGTTAACCGAGCCTAGAACTCAACAGCTCCACAGACCAAGCAAGCAACCTATGAATTTCTCATGTCTATCTTTTGCCAGCCTACAATTTATAAACAGACAGCCGTGAATTGCCTCATGGAAGCTCAGTGTAGACCACGGTTCATCACTGAAAAAAGATTTTTAAGCTTCTACCTAGGGGCTCTCCTAATAGTCAGTAGTTTAATTTAGGAAATAGAAACATCTTTGCTTGCAGAGATATGTTTATCCACTTCAAATATTCAGATACACTTATTTCATAAGAATGAATGGAAAATAGGGACTGGTGCTTACATGTCCTACTGATAAGAAACACAGTCTTGTAAACTTTAACAACTGCAGAAATAATTGAGTAGGACAAAAATAGTGACATGTTTGCTTTAATTGGATGCTTATCTGACTTACATTGGTGTGTTAATGAGGCTGTACTAACTGCTGCACCAATCAACATCTCAGTTCATTTATGTTAACAATAAAATATCTCTTGTTGTTCCATGTAGTGATCTGGAAACCCAGGAGTCCTCCTTCTCTGGGCCTCTGCATAACTGAGGCCTCAGAGTCCTCCAGATCCACTACCACCAGCTGGCAGGTTAAGGGACAGAGAGCAGGTGGAGATCTTACAGGGGACTTTCTGGGAAAGGCCTGAAAGTGGCGTCACATTTACTCACCTTGTTAAGACACATTGCAGTCACGTGGCAGAGAGATCTGGGAAATAAAGCCTTGTGTCAGGCTCATGAGGGAAAGGAAATGGCTTGTTGATCATGTGGCCTTGCCTCTGGTACCACTGGTCAAAGGTGTGTTTGATTGTGAAGAAATAGAAAAAGATTTAGGAAAGTCTTTAAAATGCTGGAAATAGATGGTCCAAATTCTGTTCCAGAGGAGATTATAATTAAAGATTTGATGGTCCTTGGCACTTTAGGAATAGGCATGATTCCCCTCTGACTGTTCCTTGGCGTAGTTATGTGTATGCCTGTTGTGGTCTTATGCAAATCTGTACAAAAGTAACTTCCAGGAGCACTACAAATAGCCTTCCCTTTTGCAGAAATTAGGTTCCAGAGAATTTAAGGAAAGGATATAAATTGTGAACATTTTTCACAAGATCTAGAATATACCTCCCAGCACCCACTCTCTACTCGTATCCTCGATTTTTCTATTTGTCTTTAGAATCTCTGTTGACATCGAAGAGGAGATCCAAACCTTGTCAACGTAGTCAATATACGGTGGGGTCCATTAGGTGGATGGTCATGCCATAGGAATGCCCACAGAGAGGGAGGAGTAGAATTAAAGAATTTAAAATAGGAAAAAAAAAATTCATTTGATGGCTCTTCTTCAAAGACTGAGCCAGTGGGAGACTTTCAAATACATAAGACAGGAATTCCAGTGACTTTTCCTACGAGTGTCCCTTTGGGTTTACTAAATCTCAATACATGAAATAAACATCCCCCTATGGGGGACAAAAACATCATATTTCCTGACAGACTTAAAACAATATAAAGTTATGAATCATCTGTTGATCTTTTTAGCACATTTATTGTCTCTAGAATTAGATGCTAAGTCCTGGAGGGCAGGGACTCTCACCTTCAAATCAAATTTTGTGTCCTGTATATACTAAACGTTAAAAAACTGCCCATTTACAGTAATAGATAGGCAGGATCTGCCATAAAGCACTTAAAAAGAAGTATGTCCATCCATGCTGGCTTCCAACTGCTGAGGCAGGCCTCATCTATTTGGGAGACAATAGGTTATGTGGGTTCAACTTGAAAATTATTCACACGCTGGGTGTATACTATCAACCCCCACCCCACACACACTGGAAAATTTCTTCTTTGATGTGTAAAAGAACACAGGCCAACCTTTTTCATCCCTGTGTGTCATTATTGAGGGTTATCATTTACACTTCTGCATTTTAACTGGCCTCAACAAATCATCTGTAAAGATCTCATTCTGTCAACCTACGTAAATCTAAATGAAAACAGTAGCAGAAATTATTCTTTAGAAAATCACTGCAGCAACACCTAACTCCAGGTTATGGGGAGAATTGAAGTATATTTCTAAGCTCAAAGTCCTGCAAGGAGAATGAGAAATTATACGGAGCTAAAAGAAAGTGAACCCGTAATAAATACATATCAGGATAATGACTAAGAATGCATCTTCTTCTCACAGGTATTACTAAGCCCTTAAGCAGAGGAGTCCTACTGAACTTTAAAAAAAAAAATCATGGAAAGCCCTAATGAAAAATTGGCATTCTCAAAGGTTTTGGAATACTTTGTCTGTCCTTGCTGAACCTTGAGTCTTCGTTATTGGTTTTCTCATATGGAAATATTTGCAATTTTGCCTTATACAAGGGGTACAGACCCAGGAAGGCACCTGCAGTAGTGAAGTCTGCATGCAGTGCTCAAGAATGACCTCACTACTTCCTGAGACCCCAGAGAGAGAGAGAGAGCCCAGGTCCTCTCCAAGCCTTCTTGGAGTTGTTACACCAGTCGGGGGCTACAAAACTTGAGTAGGGTTTCTCAGAGTGTCCAGAATCTCGACTTAGCTTGTCTTCCACATGGTTTCCTGACTTTGTGCTAGGCTGTGTGGATGAAACTTTGTAAATGAATGGATTTTAAACAAGGACTTCTTCGGATAGTGAAATGTCACATGTGGTACAAGAAATTCTTTTTGCCTTTTGTAGACCAAACCCCCTGTTATCCTCTTCTCATTTTCCCTTTCCTTCCTGTCTTTACTTTAAAGAGTCCCCTGTGTGCTCTATCCCAGCTTCCTCCCCAGTTCTCCAGCCATACCCACCTGACCTCCTTTGGAGAAAACCATTCTTGCCACTCTCATCCCACCCAACACGACTAGTCTTAGCATCCTTACTGTCAGCAATTTCTTTGACTGACCAATAAAGTTCGATAAAGGAATATGTAATGTTACCATTGGAGTTTCATATTATTTACCCTATTATTTCATGTTACCATATTGTTTCACTAATAGGTACGAATTTTGTTATTTTCTGTGGGATACCAAAAACGAAAGGAAATTTGCTTCCAAAATACACACTATCAATAAATTTATCTCTCTTGTTAATGTATCTCTGTTTTAAAGGTATTTAAGCCACAGGGAAAAAAAATCCCCTTCAGAATTCCAGATAGCAAAAGTAAAGTAATGTATTTACTTGGGTCTTGGAAGGTCACAGGTGGTTGGAAAGTTCTTATCACTAAAAACAGAGGTAAGATAACCACATATGTGATAGTCCATGGCCCCAGCTCCAAGGGCCCAGGTTTTGGCAATTCACTGCTAATATTGCTTAGTGATAACAGGGGTGAGTGTGAAAGATATGATTGAGAGAAAAATCAATGTTTTCTGTACTCATCTGTAGAAACAGCAACCCTGTAGCCTATTAAACTGCCTGCTGGGGTATCCCAGATAGCCATGGCTTTTTCTCACTTAGGATATCTCTAAGAATTTGTGAAATTCAGCATCAGCATTACTGATGGAGTGTGCCAAATTGAGAGATGGGAGACTAGAAGTCTGACACTGAGTTCTGCCTTCAATTTCCAATCCTGTTGACCTGATGTCAAATGGTGTATCATTTTCATGAATTGTTTTTATTCTTTAAGAAAAGGGAAGTTCCTTGGGTAATTTGACACCATCTGTCACATGAATGACCTCAGTTTTCTTGGTCCAGATTACAGCCAGTCATCCCAGGTTGCTTTTGGTTAGGGATGGTCTTTGATGAACCTGAGACATGTTGGAAGGAGGTGGCTACAGGCATGGAGGTTGCTGTACTAGCAGTTGTTAATGGGAAGGAAAACAGTAAAACCCTCTTCACTGGATGAGTTGTTCTCCTCTATCCCAGGCCTGTCTCCCAAGTGAAAGAATGACAGCCATTCCTACCCATATTAGGAAAACTTACATATCAAAACCCAAAGCTCAACTGATAACATTTTCTTCAGTGATGTCTGTAACTGGAAAGCAAATAAAATTTCAGGGGAAATAAAATATTTGTTTTCAAAGGCACCTATCCTTTGTGGTCCAATAGATGGTACAGTTATTTTTGAAGCTAATTTATACTTATTCATTGTTTCATGAAAGAATGGGAACTCAGAGTCAGAACAGGTATGCTCCAGGTGCTAATTCCAGCTGTACAGTTGTCAAATGTTCCCAGCGATTTCTTCGATTTATTGGTGATTCTCTTATAGCTCACCTGCTAGAGGAAAAACAGGACAAAGTGGCCTTTTGTATTGCTTCTCTCACTAAAACTCTAGAATTCTAAACATTTGGCTGGTGACACTGGTCTCAGGTGATAGATTCAACAAGTTAATTGGCATCTAGAAGAATACATCACCTTCCTCCTTGACTAATTCAAGGTCACTTGAGTGCCTCCAGGGCCTGTATTTCATTCCTTAGCTGAATCATTGACCCTGGCCACAGATGTAGTTACCTCCTATTGGTTTCCATAAAGAGGTGAGTGTGACAGGTCTTCCAAAGCTCTTTCTGCCTTCACCTTCTGCTGCACCTCCCAGGCTCAGCAATGACCCTGAACTTGGCTTATGTGCCACCAAGTGATACAATGATTCTAAAAACTTTGCAGTGTCTTTAAGGTCTTTTAGGATTATTTATCTTGAATCTTCAAAAGGACTAACGACTCCAGCTCAGCCCTTAGATACATGAACAACTTAAGTGGGAGAAAATGACTTTAACTCTTCATACTTCTATTCTAATATGCTTACTGGAGGGAGAGAAAAAAGCAATTCCCATACTCTTACCATACTAACTTAAAGGTGGAGGGAATGTGGGAGCAAAGGAGGCTGCCACTGATAATAGAGAAGTTAGGAGACTTCTGTGACTCATTAAGAATGGCATAAAGGGAAAAAGCACAAGGTTCCAAATTAACCAGATCATCTTGCTTCCTGTCTGTCTTCTCCAAGGCTCATTTTCCAACTTCAAGTCATTCAGAGGCATCACTTGAAGATAGGATTAGATTCTAATGTGGTCTTTTGGCCTGGGCTGTTATCTATCTGGTGGTGAAAGTGGAAACTTCTATCATCATGAACTAATAAAGTCTGCAGGTATCCCTGCAATGGTTGGAGGTAGTGGCCTCCATTCTGAACAGTCATTCATGTGGAGTTGCAGAATTTTATAGGTGAGGAAATGGAGGCCCCCCAAAGTGAAGTAGTTTATCCAAGATTACAGAGTTTGGTAGAGATAGACCCAGAAAGACAACTCAGATCTCTGCCCCCTTCATCTGGTTCCCCAAATCACCATCATTTTGTCTCAAGAGAAGCAAGGGGAAAGACTTGCTGGTTCATGGAGAACAATGAAGTGGGGGTCCCCTGACTGGTTATTTTTAGAGTGATGCTTTACAACTATTTACCAAGTGGTCTTTGAACACTTTCCATTCCCTGAATTGGTGTCTGTTTAAGAAAATAATTTCTCTATTATTTTTTTTTAGCTTTCTTCAATTTGAACAAGTAAATATAGAGCAATTATGAAAAAAACTGATGATACTATTAGTCATCCTGGTCTCAACTCCATTGTCAAGTGGAAAGCCTGACATCTCGTCTTAAGAATTCTAAGAGGAAAACCTGGACATGCTTTGTCTCTCTGTGCTTTGCTTTCTTCATCTCTGAGGATAGATGACACTTAGGCAGAACTTTGGGGGGAATCATTCAAGCCCTTTTCCCTAACGTCCAGGTGGAAAACAGAACGCACTTTAAATATACTTAAAGGCGGTAGAAATCATCAGGGTAAAGCTAATATGAAAATAACCTCTTATAAGAAGATGAATGCAAAGCTTTAATAGTGTCAGAAAATAATGCGTACAATGTGGATAATAAATAATACCATTAAACCCTTGTATCCTTTCCACTATCTGTCAAGATAAAAAATGTGATATTCATTGCCGGGCCATAATTACTTTTATATTTGAAACAGGAAGAAATAGGGTTGATAAAACAGGAAGATAAGAGCTTTCTTCTGCAGTGTGTGTGTGTGGGAGGTGGGGGTCTGCTAGGTCTCTTAACATTGTTAAGCATCAGCCTAAAGATAACCAGTTTGGGGACCCCCTCTTCATTGTCCTTTAGTGACAAACAGGGACTTCAGCTTAGCATCTCCTTTCTATCAATATCCCAAGAAGGAGTTTTAGCATCTCAGCCAGTAGAAGAGATTGATTCTCCTGCTATGAGCTTTTTGGTTGTGGATTTGATAAGGAAGGGAAAGAGGAAGTGAGCAGGTGAAGGGATGGATCATGAGCTTAAGGTTATAATTCTGAATTTCCAAAGACATTTTTGGGTGGACTAAACAGATGTTTTGTGATTATTACAGCAACTTAGATCTTGATTTCAATCAGAGTCCAACCCCCACCTGTCCCCATTGCAATTTGACTCCGTCTTCTGTTACTTTCTATGTTTTACAGAAAATCATTTGGAATAACTTTTCTGAGAAGATTAGTTCTTTACCAGATCAGAGTTGCATGTATTATTTTGGAAAGAACTTTGATATCATCTTCAAACATTTGAATCCTAAAACAACAGAAGCAATGCTCCAGAGGTAGATAGAAGCCAATGGTCCCACTGAAGTCAGCTTCTTTACCTACAGCTCAGGCTCATGAAAATCACAATGTTTCCTTCGTGAGTTTCATGCTGAAAATAAGGCACGTGTAGCTTCCGGACCTGAGGGCTTAAATCACATTTTATATTCCATGTACGCAGCAGCCACATTGTCTCCTTTTCCTTTTGTTCTTTTTTCATTTGTGACAGAAACCAATTGAAGTTTTATTTCGAATCATCTGGCTGTCGGCATAATGAGCTTCAGATTCAGATTTGTGATTGTTTAGGGGGCGTGTGTGTGTTTGTGTGTGTATTCATGTGAGTGTTTAATTAAACTGATAGGAAATGCTGTCGGAGCCAAAGGCAGTGATTCTTCTTTTACTCATTTAATGTTGCTCAGATTATGCTAGCTCTCTGTTTATAGAATCTTTCATGTAATACCGTTGCCTTTTGAGTATGCTGGTTTAGTCGAAAGCATTCATTTAGATGGGAATAAAAGTTTAATTACTCCCTTTCACCTTTACACATTTGTTACAAATTAATGCAGCAACGTGGAGAGTGGATTGGATAAGCAATAAGACATTTCCTACCCTGATCTGGGACTGCCTTCAATAAGTTTCCTATTACTTTGGATAAGTCCCTTCCCAAAATAGGGTAAGATAACTGCCACCAAGAAGATGGTGATAACCTTACAATTGAATATTGTGTCTCATTCCAGTAGGAGTCAAAACTTCAGATGATCAGCAGAGGCACAGGCATCCTGTATCTTCAGCATGAGAGTCATGGGAAGCACTATGATGCTTTCCGTCACTTAGGAGTATCTTGGGAAAATGATAAAGTGCAAACTAGAACTTGGTGTTAGAACTAGAACTCTTTTAAATGGGCATAACTACGATGTGAGTTTTACTAGTTTAATAAGAACAGGGGTCTTACGAGACAAAGATATCCAGGGCAATGTGAGCAACATGAAGCTTGAGAGGACCAGCCTTTCCCTGGCCTCAAGAACTAGACATCTGTGCGACTGGATCTTCTTCTGCAGGTTGGAAGCTTTTTCTCTCAGTGTGGATCAACATATTCCACCATGCTATGTAGATACATGTTGCTTGATGCCTCAATTTAGATACTGTAAATCTGCATCTTCTGGAACGGCACCGGCTTGACCAGGGAGCCCTCATTGCCTGAACTGTGCAAAGGCTCGGATGCTGATGCGGTTGAGTGTGGTGCACGATACCCATCAGCTGCAGCCAAGTGCAGGGTCACCCTGTAGAAACACGAAGGATGCTGTGGAGCTGTCTGAGTGAAGGGGAGGACTGGCATCCTTTCCCCCTCATCTTCCTGACTAGATGCCAAAGGCACTTGGTACCCTATAATTGTGCCCTTATCAGGAATTATCCTCTGCTGTCAACATTGTCTTTCTTCCTATTTTATTCATCTTTTCCTTTGTCCTAGTTCCTCAGGTCAATGTTCTCTGCTATGTTAATCTGATAAATTAATTCCTGCTGAGGCTTTCTGACCAATTTTATTTAAGGATTAAATCCTCTCATGGGTACATTTTTACAAAATTATTCAATGTTTTCAATTGTGGGAATATTCAGTGTTCACTGGGCACTTATTACATGCAGAGCATCGTGCTGGGAAATGCCAAG
Source organism: Ictidomys tridecemlineatus (assembly GCF_052094955.1). Taxonomy (NCBI): domain Eukaryota; kingdom Metazoa; phylum Chordata; class Mammalia; order Rodentia; family Sciuridae; genus Ictidomys; species Ictidomys tridecemlineatus. The sequence goes on along the minus strand of NC_135489.1, from coordinate 21,540,218 downwards.
TCAGGTGAGATATGGCTCAGCAGGTGTGGGAAGGACGCTTACTGCACCTGATGTTAGATTACAAAAACTTTCACCTTTGCCATCTGGCAAGTGTTATACTTGGGAGAGTTGCTTGATTTTTAATCTTATTTCCACCATTTGAGAATGGTGGGCATAATAGTAATTACTTCAGAAATTTGTTTGTGAGAATTAAATGTTATGTAGAAATATGTATAATGCATATTTGTGTAGCAACTGGCTCAATAAAGGTCCAGGGCTTCTTAACTTTTAAATACGAAAGCATACGTGGATGGTCTTTTCTTAAGAGGATGGGTTTACTGTCTTTGCTAACTTTATTTCTAGATACAGTTGTGTGTTAACTGTCTTGAATGAGACAGTCACTTACCACCAATGACTCACTTCACCATCCTGGGGAATCTGTCTCAGGACTGTGAGAACCTTTGGTTCACACCCTTGGATTTTAGCTGGAAATGCTCACCTCTGGTCTATAGTCTGCTTAGACAAGGCTTGGGGTGCTTCTGGACAAGGAAAGCTACCAAGGCATCTGTAAAATCTCCAAGTGTACCAGTCTGCCTGCTGGGGTTCTCCTCTCATTCTGAATAAATTTTATTTCAAGTAGTGCTCTCTTTCTCACACTGTAATTCCAAAATTATGGTATTATGGTTGTTAACTAATCCATTCAAGTATAATTTGAGGACAAATGCAGATAACATTTTCTATTAAATTTCATCTTTTCTGTACCAACATAGCTAGAAGAGAAGAAAATCACTAAGGAAAATGAAGACTTCCTATGTTAAAGTGAATCTCTGAAGATGATCTTTCTTGGTTTCTGAGCTCTGCTTTAACCATACTAAGTATTTCACAAAGTGATTTCACTCCCAGTGGGCGCTGTTTCTTGGTTGGTAGCAAACCGTATCCTGAAAATAGATCCCACCAGTCATACGAGAATACTAACCTTTTATGATATAGCAAATCTGTATCATGTGGTCTGTATAGTTCTCCTTACAACAGTCAAATGTATTAACTTCTGAATTACTCATCAGCTGTCTGTCACTATGATGAACTACCTGAGACCATTAACTTATAAGGAAGAAAGTTTATTTTGGTTACCGATATTGAACCCTCCAGTCCAACATCAGGCAGACTCATTGCTTTGTGCCTCTGGTGGGGTGCCAGGGTACAATGGTGAGAAGCATGTGGAAGAGCCCAGATGCTCACTTCATGATGCAGGAATCAAAGAGAGAAGAGGAAGAGACCAGGGTCTCACATTACTTTGAAAGGGCACATCCTCAATGACCTAAGGACTTCCCACTAGGCTCCACCTCCTGAAACTCCCATCACCTCCCACAAGCATCTGTGAACCAAGTCCTTAGCACAAGGGCTTTTATGGGACATTTATCCAACCAAACTACAGCAAACCCCAAAAGTCAGAATGATGAAGAGATTTTCCCCAGTTTTCTATCATAGAATGTAAGAGCTGAGACCTGGAGCTTGCTTAGACTGAATGTAAATGATGTACTTTTCTATTCTACCACCTTCACTATTCAGGACTATCAGCCTAATATTGCAGAAAGGAAAACAAACTACTAAGCAATTGATTGATCAAGGAGAGGGGATAGATGTGCATACTTTGGTTACCAACTTATTAAATAATTTGTTGACTTAAAAATGAGGATTCCTTCTAATTTCTGAAAGTTATTCAAGTGAAACAAGGGATATAGCTGTGAATGACAAACACATGCCACTTGGACATGCATTTCCTTCAACAATGAAAATCTTTCTAAGTGGTCCTAGTTGTTTGATAAGCAAATTTATTCCTCGATAGTGCAGTAGTGGAGAGCCAAGACTCTGGAGCTGTCAGCATATGTAGACAGGATACTTTATACAAAACAGTGATGATATCTCATAAGCCGTGAGAAACAAAGGAGTCAATCTATTGGTAGAGCAATTAAAACAGTACCTGTTCTTAATAAAGATTCATAAAGTATTAACTATTTCAAATATTAGGAATACAAGAAGCATGACTTTGAGCTCCTTTGTCAAAATTCCCTTTTGGAAGTCACAGGTCTGCAATGGTTCAGTTTTATTTGGTTTTATATGTCACCATGCAACGTAGCCAATTTTATGTAGTATTTGGGATTTTGGGCTATCCCCCCCCCAAATATATATATATATATTAGTCTAAATCTAAGCCAGGAGCAGTGGTGCACACAGAATTCCAGCAACTCAGGTAGCTGAGGAAGATTACAAGTTTGAGTCCACTCTCAGAAACTTAGCAAGACCCTGTCTCAAAATAAAAAGTAAAAGTTAAGAAAAGGGGTGGAGATGTATCTCAGAGGTAAAGCACTCCTGGGTTCAAGCCCAAGTACCCTCCTCCCCAAAATCCAATTCTAGACTTTGAATTTCCTTTTCATATACTTTTAAAAAGTTGTCCAAATATACAAGAAAATATTTTTAAAACTACCAAGAGAGTAATTGATTCTCCTTTCAAAAGTTTCTATCACAATACATCATTTTAGAAATTCAATTGAAATTCATTACTTTTTTGGGCTGGGGATGTGGCTCAAGTGCTAGCGCACTCGCCTGGCATGTGTGCGGCCTGGGTTTGATCCTCAGCACCACATACAAAGATGTTGTGTCTGCCGAAAACTAAAAAATAAATATTAAAAAAATTCTCTCTCTCTCACTCTCTCTCTCTCTTTAAATAAAAGAAATTCATTACTTTTAACAAGGATGTCCTTGAATACCTCATCTACTCATCTCATATAAAATGGTGATAATTTTTGTAAGTAAATTCAGGCACAACTAAAGCAAGCAAATGTACTTGTTGAAGTTTAAATATTTTGCTTCATTTTCATGCAAATTAAGTTCTTCAAATTCTTAAACTTTGTTAGGCTTACACAGGTGTTAGTTCTGTCTATGGGAATGAAGTGTTGACACAGAATGCAAATATTGCAGAGGTATGTGCCACCTGGCACCCATGGCTGCAAGGCTGTGTCCTCTTCCTTCTGGATCTGCATATTATCCGCCTGGTACCTCCCACCTGCAGTCCTGTGGGGTCTTTCCTTACAGCATATGCCTCCTGGAGGCACTAAGAGTGGTCAGATGGAGTCTTGACTTGACCTGGCCAGGGAAACTGTCACCACTCTATCACCACACTTGCCCTCAAACCCCTCCCAAATATGCTCATGCCTAGGCAGAGTCAACACTAAAAAAAAAAAAAATGCAGTCAACAATTTTCATCTTTTTATGGAATAGTTGCACTGGTTATTTCTAATAAACCAAAGTTACACATAGATAATATAAAGAAGAGTCTACAAGTTCTATAAGATTTGCTAAACAGCATACCCAGCTGCCTTGTTTTCTTTCATAAGAAATGCGGTCAACATAGGAACTCTAAAGTTGAGTGCTTAGGTTCCAAATCTGGTTCTGACACTGTTCTATGAACATAGAGCCTCAGTGTCCTTATCAGTAAAATGGGCATGATAGTACCTTCCACACAAGGTGTTCTCAAAAAAAAAAGTGAATGAATTACCTAAGTCTCTGAAATGCAATATTATGCATGTAGTCAAAATTATTTAGTTTATATTAGAGATTTATTTTTAACTATTAAGTCATAGATTTATTGAATTATTATTAAAAAGTATTGATATTTTCCAAAGGTCATGGTTTTCAGTTATTTAGGTTATTCATTGGATATTCCTGGCTATGTTTCTAATTAACATGCTTAAATTTTGTTTTAACTCTTCATTTTAGGGGTTCAGTTTCCTAGAAGATGAGGATTCTTCTCTCTCCCATTTTTTCTGGGCCTGGTTCACTGCCCAACACACACAGCACCCTTGTACCTATGCACACAAATAATCACATCCACTTATATTCCCTTCTGTCCCTCATCCTCCTCAAAGCTATAGCATGATTTTGATTAGAACAATATTCATCATTTACATTATTATGTCCTTCTAATCAATTTTATTTACTCTTCCAATCCAAACTTCTGTGTGCTTAATGACCTATGCATCTCAACCCTATCTGCCAATTGCCTAGTTCTCTTTTTAAAACATTGTTTGACACATTGAAGTAGTCTATTGATGTCCAAGTTTTAGGTCAGGCTGTTACTGGGTGGTTTGAACAACAGATGTACTTCTCATAGTTTAGGTGGCTGGTCAACCTAAGATCAAGGTGCCAACAGGCCCTGTGTGTGATGAGGGTAACTTCCTGATATGCAGATGACCTCACATGCCAGAAAGAGATACAGAAGTCTCTGGGTTCCTTTTTGTAAGGACACTAATCCCATGCATGAGGTCTTTACGCCAACTTCCCTCGGGCTCCACCTTCTCATACCCTTGTGTTGGGGGTTATGATTTTAATGTGCCTGTGTGGATGGGTGCACAGATGTTAAATCCACAGCAGTCACCTTCTTGATGTAGCCTCTTTCAGAGCCACTCTGGAGTTGTTGCAAAGTTGTTATCTTGGGATCTCCTTCACCTCCATCCTGATGGTTTCCTTCTCCTCTTTCTATTTTGTGACTCCCATTTCCCATGTCTCTCTTAATTATTGTCCTAGTACAGTTGTAATAAATTATCATAAACTTGACTGAAACAAATAAAACCCAGAATTTTATTCTTCTATAGCAATAGAGTTCCACAGTCTCAAACGACAGTGTTGGCATGCTCCTGTCTTGCAGGCTTTGGAGCAATCCTCCCTTGCCTCTTCCAGATTCTGGTAGTTCCAGGTGTGCTTGAGCTTGGTGACATGTCATTCCCATCTCCATCTCCCTCTTCACACACTCTATCTCCTGCATCTCTGCCAAGTGTACCTCTGCCTCTCTCTAATGAGGACATGTGTCATTGGAGTTAGAGTCTACCCTAAATCCAGGATGACCTCATGGCAAGATCCTTAATTACATTCACAAAGACTCCCTTTGCCAAATAAGTCACATTGACAGATCTAGGGTGAAGATAATTTGAGAAGCAACCATTCAGCCTACTGTACCCTTGCCTGTCTTGTTTTACTTCTCCAGTTTGGTGGAGCACATTCATCAGTATCTTTGTACGTGTGCGTAAGGTAATTTTTTTTTTTGAGACTTTACATGTTTAAAAGGTCTGTATTGCACTTATAACAATTTGGTATGGAATACACTTCTACAATGGAAATCATGTTTCTTTAGCATTCTAATTTGATATTCTTATCAAATTTCAAGTAGTCTAAAGCCATTTTAATGTCATGAATTTCATTATTATTTTTTTAATCCAGGGGCACTGTACCACTAAGCTACATCCTCAGATCTGTTTTTATTTATTTATTTATTTATTTATTTTGAGACAGGGTCTTGCTAAGTTTCTTAGGGCTTCGCTAAGTTGCTGATGCTGTTTTTGAACTTGAGATCATCCTGCTTCAGCCTCTTGAACTGCTGAGATTACTGAAGTGCACCACCATGTTGAGCAATATCATAAACTTTTTGTGTGATGTTTTTCTCCCTAAACTCTTGTGGACTCATTACTCAGTTGGTTAGAATTTGCATGCTTAATCATGCAAGTGCCTTTCATTGAATTGTGTTTTAACATCTGATAGGTCTTTCAGTGTAGAAAATCATGCATTTTGGTTCTGGAAATTTTTTTTGAATTGTTTTATTTATGATTCCTCTCTTGTTATGCTGTATTTCTTTGGACCTCTTGCTTTTTGGACGTTGTCCTTCTACTTTACTCATGCCATCTGTTTGCTCTCCTTTGGTCTGTATTACTTTCTGGGAGATCACTTAACTTTGCCTTTTACTTGTTTCTAGTAACATTATTTTAAACATCTAAGATGTCTTTTTGCTTTTTAAAATTTCCTTTTTATAGTATTGTATTCTTGTTCAATGAACAAAATTTCTTTTTTATCTCCATGGGAATATAGATATTCATTTTACTCTGTTTGACTTTCCTTCTCTGTCCCAAACCAATGGTGAGTGGACATGGAAATGGGACCACAAACCAATGGTCATCTGCCTTCTGGTGATCGATCTCTCTCTCTCTCTCTCTCTCTCTCTCTCTCTCTCTCTCTCTCTCTCTCTCTCTCTCTCTCTCTCTCTCTTGCATTTAAAACTGCATTCTGACCTCCCCCACTAGAAGGTAATTTTTATCTAAACCATCTTACCCAGATGTTTATTTTTAGGATTTGTTAAAGCTTTTCCCCAGTCTCATTAATTTTCAAGACATACAAGCATCTACTTTTGGTTGGTCAAATCTCCTCCTGCCATTAGTTTAATTTTATTATATCTGTTTTACCTTAGGGGAGGTCTGAGACCTACAATGAGTTCCAACTTTGACACTGAGAAGCACTCCATTATTTTTAACTTTTTTCCATTCAGTATTCCTTGGTTAGCTTGTTTTTGAGCAGAAAAAAATTGATGGGCTGAGGGTAAAGACACATGGCAATCTGTCAAATTCTGTTATGAATAAACTCTGAGGTTGGAACGCAAGTGATTTAGCTTGCCTGGGTCTCAGTTTCACCATCTGTGACATATAAAGAGTTGCACTAACTGGAAGCTTCTGAGTGTGCCTAGGTATTGGTGTTTCTATGGATCTGTCGGAACAGAATTCTGCCAACAGCAAAGAGAAATGGGTCCGTGTCCACTCCCTTCTTCCTGCAGTCAGCAGGCCACCCTTGCCAGTTTCCACCTAATATTTCTGAGGATTTTGTTATTTGATGAATCTTTTTGGAAGATCAGGTATTAATTGCAGTCCAGCATGTTTTTTTTCTCCCTAAATTATGAGGTCTTGGTGACTTGAAGTTTCTTTTTTTGTCTTTGAAATCCTGTGATTTGATGTGATTCTCTTGTTGTTTTGGCCTTTGAGACTTGAAAGTTCCACATGGTTACTGCTGATCTGTGGCATTTGTGAGCACAGTGACAAGCCCTTTTATAACATGACATGGGGCTTCTTCTGTGGTTCTGGAATTAGACTGCGGTGCAGAGGAGTCTTGGCAGTTGGCTTAAATTAATAAAGAAATATGGCAACAGACAGGAGGTCCCACACTGAAGCATTCAAAAAGATTATAATGGCTCCAACAGGGTAGAAATGGTTCTTAACTTTTTAAAAACCATAGAATACCTCAGCAGGCGGATGCTTACAGATTAATAATCATTTTACAGCACTGCTGGAGATCAGTTATCCATCATCACAATATGGACTGTATTGCCAGAGAGAATTTTAGGAGGTTTGAATGCAGAATGTACCACAAATACAGCACTAAAAGAGTTATTTCCTCCATCTTATGAAATGTATTTTAGTCTAGCAGATAAATTATCTCATTAGACATTTTTATGCACTGTCTGGCTGTGTACTGGCATCAATGGTTTTTACCCACTCCCCGTCCCCGTTATGAAATACAGAACAAATGGTGAGTCTTGTTGAGGATCATAGGAGCTGAGGGATAGTGAAAGTGAGCAGAATCTCTTCTTACTGAGACCTTTGTATCTAAAACAAGAAAAAGGTGTTGCAACAGTTCTTCATACTAGTAAAGAAGTAGTAATGGCAGAGAAATTTGGAAAACAATTGTGTAAGTATTATAAGTGTTTTCTTTATTTTATATTTAGATGAAAACTTGCAGAATAAATTTAAGATGTAATAATATAACTGAAGTTCTCAGGGCAGATAACATTGCTTAAACAATTGTAAAGAAAGAATGTGGTTAAATAGGCTACCTCTCTTTTTTTGAGATAATTCAAAAGTAGACTATGGTCTATGAAATTAATAAAAAATAATATTGATACTTTTTAAAAAAAGTAACCATATTTTGTTATAATTTTATGGTAGGAAAAAGTGTGCAACAAAGAAAAAAATATACATACCTTTTCATTCCTTCCAAGGTGGTATTTATTTTATCACCTTATCTTACAAGGTAGCAGAGATCATTTAGATTAGTGGTTTCAAACTTTAGTGAACATCAACATCACTTGAAGGTTTGGTAAAACCCAGGAAGGGGCACACCACAGGGTTAATGATTCAGTACCATGGACAGGGTTTAGAAATAGGTCGGTGTGGAGGTCCTGCTTCTAACATGTCCAGGTATGCCAATACTAATGATCCACTGACTGGCCGTTTGAATAGCAGGATGGAGTTCAGGGATATAGATTCCCACAGACAGATAGCTGGTCCTGATACCCACATTATACTCTCCATGCCAACTAACCTAATGATCTCATATTACTTGCTATACCAGATTGTGTGATAGCAAAGAAATAATCACTGAACCTTGTTTTCCTTTTAATTACCAAAGATAGATAATCTGGTTATGCCATCATACTAACCAGGGAGAATGCTTTATAGCCTTGGAAAACTTCTACACAGCTCATTTTCCTTCATTGCCATGTTTTACTCATCATAGTCTATGAACCACAAATCTGCGAGTCTTATATTTGTTTATTATTGACTAGGAGAAGGCTTTATGGCAAATGGTGGGTTTCAGCTTTAATAAATAATGGGGTTGGTTCTGCCCAATGACAGATATGTATAATTCTCAGTAAAGTCAGTGGCAGTTACATAAGTGACTAAGAGCCAAATGGTATCTTTTACAGAATGTTCTGATTTGATAAATTATTCTGTATCTCTCAAAGGTAGAGACATATGTTGTTGTTCACTATGGACAATTAAAACTATTAAAGGGACAAGAAAACTCTTCTAAGCAGAATCTAGTTACAAGTTTTACACTTTGAGTATGAAACTAAGAAAAGAGGTAAATTGTTTTACCTGGAAACCTTTAAATAATAATGAGTTATTCACTGTGTTTGAAGGTACTACCAGATACTGTGCTGTGGGCTGCAAGGGTTGATTGATAAATGGACAGGTATCTACTTATCTCTGGATTTTCCAGATATTAAGTTAGTCTAACCGTCTTTACCAACAATGGCAATAACCAATAACATCGCAAATAATGACTAAGAAATCTAAAGGGAATCCCAATATTGTCAAGTGTACGTGGGACTCTAAAGGCTTCACAATGCTAAGAATTAAATAGCAAATTAAGAGCTGGGGTCATGGCTCATTGGTAGAGGACTTGCTTAGCATGTATGAGGCACAGGGTTCAATTCTCAGAACCACATATAAATAAATAAAGATCTATTGACTACAAAAAATAAATAAATAAATAAATAAATAAATAAATAAATAGTGAATTAAGGGACTTTTAAAGTGAACTCCAGTGTTTTTATCATTTGGATACTCTGTATCCAGAAGTATTTCCATTAAGACATATACAAAATAGAGAAAATAGTCTGACCATTCTGTCTCCCTCAGATGCAGTGATTGGCAATAATGGAAAGAATGTTGAAATAATAAAAAATCATGAAATTAATTAGCTGGATGAATTATGAAGAAAGCATTCAAACACCCAACTTCAGTTGCTCTTAGACAAATGTATAAACTCACTTTCTGATTGCCAGGGTGCTTAGGGAATAGTCTGCTTCAGAATGTTCCATCTTTTGGAGCCTGAGATCTTTCTTAATATCAAGTATTTAATCACTAATGATGGCGTCAAAGGTTTGATTGCATATGCATATATGAACTGTTGCCTCCATCTCAACCAAATATTTCTTAATTCACAATGTATCTTCATAGGTTTTGGAAATAAAAGTAAACATATGCAACATTTTATTTTAATTTTTTTCTATCTGTTGTTTTTTTTTCCAAGATCATTCTTTTATTTTCTAGAATTATTCCTCATTTCTGAAGTCTCTGGCTAACTAAATTTCTTCAGATGCTCTAATATTCTTTATTACTGTGGCTCCTAATAAAAATGTTAACTGTAAATCGCTAATGAAACACAGTTTGATTTGAACCTCAATCATTGATGAAGCAACAGTATTTGAGAAGACAGTATAAGCTAACACATCGTGGATTGCTTTCTTCTAGAGTTTTAATGTGCTTTTGCATGCTGCATGTCATTAAGAATACTGCACGATGTGGGAACTCATGATGAGGAAATAGACTAGAGAATATTCAGTGCATGAAACACTAGCCTTGCTGTATGATGACCTAAAGGCAACCAGGAGAGAAAAATTCATAAATGAAACTACTAAAGTGCTACTTTGTCTTCTCTATAGAAATCTTCATGAGAACTGAACTGAAATGGCATTGACTGCTATTTTCTGTGGGAACTTCCAAATTTACTCAGAAATGCTATAAAAGTCTTACATTAAAGCCACAGAGACTTGATTATTTAAATGCAAAGTTTCAGAGTTACACTGAAAATCACCTGCCACATCTTTCTGTTTCTAGGCAGGAGACAACTATAAGACTGTTTGATTAAAGCAGGAGATGAGAGATCAAAGCAATTCATTGTGTTCTCTGTGTGTCCCAAATTTGGAAAGGATATCCACTGTCAATTTGCTACCAGAGATTTGGTTCATTTTGGAGTAAATGAGGAACAGAGTTGTTTTGCAACATCACTCCACAAGCCACCTTTATCCTCCTCCTCTCCGTCTCCCCTCACCTTCAGCATGCTTATTTTTAGAGTTATGCATGCTCTGTGTATCATGATTAATGTTCCCTGATAGATACATTGACCTCCCAGTATCTGTCAAATATTCATGTGCACACTAAGCTCCTGGTGAAAATGCGGATTCTGATTCTATAGATCTGGGATTTGGAGGGATCCTATGTCCAAACAATCTCCTGGATGATGGGGGTGCTGCTGGTCCAGGGAAGAATCTGTGATGTCAGGAGAAGGATAGTGTTTAGATTCCTAACAACTTTTTAATTTATATGGCTAGCCCCCCTAAATTTAAATTGAAAGATTCATGCTCCAATCTGACTTAATTTTTCTATAATTATTCATAACCACCATAGAGTCTTTCTGCATAATAAAGTAAGTCTTGGATAGTAAATTTAGGAGACCGAGAGATGGCTGAAGGCAAAATAAAAGTAAATGCATGAAAGGAGACAGATATAATTGCTAAATGCTGAGATCTCAAAATGTAAGAAAGTAAATCTTTCTGTTGAATTAAAAAGATTGATTCCCGTTAGCCTATGGTTTGGAAAGGGGGACCAATAATTCCTGACTTTGATTCTACTTCCTGTTTGTATGTGACTTTTGCATTTGTGGTTGTTGTATCCACAGTGGGTATTTTTGTTAATAGGTTTCCCCAACCAGGTTTCAAATGTGAAGGAATGCTGCCCCACCTCACCTTTCACCTGGCCAGACAGGATTCACAGAAGGAAGAAGCCTCACATGGAGTGAAATCCCTTTCATCTGAATTTGCTGGGTCAACAAGTCAGAAGTGACCTCACTTGAGCTCACTCTCTCTCACGTCATATGCTGTTTTCTAGCAAATATGAGGCAGAAATGCTTCTTCTTTTACAAATATTTATTGTGAGCACTGTAAACATTTTGACACAGTATTCTTCTTTTATAAGTTTTTTCTGTAAATACAATTAGAGTAGATATAAATCAAAACGATGGTAGTCCTTCTACAGTTTTTTGAAGATCCCAGGAGTGCTGTTGGGCTCTTTAATTGCTTACTAATGTAAAAATATCATTGTTAGTAAAGCATAAATCATGGCAATTTTGCCCCACTAGAGGCTAAAAGCAGCACAAGATGTGGTAATTAAGATATACTAATAGACCTGGCAATTTCTATAATAGGAGCTTTTAACAAGGTATTAAAAAAAAGACTATCATCTCTCATACAAAGAGAAGCAACAAAGAAAAAAGGAAATTTTCTTCATGCAGAAGAGATGCCCAGCTCAAAAAACAATAGCCAGAGTGCAGGTAAGAGGATACTTTTCCTTTCTGATTCTCTTGAATGAGAAATGAGAATGTTTCCCAGTCACATGGCAGCTTAAGAAAACAACTGTAGGTTGAGAATTAGCTTTATAAATTATAAGGAATAAACAGGTCTTTAATCTGGAATCTAGTCCCTTTGTTTTCGTGACCAGGATCCTGAGAGGCTGACAGATGAAATGGCTGGTCTTAGCCAGTTAAGGGCAGAAAAGCCACTAAAACCAGGCCTGTTCTTCCCAGCAAAGAGTACTTTCTGCTTAGTTTACCTATTCTCCCATCTAAAACCCTCATAAGTTTTCAAACCATGGATGATTTTTCTCTATTTTGCAGTCTCTCTCTCTTTTCTGTGATGTTTGGGCATATCTATTTTGAAGAATCCTTGGATTTGGGCATTGTTGGTGATATTAGAATTTTTTAATGGGAAATCATTTGAGTTAAAGTAGTGGGAACAATTAGTACCCTGCACCCATCTTAAAGAATAGGGAAAAGATTGTGTCCCCAAACCAACACTAATGCTTTTTCATGGTTTCTAAAGTAAACAGAGGGGTTTGAGTTATGCCTTTCAGACCCGATGTTCAGGAGCTGTATGCAACCACAACAATCAATTTCCCCCTCGACACATATTTAAGTCCAATTAGTATTAATTAGAATTATTTACACACAGGAGGGGGCCATGCTGCAGAAGCAAGCAACTTCAGCACCACTTAACACCTCTCTGCTCTTACGTGAAGCCTTTTATCAAAGCTCTTAGGATGTTTTTAGACCCCAAATGCTCAATTTTTATTTTACTGATTTTTTTCCTCTTTTAAAAATATTTTTTATTTATTCATCGACTAAGCTGGAGCACCTGCTATATGTTAGAAGTCATGCTCTATGCCAGGTAATAGAAGATGAGCCACACCTTCATTTTCCATGATAGAAGAAGCCAACCATGCAGACACATGTATATAATGGCACATTGTAGTGTAATCCATGAAAACCATGTCAGGTGCTGAGAAAGAACAGTCTTGGGTGTTTTAGGGGGTGATCTGGTGAGCGAGGGCAGTAGCACTTTAGACAGAGATCATGAAGATGACGGTGGGGTCAGCCTGTTTAGGAAATTGGAACAAAATAGGCTGGAGCCCCCAAAGTGGGGCCCCTGAGACACAGCACAATGTGGAGGGGATGGCAGGGAACAGACCATGTGGGCCAAGGCAGGAAGTGTGGACTCTAATGTAACTGAAGTAGGAAGCTGGTAATGGGAAATAACATTTAAGCTGACAATGTATAGAGATCGCTTTAACCTGAAATGGGTTTCTCCTCTGAAGTGTGGTGGTGTGAATCTATGCATGTGGTAGGGTGGCACAGCACCATACACACCCTGTGTTCCGTGTATTCCTTTCCTGGGTTTGAAGCAAGGATAGTTATGTAAGATGTAACCAATAGAGGAAACTGGGTGAAGGATACAGAAGAACTTCTCTGTACTATTTTTTTTCAGTTTCCTGTACATCTGCAGTTGTTTCAAAATAAAAAGGAATTATAAAAAGATTTCTCCAGATGCTCACAGAAAATGGATCATGGTGGCATGAACTCAAACAGAGATAAATGATGCAGGCATTTCAATAGTGCTGGAGTGTGTTGTGGTGACGGAAATGGGTATGGATGGACAGAGATGTATTTTTTTTAAATACATCTTTAAAATTGACAGGACTTGCTGTGACATTATATGCGTGAATATGGGGAAAAAGGAAAACTCAAGAATGTTCAGAATTTTACTTGAGCAGCTGACTGGGTATATTAATGTTGATGTGTATTGACTTGGGGATGGCTTGGAAAGAATAAGTTAATTGGAAGCTGGAAAGGTTGGAGTATCTAGGAGGTATTTAGGTGACCATTCTAGTCTAGAGCTCTGAAGGGGGCAGTGACATACACTTCAGTCTAGTCTAGACAGGCTGGGTTGAGAGAAGAAACAGATGTGTCTAAGACTATTCCCTGGGGAAATCAGTGGTTCCAATTCAAGGGAAGGAGATGAAAACCCGGAGAGAATAATGGATTAAAATCAAAGAAGGAAATAAATTCACAAATGGAGTGGGAGATTGTATAAATATTTCCAAAAGTTTGAGCAGTAAATTAGTCTCCATTAAATGTAGCAATACAGTATCGAGATTACATTGGCATGACTAGCTTGGGTAGTGGGACTGTGAACCATAGGAAAAGGTTAAGTAGACTTTTTAAAAATTTTGTCCTAATTAGTTCTACATGACAGTAGAATGTAGTTTGACATTTCTTATATAAATGGGATATAACTTCTCTTTCTTCTGGTTATACACGATGTAGAGTTACCCTGGTCATGTAGTCATATATGCCCATTGGGTAATAATGTCAGATTCATTCTGCTATAATTCCTACCCTCATACCCGCTCCCTTCTCTTCCTTCTACCTAATCCTAGCCACACCCCTTTGTGAATTAGCATCCACAGAGAAAACATTCAGCCTTTGGTTCTTGGAGATTGGCTTATTTTGCTTAGCATAATATTCTCCAGCTCCATCCATTTACAGGCAACTGCCATAATTTCAATTTTCTTTAAGGCTGAGTAATATTTCATTGTGTTCATATACAGCATTTTCTATATCCATTCATTTGTTGAAGGGCAACTAGGTTGGTTCCATAGTTTAGCTATTGTAAGTTGTGCTGCTATAAACATTGATGTGGCTGTGTTACTGCAGTATGCTGATTTTAAGTCCTTTGTGTATAAGCCGAGGAGTGGAATAACTGGGTCAAATGGTGGTTCCATTTTGTGTTTTCTAAGGAATCTCCATATTGCTTTTCAGAGTGGTTGCACTAATTTGCATTCCCACCAGCAATGTATAAGTAAACCTTTTCCCCCACATCCTCACAAACATTTATTGTTACTTGTATTCTTGATAATTGCCATTCTGATTGCAACAGGATGAAATCTCAGTGTAGTTTTAGTTCACATTTTTCTAATTGCTACAGATTTTGACAACTCTTTGAGAAAGGAAAAAAGTAAATGTAATCACAACTAGGGGGAGATGTAGAATCAAAACAGTTATTTTAAGAAAATCAGAGCACTTGAAAATATTGATAGGAACAGTCATTGGGAGAGCAAGAGACTAATGACGTGAGAAAGAAGAGAAAAATCATTGAAGGAACATCCTTCTTCAGAGAGAAAGAATAGATTGTTAGTAAAGAAAGTGTCTTTAGAAGATGGAAGACAAAAGAAGAGAGACATCTGAAGGTTGGTTTGAGTTTGTTGAAAGAAGATGGAATGATTTGAGTTTTGTGATTTTTTTTTTCATCCCCTCTGAAGTAGATGGTAATGGGGAGTTGGATATGGGGAAAAATTAAAGGGAAAAATTATGCTATCTTATCAGGGGGACAAGAAACTTGAGATTGCTTCAACAAGAAAGTAAGAGTGCCAGGCAGTGTGTGTGTGTGTGTGTGTGTGTGTGATTTTTCTCCAATAAAAGGTCTGCTATTCCTGTGAGACATGTGAGGAAGGCACAAGATGCAGCACATATACCCAGGATTCAGCTTTCACCAGGTCCAGTCATGGAATTCTATAAAGGAAGTTAGGATAGTTGATGGCACTATCAAGTTGTCATCATGATGCCCAGTCACAGCTATGACTGTGCACAGCAGAGTTCAGTTGAGATCACAAAAGGAAGGGGTATGTTGAGATAAAAGAGGGCATAATTGAAGTTGATGCCCATGTGTTTAAAATTCTAGAGCCCACAGGAGGGGGACTGGCAAGACAGGAGAGGGAGGGAGCAAAATGTAGGTAAATGAGTCTGAATGGGAGATAAACCAAAGGATACAGGAAGAATAGAGATAGTTGATATTGTCCATGACCGAGGTACACAAGGATCCCAAAGGCTTCTCTTGAGGAAGGTTTGTCAGTTTGGCATGGCAGGATGGCAATTTCAGAATGGCTGCATCTCTCAGACTTTAGGACCAACCTCTTGCCTTGACTCAGGAGAAATAGGGATTAGAACCATAAAATATCATGGTATCTATTCTCTAGGAGAATATTTGTTTTTTAAGTCCATTTTTTGTTCAATAGATATCTTTAGTACACAAAAATATATGAAATAAATAAGGAAATAAATGCTTTTTCTTTTCTATAGAATTGGTTTGGATTCTGAAATCTCTTCAGAAAGAAATCTCTGAGTTATAGCTATACCAGTTTATTCTGGTAACATCTATATGATAAATCCTTTTCCATTCTTAAAATTCAGAGTTATCTATGTCTATAATGTTTATCAAGTCTGATAATTTTATCTTTTGATCAGAAATATGTCAATGATTAATGGTTAAATATTCTTTTGATCAGAATATTTAGCCATTAATAATTGACATATTTCGGTTTATTTCTATCATATTATTTATTTTCTGTCGTTTTAAGCATATTTTTCAATAGGATGACTAGAAATACCCAACAAGAACAACATGAGAGGAGGAAAAGTTATTAGAGGACTCATGGTTTCAGAGGTCTTGGTCCATAGAAAACCAGCTCCATTCCTCAGGGCTTGAGGTGAGGCTGAACATCATGGCAGAAGAGTGTGGTGGAGGGAAGTGGTGACCATGATAATTAGAAAGCAAAGAGAGACTCCACTCACCAGGTACAATATATATATATATATATATATACACCCCAAAGTATGCCCCCAATGACCTGCCTCTTCCAGACATACCCTACCCATCCTCAGCAAACATTCCCTTAATCTCTATAGGGTATCAATTCACTGATTGTGTAAATGCTTTCATTGTTTCACCTCTCAATGTTCTTGCATTGTCTCACAGGTGAGCTTTTGGGGGACTCCTGATCTCCAAGCCATAACATCTGTTATTTCAGTGATTTCTGTATTCTGATAATCTTATTACTTTTAAAAATTGATCATTTTGTAGCTATACACATTTCCCTTAATTTGTTACACATTCATTTACCATTTATTAGTGGATACCATAGCAATAACAGTAACTGCCTTTGATTGATTACAATCAAAGTAAAATAATTATTATCAACAATGTGAGAATCCTAGAAAGTTTCATTTATCTCATCCTATCTCCTAATATTCTTTAAGCATTTTAATTCTAAATGTTTTAAAGCTCCTAAGACATTAAGTCCATTCAAATGCAATTACTCATATGTTTACTCTGTTTCCCTTCATTCCATCCTGGTATATCCTTATTTCTCCCTGGGGAAAGACCTGTCTTTAGAATTTAGAATTTCCTTCATTGTAGGTTTGCTACTGACAAAGTTACTTTGTTTTTATTCATCTGAAAATGTGTTTATTTCACTTTCAATATTAAAGGATATTTTGCTGGGTGTAGAATTCTAGGTTGGATGTTATTTTCTTTGATTTCCAACCTTTTACTGTGAAATCGGCTGTAAGTTTCATTATTCTTCCTTTGAGAGAAATGTCCTTTTTCAATGTTTTTCTTGGTTTTACCTGTCGGCAGTTTGATTATAAGAGTGTGTGTGTGTGTGTGTGTGTGTGTGTGTGTGTGTATGTGTGTGTGTGTGTGTGTGTGTTTATCTTGATGGGAATTAACTGAGATTCTGAAATCCAGGAATTGAAGTTATTAATCGGTTTGTAAAGTCCTCAGCTACTGTGCTCACATATTGACTTTGCATAATTTTCTCTTCTAATAGTATTCTTAATGAATTGTATGTTAAACATTTGCACTGTGTCCCACAAAATTTCATATTATTTTCTATATTTTCCATTTTTAAAAATGGCTGGACTTTTCTATTGACTGTCTCCATTTTACTAAACCTGTTTAGGTGATGCCTAATTAATAAACTCATTTATCATATTCTTAATAGTAGTTACTATGTTACGTAGCTCTAGCCTTTTCATTGGATTCTTTGTGCAAATACCAATTCTCTGATGAAACCTATTCCTCACATCTGTGTTCTCCAATTTACAATTTTCTTGAAAATATTAACTATAGTTATGATTAAAACCTTACCTTCCAATTAAAATTCCTGGCTCACTGTAGGTCTATTTTTATTGTCTTTTTAAAAAAATTATAGGTAATACTGTCCTATCTTTTGTCATGTTTAGTAATTTTTTCTTTAGTGGTAAATAATTTACTTAAGAAGGGCAGATTATTGAGCATCTGCTGTCTTTCTACAGAGCTTCACTCTTTGATAGAAAGATAGAATAGGAGCTGATCATATTAGCTCAAGGAAGGACTGAACTGAATCAAGGTTGGATGATATCATATCTCCTTCATCTTTTTTCATGGGATGTAACCATGAGCCTGTTCTGACCATTTGGGCTTCTCCCCCAATGGGTCCCATACATTAATCCTTCTATTGATTGTAGCAAAGCACTATGGGAAATCTTCATTTTGCTTCTCAGATACTTTCTAATTAGCTACTTATCCTCTCACGTAGCTTCAGAGTCTGACAAATGTCTTGAAGAGAAAATGGCAGAGTTTTCTTCAGTGGAATTCTGACTGTTTGAGTCTCCATTTTTGTTGCTATAGTCGAACAAACAAAACTAAACGAATGTCTTTTCTGTCCCCACTATAGATATCTTGCCAATCAAAGTTTAGATTCTTAAGTTCTTGCCATGGACCCCAAATTGGCAAATGTCCTCAAAGAAAAATCTATCAGATCTGAGCAGGCCATCATGAAGTTCATCTTTCTCTAATTTTTGAGTATTTGGTTCTCGTTGCTTCAGTAAAAATATGATACCTTAAATTTTTTAAAAAATATTTTGGTTTGTCTTGGCAGGAACTATAATTTTCCAGAGACTACTCCATCTTACCCAAAGAAGCAGAAATTTCAAAACAATCCCTTTTACATAATGAATTGTCCTAGGATTTTGCCCTAAAAATTAGTAGATCTGGGAAATTGTAAAGGCTTTGTATTCTGACAACATTCTTCAGCAATCTGGAGTTTTGTGATGTGTTTTCCTGAGAGAATACTCTTAGGGGGTAAGATTAGTGGCTTTGGTATCAGGGAATTCCCACCTGGGCTGTGCCTTACTGTCTATGCAACCTTGACTGTTCTCTCCAGATCACTCTAGATTTAACTTCACCACTGGAAAATGGGGTGTGTGTGTGTGAGGGGGGAGATACCTGCTACCTACATTCATAAGGATGATTAAATGATAATATACTTTTTTATTCCAAATGCCATATGTGAGTAAAAATCCCATTTAATATACTAGGTAGCATAGTACACAGTACAACAAGCAGTAGCAGCATATCACTCATCTGGATTACAGCTCAGCCTCTATTTGGTTCCACTAATCACCCCATGGTCCTAGTTCTTACATTTACCTTTTTAACTTCAGAAATATGAATAATGTAATTATAGTCCAAAGATAATTGTTTAGCTTAGCTTATAGCATTCATATTTTTTTTGCTGCATTTATTAGTCAAGTGGGCACAAATCATCAAAAGCCATAAAAATGTTATTGTTGTGATCATCAGGATGGTATAGAAAGATAGAAATATTCAGTGTATTTTCCCATATACTTAAAAAAAGATTGACTATCTTATTTTATATGAGGGTTGAATGACCACTGTAAACTCAAAAAATCAGGAAAGTTAATCTCATTTTGGAGTTTTAAATGACACATTGGATTACTGCCTGATGAATTTCAACCAAGGCAGTTGCACATTTGTAGTTCACAGGTTGGGGAGCCTGTAGCATTGAGTCTCAGTAGCTCCTCGGGTGGTATTTGCACTTCATTTCTGGCCCTGTAGATCTGATTTGATGACATCTGTTAAGGAGACAGTGGAGGGGAGATATGCATATGAAATCTCAGTGAATACAGTCTGCATTTCAATGAGCTGAGACTGCTGTTACCTTGCCATTTATTTTGTGGCCTTTGGGGCTTTGACAGGCAATACCCAATCTGTTTCTCATCAGTTTAAATCTCAATATTTACTTTAAGATGTTTTACTTTAATTTTTTTTTTAAATAGAGGACTGTACTTGTCCATGCAATGCAGAATTTGCCTATTTCATGTATTCAAAAAAGAGATTTGAATTTAACATAAAAAGGAGAAAAAAAAGCCACATTACTTATGAGAAAATTATAAAAAGGAACAACATAAATTTTTTTTTCCAAAAACAAAACAAAACAAAAAAAGCCTAAATCATTACTTAACATAAGCTACAAATGCTCAGCTTTGACATGTTTTCTTCTTGCAGTAGCTTGCAATTGTCAACACATAAACTGGGGGTTCCCTTTCTGTTTTTGTCCTATCTATATCTCCTGTTATGAACTGATTTTTAAATTTTAGGATGAATCCCAAGAAAATTGCCCTTAGCAGTAGGTGTTGATTACCCAATCACCAAGATCGTTAAGGAATGCGTTCTTGTAAATGAAATTCTGGGTCTTATGTAAAATGGATCTTGAAACCTCCCTAATCAAGTGGTTGTCCACGCTCAGTAGCAGCAGCAGCAGCAGCACATGGAGCTTGTTAGAAATGCAGAATGACACCCCCAGCCCAGATCTGCTGAAGCAGAATCTGCATTTTACTAAAATCCTGAGCTGATACATTTGCACAATAAAGTTAGAGAAGCATACCAATTGAGACTAGAGGTTGACAAAAAAATTTTTTTTTTCCTGCAAAGGGTCAGAGAATAAATACTAAAGGGTTACGGATATACAGTAGGTGTTTCAACTTAACTCTCCTCTTATGCGACAAAAGGTACCACAGACAGTAGGAATGAGTGTGGCTATGCTTCAATGACACTTTATAGATACTGAAATTTGAATTTCCTAGAATTTGAACATGTCACTAGGTTGTTATTCTTCTGATTATTTAAAAAATATAGAAACTGTTCTCAGCTCACTATCTATGACAGGTGGTGGTGAGCTAGATCTTATTGCTAGCTTTTGATCTGCCGGACATCATTTTCTTTATCTCTCTTAGGGTGCTAATCTTCCCTGCTATCACACAATACCATAGACTAGTAGCTTAAACTTATTTTTTCACAGTTACAGAGGCAGAAAGGTCCAAGATTAAGGTGCCAGCACACTCAATTTCTGATTTGAGGTCATTTCTGGGCTTGTGGAAGACTGCCTTCTGTCTGTGCCCTCACATGGTAGATAGAGAGCAAGTCCTCCTGTTTCTCTCATAGTAAGGGCACTAGGCAGAATGGATTAGGGACCCAACCTTATAGCTTCATTTAACTTTAGTTTCTTACATGAGGGCCCTGTCTCCAAATATAATCTCATTGTGGTTTAGGGCTTTAACATATGAGTTTAGGTGGTGTAAGAACTCATAATTCAGTTCACAGGGGTACCCAGCACAGTTTTTGTTTCTCTAAGACCTTCTCTGACCTCACCACCCAGGGTCTTCTCCCCCACTTGAGTACCCCATTATCCTTATTTACTGTCTTTCTTTGGTACTTAAACCTGGTCATATAAATATGATCGCATATCCTGTTTCTTCAGCTGAAATGCAAACTTTCTAAATATAGATGGTGCTGATCAAAGACCCAAGAGTTCCAGGGGTCCAAACAGCTTTGAATTATTGGGTTGAGCTGAGTGGTTAATGATTGCTGACTTGATATGACACAGAGTGACCTTTCCAGTTCTTGATTTTCCTTATTTGCTGGGTGATTTCAGGCTCCCCAAGCAATTTTTGGTCTAGTTCCTCATTTCTAATTGGGGGAAAGAAGTAGCTATAAAGACACATCTATCTTCCTTATGGAGGGATTACAAATTATTCACGAGGGGCCTGTTTTGAAGAGCCAGTCCTCTAGTCTCTGGCTTCTGGAAGTGGTTTGGGCCTTAGTGAGGGCTTTAGCTTTCATCTGCTTTTCTCCTGCAGGCAGGAAAAGGGCAATGTCATTCCCTAGTTTTCTGATGCAGCATCCTTTGTCCCTCTCCCTGATGCTACCCCCATCAGATACCTATTGGCAGCCATCATTAACAGAGGGTCCTTGTTTAACAAAGACCTTCCGGTGCATTTTATTTACCACTGATGTCCTAACATTGCCGACAATCAATCTTAAATATTAGGTCATAGTGAGTTGACTCCCTAGAGAGCCATTCTACACTGTTTCCTGCTGTATATTTTCTAGTGTTTTTCCCAGGCTCTTTTTAATGACTCCCATACAAAGCTTCCCTCATTTGCTTTGGGAATGTTTGCATTAGTGACTCCTGATGCAAACAGATGGGGACTCGGGTTAAGTCCCCATAAATCATTCCAGAGAGTTATCTGTGTCAGAAGCACAATTTAAAGTCCAAAGAGGGAGTAAATGACTTAGGGATAAATCCTGTATATTATATAATCTGCTTTATTGACTTTGAGTTGAAATTGGCATGAATTTACATCTTTCCCTGCTTCTACCTTTTTACACCCACCATATTTGTAGCCTGGCCATGCTCTCTGATTTCTTTATGGCTTTGAACATTCAGGCCATTCTAGAAATACCATTGTCACTAGGTTTGCTGCTCACACTAAGGAGAAAATGTGGGTGACAGGGCGCAATTGTTCTTGATGTGGTTGCAAACATTCACCACAAAGTGGCTGCACCCTGCATTTCCTGCTGAAGATGAGCTCTTGTCAACTGCCTGAGAACAATGCAGCATCAAGTCAGGGGTGCAAGGACGCATGTAAGGATTCATGAATGGCAAATGAAGGCTCTGAACAGAAGCGCTTTGAGACAGAGCCACGTATTAGCATCCAGAAAGAGTGCTTTCTTAGGGAGGAATTCACCTCTTGATATTTCATTCATTCTGGATTTATCAAGTGGGGAAGCAGGCAGGCCTGTAGGATTTAATTTGGAATAAATAGAAAAGAAAACAATTAGAGCCATTATAATACTTGTTGCGGGCAATGTCAGACAAGCTTCTTTGTTGTATGATTATTTTCTTGCTAATAGCCAAGCCTCCATGTTCTCGAGATTGGTGTCTTGACTAGTTCTTTCTCTACCTTGCCTTTTCATATAAAAACTTTAAGTAAATGGAATTTTCTACTGAAGTTTAACTTCCATCGTTTAAAATTGATGTATATTAACTTGAACAATATTTTCTTAAAATTAGAACACTTAAAAAAAAAAAGCTTTCCAAAATCTCTCTCATGGGTTTGAAATAGTGTTTTGTTTGTTTTGTTTTAATCCAGTAGCAAGGAAAAAAAAATAACATTTCTGAGTTTTGTGATCTTAAATCTCAGGCAAGTGACATAGCCTTTTGAACTCTCAATTTCCTCAGTGCAAAGTGGGCATGAAATATTTATTTCCCTGTGGATTCAAAAGCATTAAGCAATATATGCAGAACACATGACACATGGTATTAATACATGTACATATTACATGGTCAACAATTTGTGATGGAATACCATAATAACTTTAGATATTCGAAAGTTATGGGTATAATGAAGGAAATACTTACTGGTTCTAATAATGTCACGCATTACCTCAAATAACTGTGTTACACTGAGCAGAAGGAAAACAGTCATCTCTTAGTGAAAGCCTCTTGATTTGAAATCTTTGCACGTTGGTAATTTTGTATTAGAGATTTTTGCTCATCAGCTCCTGTTCAGCCAAGTGCATGGCTTTGCACATTGTTGCTGAAATGATAAGCAGCAGCGCTCTTATTCCTAAAGACTCTCAGCTCACTTTTATTAAAGATAGAGCAGGTATCTGGCAAAGAATTGGAGTATAGTAAATCGTGCAACAAATGGTATGCCAGAATCAATTTACTGCAGTCCCCCAAATGCAATCACTTCCTTTTTGCCCGTTTCAAGCATGAACCTCTAAACACACCTTATATTCATGTATTGCACATAATGGAATGCCTTTATGGTGTCTTTCTAATAGAAGTTTATGCCACAAAAGGCAATGTAAAAGAGAGAGAATAACTATCAAGTCACATTTCAATCTTCTAAACTGCTACTCAGGGAGGGGAGAGCAGATGGAATGATAAAAGTTTCAGAGGTGCCTTTGTGCTTGGTTACTGCTGTTAACTTTCAACAGGTGAGGAAACTGAGTCCCAGAGGGTAGAAGTGTCAAGGTGCAGAAAGCTATTTAGAATGGAGGAGTCAGAACTTAAATCCATGCCTCTTATCTCTGAGCTCCCTTATCTTTTCTGTCTAATATGCTGCCATCAAAATTACTGAACAGTTATTTCTCATATGTCATGTTATAGGTAGTTTCTTCTCCTGGAGCAAATGATGGGATTCATACTAAGGTGTATTCATCTACTATATGCCCATTGTTTTGCATGTAGTTTTGCTTTAGTCAGTTTTTTCATTACTGTTAATAAAAGACCTGACAAGAAAATTAGAGGAGAAGAAGTCTGTTTGGGGTCTCATGGTTTCAAAGGTCTCAGTGCATTAACAGCTGGCTTCATTCCTCAGAGTTCGGGATGAGGCTGAACATCATATCATGGCAGAAGGGTGTGGTGGAGGAAGGCAGCTCAGGACATGACAGTGAGGAAACACGGGGGATGTGGAGGGGCCTCCATCACCAGATACATAATATATGCCTGAAAGGCATGTCCCCCAGTGACCCACCTCCTCCAGCCAAACCCTACTCACCTTCAGTTATCACTCAGTTAATCTCTATCAGGAGGTTAATTCACTGATTGTATTAAGAATGTCATAACCCAATCATTTCATCTATAAACCTTCTTGCACTGTCTCACACATGAGGTTTGGGGGATATGTCACATCCAAAACCTAACACGTTTCTCATTATCTTTGGACGGACATGTTATCTCAATTATATGGATGGAACAATTAAAAATCAAAGACTTGAATGCTGTCTCTCCAAAACCTATGATTTGTAAGTAAGTAAGGGGCTCTAAAAACTGTCAGAACTTTTGACTATTGGGACTAAATATTAATGGATAAATAGAAGATCTAAATATGAATAGCTCTTTGACCCTGACCTACAGAACTGCATTTTCACATTTACTTACATCATTTCAAAAACGTGATTTTTTTTTTTACTCACTATTGCATAAAAGTTTGTTTTAATGACATTCCAGAGACAACTTGGTTTGAGGCCTTTTTATTTGTGATCTTGGCTTTAAGGATTTTTTCTTCTGGTACTCAAGATAGAACCCATGGCCTTATATATTCTGGGAAAGCCCTCTACCCACTGAGCTGCAGCCTCAGCTCTCTAAGCCTTTGTGTTTGACAAGTTAAAATTATAGAAATTATAATCTAGAAGAGGAACATAAGTATAAGTACAAGAGAATATGTTTAGTTCACCTCTGTGAAAACAAGAATGTGAGATATATCTCAAAGAAACTGAGTTATGAATAATAATATCTTACCTATTTTATTTCCTTGGTGTGGGTGTTCATTGTGAGCACCCTTTCCCATGAACCCAGTGCACCTTAATATTTCCTTTATTATAGATACTGTTTTGAAGAACTTTTTAATTACCCATGTAAGTATTATTTCAGGAAAGGGAGTAGAATGTATACTAGCCTTTTGGGTGGGTTTCTATTTAAGATTTTCTTAGTTTATGATAAACTATCTAAGGCCACTACATATCTTGAATTGATCCTCCCATCAATTGAACAGGAGTAAAGGACACTTGCATCATGCCTATAGAAATAGCCCTGTTGCAAATAGCCAATTCATTGTTGCTTCCAATTTGGAAACTGACAAATACTTGCTTTATTGCCTTGCCACATGCGAAGTCTATCTTTCTGCCTACACAGCATAAGTCAATAACCTACATAATTCTTCCAGGATATTCTAAAAGCCCCGAGGCAAGTTTATATATTTGGCATTTGGAATCAGATATGGAAGTACATTTACTGACATCCTGGGAGAATTCCCAGATATTCCAGAACATTTTTTTTTTTCTGTAGTTCCTCTGATTTGCATTCTTTAGTCTGGGCTGTCCTGTTAATGTTTGCCTCTGTCATACATTTGCCACTTGAAATTTTGATTCAGCAATTAGATAACTGTATTTTAGCTGTTTTGCTTCTCAGAAAAACCTATCTCAGGAAAAGGAAGGGCTAAATAAAATTGGGAATTATCTTTTATTCATTTATGTATCTTACTTTAAAAAAATACTACACCACAGCAACAACTTAAAATAATATCTGTTTGATTCCAAAATAAAAATATTCCATTAGTAAAGTGATAGAAAAAAATAGGAATCGGAGGATGAATGACTATGTAATTAATTGCTTAAACTAGAGCACTCTCGAGAGAGAGAAGTTAGTAGGGGATGTTGATCATCACACTGCACATGCTCTAAGCAAATTAGGACTTGGGGTCACCCTTCTTAGAGTCGCATTATATTGCTGATCTAAAAATGCATGCTCAAGCTCTGAAAAATATGACTATGCAAGGAAGCATATTTGTTGCCTAAATCCACAGCCATCTTTACTCTTGAAATGAACCAAATTATGCAGATGCAAGTATGAATATGCCACAATGCATTCCAATTTTATATATAACTATAATGCATCAATTTAAAATAAATACAAGGAGGCTGAGTATGTAGCTCAGTTGGTAGAGCACTTGCCTCACATGCACAAAGCCCTAGGTTTAATCCCCAATACCACTATATATATATATATGAAAGATCAATAGAGTAAAGGAAAGAACTTAGGGGAGAGAGGATGGAAGAAAAGGGATTCATCCTGGGAATTAAAGTGGAGAAAACTATATTTATGTATTTGTGATTATGTCAGAATTAATCCTATTATATATAACTGTAATGAAAAATAGTTAAAAATATATTTTAAAAATACCTGAAGTAATGTATATGTTTACATTTACTTATGCAATTAACCTGAATAAATGGAAGGATGACTACCCCTTCTGGACCTATGTGTCTCAGATGCATATAATAATAAATGCATGCGATAGTGTTCAGAGTCCACGTGCCTGAGTTCATTCTGCTGCATGTTCTCTTAAGTTTTGGTGACGGAATTCTTTTGGTGTTACCATCTACAGATGATAATGGGTCATTCTACCCTGAACATTTGTCACTGCTCCATGCTGACGTCTTCTGTATTGAAGGTGTTCTCATCTGAGCCTTAACCACGCAGTCCATGCTTCTTTCAATTTCAGGGTCCTCCACTTGAATGGAGGGGCTCCTCTCAGTCTCCTTACATTGGTGTCTCCTTTATGCCTCTCCTGGTCACTTGAAAAGATAAGTGGCTGGCTCCTCTGCCCTGTTGGTTACTCAGGTTACTCACGGAAGCTGTATGAGATACATATGCCTGGACATCCTGTTGAGGTGATGCTCCTACCCCTGTGTGCCACGGGGAAGTGGGGAGTTCTGTGGGAATGCATAGCTGTAACTGCTGCAGTGGATAAGCAGAACAAGTCAGCTCTCCTCTTCACTTTCTAAATGTTAATTATCTTGTTCTCTATTGACTCTTCCCTCTTTCCCATCCCTCCCTACCTCCAGTTCAGAGGATCTCTTGACTATCACCTGCATGGGCAGAATGGGAGGTAATTTCTGGGTACCCAGATCATTGATTCATTTAATATCTGGATGAAGCTGTCCGTCCCAACCTCATACAAGTCAAGAATTTGACAACTCTGTTCTTTGGTTCTACTTCAAGCATAATGAAGCCCTTAAATCTAGCCGTCTTGATGGGAAGGGTCACACAATGGTATCAAGGAACTGACTAGTACATACTTGTATTGTCACAGCAAAGCTCTGAATTCCTAAATTCAGAAGCATGTCTGTTCACCTTACCTTAGCCCACAAAAGACCATTCAGTGTAGTCTCTCCCTAAACTCACATTAAACCAGAAATAAAGCACAAAACCCCTCTCGATTATTCTTCAGTGTTCCACTGGCTTGATTGGGATCCCTGGTCCCTGCCAGGCTGATTCTTTTTTATGGGTCCAAAGTCTAGTGTGAAATATGGAGCAAAGTGAATTAAGCAATGACCAGAAATGGGGTATCTCATAACCATAAAGAATATATCTGCAGAGGATGTGACCAGTTTCTCTTTCCTTTTCTCCTTCAATTCCTTCTTACTCTCCATCTTCTCCCACTCTGGCCCCGTGTGTAAGTGACCAATGGCAGCCTGCTTCTCCAGCATTCTCTGCCTAAATCTCACTTAATGATCTTTTGCAGTCTGATAATCCAGGTTTTAAAAAACACCAAAATGTCTATTGTGACCTACAGTGGCTACTTTCTAAATATCAAGTTGATATTTGCCTTCTTTTGGTGTATGTTTCCAATAAATTAAAAATGATCCTAGAAATGTTCAGAATCAAACACTCCTATTTTTTTTTAAAGATGCAATGGAAAATTTCAGGAATTTGACAGCGCATCTATTTGCAGAGGAAAGAAAAAGACAAGAAAAGATATCAACTTTCCATACAGGCAATCTTGAGCAAAATAAGCTTGTTGAATAGTCAGCAGTAGTTTACGTGTGGCCCTCTCTGGTGTTCAGCAGTGTTCTGTCCAATTTCCATCTTAAAAATATCTTCATTTAATTCTATGTACTTTCCAAATACTATTAACATATGGCTTGATTTTTAGAAAACTCATGAGTTAAGGAAGGCAATTTTTATTTCCACAGTTTTACTAACAAGAAAACTGAGACACAGAGAATAAAGAAATTGCCTACTTCACAGGACTTCAGTATACTTTAGATTTGGGAACAGTTCTCCCTTAGGATCTTACTCTTCTCCAACACATTTATTTTTTAGAAGAAAATGGATATTTACAGAAAATGTTGAATCTTTACCAAAAGACACAAAAGAAACTTTATATATAGAATATCAGGAATAATCTACTTAGTCACTTCCTAATTTTTGGAGATATCCAAAAAGTAGCATGATCAAAGAACACTGGTAGAGTTTGCCCTTTGCTTTGTTATAATCCATCACAGAATTGAGTTCAAGCCAAAAAAATGAAGATGTATGAGTCTTCTATTTTGGCTATCTGTGGACACATTATTTATCATGAATGGATTTATAATAAAATTATAAAAATAATGAAATGGAAATTGGAAGGATGACCACCCGTCTTGGGCATATTTGATGTTGACAAAATGTCTTGGATTTTATCAAAGAAATTTTGAAACAGCTGTGATATTTTTGAAGTACTTGTTAATGCAGATCAGTTGTGCTAAAAAGGTCATTTATAAAAATCTGCAAATTTTATTGAAATACTTCTTTTGGTGGTGAGGAAACACATTTGCACATGTCACTATCTTCACAGAACTGCCTGCCAGGGTTAGGAAAAGTGTGAATGTATTAATGTGCTCATGGCAACGTCATTTCTGTTACTCATGCAGTACCAAATTTCCATCAGAGTTGTTTCAGGCTGAGATTTGTTTTCCTCTTTGTTTTGTAGCTAGGTATTTTTATTCTCAGTAATTATAATTTGGTAGATGATTTTGGCACAATTCTTGACTCTGTCCTATATTTTAAAAGCCTGATTAAATTAAAATTTTGAATATATTCCACTAAATGGAATAACTTTTCAATGCACCTGCTTAAGTAGAAAAGTCTTTATTTGTTATGTTGGACTTATAGTTGATTAGATTTTGTTTTAACTATTTGAAGTTGACCTGTGGAACATAAAAATATGATTCCTGGTATAACAGGGATTATCTGAATAAAATATATTCATAAATAAGAGGCACACAAATAATACATAAATGTATACTCATGTGAGTAGGTTGCATTATGATCATTGTCTTTGTGGAAAACTTTAGAAAACTCATGAGTTAAGGAAGAAAAGGCAAATACTGCACAATATCACCTATATGTGAAATGTAAACAAGTTGAATTCATAAACAGAATAGAATGGCATTTGGCAGTGTCGGGATTCAGAAAATGGGTTGGTCAAAGAATACAAAGTTTCTGTTATACAGGATGAATAAATTATGAAAATCTAATGCACAATATGTTGACTACAATTATTTTATTTTAGAGAATGGGAGAAAGTATTTGACAGCTCTGTTCTTTGGTTCTACTTTAAACATAATGAATCCCTTAAATCTAGCAGTCTCCATGGAAAAGGGTCACGCACTGATACCAAGGAACTAACTAGTATGTCCTCGTATTGTTACACCAAAGCTCTGTATTCCTAAATTCAGAAGCATGTCTCTTTGCCTTACCTTAGATTTTTGGTTGTGTGTTCCTAGAATGAATAAACCAATATGTGTTTTCTGGTATTAGAAAATTATTAAACAGAAGTGATTTGTCTATGTCACTGCAGCATAACTCACATGTTGTGTGATTTCCTCCTAACAATCTACATTTAACATGTTAAATACTTAATGTATATAAAAGCTCTTCCTCCCTTTGTCTCCCCACACCCCTCTCCATGGAAATAGACTATGCCTTCTTACCAAGGCATATATATTCAGCATTTCTATTAATGAAACCATAATTACTAGATATTGCTATTTTATCATCTCTACTGTCACTGCTGGTCATAGATATAATTATTCCTCCATTTCAGTGAAATTTTTAAGGAATGATTATTAACAATAAAGTATATGGGGAATTTAAAGTGACAGCCATTATGGGAGTATCATTGATATTTTAGATAATTGCATTTAAAGTTCAAATTGGTGATGGATTATATTGATTCAAGAGGGGAGGTAGACATAAAAAGAACTTCTAGAAGTGAGCCTTGGAATCAGTCCAAAGATAATATTGCAAGACACAAACCGGATACCAAATAGTTAAAAAGACTAATATACCAAGGCTGTTTGTTAACTTGAGATAAGATGCTAATCCCTCAGCATCTAATAGGAATCTCATATCCTTTCCAAGGAGTCTTATTCTCTGTTGGGCTTTAGTATTTGGCTTTCCATTATTGTCATTATTAAACTGAGCCAATCAGGTTGAACTAATTAATTTCTGTCAAATGAATCAAAGTCTCGTGAACAGGACTAAGATGTTATTTTTCTAATCATTTCAAATTTCTCAGAGTCAAATACATTAACACGGTACTCATCATTAACTATCCAGTATATTAACATAGAACTGATTTTACTGAAGGCTTGTGTCTAAAAAGCTTTGACCATGAACAGATTAAGCATTTGCATTCTTAATATGCACCTCATAGGTGAGAGATTGAACAGCACAATGGTTGGAGCTATATCAGAGACGGTCCTATAAGGAAACTTCCAGTGTGAGAGCAGTTTCTCTTAAAAAATTTAACACCTAACCTATCAGTTGCCAAATTGTAAATTTAGCAAGGTGAGTGGGAGTAAACTATGAGATCTCCTAAGTTTCCAGGAAGGGTTACAGACGTGAAATCCACCCAGATATGTCTTTTCTCATCAGTATGTTTCCAGCTAGATTTTCCCATTACTCTGCCAATTAAATAAAACTAAAATTTTAAACTACCCTATTTCTTTAGGAAAATAAGTTCACAGAGCAGCTTTCTTCATTAAAATATTTTATCGGGCTATGGTTGTAGCTCAGTGGCACAGTACTTGCCTAGCACATGTGAGAGACTGGGTTCAATCCTCAGCATTGCATAAAATTAAATAAATAAAAGTAAAGATATCATGTCCATCTATTAAAAAAATATTTTTTTCTTCCTTTTAGATCTGCTTGGGCTACTAGAAAATAATACTTCATCCTAAACTCTAAGGGCCTCTATTTTTAGATGGCTCTTTTGTGTTAGAAAAGGGGATCATCCAGTTTTCTGTTATTTTACTCTTGTGACACTGTTTCACCAACTAGAAATTCGTGTTAATTTTAAGGTTTCTTTGCCTTGATTCAGTCAGTCTCAAATGTGGAGTGGGGAAATCACTAATGATAATCACATTTTATCATTACTACTACACACCTGATTCTCCTAAAAAGCTGAAAAATATTTAGAATTCCAGTTTGTAGGAAGGAGAAAAACCCTATCTTTATGTATTTACAATTTCATATTATACAGCATGTTTTTATATTCAATGAATGTTGGATCACACCTCCGATATTGTTTTCAAATTTGATCAATAAATCAAATAAAGGAGATGAAAAAAGTTGGAGAAGGTCCAGAGAACAGTAACTCAATTGACTGTGGATAGAAAGTGATTCCATATGGAAACTGGCTGTAAATGATTGGGGGTTTTATTCAGGAAATGTTAAGATTTAGAAATGGTGTAATTAAACACTGAAAACAATGAAAAAGATTGAAAAAGAAAGACCTAATCCTAGAAGACTAATGCATGGAATTTTTCAGAATGTTTGAAAAGAGAAATGTTCAAGCATATAAAATGGTACTCTGCAGAGTAAACCATGAAATGTTTAAGTGTGTTGCTTCAGCAGAGATTGCATCCAGATCTGCCTGATCTAATACATGTGGCTGTTGAGGACCCAGAATGGGACCAGTGTGACTGGCTGAGAAACTAAATCTCCAGATTTGTTGAACTTTAATTTTAATTTAATTTAAAAGTTAATACTCAGTTCAGTTATTACAAAAGAGTTTTCAAAGTAGGTTTAGGAGCAACTTGAACATGTGAGTCTATTTTTTCCAACTGTTAATTTTATAAAATATAAATACAGATCAATTATACATCCAATGAGGAATTTGGTGTCTGAATTGAGATGTGCTTAAGTTTAAAATGTACACTGGCATGAAAAAGACTCATCAGTAATGAGAGATTAGTGAAATAGCTCATTAATACTATTTCAATATTGGCAGGTGTTAAACTAAAAATATTGTGGGTGTGTTAAAATAGAAATTTTCATTTTTTTTTCATTTGTCAATGTGGCAACTCCAAAACTTAAAATTACAACTCTGGCTCATATTACGTATTCATTTTTTATTTGTGGCTCATATTATATATTCCATTAGAATATTGTATATAGGAATGTATTGGAATACTCTGATTTGACTACAAATTAGATTAGGTTCTGATGATGCTGACTGAAATGATGGAATTCACTTTCCTTGCACAGTTGTAGGGTAAGCTGTAAATACTAATTCCTAAGGTGAATACTGCAGACAAGGTCTAAAGAGAGAGATTATAAAGAGCTCTCATAACCTGTCGATTGGGAGAACAATATAGTCAGAAACGCTGGAAAATAATTTGGAAAAAGAGAAGAAAATAATTCCATTGCTTCTCTGGAGCATGCCGAATGTGGAAACCAAAAGAATTCCTCCAAAGTATGAAGCATGGTCTTCAGTGGACCAGGAAGGTTATTGTATCCCCTGGAGAACCTTTGGCAATGTCTACAGATACTATTTGGAGGTCAGATGGATGGCACTGACATCTCAGAGTTAGAGGCTAGAGCTGTATCTCCTACAATGCACAAAACAGCTGCACAATGAAGAATTATCCAACCCCAAATGTCAATGGTACTGAGGTTGGGAATCACCATTGTGAAAATTTAGTTCATCTAAATTTTAATCTGACCTCATTTTATTCTCACATGTGAATACACTGAGACTCATCCATATTAAATGACTTATTTAGGTATAAAATGTGATTGCACCAGATCAGATTATAGAGACTCTCTATTTTAGGGCTGATTTTTCCATGGTAACATAATATCTTTCCTTCTGTTCCATGTTCTCAATTTCTTCTTCTTCCTTTTACTTTTTTTTTTTAGGAATTGAGCTCAGGTTCTCAAGCATGCTATGCAAGAGTTCTACTACCAAGTGGCATCCCCATTCTTTTTTGTTTTATTTTGTAATTTTAAGACAGGTTTTTGTAAGTTGCTTAGGCTGGCTCAAACTTGCCATCTTCCTACCTCAGCCACATGACTTCCTGGGATTATAGGCATGTGCCACTGCACCCATGTCTCCTGAATTTCTTAAGATAAATACCATGAAGGTATTGAAAGGCTGTGGAATGTTCTCTATCTGTTCTTTTCACCCTCACTTTTATTTAGACTTCTTCATTAGCTATTGTTTTTTTAACTGAGGAAATGATTTTATTTAATGTTACTTACAAATTTGCCAATTTTTCCTGCCTTCCTTCTTCCTCCACCTAATCACATGGTTACATCTTCATAGGCCCATGTTGGTAAAACTTCTCACCTGCTGATATTCTTACTTTGCTCTATTTTAGCTGGTTTGGGGCCATACCAAAACCCTTTTGGGTTTTAAATTTGATACACAGGTGTGATTAGGTTTTAAAAATTTCAAACTGTCATGCCTTAAAAAGTTTTTTTTTTCTCCATTGAATAGTCACTACATAGGTGCCAGATAAAAACTGTAGGCACTGAACATTCAGTACCATATAAGGAAGCTCTGTCCTCACGGAGCTTCCATTGCAGGGAAGGATACAGACAGTAAGCAATTAATGTTTAATGCACAATGTCAAAGTATTTAAAAAATACTAAAGTGATGCAAAAGGGATTGTCAGAGGCACTATTTTGAATGGGGTTTTCTGGGTAACCTGGAAGAAAAGTGCTCAGGATGAAGCACAAAAGAGTAAGTACACCTACCAGATTAAAATATATCTTCCAGAAGTAGGTATATTTTTTATTCATTCCAGGAATCTCATGAAAGCCTATATGGCCAAGGTAGAGAATGGAGAGGAAGCCAAGAAAGTACAGATCTATGTAGCCTTGTGATTTTTGTGATTCCTGGAAGAGATGATCTTACTGTTCTGGGCTGAAAGACTATAGGAGGAAAAAGATGGAAGCAGGAAACCCAGGTGGGCGGCTGTTGTAGTCACCCAGAGAAGAAGTTATGGCAGCTTGGTGAGGAGGGATAGTAACGGATGTTTAGATGGTTTGGTTTTGCTATTTGTATCACAGCTCAACACTGACAATTAATATTCACCTGTTGCTCTTGTACTTGTCAGTGTGGTTTCTAAGACTATGGGACACAATTTTCTGATTTTTAACCCAGATCTAGGGTTAGCAATATAATGGTGAGCAATATAATGGTGGAACCTATTATGTGATCTCTGTGATTCAGTTTCCTCCTCTACCAATTGGGATTAATACTAGTACTAGTATGTATGTAAAAGAGCTTTATGAGTTGATATCTGTATAAAGATTTTAGAATTAATGGTTCCTTGCTTATATTAAGCATCATCATATCATATTATTATTTGCTCTTCAAACAAACCTATGACATAAATATTCTTTTTCCAACTCAAAGACAGGCAGATATGATGTAAAATGATATATGTTGAATGCTCACATCAATGCATTTTATTGAAGAAGAAACATGATTGACAGCTAGTAAGTGATAGTTGGAACCAAACCTAGGACTCCTGGCTCTTATGATCAAGAATTGAGGCTCTTTCTAACAGACTGCATCGTGTTCAGGTTATCAGACTAGACCCAAGGCGAATGGCGGACCCTGTGCACCTGTTTCCTGATAATGTCTCACTCACATTCTGCAAATGCCCAGCAAAAAGCCTTAGAGATTTGTTTCATTTTGATTAACACAGAAGTGCTGCAGCAGGTCAAGACTGCGGGAAGTAACCTAAAGGACACATTTCCATCATGTCATATTTTATTCACAGTATTTTTCTTTCACATTCTGTAGGTGTCATCTGTTCCTATTACTTTAGATTTTTTTTTACTTTTTCTTTTATTTACTGCTATAAGATTGTTAAACAAAAACTTTCCAAGTTGAACTCTTGTCATAGCTATATAGCTTTATTAATCTCTAATACAATTTGTGAATTTATACATGCATATATTGAACATATGCAGTATTATACACATGTACATATATGAATGCATACATATGCACATAGGCACATGTGTGTGTATATATATGGAGAGAAAAATAAAGTTATACTTTGAAATTTATTGGAAAAATTCAGCATTGCTCTGAACAGAGTTTTTAAACCTCAGAATTATTGATATTTTGGGCCATATAATATTTTCTTATGGGGTGAGATCTTGCACACTGTAGAACGTTTAACAGTATCTCTGGTTTTTACTTTTTAGATTCCATTAACACAGACTTCCCAGACAACCAAAAATGTCTACATTTGAGGCAGAAATCTTTCCCTTCATGGAGAATCACTGAGTTATTTGTATGCATGAGATTGTTGTGTCTTCTTAAAATGTGAGCTGCAAAACTTTGTCTTTTAAACCTGTTGTTTCTTATCAAATGTTATCAGTTCACTATAATTTTCAATACACCTTTCAAATTTTCCAATCATAATAGAAATTCAAATGTGATAGATTCACTATCAGTAAAAAGAGAAGTTAAGAGACCAAAGAAATATAAAAAAGTAGTTTGATAAAAAAATAAATAGCAACGTTGCCATGTTTAGAGAATCTACATTTTAGTATATCAACCTCTAATCTGTATATATTTTATTATATACTAATATCTCATAAACATAAACCGCATACTTAAAAACAGAAGAGAATTTTTTTCCAGCACGTTTCATGAGACTAGTATTATCTTTATAACAAATCTCAGACAAATCTAGTAATGAAAGAAAATCACAGTCAGTGTCTCTCATGAACTTATACACAAGAATTCAAGACACTAGGGTATTGATGGAGAGATAGACACACAGAACCATGTAACAGAATAGAGAACCCAGAATAAGCCCACAGGATATTCTTAACCTGTTAGTAACAAGGGCCTTCAGCAAATTAAATAGAAGAATGAGAGTTTTATCAATAAGTGATGTTGGCACAATATATATCCATAGGCAAAAATAAAAACTGAATTGCAATTTAAAATTTAAAAAATGAACTCTAAATAGACTCATATATGTCAAGAGAAAATATGTAGGATAAAGATCTCTGTGATTTAGGGTTTAAGTCAAGTATTCTCATATACCATAAGAAAACTCCATAAAAAGAAATTTTGAACAATTAGATAATATCATAATCAAAAGCTTTAGCTTGGCAAAAGACCCTATGAAGAGTTGAAATCTACAGGCAGGAAGAAAATATTTTTAAAACATGTCTTTGGAAAAGGGTGAGAATGTAGATTAAGTAAGAAATTATCAAATTGTAGAGTAAAAATGAACAAATAACTAAAGAAATGAAAAGGATATACATCAGAAAGTGTGTTCCTAAAAAGTGTTTGAGGGCTGGGGTTGTGGCTCAGTGGCAGAGCGCTTGCCTAGCATGCAAGAGGCACTGGGTTTGATCCCCAACACCACATAAACAAAATAAAGATATTGTGTCCACCTACAACATATATATATATATATATATATTATATATATGTGTATTATATATATATATATATATATATATATATATAAAGGTGTTTGATATTATTAATCATTAGGGAAACACACACTGCAACCACAATGTGATATGGCTACAAAACTAAGAGAATGATTGTGATAGGGAATAACAACAGCAAAAAGTGCTCATGAAGCTGCAGAGAACAAAATCATATATTGGTGGTGGGAACATAAGATGGTACAGCCACTGTGGAAAGCAGTTGGACAGTTTGTTAAAAGCAAAACATATAAGTACTGTATTACACAGTATTTAAATAATATACAAACTGTATACCTTTTCTGTGTACAAACTTGCCATCTCTATAGCCTTTTCATTTATTTGGTTCATTGTTTTTACTATGAAATTTTTGAGAATTCCTTATATGTTATAAATGTTTGCCCTTTTTCAGAGATATATTTTGAAAATATTTTTCTCCCTGTGTATAGCTTTTCAACTCTTGCCCTACTGGGCATTTATCATAGAGAAAAGAAAATTCATGTTCACAGAAGAACATACTCATAAATGTTCATAGCAATTCTATTTATGTCAGACTGTTTTTATTTTTTTATTCTTTCTTTTTAGGTGTACATGATAGCAGAGTGTATTTTGACATACATACACAGAGTATAACTTTTTCATTTATTCTTATGGTTGAATATGATGTGAAGTTACACTGGTCATTTAATCATATATGAACCTAGGGAAGTAATGTCTAATTCATACTACTCACTTTCCTGTTCCCATCCCCCCTTCCTTCCCTTCATTCCCCTTTGTCAAATCCAATGAATTTCTATTCCCTCCCCACCCCTTATCATGAGTCAGCATCTGTATATCAGAGAGACTATTCAATGTTTGGCTTCTTAGAACTGACTTATTTCACTTATTATGATAATATCCAGTTCCATCCATGTACCAACAAATGCCATCATTTCATTCACAGAATGAAATATTACTCAGCCATAAAGAAGAATGACATGATGGCATTTGACAAAGAGAAAATGTGGTATATACACACATTTTCTCTATTTATTCATGTGTGCTTGTATTCTTGATAATTGCCATTCTGACTGGCGTGAAATAGAATCTCAGTGTAGTTTTAATTTGTATTTCTCTAATTGCTAGAGATGTTGAATATTTTTTCATGAATCTGTTGACCATTTGTATTTCTTCTTCTGTGAAGTATCCAGTTCCTTTCCCATTTATTGATTGGGTTAGATTGGTTGTTTTTTTTTTTTTTTTTTTTTGGTGTTAAGTTTTTTGAGTTTTTTTTAAAATATATCCTGAGGATTAATGTTCTATTTGAGTGCAGGTAGCAAAAATTTTCTCCCACTTGGTAGCCTCTCTCTTCATGTTCTTGATTATTTCCTTTGCTGTGAAGAAGCTTTTTAGTATGATACCATCCTATGTATTGATTCTTGGTTTTCCTTCTTGCACTTTTGGAGTTGTGCTGAGGAATTTGGTTCCTAAGCCAATATGATGGAGGATTGGGCCTACATTTTCCTCTATTAGATGTGGAATCACTGGTCTAATACCTAGGTCCTTGAACTCCTTTGATTTGAGTTTTGTGCAGGGTGAGAGATAGAGGTTAAATTCCATTCTAGCTGACTATTTTGAAGGAGACTAAATGTCATTCATCAAGTGTCACTTAAACAACTCTATTCCTAACTGTAGAATACTATTCAGGAATAAAGAGGAATCGGTAACTTAGATGAATCTCCAGGAATTTACATTAGGCAAGTTTATCCAAAATGGTCACATGCATACGATTCCACTTATATAACTTTTTTGAAGCAATGATATAATAGAAATGGAGAAAGATTTGTGGTTGTTGAGGATTGGGGATGGGAGGAAATGGGAAGTGCGCTTATTAAAGGATACCAGGAGCCAAGCATAGTAGTGCAAGCCTGTAAGCCCAAGGACTGGGGAGATTGAGGCAGGAGGATCATGAGTTCAAAGCCAGGGTCAGCAACAGTGAGGTGCTAAGCAACTCAGTGAGAGTCTGTCTCTAAATAAAATACAAAAAATGGCTGGGGATATGGCTCAGTGTTTGCGTGCCCCTGGGTTTAATCCCCAGTACAAAAAAAAAAAAAAAAAATCAAAGGGCACCTGGAGGACTCCTTGGGATACTGGAACTGGTCAGTAACACTTCTAATTTTGGACAGAAAAAGGGTAGCAGAAATGATCTGTGATTTAGATATTTGTAGAGTTAAAAGTTTTCTCACATCTTATTCAGGTACAATTATTATAAAAGAAAATTTCAACATTTTTTTTTTGTTTTTTTCCTGAACACTAAAGGATCTTCTTCCATAGCTCCAGTGGTTTCCACTTCAGAAACTCCTGGTTTAAAGATTAATAATATATGTTGGTTTTGAAGGGACTTAGCAGCATGTGCTGCAGGAGTAAGTGTGTCTTTGAAGTATAACACATAGAACGAGGTACATGTCATAAACAGATGAATGACATTTCAAAATGAACACATTGGTAATAAAACCCCCAGATCAAGACACAGAGCATGAGCAGCACATGGCGGACCCTCTTGTGGCTCCTCTTCCATCTCCATTTCTGGAGAACTGCTGCCCAGACTTCAGCACCGTGGCTTGCTACGTGGACCACCTATCGGTAGGACCATGGAATATGCCGGCTTTGTGGCTGGTTTTATCCATGCTGTTAGCAGTATGTGGAAAGCTTTTCTCTTCAGATAATTAGATCTTTCTGAATGACAACTTTCCTGTTTATTAGCTCCACATACCTTTGCGACAGGCACTGTGTGGGAGAGTCTGATAATGTACTTGCCAGATGGGGTCTGACCCTGTATGAGCTCCTGCCTGCCTGAGGTTCAGTCTGCAGCTTTCCAGGTTTTCCGCTTCCTGTGCCTGGTGTCTGCTCATCAAGTGTTACATGCCCCAAAGAGTGGACTTGTTTGTTGTGTGTGGACTGCAGTGCAGTGGGGATCTTTTAATTTCTATTAATTTTGAAAGAGAAGCTGATAGGAGTAGGCAGGAGTGGATGCTTATGTGCAGATTTTGCTGATAAGAAAAAGACACAATCGTAAACGTATAGAAGCAAGATCATCTGCACTAACTTTACAATTTAGAATGTCTGGGCAACTTGAAATGAGACCTGAACAGATGATGGAATGGGGACAAGTAGGAAAGGATCAGATAGAGCAAAAATAGAAGAATAGAGAGGATCCGATTACATTGGCCTCTGTGTCGTAATCTTCTGTCTCTGGAGAAGGTTTCTTGTAGGTTTATAAAGCTGTTATCATGCCACGACTAAATGATGTCGAAATGAGGTTGGCTGACATCAGGCTAATTGCCATAGTGACTGGGAGGGGGATGCCTGACAGTTGAGTAGAAATTGCTTGGAGAATTAGAATTTTCCATGAACTGGAATGGCAGGAAGTGTCTGAGCAAGGAAATAAGGTGAGAGCCTAGATGGACAGGAAAACAGGGAAGAAAACACCTGTGGCCTTCTCCCCTCTATCTTCTCCTCCTCCAGTTCTACCTCAACAGTGAAAGCTTCCTTGTTTAATGTCTAGTGTTTTACACGAAGAAATCAGAATAATCCTGGAAGCAGAGAGGAGTTTGCAAGGCTGGGGAGCGGCATTAATTTGCCTTTATCCAAAGCACCAGTCCCTAAGGGTCTTTTCCTAAGCCACTGCTGCAAACTGTTTGGTACCAGAGCCCTCCAAAGCATCTCCTCCAGGCTGCCCTCCATAGTGGCAGCTCCATGGTATCCCAATAAGCACCTAGGACAGAGAGGTGATTTCTGAATCATCAAGAGAATTGTCCAGCTGCGACATAAGTGGTTGCTGCTGTAGTTAATAAATCTATGCTAATATATCTAAAGAACATTTTCTCCTGTGTCCACACCCATCCTCCCAACAGAATCGTCTCAGGAAATATGTACACATTTTCATCTTTGCTCTGCGGAAACTATTGTTGATCAGTAAATGGAGTGATACTAATGATAGAGTTTTCTGGAGACTTCTACCTTGGTGGATAATGACCCTGGAGAAGAAATTTGTGGGAAGGCAATGCTTTAGTAAACTCTTTCCATCATCTCTGATTTTGGGGGTGGGGTAGCCTACCTGCTGATCCAGGTCTTTTTCTGTATGGTTTTGCTCCTATGATAATTACCGTATGATAGGTTGGATTCAAACTATTTTTTTTTGTCCTATTATGATGCGTTATCTCTTATTTGGGGATTATTGGCAGTCATTGCTTCATTTAGAATTTGATAACATTTAAAGGATCTGAAAATTAAAATAATCTTTCTACTTTATAATACTCTGTTTTAAAAAACCAATGAAATAATAGTTTGTGTTTGGTTTATTTAGTTGGTGGTACCTCCATGGACAAGTTGCATGGCTGTGGTCAACTCTGTGAATGAATAATTTGGCAGTACATGCACACTTAGAAATCACTATATATATTTTTTAATAAGTGATTTGAGATTTGTTTAATTATGCAACTGTAAAGAGAAGGCTTAAGGAAAAGGAGGAATGTTCAGGACAGAAATAGATACCGTGGTATATCTCAGGCCAAAAGTTCTGTTGAAGGACTTAGTTTGACTCAAAGGCAATCTCCTATTTTCTCCGGTTTCCATGTGTATCTTCACACATGGGCAGTCATTTGCTCTGACTTTGAAAAAAAAAATCATGCTATGTTTATTCAACATTTTGGAGACTTTAATGAGTTAATCTTTTGTGGTAAGTATAAATTAGTGAAATATTTTTGAAGAAACTCAGTTCCTTCATATGTCAACCTAGGTGTGAAACAGATTTGAGATTCACAATTATCCCCACCCCCCACCCCGACTGCCTTTTGAATGGTGTTAAGGCTCTCTTAGCTTGTGCTACCATGACAAAGCACTATTGACTAAGTGGTTTCAACTGTAGTCACCACCTTCTTACTATGGTGCACAGACAATCTTTCCTCAACATAGCCCTTCCTATGACATCATCAGGTAACCCTGATTACCTCCCAAAGGACTCATCTCCAAATACCATTAGATTGGGAGTGAGAACTTAATCATACTGTTCTTTAGGCAGGGCGACACAAGCATTTATTCTGAGCTAAAGCCTATGTGTTGGTGCAATTCTTTATCTGTTTGATTTTGCTCCTAGTGATAATTATGTTAAAACTGTGGGGTTTTTTTTGTTTTTTGTTTTTTGTTTTTTGTTTTTTTGAAAAAGAAAAAGGGTTTATTGCTTAACTAGCAAAGGAGAAATACAGGGACTTCTATTATTCCAAAGGCTGTGTTTCTGCCCATTAGCAGGAACAGGGAGCTTTTAAAGAGGCGACTCAAAGACTGCATTCCATATGTTCTCTGTTGGAGTTGTAATTCACTTGTTAATTTGGGAGACAGTCATTTCTGAGATCTTCTGGTATCATCCTTAAAGTATGGATTTCTTCTTTCCTATGGTAGGTGTGTATTCAAGGTGTGTTAAATCTGCCTAAAACTGGGAAGACAGGTAATGTTGTTTCCCTTGAGATTAGGGAAGGTGAGAGATTAGGGAGGAGCAGGGAGAGAGGAAGAGAAAGAAAAATATCCATTTTAAAAATAAGTTGCAGTGGCTGAGCATCAGGTCTATATTCAAAGAATAAAGTGGATCATGATTACATTTCTCCACTGTCAATTTATACATTTCATTTCTATGGAAATATGGGCGACAATACCTTCAAGCTGCTTCCTGCTGAAAGAGGGCAAAGTTGGGGGAAGTAACCCATAGTCCTTGTTTGTGGGTGTGGTGGGGAGTACAGACAGTTAAGGGGATTCAGCATCAGAGAAGTCCAGAGGTCCACGGTGTTAGATGGCAGTTGACTGGACAAGGCATATATAGGTATTGCTAACACAACAGTGAAAAAGTCAACAAAGCATTACTTTTTGCAAACGATTAGCACAAAGCCAATTAACATTTAAGCCATTCTCTAAAAACCATGAAGATAGTAACTCACAAGCACATCTAAAACTGTGATGTTATTTTCAGTCTGAGGAAGTAATTCAGGAATCTACAATTACACTGTTTTGAGAAAGTTGACATGATTTCAAAACTAAACCAAAATGGGAAACTGTTTCCCCCCATGGATTATTTATTAATAAACTAGTTTTTAAAAAATTCTATGTTGACCAAAGGGAGGTTAAGAGCTGAGGTTCAATCCTTCATCCTAATAATGTTTCTATAGGCAAAGCAGAGTTAAGGGTGCATCCCATAAATATTTGTGGGAATAATTAGGAAATAAATGAATAATCGACCCTAAATAAAAAAAAATCTCAGTCCTCAATCTTATTCAATATATACTTTCTGCATTTTCTACACAGGTTGGGCTAGAAATTCCTAATTTTAGGAAGCTAATGACATAATTGAGAAACTAAGAGAAATAAAATGAAGCAAAAAAATCATAAGAAAATATAATTAAGGCATAATGTTGGGTTGCTCAGAGATAACCTGCCTATGTTAGGTAATTAGCCATTTATCTTAGGAACATCAATGTCAGTATCTATATTTACATAGTCCTATCATTTCTATGTTGTTTTTTTCACAGCTTATTTAAAGATTATTATCCAGGTCAAGATGCCATTGCAATACTGGACATACCCAATATTAGACAAAATAATGAATTAGAGACATGCCTCTTCTTGTACTCTTTAAGTTCACAGGTACAGTATTTTAGCACTACCCCTGGATTATAACAAATCTCCTATTGAGGCTCACAATACATTCCTGACAATGCTCTCCAAAGAAATCCTCCTTGTTTTCTTTCTTGAAGATGGGGTTGCCAGATATAATAAAATATGCCCAGTTATATAATAATAACACTTTTTAATTTAAATATTTATTTTTTTAGTTGTACCCAATACCTTTATTTTTTTAATTTATTTTTATGTGGTGCTGAGGATCGAACCCAGGGCCTCGCACGTGCTAGGTGTGTGCTCTACCACTGAGCCAAAAATCCCAGCCCCAATAATAACACTTTTAATCATAAGTATTTCCTATATTATAATATTGCTAAATTAAAATTATTCTATTTTTATTTTCTAAATTAGCAAATCTAATCTAAGTCCATCTCAACTGCCATTTTTATCATTGTGTGTAATTTCAACCATCCTTCAAAAGATAGGAGTCTATTTGAAAAAAAAAATCATACTTGGATATAAATGCCTGATAGTTAGATTACTGTATAGTCATTAAAGTAAATGAATTCATATACTTGAAAGAGGAATTTATGCAGAGGAAGAATTTTTCACCAAGGTAAATTTTGAAATTATTTTTTAATATTCTACTTCAGAATAAAATTAATGCATTAGCAACTTTTAAGTCAGGATGCCCTTAGGGATGGTATTTATTAAGGCTCTATGGAAG
The DNA here is from genome assembly GCF_052094955.1 of Ictidomys tridecemlineatus. NCBI lineage: Eukaryota > Metazoa > Chordata > Mammalia > Rodentia > Sciuridae > Ictidomys > Ictidomys tridecemlineatus. Next base: position 21,496,034 of record NC_135489.1, on the reverse strand, counting down.
TGGTAATACTAGAATTACAAGGACAAGCTGCTTGACTTTTGTGCCTTGGTTTCCCCATTTATAGAATGGAGATGATAATAACACATAACTGAGAGACTAGGGACAAGGATTTACTAAATATAGTTCAATGCTGATAACAGGATCTGACCTGTATTGAGTATGAGCTATCCATGGCCACCAGTTAAAATTATTCTGGTAGCATTGATTAGGAATCATTTGCTCTCATGTATAGTACATTTGTCATTTTTATTTACTTTCTATTCTCTGAAATATATAGAGAGAATGTATAGAGAGAACACTTAATTCACTTAATTTAACACTTAATTCTGTTTTTTGAAATGTATAGAGAGAACACTTAATTCAGAGTAAGGAAAAGAAATCAGTCACTGATGTGCTATTGGTTTTCAGGTGACTTCAATTGAACTGGACCTCAGTTTCTCATTTGTAGACTGTGTGTGGTTGGATATCAACCTTATATAAGAAGCAGTTGAGGTATTTGAAAGAAAACATAGATTCTTAGGTTTCCTGTAAAGCATTTTGATTCCAGAATCATAAGGGTACTAGGATCAAGAATATATTTAATAAGCATATAAGTGAATCTGATACAGGTGGTTCATGGACTACAGGCTAGAAATCTTGGAATAGGAAATCTTCAATCCTTTCCGATTTAGTTCTTAAATGTAGACATTGCGATTTGCAGTAATAAAAAAAACTATTCATCTATATAGATGTTTAAATACATCTTATAAAAACCCTACAAAATGCACAAAAGCTAATTTTGGAAGCTGTGTTAATTCACATTGTGAACACCTCTAGTTACTTGTTTATTGGGCAACTTAATCAAGAAAGGTTCTTTCATGAATTTTCATAAATTTTTCAACAAAGCCCTGTTGCAAATAGTGAATTATGCATTAACATATGTTCATGCTAATTTATACACAAGTGACAGATTTTTGGCATGGGATCAATAACTTACAATTATATTTTTAAAAGTTCGTTTATTAATATCATCAAGGAATCGAATTATCATTTAGATACCAATGTGTCATTTGAACCCAATGTAAAAAAAAAAAAAAAAGAGCAGATTCTACAGTTCTCAGATGTTGGCATTTTTTGTCAAAGGAACAACAAATGAATCTGAAACAAACAAAATAAATGTCTCATGCTCTTTTCAATTAATAGTTCTACCGCCCTGTTCAATTATCTAATGTTGGTGTCTTGTCATCAAACATAAATGCAGGATGCTGTTACACCAAGTTTCTCTAATGTCCAAATAATTATAGATTGGCTTGTATAGGTCAACATACTTTAGATAACATAATTCAGAGTAGAGTTTTCTGGCAATTTAATACAACACTTTATTTCTTTCTGCATAATATTCTCTTTAACACAAAAATTCATGCAAAGAAGTAAAAATAATGATGATAAGGAGAAGCTCTGGTATAGAAAAAGTTTTGAGTAATACAATTAAATTAGAGGAAGATGATTCATACGATTAAATGATATTCTTTCTTACAAATGTTATTGTAAATTCCCTGAAGAAGCTCCTGTCCTATTATAATTAAATGTTATTTGTCTCATAATTTTGTGCCAGCCTTTTGGAAATGCATTGTTATGCAAATGGAGACTCCTCGGATTATCTAGTGAGTATTTTATCGGTCACTATTATTAATTTGTAGAAAGATATCAGCTACTACATTCGATAATTGTATTCTAATATTTATTTTGATAAAAATAAAGTTATGAAGACAGAATCAATTAGATATCCATCCACTTTATTCCTCTGGTGATGATCAGGGGAGTCGAGCCCCTGAGCTTATGCCTGATGTACATTCAAAGTAATATCTCTGCAGGTGACCTTTGCTGGGGATGGGGGAGAGGGAAGAAAAGAGCACATTTTTCTAATTGGCAGTTTTATATCAGATAGCACATTCTAATAGAAGGCTAAGATAAATCATTCCTATGGTTACATTGGGTAGTTAGGTCTTCAGATTTAATTAAATTAATTAAAAATTTTTGGACATAGAAGGAAAATAATTTTACATAGCAGAGTTGATTTTAAATCTCAGCTCTCTCCACTATCAGTGTCAGGTTATATAACTTCTCTGAGCTATTACCTTCTTATTTTTGAAATAAAGATTAAAATGTTCTCTTTAATAGTTACTTTAAGGATACAGTGAAATTAAGTGTCCCAAACAATGTCTGAAATTTAGGAGGCAATTAATCACCATTTAATCACCTTCCACTCTGACATAATGAAGATGTCACTGTGGTACTAGTTTGAAGCCAAAGCTTTTTATGTGTCCCAAGCCCCCACGTGGATATTTAGTCAATACAATATTATTCTGCATCCATTGATAGGTTGCATTGCATTGTTTAGCAAACATATATAATGAGCCAGACTAGCCTGGTAGAAACTGTGACTTTTTTCATGCTACTCTTCCATGTACCCCCACCCCAAAGCTTCTGCCCATCCATAGGTTTCTGTTACCAGAGTTGGAAAACTATGACCTGTGGACCAAATCCAGCCACCACCTGTGTTTGTAGATAAAGTGTTATTTAGATATACTCATGCCCATTCATGGGGATTTTGGATATCAATGGCTGAAATAAGTTGTTGTGATAAAGACTTTGTGACCCCCACAAGCATGAATTATTTGCAGAAAAAAAGAAAAATAGCTTTTGGATCTCTGGTCTGTTGTCCAGTACAGGGTTACTAACCCTTAACATGTAGTTGATTGGAAATTAAGTACTTGGTGACAAATAGATAATGATTATATGGGGAATTGGAAAAAAAATGACAGTTCTTTTTTATATAGACTTTTTAACCCTCCTACTAAAAATTGAGGAGAAATGACAGAGAAAGATTAAAGCTAAAGACATTTCTGTCACTAACGGCTGTTGTCCCTTATTTGAGTTATCTTTATGAATTTCAGTTTTATACCAAATAACAATATTAATTTCTGCTTAATCTAGTATAATGAGATCCACAAGCACATTGCACAAACTAATCATATTTTCTTTCACATTATGTAACCTTTATTTTGGACATATAAAAATGGCCCAGAGTAAAACACTTTCTACCTGAAGACAGGGTCAGGATGCAGTCATTCTTCTGTCCTAGAGGTTTCAGACAAGGTGCGTTCTTGAAGAAGAGCTCATGTTGCATTAAGCAAAGATGAAGCAAGGGTCTTTAGGCAGTGTTTGAGGGTGCAGGAAACCTTGTTAGATATGGAACAGAGTGTCTGGGAGCACAACAGAGGTGGGGGGGGTGAGATGGATAGAGAGAAGGAAGAATGAAGGTCAGAAAAGAGAAACCTGAGCTTGCAGAGAGTCAAAATAGGATAGAAAACTTTTTAGTCAGTTTTCCCATGGCAGTGACCAGACAAGAACCATTTTAGAGGAGGGGAGGTTTATTTGGAGCCCACGGTTTGAGCTCTGAGTCCATAGATGGCTGATTTCATTGCTCTCTGCCAGGGGTGACATAGGACATTAAGATAGAAAGGTCTGGTGGAGAACAGCAGCTTAGGACAGAACAATCAGGAAGCAAAGGGAGCGTTCCACTCCCCAGTGACCAATGACCCACCTCCTCCTGCCACACCCTACCTGCCTACAGTTACAACCCAGTTAATCCCTGTGGGAGGATTAATGCACTGCTTAGGTGAAGGCAGTCATAGCCCAATCATTTCACCTCTCAGCTTTCTTGAATTGCCTCCACGTGAGCTTTAGGGGTTCACGTCAAATCTAAATCATAAAAAAGACAGAGGCCCTGCACTGAAGATATCAAGTCAGGTGACTTAGCCGTCCAGTGTTTCCCACAGAATCAGTGTTAGTACCTCTGATGTCTAGGAGATCAAAAACATGGTATTCAGGCACTGCAGTGGCTAGTGTAGAAGACCTGGTTCTTGGTAATCTAAAATTCAGAACAGTCTGGTTATTAAGAGGTTCCTAAGGCCCATGAAATGGGTACTGACCTAGGATGCACAAGTCCTGGACTTGAGGCCAAACATTTCTGTCTTGTGTTTTATAGGCATGTCTCAATTTCTTCATCTATAAGTTTAGAATATCTTTCTTGTGTATATCTTGAGACTAGTCAGTGAAGTTGATGTGCCTAAATGTGTTTAGGAGAATTTTTCAAATGTACACCAATAGTACAAGTTCTAAATAACCATAGAAGGATTTGGGCTTCTAGGAGATTTCCACCAGAATTGATGGATTTGTGTCTATGCATCCACATGCTCACTCAAGCACTCATGAGTATACCTCACTCAGATTTATTTTATAGATTCATCTTAGGTGATATGGAAGTTGGGATGTAGCAAAATACCCTCTTAGATTTACTTGTCAGGTTACAAATATCACCAGAAATCTGAATGCCATCTGCAGATGGTGGTGTTTAAATATCCAAAGTCACACATCAATATCTTCGTACCCAGTAAGCAAAAGATAGCTCACTGGGAAACCATTTTTGTAAAATTGGTGTCTAGGGATAACTTCATTCTGGTAAGTGTATAATGTAAGGCTTTTACTGGGTTTCATCTCCCTGGATTAACAGAGAGACACATTGCAAATGATTCTGCCCTTTCTCTGATAAAGGAGATAATCCTTGAGAGGTAGAGTCATGTCATCAGAATGTAATGCTCGGTTTTGAGCAATTTGTTCTTCCCCCTTTTAACACTATAATAATGATATCAATATACTGTATTCAGTATGCTGGGGCATATGACTAGAAAAAAACAAACATGTTCTGTCTTTAAACAAAGGAATGTGATATACTACCACATGAAATGATGTGTTTTTTTAAAATATATAGAAGGATAGTTAGTGATTCTACTGATGAGCAATTGGTTGGAAATGTTTTATTGGTCATGATTTATGGGTGACAAGTTTGAGTAATTATTAGGCATAATTGCACTTAAATGATGAATCCCCCACACCCCAATTGTTTATCTTCACGGCAGGGATGAATGTAAATGTGTTAGGGAAATGAAGAGTTCAGTGGTTACTAAATGAGTTTATTAATGTTTACATATGTAGCAATTTAGGCCATTAATATGTAGGCGCTGGAAGAAGGTGACCATCTCCTGCCTCACTCTGCAGACAATCCTGCATAAACCTTTGCTGTTTTACTTTTGGATAAACACACAGCCCTTCCATTTCAATCACAAGTTCAGGTTGTCCTGAGGTTCATTTTGGTCTATTTGTGACTGGTGAAAGTATTTTCAAGAAAATGAAATTACTCTGCCTACTTGGCATGCAGTGGGGCATTGGGTCAAGAGCATCCAGCCACTGCCAACTCTGGGGAGCGAGGGCAGCTAGTGTGATCCTCAAGGGCTTTGCCTTATTTCCACAGAATGATTTTCTAGGCATCCCATTTTACCTTTAATACAAGGGGTCAGTAAGACAAATTTGCCTGCGTTTGCAAAGGCCAAGATGAAAAGCTGAATTTCTAAGCTCTAAAATCTTCTTCTTGTTCCTCATTACCACTAAAGATAATGTAGAGTCTTGTTATGGACTTTACGGTTGAGAGCACAAATGTCTTAAAAGTTCTCTGATAAGAATACTTGGGTAATGAACTGATCATGCATTAGGCTGGCTTTTGGCATAGGAAAAAAACATCTCTCATTTTCCTTTTATCTCATTGGTTTTTCAATAAATATTTATTGCATAAGTTATACCATTTTTCTTCAAAACTAAGATATAGATCTATATCTCTATATCTATATCAGATGGTTTTTATCGCTAGGATCAGGGACAAACCCAGTTGACCTAACAAGAGATTTGTTATAAAGATATGAAAATAGAGAAGTCAGGTATTTGCACCCTATATCTGGGTTTTGTACAAGAATCTGGAGGGGAAAAAATAAACTATAATATCAGGTTTTAAAGAACAGTAGTACTTTCAGAGTCCCAGAAACTGGGGCATGGCTTAAGAACTGGACCTCGGGACCTAGATACATTCTTTCACATCTACCCTTCAGAGCGGAAGACACTGCTCTCCTCTGTGGTGTTTCCCACTTCAGGAGCATGTGTTTTTACTCCTCTGCTTCTCTGCTTACACTATTATCCTGAGGCTTTGGTTGCCAATGTCTTCTTCTTTCTGATGGTTTTCAGCATTGATCAATTCTGTCTACTACTGTGAGATTATCAGCTGATCAACTTGATATATCTGCAATGATTTTCTAAGGTGGAAGTTACGATTCATGTGGTCAGTCCCCCCATATCTGAGTTAGGAAACTTGCTGGCATTCATAGTGGCTTCACGTGGGTCACAGGTTCAATACTTCTCATTCCACTGTCACTGAGTGGATCCAAATGATTTAACCACTGAGGGCCATTCTAAACACAAGAGGCTGTACGGTTCTCCAGTCAGACTTTTCCTACAATAGATTTTTCAGTTGACCATGACAATCAGAAGTCAGCCCTTCATCCAGCACTCATCTTTGTGTCTAGTTTTCCAAGAAGTGAGAAGATATATTTTCCTATTTTATTGGTATTCAATAACAAATATTGGATATCCAAAAATATTAATTAGCAATCATGATGGAGACCAGTTCCCTCATGTTAAAGAGACTCTGTGATTAGTTTTCCAAGAGGAGAGACAAGATATTTTCCTATTTTATTCCTATTCAATAGCAAATATTGAATATATAAAATAATTAATTAGTAATCATGATTGGGACCGTCCCCCTCAGGTTAAAGAGACACTAAATGCACTACTGGCATTTAAAACAGCTGCTTATAGCAGAAGCACATTGTTAATTCCTAAAGTCCCTCTATTTGCTATGGAGTCCATTGGTGACACCTGCTCCTCAAAGTTTCAGGTGCTGAAATGTTTGTTATACTCACTCTTGTTGTGGACTTGCATATGTAGGAATTATTCCCCATCATGCAAGTTCTGCCTAGAAGAGGCATCCACTCCTAGCTTCCCTCTTATCTCCCAGAGTCACCTTGTGGAAACAAAGATGATAATATCAGCTTCAGGCAGATTTCTTATGCTGTGATTCAGAGAAAAGAATGCAAGTACTTCTCTTAACCCATTTACCTTTCCAGAAAAGTACCATGATTAAAGCTTCTCTCCAATCAAATGGAAAATTTCAGCAAAAATCTGTAACACAGATCTCTAATATAAAGCTATAGTCAAAAACTTTCAAAAGTTAGATGCAACAAAAAAGCTACAATATATTTCAGTAAAATTAAGATGTTCTACATATAGAGTAGTCCATACTATATGCTAAAATATTAAAAAATGGTCTTTTAGAATATTTATATTTTACAAGTATTTTCATGTGTATTACTGAATTTTATTCTTGAAACCAACCATGTGCAGTAAAGAAGAATCAGCTCTCTCTGAGGAATGACACATAGTTCACACACACAATGCACATGTTATACACACACGAGACAAGATGTGTTCTGGATGTGGAGCTGCATGACACCAAGAATAATTAATGATCTTTCCAAGCTCATCAATCAAGAATAGCAGTAAATCAGAATGAAAGAGAATGAGATTTTGGGTGGGTGGATCTGTCTCTAGGTTTAAATCCTATTTCTACCACTTTCTAGTTGCAGGATTTTGTGGTTGTTATTAAACCATTCTAAACAAATCTCAGTTTTATTGGGTACAAAATGAGGATTCTTATAAAACTTTCATGAAAACAGAGAGGAAATAATTTATATAAAACATCCTTGGTAAGTGGTATATAGGAGGTGCTCAGTGGAACACAAATAAAAGTTTAGTCCTCATGTGCAGTGGTTTTCCTACTCCACTGTACTTCAACAATGGGAAATATTGTTTTCTTGGAGAAAAGCAGTGAAGTTACCAAAAATTTGAGGTGGTACATCTTCACCAACTTTGTTCCCAAAGCATTTACTCAGTATCCTGACACATTCAGAGCACGGTGCAAGGTGCTAGATACTTCGTAAGTTCTCTCTTCCTAGTGCCCTGGTTGTAAAATGCAGAGGACAGCAGGAGCAGGAGAATGGTCAGCTTCCCATGACATCAGTCTGGATTATTTTTATGGGATATAGTGTCCTAAAAATAGACAAATATTAAATATAAAGGCCTAGATAGATGAGGGGATCCAGATGGAAGACACACTGAAGCATCAAGAGAGATTGTAAAGGAATGAGGACATTTTCTCCTATTTCCTGCACAGTTTCTCCTATTTCAGTATCACTGAGGTGCCTTTCCAAGTGCTTGTCCATCTGCCCCAGTGCAATCATGGCTTATAAACAGCTTCCTGTTCTCTAGGCTTTTGTGGGGGGAAATTCCTTTTCTCCAGTTCTGCCTTTGAACAGAGGAGTCAAGCCAGTTATCTGGTGTATTATCAATCCCTGCAAACTCGCTCTGAGATGTGTGATGCATATAAACAAGAGAAGCCTACAGACTTTGCTGTACAAGCTACAATATAAGCTTGGCTCCAGAAAAGAAAGAAGTGCTATAAATCTCAAAAAGTAGAAGTTCTATTTCACATTTGCCAAAAAAAAAAAAAAATCATTTCTACCAGCTTTAAATAAAGAAACATGATAGTCAAAAGATAAACTAGTTTAAATATATTAAACGTAAGGCAGTGTATTCATTATAATATGGTTTGGATTTGGCATTTAAAAATATCAAACTTATTTCCCTGGAGAGATGTTTAATATATCATACCTCCCTTCTTCCTAAAAGTAGACAATTGAAATATGTTTTCCTCCCTCTGATCTATAGCCTGTCTGGCTCCAATAGTTTAATGAGTTTTCCATTTTTCTGTTTTCTTTTTTTCCAACTCTTCTTGGCTTGTGAGCACTACTCAGTACTGCTACCTTAGTGAAATTCAGTCACCTCCCCTAACACTCAAACTCTTTCCTACCTCCCTTTTTTAGGTTCTCCTCCTTCATTGTACCTTAAGTCATCACTTTCTCTAAGCTGAACATCTGTGTTAATATCTTCTAAGGTGTTGAGTAGAAAAACCAGGTCCATCACTTATTCTTGATCTTAAAAAATTTTTTAAAAAACCAGAAAAATTAAATCCCCTAAACCAACATGCTGTGCTATGCAATGATTACCACTGTGAGCCCATCTCATTTCCATAACCACCTTCACTCTTTCACCTTACACGGCACAAAAAAGGAGAGATGTCAGGGTAATTTTATGATAGTGATGTAGTTACCCTCACAGTCATCCACCAAACCTGCTTGTTTCTTTTAGTGGCTTCTAGACCAATGCATGTATTTATGAGACATGTGCACAGAGCTTTATCTAAGCTCCAAAATTATTTTTATTCTCCAGTTTCTCCTGTTATTGAAGGAAATATTTATGTTAGCTCTTAGGAAAACAAGTTCATAAAAAGCTCATAAGGTGTATGCATTATGCATATGAGTGAGAGCATTTCCTGTTGAAGCTGTATCTGTTCTCCTGAGAATTCCTTAGCATTTTGTTTTCTTTTTTAAATTGCTCAAGCTGGACAGATAACATTTCAGTTGTACCAAAATAAATTCAAGAACTTGATAAATTGTTACAAATTGTTTTTGTATAATGAGTCTTCAAAGTGTAGACTACTACTGACAAGGATTTGGATTCAAATGATTCTAATACATGGCACATGGCATTTTTGAGACGTATTTTTGGAGCTGGTTTCAGGTGCTTCTCAGTAGGAAGACAATAGCTTAGAAGTGTTCATCACCATCAATTAAAAGGTATATGCATGGGAAACCCTTTTCTCAAATGAGCAATTCATTGAAGGTAACGAGGTTTTGTCCATGGAGTAGTGAGAGAGAAGAGAGCTGTCTATAAACTTCGTCTTATTCTTTTTGCATTTTCCTGAGGGACATCTTTCCAAACCTGGAGATAAACTATCATTGATGGTTAACATAAAATTCATCCTTTTAAAGTGTACTGGTCAGTGGTCTTTAATATCTTTACCACATTGCACACCCATCTCGGCTATGTAACTGCAAAACATTTCATCATCCTAAAGAACATCAAACCCTGAGCAGTTACACCCATCCCCTCTCCCTCCCTAGCCCCTGATCCTTCAATGCACTTTGTCTCTTTAAAATATTTTGCAGCTATTTTTATTGAGATAATTGTAGATTCAAGTGTCATTTAGTAGAACTACCACAGAGGAGTCACGAGTACTTTTTCCCCAGTTCCCACCATTGTAACACCCACCATCTGTTTTTTCTTTTTAAGAGAGAGAGAGAATTTTAATATTTATTTTTTAGTTTTTCGGCAGACACACCATCTTTGTAGACACACCATCTTTGTTTGTATGTGGTGCTGAGGATCGAACCTGGGCCGCACGCATGCCAGGCGAGCGCGCTACCGCTTGAGCCACATCCTCAGCCCAACACCCACCATCTTTATATGCTATGTCATGACTGGGATTCAGATGTCAACACAACCCATTTAGTCTTTTCAGATTTCCCCAGTTTACTGGTGCTCATTTGTGTGTGTGTGTGTGTGTGTGTGTGTGTGTGTGCGTGTGTGTGTGTGTGTGTGTATGTACTGCACATGCTTTTAATTCTAAAAAAAAAAAGTCATTACATGCATAAATTTGTTTTTCCATTAAATATAAATACCATGGTATATAAGTTTTCATTTATCTGGGTTAAATGCCAAAGAATACAAATTGTAAGTGTGTATAAGCTTCATAATAAATTGCCAAACTTGTCCAGGGTGGATTTTCCATTTTATAGTCATACCAGCAGTGCATGAGCGATACAGTTTCTCTGATCCTTACCAGAATTGAAAATGTTGTCACTATTTTTTTATTTTTGCAATTTTGAGAGGTATATCCGCATATGTGGCCTTTGTGAGTGTATTGTAGCATGCATGAGTAATTCATATCTTTGTAAAATAAAATAATGCTTATTGCATAGATATAACATGTTTTGTTTATCCATTCATGAGTTAATGAAAAAAATATGCTTGATGGTAAGAACAATGCTTTTAGAAATTCTTCTTATTCAACAAGTATAGCTTTATTTTTAAAGTACCAGGGACTATATTAGATGTTTTACATGTATGTTCTCATAGAAGTAAACCTAAGACATGATACGCAAACTGGAAACTCACACATAAATTTAATCTTTTAGAAAAGATAATAAATCTATCAGGAAGACAAATTTAACTTGGCTAAGTCAATTTTGAAAACAAAATTGTAATATCTACAACTCAGTATAGACACTGCTATGAGCTTCTTACCCTTCCATTAGACTAATTCACACAACTTGGTCTGCTTTCCCTAATGAAGAATTTGAGCTTGCCAGACCTGAGTTATTTTCTCAGTCATCTTGTAGGTAAAGAAATTAAGATTCATTCATTCACTGCACAAATATTTATTGAGAACCTAATAAGCATTAGGCTTGCAATAGATGCTATGATCCAGAAAGGCTCATTAACTTAGTTAAGGTCACACATTTAGCCAAAGCAATGATTAAGTACTACATTGCATATTGACAGTCAAATTTTATCTTTAGTACTTATTTTCTCTGGATCCTAATTAAAGCAATTCAGAGAAATACTTAAGGTACTTTATTAATGATCTTTAATTTTTTTTACATAGTGAACTATTAAGACTTATTTTGAAAACATAATTTCTATTTAGCTGGTCCAATGCATCACGTTATTTGACTTTACTGAAAAAAGAATCTAATCGCTAAACCACCTGACATGTTGGCTCCTTATTGTAAGTTTTGTCCAAACTCATTATATAGAGCTGAGATACAGATATTGAGTGCAATATATCATTAAGTCACTAATAAACTTCAGTTGCTCTTTTCCCACTTTCTCCCATCCCCCACTGTCAATGAGTAATTTATCTCAAGCAGCAATATGCATAAGTTGCCTTAGTAAAGAAGGGATGTGGCATTATCAGTCATTGCATGGAAGAATTATGGGCAGCTCCATCATGGAAGAGAACAGATGATTACAATCAATAATCAATCAAAGAACCAGTGACAGTAATCATACATCACCTTCCACTGTGGAATATTCACTTAGGGCTTAATATTGCAAGATCCAGTTGCTGGATATGGGGGTGCTTTGCCATTGTCCTGAACGTGCCCTTGGTTTGGAGTAAGCCTGGGGTATGGAATACCCCTACTTGGGTTTCCACCTTTTTGGAAAGATTAGCAGCAGTAGGGCAAAATTGAATGTGAGAGAAGGAAACCACAATTATTCTAGCCCTTGCCTAAATCCTTATTACTCATTGTATCCCATTTTGTATATAGCTAAGACTCTGCTGGGTATATCACTGCAGCACATTCCTCATTAATCAAGCTGATGCATTTGTGAAACTTGTTGGCAGAAATTTCATAACTAGATGTTGAAATCATGTCCAATAAAATATAGTGTTCGATAAAAGGTATGGTTCTCCATAAAACCAGTTAATTTGGGAAATTTGTCTGGGAGGCTTATTGGAAAAAGAGCGTTTTCACAAAACACTAAAACAATTCTTCAACGGAGAGAATATTAAAATTACAAAATCCATTCTATTTGAAATAAAAAGAATATCTTCTAGGAAAATGGTTACATGGGAATTTTAGAAACCCAGTCACTTAACAAACATTTGCTTGATATCTATTATGTACTAGGAGAACAGATTCCTACCCTGTAAGGAATAAAATATCTGGTAAAAGGAAAAAAAAAAAAACGATGCCTAATTACAAAGTGCCTAATGCCATGAGAGAGATTGTTCAAAGTGCTTTGGGAATACAGAGGAGGATATATAAGGGGCTGGGGGGACCCTTGAATGAGAAGGTGACTTTTAAATTGAGAATGGAAGAAAAATGGGAAAAGATCCTTCCAAACTCAAGATCAGACTGACCTTGTCATAGGGTTAGAAATAAAAAGAACACGGAATTTTCAAGCTACAGTGTGGTCTGTGGCTGGGAAGCAGAGGAAGGAGCCTGGGGTGTGTTGGTGGAAGGGAGAAGGGATGTGGGAGCTGGAGTATGAAGCACTCACATGAGAGGCTCTTGCAGAGTGGATAGGAATAGGCCCATTAGGTACTTCAAGAAGCACTTGGTTCTGACCACAAAGAGCAGAAAAGACTAAAAGGAAAGCTAGGGCAGGTGGGCTCCAGAGGGGTCGGTTGCCCCTGTCTTAGGTATTTCACTCACTGCAAGTTTTTAACTTCTTCCATCAAAGGACTTTGTAGAGAAACAAACTTCACCAGAGATGTCTTTCCCCACAAATCCAACGAGAAATTGATTGAAGTGCTATTTTATCAGCGTAAGATTTTGTAGTAAATCTCAAGGTGTCAATCAAATTAAAACTTAAGGTTCCTTGGGAATAGGTGGTCTCCATCCCAGACTTGGACAGGGCTTCAATCTTAAAAAATAAATAATAAATTAAATAAATAAGAAGAAAAAGAAAAAGAAAAAAACAAAAATGGTAGCAGAGGTCATTGTGTTGTGTTTGATTTAATTCCATATCCAAACCTCTTTACAACTAAGTTTGGAAATACCCCAATTCCATCCATTCCCAAAACATATCTCCTCTGTTTTCAAGCTAGAATGACATTTTTTCCCTTTTTATTACTGATTTTGCTGTATTTAAGTATCATTTTAGTGTCTTATGAAAGAAGCTTAATTTTCAGGAAGACTCCTAAACATTTTTACAGAGAAGTTGGATGCTTTTAAAATAATCTCTTCTTTAAAGTTCTGTAGTGCTGACTCTCAGGTGCTTTTACAGGACCAGGTTTCATTATTATTTTCTTCATGTAAGGTTTAAACTCTGTAGTGTCTTTCTGATTTCAGTAATCCTAAGGAGGTAGAAGATATCAACAAGAAGATGCAGAAGGCTGTGCTCTTAAAATATGGGGTTACTGCATTTAATTTTTTTTTATGCTGGAGAGTTTAATCAGGAACTCTGATTTTTCTTCATCTGAGTTTCTCCCAATTCCTTATCTTATTAGGGGAAAAACCATCTCCAGTTTGGAGGACAAACACAAACTAGTCACAACAGATTTCTGTGCTTTTACTTCAGAAAATAAATAAATGAATACAATGATAAGTAAACAAACACATAAAGTAATATTTAAAATCTCCTTTATGATATATTTAGACTTGTGTTGCAGAACATAAACAAGAACCATTGGGTAGAATTTTGAAATTATTAACTTTTGTAGGTTCTAAAATTAGGATGTTTGTGGGGTGGGATTTTGGAAATTAGCTTTTTAAAAGTGATGTTTTCCATTCATATTGCAAAGTAAACAGTGTCTGTTGAGGCTGCTGCCTGCAGGCAAACACATAGTTAGCTGAAATCTTCTTCCTGGATATAAATATCTCCTGCGATTTAGAACTTGGAGACTTCAAATTACTGTGTAGAGGAAGCAGCCACTGTCCCCAGCATGTACATATATTTGGACCTCCTAGAGCCAGCTCATCTCACTAAATATTACAGACCTGGAAGAAAGAAAAAGAAAGATGGAAAGGAAAAAACACAAAGGGAACAAAGAGGTAGATTCCTAGAGACTATAGCATAAGGCTTCCCACTGCCTGTCAATGCCAGGTGGAGTGTTTCTTTCACCCTTGAGAAACTCTGATTATGCCTCCTGCTTGTTATTCAAAGCCAGACAGCAGCACTCCTGTGTTTTAAGGAACCCCTTCCATGCACACACCTTAAAGTTCTGTTTCACCTTTCCAATCAAATACAGACTTTGTCCACATAGTAGGATTGTTTTGTTTTCTGCCCTTCTGCAGAATTCTCCTTTCTTGCCAACAATCCACATCTTACCCTTTCCTTAGTAGTTAGCTATGGCCACCCCACTAAGTTGCCTACCTAAGATTACAGCTGCTAATGAATCGACCCCAGGAGGGTCTTCCTAAAGCAGATCAAAACACTTGATTCCAGCTGCTGGGTTTGGTGGTACTTCCTCCATCCCCAGCAAGGCATCAGCCCTCCACACCCCTATCCCCATCTCTGTGCGGTGGCTCTTGCACTAGCCTCTCTGGCTTGCCTCTGGCTATTGATGCAGAACATAAGGCCCTGACATAGGATACTGCCTGTGGTCTTTCTACCTCCTTCCCATTGTTGAGTCAATCCTAACACTTTTTTTTTTCATTTGTTGTACTTTCCAAATCCTATCCTTTTAAAACTTTTCTAGACCTCATTAAATATTACTTTTACAATAAAATAATACATTCACTATGTATACACATATATTGTGTACATATAGGCCTAATATCACTCACATTGATGACTCTTTCCTAATATAAGCTGTTCAACTTTAATCCTTTTTTTTTTTTCTATATTGCCTGTGTTGGACTCTATTACTTACTACATAATAAATACTGCTTTATATTTTGGCTCGATTCATCTGTCTCCTTCTATCCTTCCTTGCCCCAAACTGGAAGAAATTCCACACACCAAGTCAGTCTTCCTAATCTTTTTGCATCCAGTAGCCCTTTGGACATGTCCAGCTAGACAGGGGAAGCTGAACCATGCTGCCATCTCATCAGAGAGCTGTGCCCCTACTATAGTCACCCACTTGTCTTAGTATATGTCTTTAATATTTTCCTATTGATGTTTTTTTTATTTCGATTTTCATTAGAAACTCCTTCAGAGTATTGGTTACTGTTCTCCTCTTGCATTTTCCCAAATAGTCTTACAAAGTATCAGACAGTAGATTTTCAATAAAGATTATTGTATGAGTGAGTGTATGCACCCTGTGTGGTGGGGGGGGCATGGCCACAGAAATGGTGTTGGTAGCTGTTATGAAATAAAAAAAATAAAAATTGGCTTCTTGTTTTTTTTTTCCAGATGGAAAGAAGTTAGATTCTTGCAATTACCCTTTATTCATCAATTTAGGTTTTGATGTTAGAACATGAACTAGAATTGAGATTTCCCCAACATTTGTCTCTGATTCAATCTCATTTTGGAGTTCCTTTTTAAAATCCAATATTGCGGGGGGGGGGTATTTAAACTATAGTGAACTTGGAACCATGTACAGATATATGAAGGATTAATGAATACCTGGGAAATTTTTTTCAGAGTTCCTGAATGAAGTATTCTCTATTGAGGCTCAAGAGGAATTCAAGTTCTATCCATGAAAAATAGTCTTGATTTAAAGTGTACAAGAGATCTATTGTGCAACATGTGTTTTAATTAATACCTATGTGTTTTGTTCTTTAAAATTGCTATGAAAGTAGATTTTTAAGTATGAAAAGTGTGTGAGGTTATACATACATTAATCAGCTTAATTCAGCCATTCTACAATTTGTACAAATTTCAAAACAACATATTGTATATGATACATTTATGTGAGTTATGTCAATTAAAATGTATGATTTAATAATTCAGGTCCATATAGGTAAAGCTCAGTTTGAAATCCTGTTTGTTTCAGTCAGTTTGGAATTCTAGGGGCTGTGTTCACTTTTTTCTGGCTGTGACAGATGATGTGTATTGGTGTTGTTTTGATAAAGTGAACAATTCTATAATGCAGTGCCATTATTGTTTGTTCATTTTTATTAAATGTACATCCTTGAAAGTTAATGTTTCTCTTGTTTTTAAAACAATGTCACTGCTTTTACCTTTATATTGCTTTGTCTTTTATGTAAAGGTCACTCAAATTTAGTGGAATCAAGGCATTTGCCCCTAGGTAGGGTTACTGTTCTTTCTCTAAAGGAGATTTCACAATAGTTAGATATAGTTAGTCTCATTTTGTTAATAGTAAATGATAGTAGAAAAGAGAAAGGAAGGAAGTTTTAGGAGCTAATTATTAAGACTGCCTTCCTTAATGAACTGTTACCTGCTCCAAAATAGGGATGCTATCATATCTGAGGTTAGCTTCTAGCACCTAGCACAGGGTCTTGCTCCATTGAAGAGTTCATATTGATGGCAGGTTTAACTCTTCTTCCTTTTTTTTTTTTCCCCCTGGTACTGGACATTGAACTCAGGGGCATTCAACCACAAAGCCTCATTCCTAGCCCTATTTTGTATTTTATTTAGAAACAGGGTCTCACTAAGTTACTTAGCACCCCGCTTTTGCTGAGGCTACCTTTGAACTGGCAATCCTACTGCCTCAGCCTCCCGAGCTGCTGGCATCACAGGCATGTGCCACCGCGCCCAACAATGACAGATTTAATTCTAGGTAAAATAATACAGATAATAAATACATGAAAAACTGTGGGTGGATGAAAGAAAAGTAGGAAGTATGATCCCTACTATCTTACCATCTGAAAACGTAGATTTAGAAATTCATTTAGAAATCCTGGAGCAATGCCAGGCAGGGTGCATTGAACTGCTGGTGGGAAACGTGAAGTCATCGAGATCTTTATGGCCAAAACAGAATGTGCATGAAGACTTCAAGTACAGGTAGAATTGAAGTTAGCAGAGTGGGAGGGGAAAATCATTCTCAAAAGGAGAAAATGTGTGACACTTAGAGGTGTACAGAAGGTTGAAAAGAGGGCCGTCCTGACAGGGAATGACAGGTTCAGGCTGAGAAGCGGTAAAGGTTCTCAGGAAGGTACATATGGCTTTGGGTGGCGATCCTGGAATGCCAGCCTGAGTGTGTAGGCTTGATATGACGTGGGCAGTGATTCCTTTCTAGGATTCTCATCTTTAAATGTGCAATTAGAGATAGAGTTCTCATTTATTTTCTCCTTTGGGAATAATCTGGGACATATTAGAGTCGCTTTCCACTATACACAGATGGTAGCACTTTTTATAAGTGAGAAAGCAGCCAGGATTGACGTGTGAATGTGGGGGGGGCGGTGGGGGGAGGCAATGGGGGAGAGACAGAGAGAGAAAGGACCCAGAGCAGGGGGCAAAGCAGACATTGGAAGAGAGAATTCACAAGTACTTGAGGGAAAACAGTTCCAGGGCTTCTGATTTGAAAAACAAAGGAGGAAAATAGAGATGAAGATAGTGGGAAGAACAGACATTTGGAGAACTTTCTGACTGTATATACTCTGTGGAGATGAGTTTACCTCTTAGAAGGGCAAGTCTGAGTCTCCACATTCTGCTGTTTCACGTTAGGCCTACCTCAAGCACGGCTCTTGGAGGCAGGGGGCAGCCTGGTGGAAGGAGAAGCTGTTAAAGGAGCATCACTCCTTCTCCTCCAAAGGAATCCATATCATATTCCCCCACTCTCCATTTTCTTAGAAACTAACAGCTTCAACTGGTTCTCCTAGGACCTTGCCAGCCCTATTAATTGTACAAATTGAACTGATTGATTAGATTAAACATATCATTCTGATTTCATCCTTTGTTTTAGATGTATTAGTCTCATGTCCGCAGTGTAATTATTGTGGGATCCAGGGAACCCTGGTTGAATTTGAATCTGTTTCTATGTACTCCCACATTCTCAGTCAGAACATGCTTGTTATTCAAAGACAGTGATGGGAGAAGAGGTACCTGCTTTTCCATATGAAAATGGTGGGAACAAAATGAGACAAGGACAGGCAAGCCCAAAGTTGAAATTCAGAGCTCCCCCAAATCTTGTGGCACTAATGGTATTGAAGTGAATTGGAGCCAGATGCAGTGGCACGTGCCTATAATCCCAGCAGCATGGTCAAGAGACAAATTAAACCCTACTCTTACTTATTTCTAAAAATATCTTCTGACCACTATAATTTATTCATTTACTTGTGAGCTCTGCAGTATAACGTATTATTCACCATTTGGATTTGCACTGAAATTGCACTATCACTTATTTAAAGGAAGCTGAATTAGTGACATATCTCTATCAGGGAGGATTCTTCTGTGGAGATTTTACTTGGGATTTTCTATTGTAAGAAGATGAAACTTTGGTGCTTTAGTGTTTTGTTGTTGTTGTTGTTGTTGTTAATAAACTGATTATGTGAAATGACTTTGGCACCAAATTGAATCTTCACATTTCCTAAAATTTTTTTCTTTCCCATACTTTTTTTGGGTAAGCTGCTAGCTGCCTTACCTTCTGGCTGAGACATGAAAGGGAGGGATGAAGTCCACTTCCTTGAAGGAAAAGATGTGTCTCAAGGGCAAGTCTATGAGGACAAATTGGAACTGACAGTTTTTCTTCTGGACACTGGGAGGTAAAGGCACAGTGGACATTGGGAAGCAGCAACCCATTCTCAAAACCTTTCCAATGACCCTACTGCTCCTCTTTGTCATCCTGTAAGTCAGATAGAGCAGATGAGTTGTCTCTATAGATGACAATAAGGTGGCCTAGTGAATTTATGAGTCTTACCCAGATAACATTGAACACAGGTGGAGAAGCCAGAGCTTGGTGTTTCCAATGCAGTGTTTCACCCAACATTCTCGGAGACCTCACTAGTTTATCCTGTTCAAGGACCATCTGGTCTTCTCCATCTGCTTTACCAAGCAAGAGCATGTGAGCTCAGAACTGTGAAGATGATTTTAATTATATCTTCTCATTATCCTCAACAGCATTGATGATCTCTTCAGTGCCAGAATAACAATAATAATAATAGTAAGTTGGATGGACTAAAATATTTAGCTTCTATTCTTTACAATGGTTGGAGTCAGCTTTCATAATCCAAAGAGAAATGGTGAATTGTACTCTGGAGTGCTCTGTTTTAACTCTATTTTACCTTTGAGATGTCATTTTCTTTCTTTGAGTGCTTATTCCTAGAACCAGAGAAATAAAGGCATGGACAGATGGGCATATGAAACTTTTTAACCTCAATAATTATAAGGCTTGGGTTTGAGTTTTGTCTCAATTGAGGGACAGAATGGAGGACTTACCCTGGCCATAATCCTGGATAACTAGGCAGGACTTGGCCTTGCATCATTAATATTTTTAGTAAATGTTGTCAGCAGCTCTGAAACTCAGAGACCTCTTTTCTCTCCAAGGTTGTAACCTTGACTGTTGCTTGTTCTTATATCCAAATCTTCTCGATTGCTCTGAAGCTGGAAAAGTGACTTAAAAGTCTCAAAGTTTTGTTATTCCAAGAGAATATGTGCCTTTTCATTATGAAGCTGCTTCTTTTACATTTGTTTTAATACTACTCTTATACTTAAAATAAGGATATACTGGGACTGATACTGCTATATTCAAGTAAAAATATAATGTGATGTATAGTTTTTCCTTGAAAATAATTCAGCTTCCATCTTGGATGCAACATGTGAATTGGAAAAAAAAATTACATTCAGTAGTATTCACTAAAAGGTATTGAAAGAATACATAGGTATAAATGTTTAACAAGGTCATGTTTAGAGTAAATAATACACAACTAATTTAAGGTTTGGATAAACTTTAAACATGGGAAAGTAATTTAAGCAATTTAAATTAAAGCACAGAACCAACATGTCTAAGTATGAAGTTAGAGAATCATTCATGCAGTGATACCACAGATGTTACATGATTTCTGTTTAAGAATTAACAATAAAACATGCTAATGAACCAAGAGGGAAAATGGATAAAGGTTGGTATTATAGTCTAACAAACCACAGAATATCAAGAGTAGCTAGAACAAGGGCTTCAGATCTGTTAGAAGAGGTTGAATAGAAGATGTTGTGAGTGTTTTTCCCGGAGGAAAATTAGGAGTTGTGATAAATGCCATGGAATATTTGAAATTCTGCCAAAAAGAACCAGGCCTAACGGCCGCCTTATAATTCCATGAATTCAACCTGGATATTAAGAAGATCAAGAGAGACAGATTTTACTTTAGTATGAGAAGTGCTTTTTTTTTTTTTTCCCATCAGATCTGTCAGAAGGAGAATGGAGTCCCTGAGGGAGGCTAGGTACTTTGTCAAAAGTCTGGACAGATCGAATCAGACAAGTGCTGTCCAACAGAAGTACAAAGTCAACAGAACTGCAGTGTGTAGAGTTTTAAAATTTCTAGTAGCCATACTAAAGAAAGTGAAGAGAAATAGTGATATAAATTGACTCTTATGCTATACTATTTAATCCAACATAAATGGAATGTTAATTAGCAATAAGTAGCTAATAGGATGTTTTGGGTTTTTTTTTTCCCTCATAAATCTTCAAAACCCTATGTGTATTTTAAACTTCTTTCTCACCTCATTCTTGGCCAACAACATTTCAAGTCCTTAAGAATTATCTGTAGCTTGATTCTACTGTGTTGGATAGTATGCTTTTAGAGCAAAGGATCACAAAACCACCTTAAATTGCTAGGATTCAAGAAATTTCTCTAATTTGAATAGTACAGGGGCAGAGAAACTAACATTTTCTAAGTAAAGGCTCTTAGGGTCAGCTTTACTGATTTGGGCTGATGGGGAAGTTACTAAGCCCTTGGTGTTGTGGAGGAAAGGGGAAGAGGAGCAATCATAGATCGTCTTTATCATACACACCACTCTTGTATGAATTATAAAACCAAGGGCTCTCTGGACCAAAAAAAAAAAGAACAGTCCAAAAAGGTGACCTTGACTTTGACTTTTATTCCACATGAAGGCAGGAGGTTGAGTAGGGAGCAAAGCTAGACTTCAGCCAGTCCTTGGGCCAAGAGCCCTCCCAAGACACTTCCTGGCAGTAGTGTACCTGCAGCTGGCCAGAGCCAGCTTCTGCAGTAACAGCAGACTGCAGTCTTCAGCAGTGATTCTTAAACTTTATAGGTCAGAGAACTTGATGAGTGCCATAAACCCATTGTCAAAAATCCAGAGAATGGCAACGGTTGGATTGCTGTTCAAAGCATGAAGACGGGCATCAGTGCACCTGTGATTAACCAACCTGGCCACCGCTGTACTTGACCACATTTCTTGTGAAGGCTTTAATTTGACTCTCTTGTTTTAGAGGGCCAGAGGAGAGGAATAGAGAACAAAAGCTATAAACATTTTTCTCCTGCCTAAAATAGCCTTCATGGATGTGAACCGAACATTACCTGTTTCTCTTGTTTATTTTGCCAAGTCGTTATTTTCTTTCTCCATCATTTGAGGGTTTTTTTTTTTCTTCTGCTGTCAGTGGCTCTTCCCTGAAGTTCTCACCTTGTCACACTGGGGGAAGAGCACCTGGTGATAACTAAATTGAAGCACTGAATGTTTTGACACCAGCCAAGGAAGAAGCAGGTCATTTGGTCTATTTTTAATGTCATCCCCATTGGCATTTCCTTCCACATTTTTTTTTCTAGTGGCACCACAAGACACTCCTCCCCTGCTGCCTGCCTCCTGTGGTGCTAAATGCTGATGATCATACAGGTCACATTTTATATCAAGAACAAATGACTCAGCATGCTGGGGCTGTGTTCACTCCCATAGGTCTGGCTTTCTTCTGCTCTTCTATGCACGTCAAAGCTTTAGAACAGTGAGCAGGCAGAAAACTTGTGAGGTTTTAGTCCCTTGTGTAATAATTCCGCAATTATTTGAAAAAAATACATATACACGGACTTTGTGTATATGTAATAAGTACATAAATGTATATGCACACACACACACACACACACACACACACATTTTCTCTCTTCTAAGAAGAACGTTCCCCCTCTTGGACTGACGGAGTGTTGCCTAGAAAAGTTAAGAGTTTGACAACAGGCAAACAGGTGTCTTTTTCTCCCTGAGTTTTAGCCATTATTCTCACCCATCAAACCTAATGAAGGTGAGCAGATGGAGAGTGATAGTGGACTGTATCATGCCCTGGCAGTTGCTACTGCAGCTCAGGTTGGATGCAGAACAGTTGAGAATGGTTTTAAAAACAGTCAGCAGTTCAGAGGTGTTTGATAAATGAAGAAGAAATGAAAAAATAAGCTATTCATAGCAACCAAGAGCCTATCCAATCTGCCAGGATGATAAGATGTTCCATTAGATGGTGGAAGCAAGATCCTCTTTCATCTGGAGTCCTTTTCCTATCTGGGAAAAGAGTGGCTTTTGGGGATTCCATTTATCAGCATCTGAGAGATGCTGAGTCACTCTCGGAAGCCACTCCCTGGAGATTGAGGGGAAATAGAAACTGAAGGGCACTTTCTGAGATGGCCTTCAAACATCTAGAGATGCCTTCTTGTGCTGGTAGATGTAATCCAAAGTGCTGGAGGGATTGGGAGTTTTCACTACCCTGGTATTTTCCTGCCATATTACTGGGAAGCTGGTAAAAGGGCAGATTCTGTTATTGACTTCCATGTCTATGACCCAGTGAGAGTGCGACTCTTTGGAATGATGGTAGCAACTGCAAGCCATCTCGATTCCCTCCTTAGTACTTTTGGAGAATGTAGGTAAAATTTTTAGGATCTAACCACTGGGAATATTGGTCCGTTGAACAGTGTTAAAGGAACACTGAAGAAAATAATTCCCTTCACCTGGATAGAGTTACAAAGCAGCCTATTAGATAGGGCTCAACAAATTATCACAAATTAGTATAACAAGGATGGTACTTGAAAAAGGGAATTTTTTACCCACTCCCCCACCAAAATAAAACATCTCCATGAGAAGATTATTAAGATCTTAAGACCAGAGGGTCATGCATTTTCTAACTTTGTGTCTTAGCAATAGACTCCCATGTGCTTTCTATTGATGAGTGCTGAATTTGGGAACAGAATACAGTAAATATTTTTCTGCACTTACATACCCCTACTCATTTGGATGAGTTTCTGATGTCAGTGGCTATTTGTTTCAATTTTATATTGTGTTAGGTGCAGTCTGGAGCATAGAAGTTAAAA
This sequence comes from Ictidomys tridecemlineatus, assembly GCF_052094955.1. Classification (NCBI taxonomy): domain Eukaryota; kingdom Metazoa; phylum Chordata; class Mammalia; order Rodentia; family Sciuridae; genus Ictidomys; species Ictidomys tridecemlineatus. Next base: position 21,472,494 of record NC_135489.1, on the reverse strand, counting down.
ACACCTGGTAACTGTCATTTAAATGTCAGAAAAACATTGCTTGCTCAGCATGTTTGTTAAGTCCTATAAAGAATTTTAAATAAAGTAAAACAAATGATTTCTACTGGCATAGGCTTGCCTTAGATTTGAATGAAGCCTTCCCAAATGCATGAATAAGTGCATGAACATATACACAGAGGAAATCCCACTAGAGAACAGTAAATGCAAAATGAATATAAAATACGATGATGTCAACAAAGTACTCAAGAGCTCTATAGTTAAAACAGAAGCTAGGAATGGCATTGGTTGAGATGCATGGAGCTGTTTAGATCTGGAACCCTGGATTGACAGAGAAGAGAAATCAAGGAAAGCAAACAAGTGGAAGCAGACTCTTTTTAGGGAGAGTAGCACAGCCTTGGTTGTCCAGAGATGATTGTGCAGAGCTTCCGCCTCTTTCACAACTACATTCTTCTGATGGTTCTTGGTTGGGGAAACTTGTCAGAGGAATGCCCACTGCCCAGCCTCGTAGCAGGATGAAAAGATGCTAGACAGAGCTGGGACATCATCCGGGTCTAGTCCCTCATTTTACCAAAAGAGAAACCAAAGCCCAAAGAAGGTAAATGACATGTTCATGCTTATAAAAATAAAACTAAAAGCACTGGTAAAGTATAAAACTGGGATTGGAACATGTATATCTTGAACTATATCTCAAGGTCTTTTTATCATGTCCTTCTAATTTTCAATTCACACATGGACTGTTGCTGGCCAATTCTCATGCTCGTGAATCTATTAAGCAGATGGGGACTGCATGTAGCTTGGGGACCAAATGCCAAAGGAAAATTGTTTCTACCAAATTGTTCACAGTGAATCTAATTCTGAAGTCTGTTGGAACATGAGCAGCTAACCGAGTTGTACTCAGAACCTGTCCAGACCTTTCAGGTTAGGTAAGTGACAAGAGCACCAATTTGTTTGGCGATGCTAACCAGCAGCCCTTATATGATTTATTTAGTTAACCTGAAATTGCTCATCAGTAAAATCATTAGATAAGCTTAGAATCCCTATAAAATAATAAAATACTATTGCATTTATACTGAAAAATAATCTTGGGTTCTTATTGAAGACATATAATTGCAGATGCAGACTGATGTTCTCTGTGTTCTCTTGGCCAAGTTTGCAAGCTGCTTCTCTACTGACTCTGATGCTAGCACTGGACCATGTAGTACTATGTTTTATTGGGACTTTTTCTTATTCTTGATATTGTAAGTAACAATGTTACTGCCCTGTCCTCATGGAATTATTGCAAATTCAAAAGGACACAAAAATAATAAGTTCAAAGATAGCTGCTAGGCACATATTAATTTTAGCCAACTTATTCCACTTCTACATTCATCTGAACGCATGAATGCATTCAGCACCTCTTTAGTGAGGACCCATTCATAACGATCTATTAGAAACTTCAGGAGACTTAAAGATAAATTCTGATCATAGGATTTAAATAGTCAAAAATGGACAAAGCCAGTTACATAAATAACTGAATGCATCATAAGGTGCTTTGGATTTTTGAAAGACCAGTAAAGGAATATTTACTTTTGGCTGCCAGATGCACAGGGCTTCAAGTTTGCAGAACCCACTTACTAGAGTCGGATTTTTAGGCTATGAAAGTAAAGGGAAGGGCATGTTAAGTTGAAGGAACAGCATTGGAGCATTGTGCAGGAAAGGAGTAAGTTCAAAGACAGCTGCAAGATACATATTTCATTTCAGCCAATTTATTTCACTTCCCCGTGCATCTCTTTAGTGAGGACCTATTCATAAGGATTTTTTAGAAACTTATTCTTTTTTGGAGGGGGTAAACCAGGATTGAATTCAGGGGCACTCAACCACTGAGACAAATCCCCATCCCTATTTTGTATTTTATTTAAAGACAGGGTCTCACTGAGTTGCTTAGTGCCTCGCCTTTGCTGAGTCTGGCTTTGAACTCATAATCCTCCTGTCTCAGCCTCTGAGCTGCTGGGATTACAGGCATGCAGCACTGTGCCTTACAGAAATTTAATCTTTGTTATAGAAATGAAGGTGGGATGTTGAAAAGATCTAGAAGGAGGGAGGACTATGAAGTCCTTTTATTGGGATAATAGTTTGCAAAAAGTTTTGGTAAAGGGATGAATAGTAAATGATATAGATCTTTCTACTTACATCATCTCTGATACAACTAGTCAGCTCTGCCTTGTGCAAAAGTAGCCATAGATGATCCATAAAAAAATGTTTGTATCTGTGTTGCAATGAAATCATATTTATAGAAACAATCAGGAGGCTAGATTTGGCCTTCAGGCTATAATTTTCGAGTCCATGGACTTGGTGTAGAGAGTAATACCATAATAAGTAGTCTAAAAGAGAAGCCTAGTTAGAATATCTGAAGCCTTCAATGAGCTACCCTAATTTTAATATCTTATTTGCAACACTGACATTTATTTTCTTTTTAGCATGTTTCTTGTTTGTTTGTTTGTTCTGCAGCATTAGAGATCAAACCCAGGGTCTTTAGCATGCTAGAGAAGTGCTATATCACTAAGTGATATAAGTGCTATATCACTAAGTTACATTCCCAGTTCTGTTGCCTTTTTTAAATATAAGAATTGCTACCTCCAAGATTGTACAGGTAACATTTTCTTACCCAACTTTAATAGAGGCCAATACATTACACAACTTCAGAGAGGTAAGTGGACTTATGATATAGGTAAATAATTAATGTGTTCCCATCAAACATATTCATGTCTAAGTGACCAGTACCCTGACTTTTCCAAGATTGAGGAGTTTTCTGGGGGCACAGGACTTTGAGAGCTAAAGCAGAGACACTGCTGGGCAAGCCAGAGATGTCCTTCATCCCGATCACTTAACATTAACATCCCAAGTGGGAATCAAGTGTGCATGTCATTCCTGGGTAACCTAGCCATGGAGAGTAGGGAACTGTAAAGAGGGATAAAGGAAAGTTACATGTTGTTAGAGTGAATGAAAGTTATTTATGTTTTACAGAAGTATCTTCTACAAAGAAAGAGTAGGTGAGCTGTGGCAGTGTTTAATTTTTAGTTTTAAAATTGGATTGGTGAGATATAAGCTATGAGTAAAATATCTCAGAATCCCCAACATGGTCTAGCTGAACCTTGAAAGACCCTGGAGATTATTTCACAAATTATTTCAGCAAAGACTTTTACATTTAGGTGGAATATTTGGATCCTTAAATTCTATAGAAATTTCATATTTGCAGACAAGATACGAATGATTTGACTAAACATATCCAATGAAGTCTTAGGCTCTATATAATTAAATATTTCTATGAGAAGATGACAACATGTGTTTAGACATGTTTTGGGAAATATTCCTCATATTCCTCATTGATTTCAATTTGTTTGGAATTAGACATTCCTGTATGGCATTCTTCCTAGCTATATTTGTCATCGAGAAGAAATTGCCATTGGGGTGCTTAAATATGATCAATGAAACAACGATATTAGGTAAAAGACATATAAGTTTCTGATGTGGGACTCTGCAGGTACTATTTCCTTGTCCTTAAGCAAATGAGTCTCAGTAATGGAAACTGATTTATTATATGATGCTCCTGATTGGTGTTTGGAGTGAATATATATGAAAATGAATTCAAGTTATGACATATGCTATCAACCCAAAAATTTAGTGAATATTTTCTGATGCGATGCCTCGAGTCACGCTTTACACACTGGAGATAGAGGAAATGCTGGCTTTTTATTTTTTTCTTTTCTTTTCCTTCTCCTTTTCCTCTCCTTCTTCTTACTGGGGATTTAACCCAGGGGCAGTCACATCCCCAGCCCTTTTTATTTTTTATTTACAGACAGGGTCTCGCTAAGTTGCTTAGGGCCTCACTTATTTGCTGAGGCCTCCTGAGCTGCTAGGATGACAGGCATGTGCTACTGCATCTGGCAAAATGCTGGCTTTGATGCATTTCCATTAGCAAATCTTTTCTCTCCATTTCTAGCCAGTTCCTTCCCACAAAAGCAAAGATTCCCTCTCAACAGTCCCAGGCACTCCCCTGTCTAGCCACTTAGCTCTTAGGCATAGGTACAGTTTTACTCACAAGCAGGTTTATTTCTCTGTATCCTTTTCTTTGCACCTGTTTCCTAAAGACCAGCAGAAGAAGTCCTCATAACTTGTTTTCCACTCAGTGAGCCCGGATTTTTTGCTTATTCCTGTTGCCTCAGACCTGCCACCCTCACTAGAGTAAATAATAGGATGCTAGAGCAGGAAGGTAAACAACCATAGTGAAATTTAATGGCTAATTTCACCTTTGAGTAATAGCATCTCCTTTTTTATCAAGCAGTCTTATTAACACAGAGTTGCATCTTTTATCACGCATGGCATTACCTGAAGTTTAAAATATAAACCATGGTTTCCTTGGCTGACATTTATTTTATACTTTTTTTTTGTTCCAAAGCATTGCTCTTATCCCTTTACAGAGATTATCTCATTTAATCTTCACAATAGTACATGTTATGTGTGATTATAATTCCCATTTTGTAGATGAAAAACTGAGATATGGGGAGCTTAAATAATCCATGTCATATCACAAAACAGCAGAGTCAGAATTCAAAGTCAGGCAGGCTAGGCACTCTACCATGTTGTCTCCTATTGTAATAGAGTTGCACTGAGATGTGATCTTCAAGTCCCTGCAGCCCCAGGGTAGTGGTTATGAGCATCACTTCTCCTCATCCTACCACATGCAGAGCACACGTGGGACACAAGAGATTAAAATGTGAACACTGAAACATGCTTCAGACTGAGGAAAAGAAATATGTCACCAACTCTGACATGAGTTTTACAAACCAAATGGTGATCCACGAGTCCATACTGACATCAGTCAATGATGGAATAAATATATTAGGGAGAAGAGACAAATATTCCACAGAAAACTATTAAATAGTTTTGTAGACACACCCCTCTCTCAATGAGGGGGAACATAACTGTACTATTGAAGTGTGGGCTGCAGGCAATGGCTTAATTCAGAAGAGCACAGTATGAAAAGGCAAGAAAAATGGAAGTTTATAGTCAGGAAATCTAACAAATACCATTTAAGCTAAGTCAACATCAACAGTGGTACATCGAGGTGATATGATACAATGCACCCTTCAACATGATGTGCTGAGAGTGGACTCCTGTGATATTCCTCCCCCAAATGCAAAACCCTGACTCAATCACGAAACATATATCAAATTCCAATTGAGAAATGTTGTACAAAATAATCTGACCAGTATGCTTCAAAATTGTCCAGGTCATTACAAGCTGGGGAAGTCGGAGAAACTGTCACAGGTATAGGGAGCTTAAGTAGACATGAGGTTTAAATGGAATGTGGGATCTTGGGGAAAAAGGTGGGATATTAAATAAAATGTAAAAACATCTGAATAACACATTAACTTTTTTACTAATAATATATCAATATTTGTTCATTAGTTGGCACAAAGGAATATACTAATGTGACGAATGGGGAAACTAGGTGTGAAGTCGATAGGAACTCCCTGTAATAGCTTCACAATCTCTCTGTGCATCTAACACTATTATAAAATCAGAATTTTATTTTAAAAAGTAACCGATACAGATAACCTGTGACAAGTGGTATGTGCAGAGGGTAGAGACAAATACGCTTACATCTTTGTGAATGAAATGTTCCTGCTTTACCAATTCAGAAGCAATTGTACTCTGTATTACAGCAGAAAACAAGGTCAAAAAAATGTTTTGAAATCATCCAACAAGGAGAGAATGTGGTCAGTGGCCGAAACATTAGAGCCGTGTGCCAACCACAGAGGGCAGGGCACAACAAGCTCTTGGCAGGAGCCTTCTCCTAATTGAAATGTCAACTCTGTTGGGTACGATTTAAGTACAAAGACTCAGAACAGAAGGAAAGGTGGCAAGGTGGCATCATGCTTTTGAAATATTAATAGTGGCAATGATCTTCAACTTGACAATGAAGTGGAGAGTCAGCATTTGGAAGAGGATCCAGAAAATGTAGAAGGAAAAAAAAATAACTTCATTGAAGCTCTTCCACAGATTAACATAGTGACATGACTACACTTGAGGAAATGTTTAATCTCTGCGGCACAAATTATGCTACCAAAACATAAGAATTAACAAGATCAAAAACTCTTCTGTTGATTAGACAATGATCTAGAGGCTCAAAAGGAGGAAAGATATTTTAACGAAAGTTTCAATAGCAAGACTGCTAATTTTTTATAGGCAGGTTTTGAATAATGAATGAGCTACTCAAATTCATAAAGTGATAAATTAGAAGATAATGTAAAGGTCATGTCATCTCCCTTCCCATTGCCACCCCCACACACTCTGCAACATAAATTAATATTCCTAATAGAAGAGATATGAAAAGGGGCAAAGCTCTGTGCTTCGATAGCCTATTGGGAGCTCAGCTATCCCAATGGGTAGGGTTGTCTGTGCCAATGCTTACATGGTAGATAGTTTATGTTTTTCTCTTATTGTACTGGAATATGTGTCTTTGAGCCCTGGGGAGTTTGTATTTGGTGCAGGGGATATTAATACACGTAAGAGGAACCAGGAAGGAAATTCTCTCTCCTGAACTTGTAGATATCAAGGCCCAGAGGCTCAGAGAAATAAACCATTGAAATAAAGAAGGTCAAGTGAGAAAGAGGTTTTCAGGTAGAAGACACCTACAGATCTAGAGGTTGCAAAAGTGGTAGATTGATTGGTAGGTACATGAAAATAGGTAGGTATAAGGTGCTGAAGGTGAAAGACAGGAAGACTCTCAGAGCATTTGGAGAATGGAGATCCAAAGGGACCAAGAGGACTAAGCAAAGTGGCCAAAATCTCATTCAAGGCACTGGCCAGAGAAGTATCTTGTTTTCAAGAAAAGGAAACTTCTTCCAAGACCCCTGCTACATGCAAAACCATTCATGAGGTACAGGCATCCCAGTGCCTGAGTTGTGGATATGCCTGAGAAGATGGCTGAGTAGGAGAGAAATAAAATCACAGTTCATTTTTAAAAATTCAGAGAAAGGAAGAATATCTCACTAGATTCTGTGCAAATATGTAGATGTTATCCCATTGCCTAAAAACTTTTCCACATTAGTCATACAAATACAAAAAAAAAATCTTCATTTATCATAGTGATTAAGAATTTTTTATTTCAAATATTCAGAGAATGATCTTAATTCTTCAGTCTACATGGACAGATGCAGGGTACATACCAAGGCATAAGGAGCATACTAGAAGGGGAAAAGAACTAAGCTAAAAGTGGATCTCTCACACTTTCCATTAGGGATAATTCATGTACAAGAAGGTAAATACACCAAAATTTTATAAACGTGTTTAAGAAGAGGAAGGTTATATGCAGTTCCATAAACTTTAGATGAAAGCACAATTCAGCTTAAAAGTTCAAGAGGAAATATCCTTTTGAATTTGACAGTAAGAAAATTCTGGCACATGCCATTCATTTCAAAGGGGAAGAAACAACCAAAGTATATGGTTAAATGATGCAAATTTGAGTTAAGATTTTAAAGAGTTCTCAGGTCGTTGCTGGTCAGAAGAAAAAAAAAAAAGGATGGGAGTCACCTGATTCTAGCTGCTGAAGGTGGAATACTCATGCCAGAGAGACAGCAAAACACTCAGTTCCTGTCCTATCTCTGTTTCTAAACCCAGGACCAAAAGATTTGAAGACTCTTAGAATGAATGTCTGTAAAGATGGGCAGAGCAGGAGCTGAAGGGATGGCAGTGGTTGGGTATTTACAGGTATAAATTGTGAAGCTGCCCTGAATGAGTTCAAGTGAGTTTGACCAGGGGACACAAGGAAAATGCATCATGAGGTCAATGACTCACAGGGCAACATGAATGACTACTCTACAAATGTTCATCCTTCACCTCTAAGTGGCAGGCGCTGTGCTAATGTCTCAGAATACAAAGGTGAATCAGTGAGGAGGAGCCTGCTGTCAGGGCATCGAATGCTCTGGGAAGGAAGCCCAAGTGGAAAGTATGGATGCTGTGTGGAGGGTAATTATAGAAGCTCAGAGGATTCTAGAGGCGGCAAGCAGGGACTAACAGGAAGGAGGCAACTTGCACTTGTTAAGAATGCAGAAGTTTTCCAAATGGACTAATAGAAGAAGTCATGTCAGAGGAAACAATGTGTGTAAAGACATATAACAGGACATGCAAAGACCTGCAACAAAGATGTATGCTATGCGGTACCACGTGGCGAGGCTTCACATGCTACTGTCTGATAGCAATAAAGAGCTTGGGGTTTGGAGGAAATAACTGAGTTTCCAGTCTCTATCGACACTGTATCATCTCTTCTATCTAGGATAATTTTTTAACTTCTACATTTCAGTTCTCATATCTGTAAAATAGGACTAACGATAGACTAAGTCAAAGGATTATTGCAGTAAGTGATGGAAATGTTCAATAAATGTTAGCTGCTCCTCTTAGGATGATTAATGAGATATTGCTGGATCACAAAACAGAATGGCATTAAGTTAAAGGAAATATGGCAGATAATAATGTAGAAAAGAAGATGACTAGTGCATTACTAACTGAAGAAATACCCAGAGGATTTGAATTGTGATATTTTCCCTTTTAGAAGACACTTTTTAGTGACATGCCACAGGTTCCAATCTCTCCCAATTAACATTTTCATCAATCTGGATGAATACTTATGAAAGTCCAGGGTGACATGGATCTGAAAGGGCCGGGTACCATGACTTATAGTGTTATCTTCCAGCTTCCAACAGATGTTGGTTGAATAACTGAAGGGATTGTTTAAATCTGACAAGATTGTATTTAAATTGGAACATGAGTGATAGATATGAAGTCCTGACTTCGAGTTTACACAAAATCAGTGATAGATCAGGTGAAGATGTCTTAGTAGGAACATATGTGAAAAATTAAGAATTAGGGATTATAGTAGTTATTCCATTCATGTAGGTCGGAGCGACAGGAACACAGGGCTAATGGGACTTAAATTTTATAAAGTCGAAGCATACCTACAATGCTAAAGGTGGTAGTCTCTTTCCTCTCTGTTTTGGCTGGAATATATCTCTAGTGTCAAGTTCTAAGAAACATTTATAGACAAACTAAGCCAAATTCACAGATCACTGAGGGGCTGGTAAAAGGAACTTAGTCTTCTCATTTGAGAAGTAGAATAAGATGTGAAAATAAGAGACTTGGAATCATTTTACCCTTTAACATAGGACAGATGGTCATGAAGTAAAGGAATTAAATATATTTGAGTAGAATCTAAGGGCCAATGTAAAATGAAAGAAGATAAAAGGTAGAATTTAGGCTTGAGCCCAGTAAACTCTAATTCAGATGGCTTCATGGGATCAAGCTGGAGGAGAGTGAGTGAGTGAGCAATTCAGTCTCTCAAGGGTAACCTGATGGCACCAGGTAGAGACTCCACAGCAGAAACTTCTGTCAGGAGAGGGCTGGACTGCATGGATCTTAAGGTTTCTTCTAAATCTAAAAAAATCTATGAGTCTATGATAATTAGTATGTTTTGGCCAAGAAAAACTGGCCAACCCTAAGAACAAATCAGTCATTTTGGATGTGGACTGAAAGCTGGTCCAAGAAAGTCAGGAATACCATAAACCTGAAGGAAGCCCAACAGTGTTCTAAATGATCCTTCATAGTCAAATCCTTTCCAGGATCTTATACCACGGGGAACTTCAAGCAAAGTTTGAGTACTAATTCAGTTTGGTATTTTTTAATGATCTGAAAAATTAATAGCATGTACACTAGAATCAGGGTATGATTCTTAATTTAGAGTATACAGAAACATAAGATGAAAGCAATTAGCATTTTTTTTTCGTTTGTGATGCCAGGAGAGCTCTATAGGCTAAAAAAGGAATGAAAGAGATAATCTGTTTACTTCTCATTTGTACCATTCATCTTTCTATAGCAACAAAACAGGATATGGTGAAGACAGGGAACATGATTGTTTTGATATCAGCTATTAATAATGCATACAGGAAGCAGGACTCAAGTTTTTTTTTAATAGGGATTTTATTTTGATAATTTTGCCTTATTTAAGGAGACCTTGAATTTTTTTTTTTAGAGATCTAATATCATTTAGTTATATCAACTAAAGGGCAGCATCTGGTTGACATTCATTTAAGCTTAATGGGAAAGAGCAAGTCATTGTTTAAAAAGTGTCTTACGGACTATGTTATTTCTGGCATTTTTAGAAACTATTTGTTCCTTTTGAAATTGATATGATGTGATTATTCATTAATAATTCTTCTTGATATATCTAGAGTCATTCCATTACCCATAGTCATTATGTGCTACTTTATGAATATTTGCTATGATATTGTGATATGTTTAGCTCATTGAGTTATTGCCTCTATTTCTTTAATGAAGGATACCCAATTTATCTTAAATGAAATTTTATTGAAATTTTCCCCAGGAACTTTATAAGCTGCTTCTAATTACAAAGGGAAGAATGTGGGAATGGCCTCTAGACACCAACTCTCATGCATCTTGTACATTGGCTGGGGAAATTTCTGCTTGTCACTGGGGTGGTAGCTCATAGAAGATTGGTTTGTAAATTGTAGGTCCCAAGTTGTAACACAAAGCAGCTTCCCAGCTTCCCAGTTGTTGTCAAAACAGTATTATCTGTTTAATGGTAGTTTTAACTAGATCATCTCCATTATGAATGGATTCAATAACTTTGGTTGAGAAGGCCTAGAAATGCAAAAATCACATATAATATAATTTCCTTTGAATAATAGCATTCTGGATTTCAAACAACCATAGCTTATCTGTTGAACTAGGAATATGGATACTGCCTCATAGGATAAAATAGGTAACATGGCAAGGATTTTATTATGTTAGGATCTAGTTATGCTTTAAAACCCATTTATGTTTTGGTTAAATTAAATTTAATCTAATAATACACAGAGGTTGAATTAATTTAATAATATGTACTGCCTAAATATTTTAAAATATTATCTCCATTTCTTAAAGAAAGAACAGATATGAACTTTCTTCCAGCAATCCCAAATATGAAGACAGTTTATAAAACACGTATGTCAGCACATGATTATTCATTTTAGTTTAGTTATCAAAGAGTAGAGCCCACGGTTTCTTTAAATGCTGATTCCCTCTACTATGTACGTAAAACAGTACATAGATTGTTCAATCCTCAAGAGCAAATCTATTGTGTAAAGTAACATATACATTTATTATCTTATTGTGAACTTTGGTGAGATGAGTTATTCAGTAGGTGATTGACACAAGTCTGGCTGGGAGCCAGGAGTAAGAAAAACAGGAATTTCTGAGTCTTGAGGCAGTTATATAATATTGCTTTCTGTTTTCATAAAAATATCTATGATAAGTTATTTTATAAAAAGTAACAATACTTATGTACTATTTTATATGTACTTTAGAAATTGTAAACTCAATTTACCTAATTACATAGAAACTTGAGGTAATATTTTAGAGGTAGAAAGAATATATTCATTCATAAAACAAATATTTACTGAAGGGTATATGCTAAGTATGGCAATAGTAAAACACAATTAGAATTTAAAATCTATAGAAAAATGTAATTGTTTTATAGTAGTTAACTCCATGAAATGATATTAGAGTTCTCAGTTCCACATGGTGTATTGTTTTCTGGGTCCTTAATGATAATGATTATGTATTAGAAAGAAGAAGAACACAAATAATAACAAACTATTTTAATGTTTTTTATTCTAATTTGTTATGTGTGACAGCAGAATGCATTACAATTCATATTACACATATTGAGTACAAATTCTCGTATCTCTGGTTGTACACAAAGTAGAGTCACACCATTTGTGTCTTCATACATATACTTAGAGCAATGATGTCCATCTCATTGCACAGTCTTTCCTACCCTTAGGCGCCCCACTTTCCTCCCTCCTCTATTTAGAGTTCATCTAATCCTCCCATGCTGCCCTACCCCAACCCCATTATGAATCAGCATTCTTATATCAGAGAAAACATACAGTATTTGTTTTTGGGGAGATAGGCTAACTTCACTTAGCATGATATTCTCCAACTCCATTCATTTACCTACAAATGCCAGGATTTTATTCTCTTTTATTGCTGAGTAATATTCCATTGGGTATATATACTACATTTTCTTTATCCATTCCTCAACTGAAGGGCATCTAGGTTGATTTCACAGTTTACCTATTGTAAATTGTAATGTTATTAACATTGATGTGGCTGTGTCCCTGTAGTATGCTGTTTTTAAGTCCTTTGGGTATAGACTGAGGAGAGGGATAGCTGGGTCAAATGGTGATATCATTCCTAGTTTTCCAAGGAATCTCCATACCGCTTTCCATATTGCCTGCACAGTTTTCAGTCCCACCAGTAATATGTGAGTGTGCCTTTTCCCCCTTATCCTCACCAACACTTTTTGTTTGTATTCTTACTAGCTGCCATTCTGACTGGAGTGAGATGAAATCTTAGAGTAGTTTTGATTTGTAATTCTCTAATTGTTAGAGATGTTGAACATTTTTTTCATATAATTGTTGATTGAGAAGTATCTGTTCCATTCCTTGGCCTATTTATTGATTGGGTTAATTGTTTTATTTTTGATGTTAAGATTTTTGAGTTCTTTATATATCCTAGAAATTAGTGCTCTATCTGATGTGCTTGTGGTAAAAATTTGCTCCCAAAATGTAGATTCTCTATTCACCTCACTGATTGTTTCTTTTTCTGAGAAGAAACTTTTCAGTTTAAATCCATCCCATTTATTGATTCTTGATTTTAAATCTTGTGCTATAGGAGTCTTATTAAGGAAGTCAGGGCCTAATCCAACATGATGGAAATTGGGGCCTACTTTTTCTTATATTAGGCACAGTGTCTCTGGTTTAATTCCTACGTCCTTGATTCACTTTGAGTTGAGTTTTGTGCATAGTGAGAGATAGAGGTTTAATTTCATTTTGTTGCATATGGATTTCCAGTTTTCCCAGCACCATTTGTTGAATAGGCTATCTTTTCTCCAATTTAAATTTTTGGCACCTACGTCTAATATAAGATAACTTTAGTTATGTGGGTTAGTCTTTGTGTCCTCTCTTCTACCATTGGTCTACTAGTCTATTTTGGTGCCCACACTATGCTGGTTTTGTTACTATTGCTCTATAACATACTTTAAGCCCTGGTATAATGATGCCACCTACTTCATTCTTCTTCCTAAGTATTGCTTTAGCTATTCTGGGACTCTTTTTTTTTCCTGATGAATTTCATGACTGCTTTTTCTATTTCTATGAGGAATGTCATTGGGATTTTGATTGCAATTGCATTAAATCTGTATAGTGCTTTTGGTAGTATGGTCATTTTAACAGTATTAATTTTGCCTATCCAAGAATAAGGTAGATATTTCCATCTTCTAAAGTCTTCTTTAATTTCTTTCTTTAGTGTTCTGTTGTTTTCATTGTAGAGGTCTTTCACCTCTTTTGTTAAGTTGACTCCCACATGTTTTTCTTTTCTTGTTTGTTTGTTTTGTTTTGTTTTTTGTTTGAGGCTATTATAAATGGGGTAGTGTTCCTTATTTCCCTTTCAGAGGATTTGTCACTGATAAACAGAAATGCCTTTGATTTATGGGTGCTGATTTTATATCTTACTACTTTTCTGAATTTATGTATTAGTTCTTGAAGTTTTCTGGTCGAATTTATGTTTTTCTTTAGAACTTTATATGATAAGTCTTCATTTCATGTTAATACAAACTTTTTTTATTTATTATTTCCTAAGAGCTAATATTTCATAGAACTGGCATTTTAATAATCATACTATTCCTTCATGTAGTCCTAATCATTGGTTTAACTACTATTGGAAATGTAATATTATTGAAAAAAAAAAAAACATTATTACTGAAGAAAGTAATTTTGTCAGTATAAATAACATTGTCAATAATATTAGTGTTGTGATAAACTACTGCTAATAATAATAAATTAATTGGGTAAAAAGATTTTTACAAGAATATATAAGACCATATTGAACATAGTTCCCAGAAGCTATGAGTCAAATGGTCAAAGAAGATTTGTTTCTATGAAAAAAATAACAGTTTATTATAAATAATGCTATATTTAGCATAGCTTCCCAAAGCATACAGAATTCATGTACACATTACCTGTTTAATTTTTCCATGAAATTACATATATAAGTATTTTATTTACATGTATTTTATGTACACATATGTGGAAATTATCATTTCCATAATTGAAAATGAGATGAGCATTTTCTTCTCCAGATTTTATATTTGAAGAACAGTATTGTCTGTATTTTTCCTCATGGCACACTGTGATTTGTTAAGAAACGCCTAGCAACATGATGAGACCAGTAGAACAAGCCTCACATCACACCCCTTTGGCAGGGTCTTCTATTCTTCATAAACAAATATCTGATCAATGGGAGTAGGAGGAGAATCCAGGTCTCCTGATTCCTGGTTTAATTATATCTATCAGAATTTTAAATTAAAAATGAAAAACAAAGAGTCTGTCTGTAATTTCTAGCCAGCTCCTGAAATGTAAAAGACATTTTTCAGTGATGAATAGGCTAATTATGTTCCCATAAATTATCTGGTAAACACACAGTGTGTAGCACAGGACAGTGGAGCTAGATGGAACCTGGGTTAGCTGGAATACTCCTCTGACAGATCAGGCAGGGCAGCTGAAGATGGGACAGATGATGTGGTTTTCTTAAAGTCGTGTAATAAATAAATGCACAACTAGGAGCAAAGGTCTTGACTTCTGAATGCAAGCTTGTCCATTATCTCAAGCAAGACACTGCCTTTGTTTTCCTTCAAGTTACATGTTAATGTGCTTCATTACTGAGAAGTTGTCTTAAATACATCATTCTATCTCCATACATTTATTGGAGATAAAAGGATTCCTGTAAAAAGATATTCCCTTTCTCCTTTTTCTTGGCAAAAAGTGTTGAGACAGTCATAAAGCTTAGCATGAAATGCCGACAAAATACACAAAAGAATCAAAATCAAAGTAAGTAGTGAAGAAAGAAAACCAAGATACTGCAAAGATACTGCAACATGGAATAAGGTAAATCATGCAGAGCAAACAATAGTAGAAGTACCTGCTCCTGTCTTTAGCTGTAACTTGGTACTTATTTAGGTCATGAATAATTTATTCTTAGAAAACAAGGGAGCCCCAAGTCTGATGTATTTCCTCATCCAAGTAAATTTTAGAAGGCTGCTAAAGCTTTTCACATAAATCTCAAACATGTTTCCATATTGTGGAGGAGAGAAAGAAAGGAGGAGAGGGAGAGAGAGAGAGAGAGAGAGAGAGAGAGAGAGAGAGAGAGATGCATATACATATATACACACAGAAAAAGCTTATATGAAACTAATCAGCTGGAATAGGAGTAGTTAGCTTTTAACTTTTTTATTTATTATTAGAGCTAATATTTCATAGAACAGTAAACTATAGCCAACATCTTTGGCGGTTTATATAGGAATGACTTAAGTATTTTCTACATTTTATATTAGTAGTTATTTATTGAGTGTATTCTCCACTCCCACTTTGTTTATTTTATTAGGATGCTATTTTAAATAATAAAGAAAAATCCCAACTTGGTAGAGTTTTATTGGTTTAAACCCAGTATCAGTAAACTTTTTCTATAACTGATCAAAGCCTAAATAGTATGTATTCTCTGTTGAAATTACTTAGTTCTAGCCCCATCACAGGAAGGTAGGCGTTGAAATATTTAAACATATGGGTGTGGTTGGATAACAAATTCAGTGATCAAAATTTTATTTATGATCATTGAAATTGAATTTCGTATAGTTTTTTGTGTCACAAAATATTGCTCTTTTGTTTTCTTTTTCAATAATTAAAATATGTAGTGAATCCTTCTTAGCTCCCTGCCATACAAAATGAGGCACATTTACCCAGAGCCTTAGTTTGCTGACTTTGAAACTACATAAAATAGTCTTATTGCAAGGATGTGAAGATCTACTACCAGGGTGCCTTGAATAAACAAATGAGCATATCTGTTAACCAGTGAGCCTCTCCCAAATTGTCACACTGCATTCTCCTCCTGTGGAGCAGAAAACAAAATGAAAGAAAGACAAAGATGTGTGCCTCATAAATACTCTTGACCTTGATCCTTCTTGAGTTGTTATTGTTCCACCCATGAACCTATACACCTTTGCTCAGTGCTGTCATCTTTTAAAGATAAATTGTCATTGTGTATCAACTCCTTTAACATTTCTCATTTCTGCCTTAGAGATGTTTGCTCATGCATCTTTTGTTTAGATATGAAAATGCTGTGCAGTGTGAAAGAGAAATCAGGGGTGGTGATATGAAATATTTGCTTATTTTCTTAAATATACTAACATAAACTTTTTAAATTCAGATTGCACAAAAGAAAGAATGATTTCAAGCTTGTATTTAACAGATTTCTGTATTTCTCTCTCTTTGTAATTTTATCTATGTCTGATGATAAACATCTGGATCTTTGGAAACACAGGGGGGGATGAACACTTCACTTTTATATCCAGATGTTTGGTGTTATTCAAATCTCTGATGCGAAGGAAAAGAAGATGCTGAACCAACTTTATTCAAGGTTTTATTAATTTCTTAATTGTGTATAAAATGATAATTTAGAAATTTGCAGGTATTATCCAGGAATTTGAATTGAGTTAAATGTATTTTGTGGTTATGAATGCCTAAATATGATTTAAAGTAAAATATCTATTTGTATTTTAGAAACATTGAAATTCTAATTACATAATTAGAATCCAATGGCTATATGCATACACACACACACACACACACACACACTTGATTTTGGTATTAATCTGTAGTCTCTTATTCATACTTTAGTATGTGTGTTTATTCATACTTGTGTGTGTATATGTATATAATTACACATATATATGTATTACATGTTATAAGTGTGCCTAACAAAGTCAATGTGGAAATACTAAATAGATGGAGTTTTATGTTTTGAGCCAGTAGACATTGTGAACATTGCAACGTACTTGCTTACTCTAGCAATCAATCTAGGGCTTTTTGTTCAAATAAAGAACTTCAGTGTTAGATCTATGATGAAGTTTTATGGTGATATTTACTTGATAGTGGGTTGTACACTAAATAAGAAGCTATGTAACCAGCACTTCATAAATTGAAAAGTGTTCTGCCAACAATAGCAGTTATCTGTTCAAGTTCTCTGAAACCACTCAGTTCATTTTTCTTCATCTTATTTCAGCGGTTATTTCTCAATTGGGGTATAACTGTTTTCATCACCAGATTTCCTTTCACTAGACTGTGAATATGTGGGATTTTTTTTTACCATTTTGCAATTATTAATTGGGAATAATTTATTGAGATCACTATGCTTACCCCTACATTAAAATGCTGTTCAAAAGACAGATATCAGAGTAGCACTTCTCAAAAGTCAAAAGGCTGGTTAGGGAAATAAAACCAATGCAAAATTAAGTACAAAATTGAAGGTATTGATTTTGGAGGAAGGAGACTGAATGAGTGTGGCAAAAATCAGACTTATGGGTGAGTTAGAATTTTTACTTTGCCCCAAAAGGAGGAGAGGTGTTTTGGAAAGTGTCATCAAAATCTAAATGTTTGGAAGTTAATACTCTGACACATTCTCCTGAAATGATCTCTCATTAAAGCAAGAGTGTGAATTTGATGTAGAGATAAATGTGGAACTGCTACTAAAGCCTAAATCAGCTTTGCTGACAATTAAAATTAGGAGCAACCCTTTGCAGACTACAGATTCCTTACTTCATACGGGGAGGGATCAGGTTATTTCTATCAACTATTGTTCTTACTTTATTTAGCCTCATCACTATTCACTCCAATGAATAGAAAATACCAAATAAAAATGACCTTGCCAAGTTTTGGAGGCACGTAGAGTGGCCAGAGAATTATAATGTAACGAATGAATTGAGTTTCCTTTTCACCTTCCTGTGAACCAAATGATAGAAGGTATTCAATTTTACATCTCCAAATATGCTGCCACATGCTATGATTTACAAATTGGCATGATTAGGAGAAAGGAGAGAGATGCATTTAATCAAGTATAAGCCCAAACAGTACAAGATTTAGCTGTATCTAACCTATTAAACAAAAAGGGAAGGGGTGTTCAGATCAATTTTTTTTTAAAAAAACAAAACCAGGATAATGCAGTTGTCAAGCAACACTTGCCTTAGGAATCTGTTAAAGATTGTCATTAAACATTAGGACATCATCCTAATGTCCATGATCAGCTCAAACATTGATTCAAAAAAAAAAAAAGAAACCTCATTTTCTTATTTAGGTACAAGTGGCAGTTCTTGTCACATCCTTAGTAACTCTAAAGCAGATGCCTGTATGAGGGAAAGGAAGGGAGGGCAAAGCTGCAATGAAGTCAGGTATCCGTGATCTAGAACCAGGTCTCCGTGGAGTAATCAGAACTGCATCTAAATGCAGGGTTTCTAATGCCGACTTCTATTTTGCAGTAAATATTAGTTTCACTTTAATTGTAGCTGTCTCTCTTGTCAATGAACCCAACTGCTCCTCTTCACAGGAATGTAGGGATCAGAAGAAATCAACCCGTCTTCAAGTGTTCATGTTGTCAGAATCCATAAGTATAAAAACACGTACCCTGTCTTTAAAGCTTAACTGGCACCAGTGACAGTTTGCCAAGTTTCTGCTCAAGCATTTCATTCAAATCTGAAGGAGGGGTGTGTCTAAATATTAGTGTAATCCCCACGGTGTCATACATCACTGTGTTGAAACATTCCTTTTGAAAGGGGCACACATTAGTCAGGATGGGAAAGGTGACCTTTTGGCATAAAGTTTTGGAATCTTCCAGGAAAAATGGGTTTCATGTCAGTTATTCCTTGGTAAATATGCATTGAATGAGTTTCTCTGCATATGCATAGAATTAAAAGGGCCACTTGTCATTAAAGAGGATGTAGTGAGTGACTTCTCTGTGCTGCTTTAAAAACACTGAGTTACATTTTTCTCTATACCTGTCTTCAATCCTTTCTTTAAAATAGTCTCCTTCAGTAGTTGTATCAGCACTTTTCTTTTTCCCAGTGTTCCTGTTAGTATGTTCCATTAAGCACATTTATTTGGGATCAGCTATGTGTTTGGCCAAAGTTTGAAGTTCCGCTCAGAAAGGTTCTATACCAGAGTTCCAGAGGGTAAGCACCTGTGTCCTACCCAACTGACAAAAATTTGGGAACTTACATAGGAAGGAACAATGCAAGTATTCCTATTGACAAAAAGGAGCACAAAACAATAGCGTGAGCCTTAATTTCATGCCAATTTCATCCATTTCAGATTATAGCATTCTTCTCTTTTTCTCAGGACCTTCTTGAAATTAAAGCCATCTTTTAAGACTGTAGATTCTCTAACATTTAGAAGTTTTCTCCTTGGAATTTTTGGTTTCCCCAAAGAATCCACAGATCTAAATGTCCTAGAGCAAACAATCACACAACACACACATACACATACACACACATACACACACACACGTACAAATTGTAGAAGAGTTTTATGATATATTGGAAGCTCCATTTATACACATTTCCATGAAACCATGTGCTTTATAGTCATTTTTCTAAGTATTTTCCAAAGAAATGAAGTGGTTTTTGAAATACATTAGTGGCCTGAGAATCCCTAGCTCTTTTTACAAACTCATTAAATGTGTGATCTTCTTGTGTAGATTCAAAATACCTACATATGGATGAATACTCTCTAATTTTTTGTGTATTTAATGGTAGCAATGTAAGAAATAATCTATACCTGACCTCACTACTTCAAATTCTGACTTTTAAAACATATTTTGACAAATTATATGAGAGTTTTAAAGTTTATTTCTTCAAATAGAAATGTTAAGAATGAGTGCCGTCATTAACAGGAGGAAAAGAGTCTCTTAAGTTGAGAGGACTTGCTTTTCATTGATTCCTGGACCTGAAAGTGGATTATTTTTATTATATTTTAAGGATGAAGGATATCTTTCAGCATTTTGTGATAGCTAAAGACTCAAATTTAAGAAAAAATGTACATGTATACAAATACATGAAATGCCAGCAATCACAAGGAATCTGTTAAGTCTATCTGGGATCCTAGAATCCAATACTAGGAACAGGTCTAGACTAAGATTCTCTGAAGAAGACACAGACTGCTCAAGACACCCAATACCAAGATTCAGAACTAGAGCATCTGACCAGAAAGCTATGTAGATGTCAGTAGGCGTTAAGGAATTGGCCCTCTCACTACTTGCCCAAAGGAAACATATTACAAGGAAACAAAATGCAAAATTCATAAGACGCTAAGCAGGAGATCTTGCCTAGAAAGAAGTGGAACTTAGCTGAACAAGTTATCCAATTAGATGTAGGGGTGACAGCAGAAATCTTCCCTTCTAACCTGGACCCATCTGGATTCTGTGTACTTTTAAACATCTCTTTGTGCTATATTTGCATTTTCTCAGAATATACAAAACCTTGTTGTGAATCTCCCTGTTGCATTTCAAGATGGTTAGAAATGATATTGTAATTGTGGCATCTTAATTTGTCAAGCCTAAAATGGGAAAAGACAGACTTCACAAAATCAAAGAAGGTCAAACAAACATTCCCTAAAGTACTGAGGGGTAGAGGGGGACAATGACAGAATTTACAGCTATGAGCAACTTGTGTAGGAAGCAGTAAAATTATTTACTTGAGATTTCCATCCATAAGCTATAGAAATTTGGATACAATCTAACTTGGACATTTTTTTTTCAATTATACCTTGTGCCATACCTTTATCCTCAAAGTTCTAAACTGCCAGAATACCTAAACCTATGCAGTAGCACCGCAGAAATGGCATGATTTTTCATGTTCTTTAATCTAAGAACTGCCTTTCATAGCAAAGTGAGCTTAAGAAAATTATTCACTTTTATAAAGTTCCTAGGAGAGTGATACCTGAATGCTGGTCATTATTAAAATTAGATTGAGCCCTACAGAATGTTGACATTCAACTGGATTTTAACTCAAAATTGTAATTACATCAAGTTCAATTTAATATTACTTGAAAGACCAGAGAGAATTTCAATCATCCTTCCAGGCATTAGAAATATAAACCCGCAGATACTTTAAAAAAAATTTCATAGAGTGAAATATTTGTTAAATGAATAAATATTATTGTGTCTACCAGAAAAAACTATTTTTCCAAGTAACCTCTCTTACCCATTATTATAAGTCCTGTGGAAATGACCAAATTGGCAGGGCAGAGTTCTATAGTAGAGGAAGGACCCAGGAGCAAGATTGCCAGGATTCCTCTCCTGGCTACACCACTTAACTGGGAGTCTGAACTCAGGCTCAGATGCTACTGGGTTTCTCTGGGCCTCAAATTGCTTATGTTAAAAGGTGAGGAGCCCCTTTCTTGGCCTGTAACCATGGAACAGTTCTGTGTCTTGAATGTGGTTTTGCTATACAACCTGTAAACATGATAAAATCACAGAACTTCATAGGCACATGGCGCACACATGCTACATCCACACACAAACAGCCCGTGAGAAAATGGTCTATTGTCATTTCTTGTTTTTGAAAAAGGTTTTTTTATAATGATAGTTCTGTATAGCACAGGAAGGTGGGCATTAGGAAGAGAAAGACTTCACTACTAATACTGCAAGTTCTTGTGAGTTTATAATTCAAAACAAAAAGTTTAAAAAAATGCATGTACCATACATCATATGAGCCACTCAGTTCTAATTGTGGTTATATTGTCTAGAGAAATGAAAAAAAAATATGCTCACACAAAACTATAGCCTTTCTCATCATAAGGACATCAAACCACCATAGGATCTCCTTTAGCAACTGAGTCAATAACCATGTACTACTCCCCAACAATAAAAAGGAACAAACTATTGATATAAGTGGTAATTAACAAAAACCAAAAGAATACAGATAACAAAACGTGACTCCTCTGAAACTATGGTGCTGCAGTTTTAGAATGATATTATTTGAAAAGTCTAAGTTGAAACTTTGCAAGGAATGTCTAAAATTTCAATTTGATCAGAGAATACAATTACTGTGGGATTTTCTTGGGGCTTTGAAACACGGTGATGTGCGTGTGTGTGTGTGTGTGTGTTTGTGTGTGTGTGTGTGTGTGTGTGTGTGTGGATGTGTGTGTGTGCTCCTGTGCATATCCCACCCTGATATTGGGATATAAGCAAGACTCATATTTACCATATGTGCTGACTATGCGAAGTCAGCTTTTATGATGGAGTTGTTATATTTGGAAGAACATGCTTTGAATCATTTATAAGTGTGTGTAATAACAAGCTATATCATAACAGGATTTACTGGACTTTTATTGCCAGCTACACAGCCAGCCAGCACTTATCCATCAATCTGTCCTAGGTGAAAAATGCTGGGCTGGATAATAGAAGAACATAAGGCATTTGAAGCCAGACACTGGAGTAAGACACACCTGGATTCAAATCCTGGCACTATCTCTTTGAGGTGTCTGAATTTGTACAAATTATTCAACTCTTCCAATCCTCCAGTTTCTCACCTGTATGAAATGAGCACAGGACAATTATCAACCTTATAGAGTGGCAGAGGAAAAGAACTTATCACAGGACCCAGCCTGTGCAAAGTGTTCTGTAAATGTCAGTTGTCATTTCTGTGTATGCTGTGATTATCTGGGGGAAACAGGATTTAGAGACTTCAAGAAAAAGAAATGCAAACTGTTTAGAAATGCAAAGAAGTCACACTCCTGTACAGAAGCTACTATTTAAGGGTAGGATCAAATACAGTCTAGGATCCTTGCATTAAATTTCACAGACAAAATGGAGTTTCCTCTGGGTCCTCAAGTACTGGAAGGTTTCCCACTGAGCCACTGTAGAAAGAGATGGATGTTTATTTCCTGGCACTGTGCTCAAAGGAGAATCATACTACGGAAAATAAAATCAAGAGAAGATGAAAATGGATCAGGTGGACTTGGGGGAACAAGGACCTCAGTAGATTAGCATTAACTGTGTTATGGGCAGATGGCTCATGAAGGAAATTCTGGGTGAAAAAAAATAAGAGCAACATGTATTGCTTATCAGTGCTGGTTGGATCTCCAGTACTCAGGGATTCAAGGTAGTGTATGTGGGTGTGTGTCTGTGTGTATTCACAACAGTATGCATTGGCCACATACATACATATATGTGTGTATGTGTGTGTGTGTGTGTGTGTGTGTGTAAATGCTCAAATAAGACAATTTTAATGTCTCTGCTCTTCAAGTTGTAGGTGAATTCAAAGACGAAAAATAAAATGGCAAAAGTTTACTAAATTAGAAGTCAAAATACTAAGATCCTAGAATCAGTGAGCTAGTTAAACACAGACACACACAAACACACACACACACACTTTTCTTTTTATCAATTAGGAAAGTTCAAGTGGCTTTTTACTAAATTTAAGCAGCATGTATTGATCATTATCATTCCTATTTATTAAGTACATTTTCATTTCAAATTTTAAACTGCAAGATCTGTAGAGCTAAGAAACCTCTAATGATCTGGCAGATATTTTGAAGCACCATAATTAGATACATCCCACCTGTTGGATTATCTGCCATGGCTTGCTTGATGGCTTGAAAATAAAAATTAAATGACACTTAAATCAAAATTCCTATTGGTCTGCTTAGGTGGAAGCAAGGTACTTCTTCCATTTGTACAGAAATGTTTAGATACTGGAAGGAAAAGAGATGTAGGGTTTAAAATGTCAATTTGATTTGAGATGTTTCCATGGTTTGTTAGTTTTGCATAAAAATTTAATGTTAAACAAACCCTAAATGGCCATTTCTTGGTATTTCTGGGGGAAAGTGTACTTTAAATGCATTGGGTCCTTTTAGCAAATTGATTTCTGAGTTCATTAACAATGATGACAATCCCAACAATTTTAATGAGTACCAGAAGTTTAAACAAATCTGTTAGCATGATTTCCACACTTGTAGAAACCATTTTCATTTTAAATTGTGGTGTTTAGAACAGGACTAAAAATTTGAGCACAAGCAGCAATTAATTCTCCTTATACTAAATTCATTGAGACAGGTCCTGATAATCTGATATAATATGTGACATAAAATTGATATATTTTTAAGGATTCAGAAGACACAAGTTTCCACTTTGGGGAAAAATTTGTCACTATTTTGCTGAATACCTTTTATCCTGTTTCTTTCTGTCCTGTGTAGTTTAGCATGGTAAACCTCAAAGAGGTTTGATACCATGGTTTTATCCATTTTTTTATTGGTGAATAAGACCAATTGGAGCTTTTCCTGAGTAGTTTTAGCAGAATAATTTGATCTGTAAGATAAAGGAGTCTATATGAATCAATAATTTTGAATTTCAAAATCATGTTTTACTTATATATATGTAAATAACCATTATAAATAACTGTTACAAATCAGAATTTGTAACTCAAATTCTTTTATTCATTGGTTGACTTTTTACTTTGTTCCATGATGAGTGTCAAGGTACTCAAAACAGTTTGCCTAGCTTGAGTGAAAAATCAAGTTTATACAGTCCTCAGCTCTACCGGCTGAGCTATCGAAGGGTGCACTAGCCAAGCCCTAAAAAACAAATGCCAAGTGTCTTCTTTGATATAAAGAGAGCCACTAAGAACAGAACAGGAAGGAAGAGCATGAGGAAAAGACTAATAGTAAACAAAGACGAATTGGGGGAGAGAAAGGGAGAGAGAAGGGAAAGCATATGGAAATGGTAGGAGACCTTCAATGATACACAAAATTATAAGAGGTTATCAGGGGCAAGGGGGAGGGGAAAAAAGGGAGAGAATTGAATAACAGCAGAGGAGGTAGAGAGGGAAGATGGGAGGGGAGGGGAGGGGAGGGGAGGGGGGATAGTAGGGGATAGGAAAGGTAGCAGAATAAAACAGTCACTAATATGCCATTATGCAAAAATGTGAGTATGTAACAGATGTGATTCTGCAATCTGTATTTGGGGTAAAAATGGGAATTCAAAACCCAATTGAGTTAAATGTATGAAAGATGATATATCATGAGCTCTGTAATGTTTTGAACAATCAATAAAAAAAATAGTAAAAAAAAAAATCAAGTTTATTTGAAGAACATAAGAATATCTGAAAGACATGAAGAACCAACCAGAACTCTGCCAGGAACATGACTCAGGCCCCCAAACTTCACTGTGGTGTGTCTGGTTGGAAATTGAAAATGTCAGGTGGAAGAATCTTGGAAGGGGTCAGAGGGTAGCTGCTGTGAGTGGGGCAATACCCTGCTCATTGCAGGCAATTTCCAGAGTGAAAAGGGCAGGTAAGGCTTGTGCTCCCATTGAGAAAGCTACCTGCTCCCCTAAGCAGATAAGTCTCCCTGTTCTCCCTCTCATCTCCCAGTTTGCTTTTCCAGACCCAGTTAACAATACTGAGAACCTCTCGACTGTCACTCAGTCTTATTCCTGAAAATGCCCTATGAACACATATTGGAATTTCTTTGCAATATTTCAGCCTTTGATGGATTGTGTGATATTCACATTCCCATCACCCTTTCACCCTGTCACTTTCTTATTTTTGTGGCCAATGGCACAAAACAGGCTGAGGGTATCAAGGTGGTAAAGAGTGGTGAGGTGTAATCTGATCAGATCCATATTAGCGATTCTGCTTCAAGCCCAGTAAAGCCTTCCATGTTGAAGTCCTTGTTGTGGTGGTTCAGTTTTGGGCTTTCTGTCAGTAGAAGCCTCAATGATCTCAAATTTGTCTATTATTTTGTCCATAGTTGCAACGTTATCTGGCAACTTGCACAGATTTCATAGGATTTTGGTGGCTAAATGATTTAATGACAAGTACTGAGTTTGCCGAGTGACCAATCTAATGACGAGATCAGAACCCACACAGAACGTACACTTTACATAAATTACTCTGTGAGTAAAGATAATAATAAAAAGTATTTTGGAAGGCCTTAACATTTTTAACTGCATGAAAAATAATTAATTTTTGAACATCGGAAGTCTTAGTTTTATGTCCTCTGTAGCAAACTCTATAGAAATAATCCAGGTCTTGCAGAAATGTATAATTTAAATAGACATCCGGGTCTACTGGCAATAAACAGAGAAGCTAAAGAGAAGCACACGTGGACAGCTGGCTATAAATATCACCCACATCACAGATAGACCATGGGAACTCGCGGGTTATAGAATCAGAGAAGAGGGAAGGGAAGAAGTGCTACTCTTACATTTTCTGTTACCCTGTCTCATTTTTCACTAGTCTGCTTTTCCAACTCTGCCTCATCAAGATTTCAAGGCAGCTCGAGCCTGTCTTCACCTGATTTCTGAGGTCTGAGCTGATGACAGCCAAAGCATGTACCCTGACAGAATTCTGCCTCCTGGCAATGTAGACACAGACTCGTGAGACATCCTGTGTCAGAGCTTCCAGACCCTCTGCAGCCCAGGGACCTGCAGTCCAGGGCCTTGTGCTGTTCCCCATGGCTTGCCTTTAAAGGCATGCTGGTGGGGGAGCGCCTGCCCAGCTCAGAAGCACTGCCTCTGTGCCACCTCCAGGTCTCTCTGTGGGAGACCAAGACTCTTGTGTCCATTTAGAAAGGTCAAGGGAAACAGCAAGCTTTCTTCTTGGGAGCGATATGGGATGGGAGTAGGGGCTCCTTACATTAGGAATAATTGAATGTGGAGAATAATCCCTATTCCCTGAGGGTACATTTTAATAATGCAAGTGACTGATCCACTTAATGTCTGCCTGATTTCAACTGTGCATTGCCTGCCTTTTCATTAATAATGAAGCCAAGGGTAAACAAATGCTTCGCATTAAATGCCTCTTAAAAGTGTTCAGTGTCTGCTGCCAGAAAACCTATTAAGCACCATGGTCTAGGAGAGCCAAAGTTGAACGGAAACTGTGGGTGCAGAGGAAGAAGCATCATTCTGCTGTCATCTAGTATTGGGAAGGTGAACAGTGTACTGTAATAAACACCACATAATGTCCTATTAGGAATAAAATAATACACGCAAGCATGAGAGTGTACTACTAATAAATAATCCATTATCAATCATAAATTATAATGCATATTCATATTTAGATATAAACATAGTGAGCACAATGAAATAATAGTTATGTATTTGATGGAATTAGAAGGGCAGGTAGGGTAGCTTGTATCTTTGTCCTCAGCCTTTGAGTTGCATGAACTAAATCATGCTTAAAGGCATTTCTTCTAAAGTGAAATGGACCATAGAGACAGGTGTCAAGGATTTTAAAAGAAGGTAGTGTTTACTTGATACACGCATTGCAATTGTGTTCTCACAACCAAATTAAAATGTAACTTCACTCAACCAATGGTATAAGAGTATTCTAGGCTCAGAAGCGTATATCTTAATTTTCATGGAATTTTATGTGATTTGTTATTCTTTTTTTTTTCCTTTGCTCTTTCATTTGCAAAGATCGAATTATTCTCTGCTTGGGTCTTCTGCTGACTCTCTATTTCGTTGGTTGACCTGGCCCAACAACCCTTGTATACCTAGGAGGAAAGAATTTTCTAAATTTGGAAAGGACCAAGAAGATTATCTTGTGCACTGTTTCCCCTTTAAATTGGATAAAGAAATTAACTCAATTAAGTGGTTTGTCATAGACTGCATTGGTGTCAGAAGTTTGTAGATGGCAATTTTCCAGATTCCTAATTCCAGACCTTTCCCACTGAGAGTGACCAGATCTTCTCAGTTTAGCAGGGATTTCTTCACTTTTAACATGGAAAGTTCTGGAAATACCTTGGTCCCAAGAAAAACAAGACAGAATGGTTGCTGTACTGCACCACGGCTTCTCGTGCGTTTCTGCGTTTTCTCTCTCTCTCTTTTCCTTCCTCATGACTTCTAAGGAGCCTATTATGAAATTAAAAAATTCATATAACGAGTGAATTAATTTGTATGTCCACTATATATCTTTACAGTTGGCTGAGTCTCATCTTCTTTCGTATTTTTTCATGATGTCAATCATTTATTCATTTGTTTATTCAGCAAATATTTGATTATCTACAATGTCCATTTTCATTTTATACATCACTTTATTAAGTTATTAAAAATTTTTAAAGTATTTTGCTTTCTGCTTCCTCATTTTCCATGCTTTGTGAAATGTTGGTCTTTTTAAAGTTTTTTTTTTTTAAAAAACTCATCAGGATTTTGGTTAACCATGAGTGAGAAGAGTA
Organism: Ictidomys tridecemlineatus; assembly: GCF_052094955.1. Lineage (NCBI taxonomy): Eukaryota > Metazoa > Chordata > Mammalia > Rodentia > Sciuridae > Ictidomys > Ictidomys tridecemlineatus. The sequence continues at coordinate 21,444,340 of NC_135489.1, read as the reverse complement.
TGTAAGTGTGGAAGCTTGCATTTGTGAGTATGGGTGTGTATTAAATGAAAGTGCACACTTTGGCATTGGGGAACAAAACAAAATTTGATATGAGAGAATTCATAACAGCCGTGAGAATTCCAAGGCTCCATCAATATTAGCAATATTTCTTTCCCAGCAACATACTTTTTCCTTAAGGCCACTGAAGCATAATATTATAACCTTTTTCATAAAGCTGTTAGGTAGAGCTGCCGAATAGTTCTTTAGAACCAAATGTAGAAGAGTCTAGGATTTGAGAAGTGAATTATAAAAATGGACTGATTTAAGTGTAAGAAGAAATTGCACTCAAATAAATTCAACCCGCCAAGCCAATGCAATCACAGATTTAATGTAGTTTGAAACTATAAAACTTTTATAGTTTTATGCCAAGAAAGTAAGGGATGAATTCCACTAAACAACTTTGTTACTGTTTTTTGTTGTTTTTTTTTTTCAGTCACAGTTCACAGTTTGAAGTCACTCATTTTGTCTCTTTCTACCAATATGAAATATTAATATTTTTATTGCCTAATGTATTAGCTAATAATGAAGACAGTAAGCCTAACATGAAGGCAGTGTCCAACAACTTTTCATATCTGAATAGGCCTCCGTAAAAATAAAGTACATTTAATGTGTGTTTAGAAATGCATGGACCCTCTGAATTTAAGTAGACTGTACTTACTGAATGTGCAAACTTGGGAAGGTCATTTACATTCTCCAAGGCTCAGCTATTTGGCCTTTAAAATGGAGAGAAAAATAACACCTACCTCATGGAATTATTTCTAAAATTAATGGTCATAATTAACCAGGACCCCTGAAATTTAGTAGCCCATTGATGTTACTGGGGTTGTTCCTGTCCTTAAGGTAGGGGGCTTAAGTCTTCAGCGAGTCCCATATTTCTGAACCAATTCTATTTTATTTCACTTACCAGAATTAGCTTCCACATTCATCCCATATTCATTCTGCAAAAGAACTTAGAACTTAACTTGACAACTTTGGAGGTTTTGGGTTAGGTACTGAAATGCAGCCACTCTATTCTTATTTTGAAGAGACCAACCTGAGTGACAGAGAGCGTGATAATGGATAGAGATGCATTGAATTGCAGCCCAAAAGGATGGATGATACAGAAGGTACATAACTGAATTTATCCAGTGCATTTGTGGATCAGGAATGTTCTGGAAGTACATGTGCAATTTTAATGTTTGGGGGTCAGACACACAGTATTTTATTTTTTATTCTTTTCTAGAGATCAGTTCCTAAGATTTTACTCTTTCCTAAAACTTAGAGGCTATGAAGTGTGATTTCCTACTATTCTTTGACCATTTAGGTTAATGCAGTAATTGCTTTTTCCCTACCCTTGTTAGGAAAAAAAAAAAAAAAGAGTCACACTTGGAATGTAACTTTTAGACAGATAGTGCTAATAATAAGTGCCTTTAAAGAAGCAATTTATGGTTTCTATTATAATTAGCATGTGTTATCTCATTTGGCATCATCACAACTACTCTGTGGAATAGAAATTCAGTTGTGGTTTATTGTTTTACTTGTATGTCAGATTACAAGACTTAAGCTGCATCTGCCCTGTCTACCTGGTTCAATATGTTCTTTGCCTTTGGTGAGTCATGTCATTAAAGAAATGTGGCAAGGTAGTAGGAACAACAGAAGAGAAAGTGTTTCTAGCAACAAATACATGTTAAAAATAAAATAGCATTCGTGCTTTTCATTCCCATGGGTATCCTCAGTAAGATTTCTCCTCAAACGTTCTTATCATGAGGGTTATTATTACGGTATCCACTGCTCACAAGTTTAGCAATCTGATCTTCTGCAGTTCTCTAATACATCTGTGGCCTGAGTTTCAAAATCATTAGTCATCTTCAAGATAGGTAAATTCTGTCAAAAAAGAGAAGATACTGGGGAAAAAACAAAACAAAACAGTTTGTGCTTACTAAAAGACTTTCTTGAACATTATTAAGAGAAAAAATGGTAAATGCAGCAATCTCCACAATTCAATAATAAAGTGTGGAATGGGGGATTAATCTGGATAAGAGGCATCTGCCTTCTGGTCTAGGGATTTCCCTGACCCTTCTGTCATTGGCAAGGGAATAGAGAAAGTATAGAGGAGTGTGACTTTTTCTTTTCTGCTGTGAACTAGAGTCTATACACAGAATAAGTGTGAAGAGAGCAAATACACAATCCATCCAGGCAGGAGCTGGATTGCTGTCCACCATCTAGAACTTAGATGTGTACTCCTTCCCCCCTCAAGTTTGCCACTGTTGGCTCATTTCTAAACAAATTAATATACTTTATCTATTTTTATATCCATGTTTGAGGTAACCTTTCTTGTGCTTCTTTCATTCAGTATCTCATTTGTGAGCTTCATGCACATTTGATTTGTGATTTTATTTCATTTTTCTAGCTGTATAATATTTCATTTTAGGAATATGTTACAATTTATGAATACAGTCAACTTTGGGGTATCATGAGTTTACAACTATTACAAACAATGTATCTCTGAACATTTTCTTGCAAAAATCAAGATGTATTTGGATAGGAACATTTTTAGTTTATATACTTGGGAGGCATATTGCTGGTATATAGAGTGTAGTCATCTTCAAATTTCTGTATATATATTTCCACTAGCAAAGAAGGACATTTTCTGTTGCTGCACATCTTTGCAATCATCTGCATTGTCAGATGTTTTAATTTTTCTGAATGAGTAATGATATCTCAAGGTAATTTTTAATTTGCACTTTACAAATCACTAATGAGCTTGAATACCTTTTCATATGCTTATCAATACTAGGATTTCTGCTTTTTAGAGTACCTTTTCAAGTATTATAGCTCTCTTTCCAGTGGATGAACCGCTTTACTTTAAAAAAAAATTAAATAAAATGCCACTTGAGAGTTTCTGTACTAATGTTTGCAATAAGGAGTTCAGGCAGAATCCCAAAGTTGAATTCTTAATTGATGGTTCAATAGTTTATTTTTAACTGTCATATAATTGAAAACCTTTATTCTCTTCAAATTTCTTTTTCTTTTCCAGACAAAGTCTTTGACAGTTCTTGTTCTCATCTTCTTATTCACTCAGATAAAGTAATGGAAAGCCTTGTAATTTAGAGCTTAGAGGAATCTCTGAGGAAGAGAAGATGTGGGAAGATCGTTTCTGGCCCTCAGCTTTAGAGAATTTCCCTTCCGGCAGTGGAAACAGGCATCTTCTTGGCAAAGATTATTGTTGTTTAAACTTCTTCTGGTGACACCTAACTGGAGTTTAGGAAAGAGAGCCTTCCTGAGATGCCAGACTTAATAATAATAAAAGCCAGCCGTTGGACAGCGATTGAGTGCAGGTAGTGACAGGTGTGTGTGTGTGGGGGGGGGGTGACTTCACTGAGCAGTGCTAAATATGGCATTAGAATGATTTATATGCCATCAAGTCATTACACCCCTGACTATCACCAAGGATCACCAAGGCAACGAGGATGATTCTTCACACATATCCCTCAGGCTTTACCTCCATCTTATGAAGCAATTGTACCGTTCCTTCCAAGGTGGTTATTTACACGTGGCCTGCAGGATGACTAGTGGAGATGACAGGCCATTGTCCTCTGCATATGTCCAGCTGTCAACCTAGACAGTTACACCTTTGTTGTGAAGGCAAGAAAGACGGAGCTCTTCTGTGTTTACTGAACATCTCTATGACAAAAGTGGGGCAAGGACTGGAGTCCTTAGATACAAGTGATGGTAGACAGGCAAAAATAGAAGGGTGTTAATTATTTACTTTGGAGAAGAATTATTTCAAAATCACTGAACAGATAATAGCTATATTTTATAAGGAAAGAAATTAAGACTAAGGGTTAAAATCCATAGTTTGAACTTGAACCTTCAACCTTAGATTCACTAGATTTGGAGCCAGAGAGTCAGCCTTAGCTTTGGTCCTAACCAGAGCCTAGTCCTCAGTCTACACTATTGTCCTTGTTCTTGGTCCCCGTGCACCATTGAATTTAATGATAGATTTTATGGATTTAGGTTCCCGTATCACCTCATTGACATTTAAGATTGTTTTTTTTCTTTCCTTCTTGTTTTTGGCTGTTTGTGTGGATATGTGTTACATTCTCATCCTCTGTAACTCTTCGTATCCATGATGCCCATCATTACTTTTTATTTTGCTTTTATTTTCCTCAGTGCTACCACTCTCTTCCTTTCAATTAGGTTGCTATTGTTGAGAGGTCTATGGTACTAGCCTTACAGAACTGTCTGGAAGTACACTGTAAAATAAAATTACTATAAACGAACATTGCAAAACAAAATCAGAAGAGAAATTGGGTGATTAAGCAGTTGAACTTTAGGTAATTGAAGCAAACTCCCTATAAATTTTTAAATTATCTTGTAGATAACAAAATAAATTCACATATTTAAGACTATCTTTGCTCACATTCTTAAAATAATGGATTTTTTTTATAAAGAGGTTGTAATCATTATTTTGTAAGCTGAAATAAAATGTTTTCAATTTGCTTCTGTGAGTATTTCAGGTTGATTTCTCATTATATTTGTCATCATTTTGCTTGGGGGATTTCTTTTATAAGGAATGATATGAATTTTCCATAATGCTCATTTGGGATAAGGAACTGCAGAATATCCTAGAGTGTCTGCCTGGAACTGTCTTATAATTTATCTTATCCCTTGTTTCAAATATGATTTGCCCTAAATGGCATAGCATGTTAGGAGCAATGTAGAGCCCAGAAGATTATTGTTCTTTATTCTTCCTTCTATAATATTAAAAAAATTGAAATACTTTTCATTTTGTAGTTTACAAGTGTGTGTGTGTGTGTGTGTGTGTGTGTGTGTGTGTGTATTTTTAATCCTTACAACCCCTTGAGATTAGGCTGAACAGATAACAGCTATATTTTATTAGGAAAGAAATTAAGACTAAGGGTTCAAAACCATAGTTTGAACTTGAACCTTCAACCTGTATTCAATTATTAATGGCCTTTGTATATTAATCATCTCCTAAGAAGTTTGTGATGCATCTATCTAGAAATTGGTCAAACTAAAATAAAAGCCTAAAATAAACAAACTTTAAAAGATACAAGTGATGGTAGACAGGCAAAAATAGAAGGGTGTTAATTATTTACTTTGCAGAAGAATTATTTCAAAATCACTAATTTGTTCTATAGAAAAAAACTTAGAAAATTGTACTGGATCAATAAAGAAGGAGGGATGGATAAAGAAATATTAAACACTCCAGAAAAGGACAAAAAATATATACTAATGTCTTAGACATATCTTTTTGCCTTAAAGTTGATGTTTACTCTTCTTTTTTAATATTTATTTTAGTTGTAGGTGGACACAATATCTTTATTTCATCTTTTTTTCATGTGTTTCTGAAGATTGAACCCTGTGCCTCACACGTGCTAGGCAAGGACTTTACCACTGAGCCATAACCCTGGCCCTGTTCACTCTTCTTTGATGGGGAGAGATGCTGCTCTGCCTTCCTTCTGGGTCTCATGCTCCCCACTCAACCTCATGTGGCAGCTTGGGTTCATCTTCCACAGGGTGGACCATGTGACCAGCCTGAGCCCATCACAGCATCTGATGCTCCCAGCTATGAATGGTTCAGTGGTCTGCTCTTCTTTCTCTTCCCAGCTGGAAAGAATCTTTCTGTCCACAAGGATTGTTCCGTAATTGGGCCTCAATTGTGACTTAAATATTCATGAATGAATAGGCATTTATTTGTTTTTATCTTGGCTTTGGTTTAAGAAAGAGGGCTGGAGCTAAAAGACAGAGCTTGGTATCTGATATCCCTTGCTCTATAAAAGGCTTGTGGTATGACTTCAGGACAAGCTATTTAACTTCTCCCATCAGAAATGTGGCCAAGATAATACTGAAATCCCAATATTGCTAGGGACATTAGATAAGTTGAGACACAGTTTACAACCTCATAAATCACCTATAATATAAGAGACAGTGACATTTTTTTTACGTAGCATTTTCCCCATAGCACTGAAGTTTTGCGTGTAGTCAGAATGGAACACACACATACCTGCATATTGGATTCAATTCAGGAGTGAGGGGCAGCCTGCCTAAGTCAGGAATGTGATGAGACTTGATCCTGACTTCCATGGCATGCCCACTCCCATACATGTCACCTGTTCTTCCTTTTTGCTTCTCTCTTACCACTTCCCACCTTTCCTGTTCTTTATTACATCCCTCTTTTTTTTCTTCTCTTGTTTTTAAGCAGCCCCATGAACATGTCCAAGGCATACCCTCATAAATAAGCGATGATCCTGAACTAGAATTTATAGGTGATTTCTTAACAATCATGTTATTTGCAGAAAATATTTGGAAGTTGCACTAAAAAAAAAAAATATTCTGACCAGTAAGATAGGTGCCATTGCCCAGATGGTATATTCCTGTAGCCAGAAACTACTCAGCAGACTTAGGATAGTGAATTATCTCAGGCATTTATCAAGCATTTAATACACACCAGACAACAACATGCAAACCAAAGGACTTCATCCCATGATTTCTTGATTTCTTGCCACACACAAAGTTTTATGATTCCTTTTGTGGTCCATCAGGATAATGCAATGTAAATAATCCAGTAGACAAGATGACATCTAGAAAGCTCTATCAATTCATCAGAAACGCACACATATGATGGGGCACGCCGTCTAGATATCACTTCTGAACTCTGAATATGTTATGCTGAAGTGGAATTCTTCAGCCCAATTTCCCTTGTGCTCAAATTTGCAGGGTATTTCATGGGTAGCTGGTTAATGAAGGGTGTTTTATTAGTCATCGAACATAGTTATCCACACATTATATTAAAAGATGGATCCTCTGGGGTACCTTCCTGTAATGGGGAGGGGCTTGTCATTTGACATTCACAGACTCTCTCTTATTGATATGGAAAGTAGATGGCTTCTGAGGTTTAAAGGCATTAAGAAACTTTAGTCCTTGTACTTGAAGTTCTGCTGGTTGTTTTGCCTGTGGAGTTCTTGAAATATGTGTAGACTTGATAGATAGCGGCAAACCAATAAGCTAATGTACCTGTATTGGATGCCGCCCTGTCATGGAAGGGTTGGTCATCCATTCTAAAGCTTTGAATCAGAGGACAGGGCTTGGGCTTGGCATTATTACTGGGTTTCTTTGTGTTTTTACTATCTCATTCTCTATGACTTTGCAGAAGCTAGGTAGAAGATGACTTGGACAGGGCCATTACTTTCTTTGATGGCTTTAATATGTCAAAATAGGGCAGGCATTCCTGTAAAGTTCCCCAAATGGGACACTCTTTTATAGCTCATCACCAGCTGTGAAATTGAGACTAGGCAGGAAGTCAGTGAAGAGGAGAAAGTTTTAGGGATGGCCCAAGGAAAGAAAAGAGAAAGGAAAGAATAACACCTTTTATTTTCAGTGTCCTTAACAGTTTAATAAATCTCTTCTGTGGAGGTACACAGAAGCTGTATGGCTCCAGAAAGCATAGAGGAGGTAGGGGGTGTTTTGTTTCTAAACACTGGCTTTCAGAATGCAAGCAGCATCCAGACAGGCAGCATCCAGTGTTTGAATGATGGAGACCCCAGATGAGGACTTTTGCCACTGACTCGAAGCTTCTTAAACATGGACCTAAAGGAATCTCTTCTGCAAACTGACCGTTATAATAAGACCTGATGTTTTGATTAAGTTCTATGGAGACATGAATTTTTTTTAATATATCTTTTCGTCTCTTGCTGCTTTAGTGCCTACAGTAGCTAGCATATCACAGGTACTCCATAAATATATGTTGGTGAACTTGAAAAATTAAACACTGGAGAGAAGAAATAGCTCATTTAAATCCTTCCCTCTAAACTGCTCAAAAGCATTTGGAGTTAAAATTGCCCCAAATAAATCAATCCCTTTTACATCAAGCCTTCTTGAATACTTGTCAGAGTACCAGGGATTAACAGAAAACATCTTATCAAAACAAATGCTTATCTTTACTTTTATTTTTTACTTATAAAATGTAGAGATATGCAAATTTAGATTGATCCATTGATCAATCTAAGTAAGAAATTGCATTATGACCTGTTACTAAATGTTGTCTTGAAGAATGAGCTTTCCCTTGACAAAGTTTATTATCATTGCCATTTTGGTTTAACATGAATATTTCCACCTTATAATTTGAATAATATGTCATTATCATCATTAAAAGTCACAAAGTTAATGAAAAGCAAAGTGCATAAGAGTTCGTATTAATTCTGGTAGTTACAGATCTTCTCAGATTTAACAATATAATATATGACTTTTATGAGGGTTTTGAAAAAAATATTTTTAACTTGACAAGCCACCTCCAAATATAACTCACCTTGTGTAGCAATGCCCCATTTCCATAACCTTAATTGCTTTCTCTTTTTTCCTTTCTTTCACTCCGTTCACATCTCTGCATTATTCTTTCTAAGGTGTGGTTTTCTTCAATGCAGCCTATATTCTATAGTTACTGCCTAGATGCATATATTGGATGTCTCAAAATTTGTGTTTTTTGAAGCACCTGATTTATAATAACAATAACCTGAGAAATTGGAGGCATCTGAAAGTTGCAATACACTAGAGAAAGGAATTTGGCTTCCTTTGCCCAGCCAAAATAGCATCTATACTATAAAGGCTAATTTTTCTCCTGTGCTGAGTTCTATAATGTGAAAAATGTGTAAGGTCAATCCAATACCAGGAAAGGATAAGGAATGAGGTACATCGCTTCCAGCAAGCACTTTGGTCTCATTTCTCTTCAGGAGGACAGAGATTTGTCAATGCATTAACTTATCTTGGTCCATTGGAGGGATATTTAAATAGAAGTAAGAGCATTAACTCTAGAATTACTTATAAATATATTAATTTGATCAGAGAAACAAAAAGGGGAAAGATCAAGATGATTACAGTGAAGCCAAACGACTGCTTGTTTTCAGGAAGTCTTTTTTTGTTGTTGTTGTTACCAGGAACTGAACTCAAGGGCCAACCACTGAGCCATATCCCCAATCCTATTTTTTTTTTTTTGTATTTTATGTAGAAACAGAGTCTCATTGAGTTGCTTAGCATCTCACCATTGCTGAGGTTGGCTTTGAACTCATGATCCTCTTTTGAACTCATCAGCCTCCTGGGCTGCTGGGTTAACAGGCATGCACCACAATGCTGGATTCAGGGAGTCTTTGCAACCAATCCTATAGAGCAGTGGTTTAGATTATAGACCTATTTATCTATACAGGTAGCCCACCTTGGTCCAAGTTCCAGTTTCTCAATTTATTAGCAGCTTAACCCCGGACAAGTTAGTGGTCCTCAGGTTTTTCATTTCTAATAATGAAAAACAGTAAATAACCAAATAATAATGAAAAGAGTAATGTTCCCAAACTTGTAGTGTTTTGTATGATAATTAAATTAGTTAACACAGTAAAATGCTTAGAATTTAAATAGAACAAATTATGCTATATCCATGTATGAATATACCACAATGAATTCTACTTATATATAATTACAATTTACTAATTGAAATAATAATGATAATAGAAAGAAGATGAATAGAGTAGAGCAAGTGGATTAGGAGAAAGAAGAGGGGAGGGAAAGGGAAGATATTAGGAAATGAGACTGATCAAATAATGTTATGCACATGTACAAATTGGGAATAATGAATCCCATTATTGTGTATAGTTATAATGCACCAATACAATTCTTAAACATTTATTAGTACATTATATTTATACATAATAGTGGGGTTCACTTTGACTTATTTTTATATGCATATAACATGGTTTACATGATTTTAATCCTCAGTTCCCCAGTCTCGCTTCCCTCCTCTCTACCAATCCCCTTCTTCTACTCTATTGGTCACTTTTCTATTTATTTATATTTTTATTTGATGCATTATGGTTATATATAAAATTGGAATTATGATATATTCATACATGCACATAGCACAATTTGGTCAACTTCAATTCTCAGTTCTTCCTCTTCCCTTTTTCTTTCCATTTCTAATAATAAAAAAGAGTAGATTAATAAATACTAATGGAAACAGTAACATGACAAAATTTATAAAATTTATGAAAAATGTATAAGATGAGTTCAATACTAGGAAAGGATAAGGGATGAAAGACATGGCTTATTCTATTTTCACGGACATCCACTTTTAAATTTTATTGTTCCTTTTCTTCTCTCTAGCTTCCGTGTATTAAAGAAAACATTCAACCCTTGGCTCTCCAAGTTTGGGTTATTTCACTTAGCACGATGTTCTTCATTTCCAGCTAATGACAGTTTTATTCTCTTTTATGGCTGAGTAGAACTCCATAGTGTATATATGCCACATTTTCTTTTTCCTTTCGTCTATTAATAAGCGTTTAGGTTGGTTTCATACTTCTCAATTGTGGATTGTGCTGCTATAAACATTGGTATGCATGCATCACTCTAATATGCTGATTTAACATCTTTTGGATAAATACCCAGGAGTGAGATAGCTATATTATGTGGTGGTTCTAGTCTTAGTCTTTTGAGGAATCTTGCCATTTTAACCAGGGTGAGATGAACTCTTAGTGTAATTTTGATCTGAATCTCTGTTTGAGTCAGCTTTTCTACTGCTGTGACCAAAAGACCTACAAAAACCAATTTTTAGAGAAGGAAACATTATTTTAGGGCTCATGGTTTCAGAGGTCTTAGTCCATAGATGGCTCAATCCATTCTTTGGTTCCTTGATGTGAGGCAGAAGAACATCATGGCAGAAGAGTATGGTGGAGGAAATCAGCCCAAAACATGACACAGGAATCATAGAGAGAGTGTGCTTCTCAACAAAGACAAAATATGTACCGCAAAAGCATGCCCCGAAGGACCCACTTCCTCCAGTCACACCCTACCTGCTTACAGTTACCATTCAATTAATCCCTATCAGGGAATTATCACACTGATTGATTAAGCCTCTCATAAACCAATAATTTCACCTCTCAGCTTTCTTGCATTGTCTCACATGTGAGATTTTGGGGGACACTTCAATCTAAATCGTAATAATCTCACTAACTGCTAAGGATGTTGAACATTTTTTATGTATTTTATTGGTCATTATTATTTCTTCTCTTCAGAAATGTCTATTTAGATCCTTTGCTCATTTATTGAGTGTGTTATTAGTTTTGTGAGTGTTAAGTTTTGAGTTCTTGATGTATTCTGGTAATATATAGAGTGTTTGAGCTGTTTATATATTCTAGTAAGAAGAGTAATTGGAAAAATGTTTCTATTATTCTGTAGGCTCTTTCTTTGTGATCTCATTTCCTTTGCTGTGCAGAAGCTTTTTAATTTAATGTCATCCACTTATTGATTTTGGTTTTATTTCTTCAACTTTGGGGATCTTATTAAGGAAGCCAGTGCCTGTGCTAGTATGTTGGAGTGTTGCCGCTGTTTTCTTCTGTTTCACTGATTTTTCAACTAATTCCTAGAGCTTTGATCCACTTTGAGTTGATTTTCGTGAAAGGTGAAAAGTAGGAATTTCATTCTTCTACATACAGATACCCAGTTTTTCCAGCACTGTATATTAAAAAGGCCGTCTTTTCTCCGACACATGTCAAGTATCAGAAGACTATTTGTGCGGATTTGTTTTTGTGTGTTGTAGTCTATTCCATTGGTCTTTATATCAGTTTTCATGTCAATACTGTGCTGTTTTGTTACTATAACTCTGTTGCTATAGCTGTAGTACAGTTTGAGGCAATTATTTTGAGGCCACCAGCCTTACTCTTGCTGCTCAGGATTGCTTTGTCCATTCTGGGTCTTTTTTTTTTCCATATAAATTTTAGGAATTCTTTTTCTAGTTCTGTGAAGAATTTCATTGATATTTTTATGGGGATTGCATTGACTATATAGATGGACTTTGGTAATATGGCTATTTTGGCGAAATTAATCTATCTATGAACATGGTATGTCTATCCATCTTCTAAAGTCTTCTTCAATTTCTTTCCTCAGTGTGTAATAATTTTCATTATAGAGTTTTTTTTTTTTTACTTTTTTGGTTAGACTTATTCCTACTTATTTTATTTTATCGTTTTATTTTTGAGATGTTCTGAATAGTTTTCTTGATTTATTTCTCAGCAGACTCATTATTAGAATATAATTTGACTTTTGTATGTGGATCCTGTACCTTGCAACTTTGCTGGATTTGTTTATCAGATCTAGAGGTTTTCTGGGGGAGTTTTTTGGGGGAGAGATATTGTTTGAGGTTTACGGCAGAGTTGAAATAGTCACGCAGTCTTTCTACAGTAGTACAAATAATTAATTGTGCCAGTTAAAGTTTTGTTTATCTTTCCATTGGAATGAATAATCATTTCTTAGTTTAAAGGAAATCTTTAAATTGGAGTCAATGAGGGAGATACTAACTAAAGATGGGCTCCTGTTATGAAATGTTAGGTAAATCAATGTGGACACTTCTTTGATGTACATGCATGTCTAAGTTGAAAGAAGTTTTCTCATCCTTCTTCACTCAATAATTAAATCAATAATAAAAATGGAAGAAAAGCTTAATCAATTAATTTCTAAAGTTTTCTCTTCTACAGTAGTACCAATATTAGGGTGGCCACATTTGGATATTAAGAGAGTCAGACCCTTGGTAGATCAATAAATCCATATTGACTTGAATCTCAGTAATCCAATATCAGCATTACTGAAGAATGTTTAACAGATTAATCATTTTCTTCTTATTTGCACTTATTTTCTCCAATTGTAATGCTATAATTCTATTTGAATGGAAATGTTCTGGTTTTATTATGACACATTTCTTTTCTTAATTGAGAATAAAAACAGGCCTAAATTTTATATATGTAATTTTTACTTTCCTCATTTTATAACAAGGACCCAACTTTAATGAATCTGGTTTAGGCAAGCTTTTAATTAAAGGCATGGCAGGGCCACCCTATTGTAACACTCTTGGTATTGTTATACAACAATTACAGTCATTGATCAATATCATTATCATACCTGAAAAGCTAGCCAATGCTGGCTGTAATTGTAAAGCTTGAAAACTTTCTTCATGTTTTACCTTTCAATTCTCACAAGGGACTTTTGGGGATACCATTTAGCTTTTGAGATTCTTGCATTTTTTAAGGAATTGCCTAAAGACCTAATCTGGCTCAACAGAACATGTTTTTCATAGACTATTAAAATGTCTGTAAAAGACTGATGGGCAACTTGGATAAGAGGACCTTTTTTCGATTGTATTCAAAAAGTTTATATGAGTGGCATCCTACGTCAATAAAGTCTCTGGTTTGTTTTTATTCTAGAGTTTGTAGTCATGTTCCCTATCTGGTCCAGCTCTTGATAGTTTTCATTTTATTATTAAGTCATTTATACAAAATTTGTATTTTTCCTTGTGTTTAGATGATGCCAAAGGTATTTCACTCTATGTTGTTATTGCAGCTTGGAACAAAGGTATATGAATTTCCAGTCAGTCTCCTATTAATTCCACAGAAAATCTAATGACAGCAAGCTACTTTTATAACCCAGCAACACACCAGGTCCCTTTACATGAATTCCTTCAGCCGTATGGAATGAGTTTGAGTGGTAGACCTATTGGAACTCTATGCCTTAAGGAAAGCTGTAGGTTTTATTTCCTCTTAATCTGAGCTCTCCATATAAGGATACCTGTAGGATTCCACAAAGTAACAGAAAGTTATTTTTATTCAGTAATTCAATAACTGTTATTGAAGGACTACAGGGTAGTAGACTTGCTAGATACCGGGCTGACACTAGTGAAAAAAAGTCAAAGTGCTAAGTACTCTTGCGTTTCATATAGTCTAGTTAGAAAGGGAGGTATCAAACAAATAATTACACCAATAAATGAATAATTATACCAGTGAATGCACAATTACAAATAATGCTAATTTCTGTAAAGAAATTTGCATCAAACAGGGGCACCAAGCTTTTAAGCTGAGAAACTTAAGCTGCAACTACAAAGATATGGGGAATATAGATGTCCAGAAAGATAGGACAAACAGGAAGACTGTCCATGCATAAAGATCCAAGAGGAAGCAAACATTGCTGAAAGAAAACTGTAACCCAAGGCTCACACCACTTTCAAAACTCAGTCTCCATCCTAAATGCACTGAGAAGCCATTCAAGGATTTCATGTTAAAGCTATTCAATCTTCTTTACAACTCTGACCAATCAGATGCAGTTACTTATTGCTTAAGAAATTCCAGACAAGAGAATACTTTACTCATATTTAGAATAATTAAATCCAGTAGAACAGTGGTTTTGAAAAGTGGATGCCCATGGAAGGAATATATCATGTCTCCTTTAGTTTTAGTTAAAATGATCTGGCTTTAAAATGCTTTAGAAAATTATGGTTGTTGACCCTGGATGATCCTGGTATTCATGATTGATGAACCATATCTGATCTAAACTTCAAACACTCAGCAACATGCAGCAAGTGTGTTGGGCCCTACTGGTTAATGAGACAGCTAAACAAAAGAGAATTTCATGGAAATGTATGTAGAATGAAAGTTCAGAGAAAATATGGGCTACAATTGCTTTTCATTTGACATTAATGAATAATTAAAGCAATTCTAGAAACAAAGTCGCCAAAGAAACTTATTTATACTATAAAGGGGACTGGGGATGTAGCTCAGTGGTAGCACACATGCCTAGAAAGTGCAAAGCCCTGGGTTCAATCCCTTGTACTGCAAAAAAATATTATTATATCATAATATTATATATATGACAATATTATGTTTTGTTAGATATATTACTTATGCATATATTGTACTATATATGCTATTCTGTGATGCAAATGTAATCCATATTCCCAGTAATGAAAGCACTCCAAGTTTTTAGGGTCATTTGTTGAATTTCCTTGAAGCCTTTTGCTTTCATATTTTCTGGCAAGACAATTGGTGTTCAGTATTTGGATGTGTTCTTAATACACATAAGAATGGTCCTCATTTATTTCAATCTGAGAAGCAGAGAGGGACGAGCCAGCCATGTGTTTAATCATGCCTCTTTGTAGGTTTTGTACAATCCTCTTCACTCTGCCTAATAACATGCTGCTAACATTTTACTTAATCTTAAATACAGCTCAGAAATAAAACGACCATATAAGCCTTCTTCTGTTTATAGTGCCAATCAATTGCAGCCTTCAAGCAATTATTGACTAATTAATAGTTATCTTAGGGAAAACAGAGAACTTATTAGGGATTTATATGTGGAATTATAGCTAGTTGCCTTGTATAATTCTTTTGCTGGTAGAGCCAACATAGATAAGTCCCAAGATATTGCTCAAAGTTTTTTAAAAATTACTTGAGAATAGTTTATAAGAAGAAAGAGAGATTTCTTGTTGAATTCTTTGTTGATGATTTATTGATTTGATTTAAGGTTTGCAGGTATGCTTTAGGTAAAAATCCATGTTTTTTTAAATATATTTTTTTTTCTGTAATAAAATAGCATAGTGCTCTAAAAACAATTCGAAGACCATGCTTTATTCACCAGAAGTGAAATGTGGAATTTTGATCCAGGTTCTGTTTACTTTTTGTACAAAATTATCCAATGATGTGTCACTCAGAAGAATTTCTCAAGCCCTGAAAGCCTTAACCGAACCCAAGACTGGGTTATTCAGTGTGATATTCATAATTAACAAACTACCAAATGTTTTGGCTACTAAACATGTGCTGGGCAAAAAATTAGACACAATGGGAACATACATAAACATTTTTTCTGTCGTGGAGAAGGGAAGGCTGATCATAATGTCACACTTGGGCAGCCTCAATGGTGTTGGCATGAACTTGCCTGTTTTCAGATTGCTGTTTTTTATTGTTGTTGTTGTTTGTTCATTGTGTTTTTTAATACTTTTTAAATTGTTGGTGGATCTTTATCTTATTTATTTATATGTGGTGCTGGCTGAGAATCAAACCCAGTGCCTCACACATTCTAGGAATCGCTCTACCACTGAGCTATAACCCCAGTGCCTCCAGACTAGTGTTTTTGTCTTAGTAAAGAGAGTCCAAGTGCCGAGGATGCAGAGGTTGACTTCACCTCCACATTCAGCTGTGATGCTCAGGGATATTTAAGCAGTGATGCCAAACAGGCAACATGGATGTGGTCATCAACCATCCACATGCCCTGTTTCCTGTGTCCCCTGTAGCAAGCTGCCCAGACTGTGCTTAGCACAAAGTACTTGATAAACATGTCTGCTTAATTAAGCTCTACAAAGCAAAATACACACATAAGTCTTTACCAACTCTGGTTGACCCAAAAGGAGTTTATAGTCTAACCGTTGCTTTTTCTCCCCCTAGTTAAAAGACCATTAAGCTATTAGAGTAATGAATTATACACTGTCGATTACAAGGAGATAAATGTCTTCAAATAGGTTGTTCCTTTAAAAATCAATAACGAATGCAATTCAGACTGCATTAAAACTGTTCTGTAGTTATATAATCAAAAACATTGAACTTTTATCAACCCTGCCAAAAAAAAATCTTATCATTTATACTTATGGAAAATGTGTACCATGCTTCAAATTGGATGCGTTAAAAAGTATTGATTTTATCGAAAGAAGAACCAGTTACCTGCTATGATCTGATGGCTAATACATCTATGAAAGTGTTTTGTATTTTGAGATTTTTATATTTTTGTAATTGCTCTTTAATAATGCATGTTCATCGAGGGAGTGAGACAAGTCTTTTATTAAAATTTAAAATAAATTTTATTATAATCATAAATATTTCTTCATTTTGAAAATAAATGTAATTACCCTTTTTATTTTTAACGTTGTGAGGTGTATCCTTCTAGGCTTTTTAGTATAACATTTAAGATAAAATAAAAATAAACTAACAATATTACTTTACAAATTGCCTTGCTTTGAGAAATTTAATACATCATTAATGATGTTCCCACAACAACATAATTTCTACAGAATGTCTGAAAGTAAGTTTATAACCTCTATTTCTAAAACTTTTAAATATAAGTTCATTGTTCATGCCTTCCTGTGTTTTTAGTTATTTCTTAGTAATTTCATGAAAATGAGATTGCTTGGTCAAAGTGTATACATGTCTTTAAGGTCTTCATTGCATATTGCCAACTTACCTTTTTTTCCCCAGCTCTTAAGCATTTCATAGGTAGCTGTGTGGTCACTGGAAAGATTGCTAACAGTCACATGCAAGTTGACATAAATAGAAAAGCATTTTCTCTATTCTGAGTTGAAAAACAAGTTCCAGTCCTTATTTTTCTCTTTTCATTTTTGCCATTATTTTCATCTGCATTGACAAAAGGAAAGCATTTGAGATAAGACCAGCACTGAGTTCCCAACTTTTCCAACTACTCTTTTCAGTTTACATCTGGAATTGAACTACTAATCACTAAAAATAGCCAAATCAATAGTCCTCCAGGGCACTACAGAAGGAACTTGTTCCGGAACCTCTTTCAGAAGTCCTACGGTTTGATTTAACATAGTTATTTGTCTGTTTCTTCTTTTTTTTTTTTCCCTAAATATCCTGGTCAAAATGACCTTAAAGGGGACAGAGACTCCCCAGGCAGTCTGTTGACTGACTTGTGCTGTTGAAGTCAGATGCTCCCAGTTAGGTTCCCAGTGGGATCTATCTGAAGAAGGCTCACTCTAATAACCCTTCCTCCGGGCAAACTTACAGAAACTCTGACTTCATCAGTGGCTGGCACAGAACAGTCAAAGGAACTAGATGATTTTTGAACTTTAAATCTCATCTTTAGATTCCTGGTAGAGTTAAGGAAAAGAAAGGAGGACCCAGGAGTGGGAGGAAGGGCAGTGTCTACACATTTGACATTGTTTGATTTGCTTAAAAAGACATTAAAGGGAACATTTTATTTCTACTGTCAAAGCTGTGCTTATTTGGGGCACCGAAAAGGGTATGTTGTCTATAGATTTACCCCTTCACCATAATCCTCAGGCCCTAGGTATCGACAGCCTTCTTCAATTGTAAGGTTCAGGGTGGGATCTACCATTAAGTTTTGCTATTGAAATCATCTTGTAGAATTTTTTTTTTCCACTCTCCGTTTTGACTTTTCTCAAATATTTTTGAAGCTGAGAAGTTGGCCTAACCTTCTCTGAAATCCATTTTCCAACTTGCTGAGTTTTTCAGAAGCCAATTTCTGACCCCTTTCTAAAGACCCAAGTCAGTACTCTGTGAACGAGACAAATTGATTGTTCTCATGGTGTGTTCTGTACCCTCCCCTACGCCACACTCCTTCAGCACCTGGATCCCACTGGTTTGGATTGTAATCTTTTATCTAGAAATTCTCGTAAAAAGGAAATGTTCAGGAAATTCTCTTAAAAAGGAAATGTTCGGAAACTATTAACAGTTTATGTATCTGTTTTCTGTTAACTACTAGCACTTTATCTTTTGGTAACTTTTTTTTTTACTTTGTTACTTTAAAGTAAATAATTGACTATAACTTTAATGATTTAAAAATTTGTAGATACATGCTTAATCTGGGTTCAATGCATTAATCTTAACAAAAAATTTTATTTACCTATGTCAGAGTCCCTTAACCTTATATTGAGTGGCATTTAGAGCTGGATAATGATTCGTCATGTGGATGATGATTCGTCATGTGTGGGATAGGGAGGTTTACTATGTAGTTTAGGATATTTATAAATATCCCTGGCCTCTACCTATTAGATGAGTAGCAATTCCCTCCCTTCTTTGATAACTGAGGCATATCTAGACATTGTCAAATATCCCCTGGATACAAAAATCCTCCCTCTCCCAAAATGCTGATCTAGGGTTGAGTGTGCTGGTGCACGCCTGCAATCTAGTGACTTGAGAAGTTGTGGCAGAAGGAGTGCTAATTCGAGGCCAGCCTCAGCAATTTAGCCAGAGCATCTCAAAGTAAAATCTAAAAACTAAAAAAAAAAAAAAAAAAAAAAAAAAAAAAAAAAAAAAAAAAAGGTCTGGAGATGTGGTTCTGTGGTTAAGCACCCCTGGGTTCAATCCATGGTTCCCAAAACCACTGACCTATATAGGTACTTGTTTACTCCTCAAACCTAGGATGCACTGCTGAGGGAAATGACCACACTGAAGTTCCTACCTTCCTGTAGTTTACATTCTCCTGTATGTAAAAGATCTTGGAAAATCAGAAAAGATCTGCAAGGCCATATTTTTTAATGCAGAAGAGTTGGTCAGGCTATACATCAAATATATCTTCCTGGAAAGACTGGGAGAAGCCAGTTGGCTAGGAGGAGGCCCTAAAGGACCATTCTTTATTTTATTATTTTTATCAAGGACTTTGCCTCCTTAAGCAAAAGGTTATACTAAATTATAGATCTAGGGAGAAAAATCCTAGAAAGAAGGCACCCAAGTTGGGTATTGTGTAAAAGCTGTGCTTTGTGGAGGCCTTAGATAAAGAACTGTCTCGTATGTAGCTGGGTGTTTAATAACGGCTCAAATTAAGAATATTTCCTTCAGCAGAATTATTCAGATCACCAGGGTACACTGCTATTTGGTCATTCATATCTCATTATTTTGGCTGTTTTTCCAAGTCTGGAAGTCCTGAGTCCTGCCCTTGGTTTTGGCTGTTGACACCCCTCTCACTCCTGCCTAGATCCAACTTATCCACCTCCAGCCCTGACTTAGGCTGATGTTGGAGAGGATGCAGGAACTGAGACCTCATGGGTTCCTTCTCTTACTGAGCTGACTCTCTTGGATTGATTCTTCTTCACCTTACACTCCACTATACAGGATTCTGTTATTGCAGACTTTTTGTTGTGGTGGTGGTTGTTGAGACCACATGAAAGATCAGGTAAAGAAGGTTTTCCATTCTCAAACCTTTTCTCTGGGCTGCACTGCCTCCCTCTCCAAGACTGGAGCAGGGTCATCCTGTCAGCATCTCTGGCATCACAGGAAAGTATGGTCCAATTTCCAGAGGGATGAGAAAATTACAGGCACAAAGTTCATATGCTAAATACTAACAGGACTTTGCTAAATGATTGATCATCTCTTTACAGGCTTTTTTAAAAAAATACCATCACTATAAAGGGCTGTACCTCTCATAACAACTCCTTAGGAATGCCCATGTATTTCATTTGAACTATTTCTTGAAATATTTGCTGGTGATGGATATTCCTCTGGTCTACGGATGCCACAGCTTTGCCTTGGCTCTAGGGAGGTGACCTCTAATAGTTTTCCTGGCATTTGTGTTAAAATCATCAAGCCAGATTCCTATCTATCCTGAGCACCCCTAACTTAACTTGTTTTTCCTTTTCTTTGTTTTTTTTCCAAAATCACACACTTTTCTAAACATTACACTCTCTCAATTTAACATCTCAAAATTAAATGGAGATTCCACCTCCCGTGAAAGTCCTCACTTTATCCTCCTCATTGCTACCTAGCAGCATCTTCCTAGTGCTTTCATTATAACTGCCTACACTCACATCTTTTCTTGGTTTCATCCCAATGAGTATGAGATCAATTTTTAATCCAACATTTATGAAGTCATGTTTTTTTTTTTTATACCCATGTAAGTCCATAAGCAGGAACAAAGGAGGATATGGGACTCACTTGGCAGGTGCCAAACCAGAGCTTCTGAATTCCAAAGCTCAGCTCTAAGAAATCTCAGCCAAGAAGTGTTTTCCCCTTTAATTCTTCTGGATGCTTCCCTTGAAGTCAAGAGATTTAATACTGGCATTTTAAACCATATTCAGAAACTTTAAAAAGGTTATAATCTGTACAGAGTAGAGCTTTTATGTAATGGTGTATGTTTTATAACTATTGGCTCCTATTTGGATTACTCAGCATTTACATTCTTTTCTTGTAATAGATCTAGAAGGAACTAGTCCCTTGTTAATTTCATTTATTTATAGTGTTCACTTAATAGTAACCTTCTTTATAGGCCTGCCGTATAATCATAAGAATTTCCAAGTAATGGAACTAACATTCTGCTACCAGATTCTACACACACATAGGAAACATGTTTCCAATATAACATGTCCAAGTAAGCTGGTCTTTATTTTTCTACTCCAAATGATGATCTAAACTAGACCACCTCACTAATGTATATCAACATTATACCACAACAAATCTGCATAAACCTAAAGATCATCTCACCCAGTAAATGTCTAAGTATGATCCCCCAAATCAGCAGCATCAGTATCACAAAGAACTTGTTAGGAATA
Source organism: Ictidomys tridecemlineatus (assembly GCF_052094955.1). Lineage (NCBI taxonomy): Eukaryota > Metazoa > Chordata > Mammalia > Rodentia > Sciuridae > Ictidomys > Ictidomys tridecemlineatus. The sequence goes on along the minus strand of NC_135489.1, from coordinate 21,423,207 downwards.
TACATTTATTTTTAATTTGCACTCAATTTTAATGCCCTGTCACAGATCTACTGAATCAAGAACTTTGGGCCAGGTAATCTGAATTTTAACAATCCCTCCAGATGACTCTGGTGCACACTTCGAACCAGTAATCTCTATTCCTTATAAAATGGAAAAACTGAAACCCAGAATAACAAGATGACCTGCTGAAAGACAGAATAGACCTGGATGGTGATGATATCAGAATAAAGCTGAACCTAATATTCTATCAATTCTCGTACACTGCCAATGAGGTTGCTTTATACATATGTGGGGTTCACATCCCTCAATTTTCAACAGCTAAGACCTAAATCCCCCCTACATGCCCACTTCTCAGTCTGAGGTCAGTAATCTTATTCTACTTCAATTTGAACACCAGGAGCCATGAAAGAGCCTCCATGTTTATTTACCCACTGGGTTTGCTTCCCTGTTTGAATGTTTTAGTTGAGCAAATGCCAAAGTGCATTTGGGCACTATTTCCCAGGTTTTTTTTTTTTTTTTTTTTTGCAGGGAGGTTGGTGGCTTTTCTCCCACTATGTTTTATCATTTGCTCCCCTTTTGAATCTGAATCTCAGCAAGCATGAAGAGAATACGGACAAAATTCTTTGTTTTTGCCAGAAAAGTCCAGCTAAATGCGATCCCATCTCCTAAAGTCAATTTGCGGGAGGCGGGAGGCGTCTTTGAAACAACCTATGAAATTGTGAGCAAATGAAGTTTCATCTTGCTGTTAACGAGGTTGCCTTGCCAAACCTGTCAGCACTGGAGCTGACCCTTTTGTGTTATAGTGTCTGCTCCAGCTGGTGCTATTGGCTGTTAATCAGAAGTGTTTATACTTTTTCATTCTCACTTGATTTCCACTGGCCCGCTCGACTTGGTATTCAGAGTTGGTTCATTACAGATAATATTGTTGCAGCCCTGTCCTGACATTTCACTGTCAAGAAGCAGTGATGGGTCAATATTGCTTCTACTACTCTTCACAAAGGAGAAAATATGCGATCACACCAATTAGGTGGTTTCAGCAATTTTTTTCTGTCCAATCTTCCTTTTAGCTGCCAAAACTGGTCTGAAATTGAAGGGGAAGACATGGAATTATTAAATACCAAACCCTTGGTTTAGGATGCTGAAAAGAATTAGCCCTAGTGAAATACCAAAATCTTTAGGAGGGCAAAACATCAAATCAGGAGCCATAGGAACGTGTGCACCCTCTTATCTGTGTACAATGGCTGCAAACACAATAATCAATCCTTTGGAAACAGTTTGCAGGAACTCAATGCAGTTTATCATTAATGATTTTAAAGTGGGACATTGAGCAAATGCTCTACAGTTCTGCTCAATAGTCTTTTTTTTTTTTCTGTTTCATGCCTGTGAGCTTCTTTGCAGAGTCGAGGAATGATGAAGATATTCCAGAGTATCTGAACTTGTTTGATTCCTAATAGCACTGAATCACCTGGGTGTCCTTCCATTTATCAATCTAGTACCTTCTCATTCTTTTATTTTTCCAATTATTTTTTCCCTGGCTTTTGACATCTGCATCTAAGCAACCTTGTTATCTCCATTTTAGGCAGCATGACATATGTTTTTGAAGTCAATTAAAGCTGAATTTAAGTCCCAGCTCAGTCATTGATTTGCCTTGTGTGGCCCTTAAGCAAGATGTTAACTTGAGTCTTGGTTTTTTAACTTGAGGTTTTTTTTTTGGTTGTTGTTTGTTTGTTTAACTTGAGACTATTTAAATTGGTTAATTTCAGATAAAAACTAGTAAAACTAATAACATTTAGTTTTGACATAGATTTCGTGTTTGCTTGTTTACTGTTAACTATGTGCCAAGCATTATTGTAAATGCTGAAGCTAAAAGGATAAATAAGACTCTTATTTAGCAAGAAGGTTGGAAAAGCCAGAAAAGGGCAACATATTTCCATTCTAGAATGCTGATATGGTTTCCTGATGGAAATGAGATATTTAGCTAGATGCAATAAGGAATGAGGTAGGCAGGTAAACATGCTGGGGAAGCATTCCTCCAGGAAGATAGTCTAAGAACTGGAAGGAGAACCAGGAATGCATGCAGGTGGGACACAAGATGTGAATGCAGAAGCATAAATAGCTGATAAAATGGAGCATAGGTAAGTGGTGGGAGGTAAGTAGTGGCCAGATACCTGTCTGCAGAGCCAATTGCAGGCCTTCTCTGTGCATGCTGAGGACTTCAGACTCTAGCACAGTTCATGTAGCAATTTCTTAGTCAAATGCAAATTTGTATTTGGGTGCTATCTTAGTTGGTTGTATGTTGCTTATAGCAAAATACCTGGCACTGGTTAATTTGTGAAGAACAGATACTTATTTTCTCACTGTGAGATAGCTAAGATTAAGGCACACAGGTTCTGTTTTCTGTTGAGGGCATGAGAAGGAAGACTGGATCCAAGGAGACAAGTATCTGGTGGAGCCATATTTTGAAGCCTTTCTTAAACCAAGAGTGTGGTAGTCACTTCAAGGATATTGTGAGTGAATAGAATAAATAATAGAGCAGTGCAGTTCTTTCTAAAAACCTCGGTCAGCAGACGTTTTCTGTGTAGGGCAGATAGGATGTATTTTGAGCTCTGAGGGCCATATGGTCTCCATCACAACTCCTCAACTCTGCTATTGTAGCGTGAAAGCAGCCATAAACAATACAAAAACGAGTCATGTGGCTGCGTTCCAATCATCCACATTTGAAATTCACAAATTTTCACATGCGAATAAATATTATTCCTCTTTTGATATTTTTTACAAACATTTAAAAATGCAAAAATCCAATCCCAGCTCAAAGACCATATGAAAACAGGCAGCCCACTGCATTGGGTCTCTCTGTGGTACTTTACTGCCCCCCGTGTTCTACATAGCTCTTCTCCTTTTTCCTCTTTCCTTGATAATCATGACTTTCTTTCTTTATGATTCTTAAAGCCTGAATTTTAAACCCTTTAATAAAATCATATGTCTCAATATTTTTAAATGATTTTTGCAATTTTTTAATATGTCATGTTTATCAGATCCTTTTTTTTTTTTTAGAATTAGCAAGCTATCTTCCTATAGTAGTTTTTTTCCTTGAAGTTTCAGAGCTTTCTTTTTAACATTCAGGCTTTTACTCCACCTGGAATAGAATTTTGAATACGATATGAAATTTGAATCTGATTTGATCCTGCACACACATTGATAACCAGCACTTGCAGTCCTGGTTATTGAAAAATATCACCTTTGCTTCCCTGTTCCAAGAATTGTAGCTTGCATATATGTGTGAACTTGACTCTGGATTTTTTTTTTCTCATTTTTTGCTCATTGGAATTAAAAGAGTTGCTTTGAATTAATAGATCAATATGGGGACAGAGAACAACATCACAATACTGAGTCCTCTTTTAGATAACCCTTTCAGGTATTATTTGTTTTTCCTTTTTTTTAGGGGGGGTGTCTTCTTCAATTCTTTTCAATAAAGTTTTATAATCTTTTTCCTTTAAAATCTTGGATATTGTTGGCTGTGGATATTTTTTAACTGACCAGCCTGCTTTTCTGTTTTCTTTCCATTGATATTTGAAAATTACAAAATAGAACTATGTGTTCTTAGGAGACTTCTGCCAATTTGCCGGAAACAACATTTGTGCATTAAAAAATATCTTTTGAGTTTATGTGTGCTAGAAATTCTTGCTGCAGTGAGCAAATTGGGTTTTAGGATATAAGCAAAAGTTTCACAGTGATAATATTATGAAACAAGAGAACCCATGATTTTGGTTTTGTTTTTTTAATCAAAAAGAGGAGTTTTAGGGGGCTGAGGATATAGCTCAGTTGGTAGGGTGCTTGCCTAGGACACACAAGGTCAAAGGTTAAATTGCCAGGACCAAAAAAAATAAATAAATAAAATAAAAAATAAAAAAAAAATAAATAAATTGACAGGACCACTAAATAAATAGATAGATAGATAGATAGATAGATAGATAGATAGATAGATAGATAGATAGATAGATATCTGGGATTCAGGTTGTTGCTCAGTGGTAAAGCACTTGCCTAGCATGTGTGAGGCCCTTGGTTCAATTCTTAGCACTGTACATAAATAAATAAATTTTTAAAAGGCCCATCAATATCTAAAAAGAAATTTTAAAAGAAGATTTACATTGTGTTTCATGTGGTATTTATGAGTAGAAGTTAAAAAGACATATGATAAATGGCAGAGTTACTTGACTAAATTACTATTTTCTAAGGGGATAAATTTTTCTGTCTATAAATTTAGTAATATTTTTGAGAAAATGTCTGTTGTTCTACATACACTATTGAATTTAATAGAATAGGTACAATCTCTTATCATACATGTGTGTTGATCATTTCACTTGTGATCAAATCTTAGATTCAAAGTTGTGACACTTATTGGAAATTTTGACCCAGTTTTCAGGTTACATGTTTTCTTCTTCCTGTTGTGAAGTGGCTATAGATTGCCTTGCTTACCTTCCTTTGTAAATATCTTATCTCTTGTTAGCCTGCCCCCTAAGGCTATAACGTCGATAGCTCAAGTTTATTTCGTTTTCCTCTATATATCTTGACTTCTAGTTGAAGCCTCTAATTCCAAATTAAAGGAATTTCTCATTTTATCTTTTTCCTTCTTCCTAATGCCAAATAGCTGATTGGTTCTTCTCTGAACTCTCAGCCCTTCTGAGGTTTTTAGTTAGTGTTAACCGATTCCTATTGCAGCCATCCTGAGAAACTGCTGTAACCTTCTCTTCTAAATATTGTCAATAGTTAATTTAAAATCTGCAGTTTTATTGTGATGTAAATACTTCTTTTCTCAGATCTACTTGTATGCCTATATTATTGTGGTGTGTGTGTGTGTGTGTGTGTGTGTGTGTGTGTGTGTGTGTGTGTAGCTTTCTGTTGCCTCAATCTTACATAAAATTAACTCTAAAACCTTGAAGTCCATAGTCAGGTAAAACTTGAGTTCTGAACACTCAATACAACGCATTCCTCTGTAACTTCTGCACTATGTCTAGCTTATTGTACAATAAAATAATGACTGTCATTTCACCCATGCTCTGAGCCACTTGCTCTTGTGTGACTGTCCTTTACATTGGATCAATACTCATCATGGCAGTTTTGCAAAGAAATTAAAGGTGAGGGAGTTCACATCTTGATGTCACAACTATGTATATACGAATCTATCTACTATGAACACTCTGTAATTCATTCTTTAAATAAAACTATCATCATGTGTAATACTAAGGGAAGGGTCTCATTTCTAATGGAAAACAATAAGATAGCTTGAATATGTGCTCATTTGCTGAAAGCCTTGCTTTATTCAGAGGGATGGGGCAATTTTTTAAAATATATATTTTTCTGAAACTTATATAGTTAGCCAGGAAGGCTCTTCTGCCTTATTCTGTACTATTATTAATTTTAGCAAATGATAGTGTCTGCTTCCCCATAATAGCAAATGGATTTTTAAATGGAAATAGAATTAAAATTGTAAAATGTTTCTTTTAAATGCTAATTTTTCCCTTTCAACATTATGCCTACAAGGAATCAGTGACACCTGATTGAGTATACACATTCTACTTGCCAAGAATAACTCATAAGTTTAATAAATTGTGTGCATAACACTTAAAATCTTCATTTAAGCATATACCTTTATTAAAATAATGCAAGGTGAGGAACTAATTGCATTCCCTTCATATTCATACTCAAGGGAAATATAACTACAAACTGATTTAACTGTTTATGTTTAAAAATACTGTTTCAAATACCATTTAATTTTAGTTATTTCATTGTTACCTACTATTTATCAGGACTTGACAAAATAGTACCTCCTTCCACACACCTTATGTCTACTTGTTTAGGATTGCTTTGCCTAAGGAAGTGATGCAGTTTATTGTACAATTTAACCTGGAATATTATCTAATGTTGGAAATATTGCTGTCTGACAAAATGTAAACCATCAAAGACAGACAAGACCTTCCCATCTATAGATACAAAAAGTAACACATTCATGATGACAGGAAAAGAGTACGTATTGCTGGTTTGGATGAGTGCTTTTCCATCTGAGCCCCAGAGCTCCCTGCCTCAAAATCACCTATAAAGATATTTAAGGTACTATTTCAAGAATCGGTTTGAGATCTCCTCAATCAGAATCTCCAGGGATAGAGACTGGAACACTGATATTTAAAATAAGGTCACTGCAGGTAAACCAGTACATACTAGCATCAGACACAACTAACTGGCAAGACATCTGTGACTTGGTGATTCCTATTCCAGCTCCAGGTGTTCACAGCTGGGACCCTGGGCCATTTATTTATGTAACTTTAGATATCTGCTTTCTCATTATTGGATTAGGAAGTAGGAGTATGTGATCTCTAATTCCCTTCCAGCTCTAAAATTTTGTAGAGGTAGAACTTTGGAGACAATAAAGAAAAAGAGAATAGGAAAACTATCAAGGTGGGAAAACTAGGTAGACAGATTTCATAAAAGCCATCGAGCTAAAAACAAAATAATAATTGAATTTAAAGAGTTGTGGTTTTCCTTGTTATTTACAATATTATTATTATTATTATTATTATTATTATTATTATTATTATTTTCATAACTGGGGATTGAACCAAGGGACACTTAACCTCTAAGCCACATTCCCAGCCCTTTTTTGTACTTTATTTAGAGCAGGGTCTCCTTGAGTTGTCTCACAATTCTCTTGCCTCAGCCTCCCAAGACACTGGGGTTAGAGGAGTATACCACCATGCCTGGCTATTGTTACCTTTTAACAACCACAAACATTTATGAGAAATCCAGTCAATGACTTTGTGAAGTTAATAAATAAACATACACATAAGTTTATTTATTCTTTTAATCTATAGATAGACAAAACAAGGTGTAGATCACACCACACACACACACACACACACACACACACACACACACACCTTAAAAATACAGTTAAATTAAAGAGCCAGGCATGGTGGATAATGGAAGGAGCAATCCCACAAGCTTTAGGTCTCACAGTATAAATTTTTAACTAAAAAAGAGAAAACCTGAAATGATAGAATCTAAGCTTTCCCCTGGAGGGGTTTAAATAAAAAGAACATAAGCTTTTCTTAATTTAATTTAAACAGATTTTCCTCTTCTTCCCTTTTAATCTTTTATCTCATGTATGTTGACTAAGAAATTTATAGCCTTTCTTTTCAATTTTTAAATTTATTACTAGAGCTTATATCTCTTTGTCAATAATAGGTAGGCTCACAGTAGTGTAATAAATATATAAAAGGTTTAAAAAGTGGGGTCATAATAAGATGATAAGTAGAAAAGTTTTCAGTTAATTAATTCGTTCAACAAAGCTTTTCACCCACCACTGCTAGATTGGTTTTATTAAAAAAAATGTTTTCTTCCTGTAACTCTGCTATTCAAGAACTAAAAGCTTCATTTTGGCATTTGAGTCTTTCTGAAGGCTGGCTTCATTTGGTCAACCTCAACAAATATCTCTTTCCTCATCTCATCATCATCTCCACCGTTCAGTCCCATCTCTGATGATCAGCAAGTCAGGAGCTTGTCCAGGAACAGGGAGCATCTGAGGGCTTTCCTACACATCCTCAGTGCTGTTTTGTTCAGTTATAAGAAACCGTAAGGCTTAAGTACATCTTCTCCTTCCCGTTAGAAGTCTGGAGGAATAAAGTTGGTGTGATTATTTAAATAATGCATGACCTTCCTTTATGTCAGTAAAGCGGCATTTCCCATTATTTCTGAATTCAAAGTGGAAAGTACAGAGAATGGAAGAGTGTTGTACCATCTGTCCCTTTGGATGGGAAGGAAAAGGTTTGACTGGAAGTCCTGCCCCCACAATTCCACTTACATCCCCTAGGACAGAATCACACCTGATATGACCATGTCTAGCTGCAAGGGACACCTGGAAGTGAAGCATTGACTCTGTTGCTTTCATGGTGGAAGGCTAAGGGAGGGGCATTAGCAAAGGGATTAGAGCTGCCATTCAACACGGTCACTCACCTCATGATCACTGTCATTCTGTTGTTTCATTACATTTTACGCAGTCCTGTGGTACCTGCAATCTCCATCATGGCACAAACTGTCCCTTCAATTAGTTTGCAAACTTCTTAAGAGAAGAGTTTAATGTTCTCAGCTTGAATACCTCAAGGTAATTAGTCCAAAGTGGTCTCTTGGCATATGTTTAATGCACACTCTTACCTGTTTAGGGGGACTGTGATTTCCTATAAGAAGCTTAGGTTCTGGGAAATTTTGAATGAAATTTGAGACACTAATCTCCTACTTCATTTCTATATCCATGATCACTAACTTATGCAACCTCTCTAAAACTTGTTTCCTTTCCTGTAATGTTGGGGACAATAATAAAACTTACTTTACTGGGCTTGTTAAAGACATAAATGTGAAAATGCTTATGAAAAACATGTTGTAAACAATCACTAGACTGGAAAAAATAAGCACCATTCTTAATATAATATTTTAAAAATTCTGGAAGAAAAATAGGCTAAGTGACAGGTTTGCAAGAGGCAATGGAAGTTATTCTCCTATGACATTTCTTTTAAAGTGGTACAACTAAACCAGGAAAGAGACAGCAATTACAACTAATAAGCTATTGCATTCGATTTGTTAGGCTTTCACAACGGCTTCTGTAGTTACTAAGATTAACTTGCCATTTGTTCAGATATTATTGTAGCAGAAAGCAGCATAAAAAGATGTGGCACTTTAGAAGAAATGTAGAACTGCAGAAAATATAGTCTAATAAGAAGTCGTATTCAATTAAGGAAGGTGGCACATAGAGTATAACAAATTTACAACATATGTGGATAGTAGCATTCAGCCATATGTTGGTGTTTGGACATAGATACTAAATAAAGAATGGACCACACCATGTCTGATTTCTGTTGGATGATACTGCCCTACTTACTATAGCTCTCTTAACATGCTCCGTTTAAAGATTGGTCTTGATTTGATGTATCAGAATGAATGATACCTGAGTAAGGGCATATCTGATTAAGGATAATGAAAATAGATACACTTGAAATTACCATTATACCTATAGTTACTTCCTTCTGAAGTAATTAAGACATTTAATTTGACTAAGATTACATTCAGTAATATTATGCAACATGGTATGGATAATTTGTGTTTGGGCTAGGTACATTGTGTTTTCTCATTTTTAAAAAGTGAAAATGATGTTGTAAGTTATTAGGGAAATTCAAATCAAAATTATACTGAGGTTTCAGCTAACACCAGTCAGAATGGCAGTCACCAAGAACACAAATAATAATAAATGCTGGAGAGGATATGGAGGAAAAGGAACACTTTCATGCTGTTGGTGGTACTGTAAATTAGTACCACCACTGTGGAAATCACCAGTATGGAGGTTCTTCAAAAGACTCATCATGGAACTAACATGTGATCCCAGGGCTGGGAGAGATAGACTGATGAAATTCTATTATTATTTCCTGTACATGTATGAATATGTAACAAAAAAGCCCATCAACACATACAATAGTGTACCATTAAAAATGTAGAAAATGTTATAGATTATAATATTCAGATCACTTATATTTTAATAATTCTAAGAATTCAGTCTTTCACTCAAACTAATTAAAGGATTCAAGTAAATGTATCAATATTGCTCATGATAGTGTTTTCTACAAGTTTTACTTGCATCATTTAGTTTTCAGGAAAAGTCTTAACTAGTCCTAAGTGACCACATCAATTTAACAGTCTCATAAAATTATTTAGTAGGCTAAATAGTCACTTCTAGAAGATATCAGAAGAAAGATTATATATATATATCACACACACATACATACATACATACACACACACACACACACACACACACACATATTTGGAAAAATTTATCCCCTAGAAAATGAAGTAAGATTTTGATACTTTAGCTCTTGTTTTATTTGTTTTGATTTCTGTTATCAATGGTTTAATATAAAAAATACCTTTATCATAGGATGAATACTTTGCATCATTGCATCTCTCTGTGGCATCTGTTTCTTATGGCAATTAGAGGATCCAAAGCATTCCAGAATTCTTTGATCTACAGTATCATCATGGAAGGGGAAGAATATGTCGGGAGAGCTGAGTACAGGCAACTTAGTGCATGAAACCAAATAACACCTGTGGTCAAACCAAAGCAATGCTCTTCCTAACTTCTCAAGATTATGCATATAACCATCTGAGAAGCAAATACTTGAAGCCTAGTAATGCCTCTAATAGAAACATAAATGCCTGTCCTTGGTGATTTAAGTATGTAACATTCTATGATAAATTCCTAATTCACTAAATGTCATTAAAATTTTTTTTATCTACAATATTCCACTTGAGATTTGTTTGACATGGATTGTAGATGTGTTCAGATTGGACATCAAATATAAATGCCATTTCCTGTTTATCATCTTATAATTTCTGCCTAGCATTTCCAGATGATTTATAAATTATCTAATGTTGAAGAATTCAATAACAATATATTTTTTAATAACAATTAAGATTAAAAATTGAAACTCAAAAGCAGTTGATAAGTTAAACTGATTGCAGTGCTTTTTCACCATGTGACATTTTTGTGGGGGAAGAGAAATGAGGAAAAGTGGTTCCAAGTTTGGTAATTTGTAATTCATATAATTAGCTGAAGTATTTTCAAAATTTGCAGATAACTTATTTTTAAGAAGTTAAAATGCTTCTTTTCATCAGTAATTCAACACATTTTTAAAGAAACCCCATTCAAAATATCTGAATGTACATAATAGAAAGGCATTTATTGACAGAGATCAAAGTTGTGACCAGATGCTATAATACTGCATATAGGTTAAATGTGATCTCAAAATTCTCCAAGTGTAAACGGTAACACACCAGAAGTGTAATCTTGGTCATTCAGACTCCAATGTCAGTGGATGAGGTGGAGATCTCTTTACCAAGCAGTCATCCAATGCATTTGGTATTTCCAGCCTCTGCATACCTCTGCTGCTTTCCATATGGAACTTTCAAGGTCACCCTAGGTATCACTGTACAATGGAATTACATGGGGGAAAAAAAGAAACCTGAATATCATGCGGGTGATTTTAATGAGCCAGACCTGGATATAGCCCACAGTAAACATTCCAGAAATTAGTGAAATTGCCACTTCTATATTCGAAGAAGAAAGATTGGAGAATGTAGTCTAGTTATGATCCCAAGAGAAAGATGAAATGCATTTTGATGAACACAAAGCAATTAGTGCCATGTACTTCTACCATTTGCCATCTGGGTATCATTGACCACGTTGCTTAAACTCATAGACCCAGTTGTCTAACCCATAAAATAATGATGATACTTGCCCTATTGGACTGTGTAAGGAGAACAAGAATGAAACCAAAGACCTTGTTCAGTGCCTGGAATAAAGTGGGTATTCTAAAACAATAATATTATTTAGGCCTCTTTTTCTCTTCTTAAAAAATGTGCATATACACATACTCATTATCCTCAATATCTTGACAATGTAAGTTGAGGAGAAGCAAATTACAAGATGGCAAGGAGCATGCAGAATATGTGACAAATGCCAAAATATTTCACAGCAGGTGAAGATCACTGTGAAGTAGGATTCAATTAAGGAGGTATTTGTAAAAGTTTAAAGACTCGAGTCAGGCCGTGAGAGAGGGAAGGAGTTAGATAGAGAATTTAGAATTTTAGTGTTCTATATAGAACATGGAGACTATCTAGTTTGTTACTTATATTAGAATCCTCCCCCCCCCCCACTGACCTGGGAAACAACAAACTAAGTGTTCCAGATTAACTGAGGTCAGTGGAATTATTTCAAAAACAAAGTTATGGCCAAACTATAAAAAGCTGTGGTGATTTCCTGATTAAACTCTTGTTTAAACTCTTGATTAAACTTTGATTAAACTCTTTTCTTCTTTTTCAAACCCCTTTTAAAACTTCTGTGAACTAAAGAAGGAGGAAAGAGAATTTTGTATGAACCGATAATTTTCATGCATGTTTATGTGCTAAAAATTTTTACTCAATTTTTCAAGAGAGCCAGCTATGTGATCCTTTGAAATTCCTACTACATCTGGGTACCATTTAAAGACTGGATTTCCAAGATCTAATTGGGCTAATAAGGAGGTAATGAGCACTCTCAAAATAAGCATAACAGAATACATTTTGGTGATAAAGTCATTACCTGCTAACCCAGGTGAATATAGCTCAAATCTGAAAGGCAAATTCTTGGGGCAAAGAGGTGTTCCCTTCAAAGTCTCCTCCAGGTCAAGCTGTTCACATCTTTTCACCTGAGTTATGTTTTGGGTTTACTTGATCTTAATGAAATCACTCATATGAACTCTGTATTTTCCTTTGCACCATAGGGACTTCATGCGTGTATTAAGACAACCATCTCTTAAGAAATTTATAATGTTGTAACCATAAAAGTATTTACACTCTAAAATACCCAGATATCTGTTCACTGTGAAAGGACATGAAAGAAAAATGCCAAAAGCATTGAAAATAAATGAACATAAACGGCTAGATACGTAGGTATCACAAAAAACAGGGAAAGATCTGCAGGAGGCAAAATAGCTTAGGTTGGGCCTTGAAATTGGATGAGCAGTGGAAAAGATTGATGATATTTTGGTATGAGGCAAGTAATGTGTGTCGTGGCATAAATATAGGAATGATTGTGACATGCTCCACTGGGGAGCCTATGTGGAGCCTCCAGGTCCTATTTTCAAGGATATTTTTTTTTTCTACAGGTTGGAGAAAAATCTGGAGAGATGTGTGATTTTTTGATGCCATACCTCATGACCATCTTCTTTACTTCCACCCTCTCTGCCCTGACCTTCTTCTATACTTTTGTGTGGATATGTGTGATATCAGTTACCATTCTCTTTATTAATCAGCAGGAGTCATAATTTCCAGTAAACTTTTGGGTGGTAGGAGTACTAATCCAAAAAATATTAATGAGCATCATGTATGTGCAAGGCAAAGGAACTTCATGATAAATATGACACAGACCTCATTTTGAACACCTCATAGTTGGGCTAGTTGCTATACATAAATTCCAACCGATTCCAACAGAGATAAAAGCAGAGATAGAGGAAGGTTTGGTATATAAGATGATCATGAACTCAAACTTCCCCAAGGAAATAGAGAAGCCCCCGGAGAGGATGATCTGTGAGCTGATTCATAAAAGAAAAAGACCAGGACTGGCCACTTAAAGGTTAGGAGACCTCCGGACAGACAGAACTGTGTAAATTGATACATACAGACGGGAAAGAGGTCAAAGAGAATGCTGGAAATTAATTTTTCAGGGATTTGGTATTACCAGTAAATCTATTAGAATAAGGAGGAGGTAGGTAGAATCCTGCCTTGGAAGGGCATCAAATGCCAACTTAACCAACCAGAATTTTATAGGAAGAAAAATGCAATTTCTGTCATTTCTAGAAAGCAGCCACTTCTGTCCTTAAGCTCTGCATTATGAACCATTGTAGGTAAGCATAAAGTCTTGAATTTGCCTGAGGAGCAGGCAATATCTAAAACTTGCAGAAGCACTGTAAGAACCAAATTGTGCCTTGTCACCATCTGCTCTGAAATGCGTCTTACAACTCAATACAATTTCATTCAACCACCAGGCAATTAATCCCATTTCCTCTGAACATGAATACCTGAGGGTGTAGCAAGGCCCATAGTCTCCAGTGAGTGTTTGAAGCCTGTACCTTTAGACTGGCAACATATTTCAATAAGATATGAATCCAGGCATGCACAGATTGAGACATATTACTTGCAAATGTAAATAAATATAAAGATATGTTTTGCTATTTTTTGACAGGGAGGAATATTTGATTCATATGTTTAATATGCTTTGCCTCTTTCACACGGAGACAAACTCAAGGAATGCTATTCATCACACAGAAATTTCAGAAACAAGTTTCTTACAAATAGGAACTAAGATCAGAGGGTGAAAGGCAAACAAACTGAATAGAATTTATCAAAGGAGAAAATTTAGCTGTGTTGACAATTCTGTGTGTGTTTAGGGATTTAGAGAAGTGTTAGGACTGAGATGAAGGAGTAGAGGTCTTGCTCTGATTTTAGTGTAGCATCTAATTTCTTGGGTGACTTAAGCAAACCACTCACTCCATTTGTAATGGACCTTTATAAAGTATCCCCAGGTTTGAATGGGATGCTGAATTGGTCCTGGGCCAGGTAACTTCATGGGATGGAACCTAGTATTAACAGAGTCAAAATTATTTGCCTGGCATCTATGAAGGCTGACTTTTACTATTAATATATTCTAGATTTTCTGGGATGTCCTGATTTTAAGCATTTCTCACTATTGTTTTCCCCCAATCAACTTTATACTCTACAATTTCTAATCTATTCTTTGCCATAGAGGTCTGATTACTTCCTACTTGTGGAAGAGGACCTAAAAACACTCTCTTCCGATGATGTGTTCTGAAGTTTGGTTCAGAAAACAAAGAATAAAAATGCTGGAGCACACTAAATGAACTGAAATCCCTTACTCGAATACAATCCAGGAAACCAGAGCCAAGTTCATGGTCTGCTGATGGTTATTTTCATCATATAAAGTAAAAACGACAGTCTTATTGTCTGGATTTGGAAGAATTTTTATCTTAAAAAAGATAAAATGGGTAACTGCTCTGTTTTCTAAAGGAGGTGTCCACAATGTCTGTTTTCTTTACTTTGAAAAGACTGTCTTTTCTCTGGAGAGAGTTGATTTATATTGGGTAAGATTGATCATAGAACTAAAGGTTTAGAAAATATTAAGGGGTTGAGTTCAAATTCGTTATTTCATTCAAACAAAAAAAATATATACCAATCTCCTGAACAGAAATAATCCTTTCTAATAGAAAAATGCACAGGAGAGCAGTTATTAAAAATAACATGGACCTCTCTGTCTGTACAAGGTACTGGTAGCCTTTGCACCCTGTAGGACCAAATACTAAGTATTTTAGTCTTTGGGGGCCAGGCACTCTTGATGACAATCACCAGATCCTACTACTGCAATATGGAAATGGGCACAATGCAAAAGAACAAATGTGGCTGTGTTCCAATAAAATCTTATTTATGAGACACTGAAATTTGGATTTTGTATGTTTTTCATGTTATAAAATATCCTTCTTTTGCTTTAAGCATATGAATCTGTAAACACCCTTCTCTCTGCAAAATAATGTGACCACAGGTGGTAGGCTACTTTTTGCCTCTAGCTATAGTTTGCTGATTGTGGTTTACAGTGTCAAATACTCGACTTTTCTTCCTCATGTGCTTTTGATTCGGTCTTAGATTTATCCCCTTTTGGTAGAGATTTAGGAATCTTCATTGTTGAGTTGGTGAAAATAAATGTCAGTAAAACGCTCTAGGTATGTTTCATTGGTGACATTATTTTTGCCACCAATGAAACACACCTGGATCATTTTACTGAGAGCATATTCCTCATCATTTTTTCTTTTCTCAAGTAATGAACTTTGAGTGATGCCCCTCCTGACAGCCACATCTTGTCACAACCACTGTAAACTTCTAGTGGCCCAACACACATGGTGCATGTCCCGATGTGAACATTTACCCGTGCAGCTGAGATGGAATTGTCTCTCTTCTGCCTTTTCTTTAACAGTTCTAAGGTGGTCTGCAAGGTCTCACTAGGTGCTCATACCTGTTGAGAATTTTCATAGACATTCTTTAGTGTATAATTAGGTAGAAACATAGTTTTACCCCCAACCATTTATATGCTATCACACGTACTTTTGAGTTCTCTGAAGGGTAGATTGATCCCTTCATTAATACGTTGGTTAATTCCTCAATCACCCCTTTACTTAAAGTGTCTCTGAACATACACTGGTGGGTAACATGAACTGATGAACTGACTTAGTCAAATGTTCCTATTCTGAAACTTAAGATGCCATCTTATTCGATTTTTATGCTGAGTATATTCCATTAGCTTTTTTGAAGAATTATAGAGAACAGCAGCATGTTCTAGTGGAAGACAATAAATGGTTCAGACCATTTACTTTAGCAATCAGGCCTAGAATAGAATTTTAGTTCTGATGCTTGCTTAGTGACTTTAGGGAATTTGAATAAACTCTTCAGCTTCAATTTTCTCATCTTTAAAATGGGATTGATAATTTCTACATGACAAATGATAAAATAAAGTTAAATTATATGACCCACTCTGCATAACATAAATGGTACTGATTACTTGCTTACTTCGATAGAAATATAAAGAACATAAATAATCATGCAGAATGTGAAAAAAAAAACAAAAACAAAAAACCTTTGGCATTAAGCAGACAATGCATTAAAGTAGAAGAGAAACAGATTTCTCCACACCACTGTCATCACTCATATCCACTCTCACTCTCTACAATTTCATCCGCCACCATGGTCAGAGTGGTTTTGATTTTTGTCTTAATACAAATTTGTTCCTACCACTCTCTGCTTCAAAACCTTCACTAAATTTCATGGGGTTTTTTTTGATGGAGTCTAAGTTATTTAATTTGGGCTATCAGGCCTTACCTGATTGGGCCCTTCCCTTACCAGCTTCTTCTGATTTCATTCTCTGTTTCACTCTCTTGATATTAGGCACAATGGTTTTATTTTATTAGCTCTGGCTGTGGAGCATTGACAATTGTGTTACCTTTGAATTGCATGCACAGCGTTTCTTTAAATGAGTTTGATCATGAATAATTCCCTTTCCCTTAGAAAACATGTCTCCTAAGTGTACATTGGCACCTTAAACATTTTGCTATTTTGCCTTATGTCATTTCTTGCATAGCACCTGGATGAATGGTTGGCAAGACAGTAAACAGCCACTTCTGTTGTTGGGAAGGAAAGAATCATTCTGCATGTAACATTGAACATTGTTTGGGGGTGGTTGCCATCAAATTCTTCAATGCTTTTTATTCATTCTGTTGCTGTTCACGATCTGCAAAAGAGTATGGAGTAAATGGGTTGCCATCTGTCAAGCAGGTTGAGGGGTAAACAAAGCCCCTTCTCTGCTTTCATAGGCACAGTGGGTTCACCTTTGGCCATGGATCTCTGGACTGCCCTCCTCAGGAAAGCTCAGTAGTAAAATGCTTCGTTTATTGGACATTTATTAATTTCACATAATGTATTTTATGGGATTATCACAACAAAATCTTGATATATAACAGAAGGCTTTGCTGTTGTTTATCTTTATGGTTAAGAAGTTATTTCATGGGAGTCTTGTAAAATATCCTTAAAAAGTTGGTGTGTTGCCGACATTGAACTAGGAAGCAAGTACCCCAAGAGCCGGTCTAATACTTACCCATTTATATTACTTGAGCCCTTCATTATTTCTTTTCTATTCTACAAAAGGAACCATGAATTCCTTTAGTCAAATCAGTGAACTGTATGGTTCTACCCAGTGGAAGAGAGGCAGAATATTGGCTGAGAACAGACAAAAGGGCACACACTCACTCCTAGGCTGGCAGTGGTACACTCTGCCTTGGGAAGGCTTCTTCATCATTATGTTGCATGCAGAGCACATGGAATATTCGAATAGGATTATTAGAATAGAACTAATTAGAATTTCAATTAGAATAGAAATGTTGGGAAATGTGTTGGTGTTTGTGCCAGGAGGTTAAGCTTAGAGCAGATGGATTCCCTACTGTTCCAGAAGAGGTTATCCAGTACCAACACTTTTCAAATTGGTCTCCCATGCATCTCAGCCAGACTTTTAGAACAAGACTGGAAAGTTCCAGTAGTGATTCTTTCTCTTGTCTGACTTCCAAAGTTTCTGTTTGTGAATCAATTCCTTATATGTTTAAAGCATATAAGTAAATGTTTTTATTAAGATGATGACTCTAGGTTGGCTAGGAGGAGTGTCTGTGCTACAGTTTGAGTTACTGATGTTAAAAGGTGACCTAACCAGGATGACGTCTTCCTGAGAACTCTGGGGACTCCTTGTAAAACCGATGGATGTTAGTCTCTAGAGCTCTTATCCAAGAAGACTGCATACCGCCTGTGCATCCTGCTTTTTTTGTAATGAAGGGAACACCTAGTGGCCTGCTCTTTTCAGTCACACTGAAAAATAGTGAGAAGTTGTTTTCAATGATGTCACTGGCTGCACCAGCAATTTGTCTAAGATATGCATTTTGACATTTACCCTGAGGATGATAACCTCAGCCCTACATTCCTCATAGATTTTGAAGTTGAGCCTCACTGTTTTTTCTATTATTATTATTTCTTTAAATATGCCAGGGGAAAAGAAAAGATGGAAAAGGAAAATTGGCCAACATTTTCCCTGTCAATAATGAAAACAAGACCAGGAAGATGGTCCCATGTTGAATAAAGAGCTCGAACATAAAGCATGTTATAGCTGAGAAGTCTCAAATTTCAACAGCACAATGACATAAGTGTCTCTATAACATATCTTCAGCTGATAGTATCAGGGGACAGAAGACATTCAAGAAAGGAGTAACATAAAAGGGAATGCTGGGGCGTGTCATCGGTGGTGGCAACTATAAGAATGCTATTTCTGAGCAAGAAGCCTTCCCTATCTTTTTTTCCCACTCCATCTCTAATTCAGCATTGAATTAAAATGAAAGAAAGAAATAATAATTTTTTTTCCTTTTCAGCAGAAAATGTCATGGAAATGTCAGAGTTCTTTCTACGTGATCACATCTCTCTTAAAAGTTGATAGCTGCAAATCATTGAAATACTAACTGCATTGGAAAATATTAATTCCAAGTAAAAGCACCATTGTCTGTGAGATGAACGCTGGCTTTAAAGCATTGGAAATGCACTTCAGGATGGAGCACAACCCAGAACCTGTGAAATTGTCTGAATGTCCTTAAATTCTGATGAATTTGTCAGTTACTGACAGATTTATGTAACTCTGTCACCCTCTGGTCACTTTCTTTGGGTGTTCCATTCAGGCCTAAGCTTCCCTGCCATTTAGACGTACTAGTAATTCTCTTTTCAAGATTCAAAGTGTTGGGGATGCCCACTTTGGAAAGTGTCATTTAAAGATACCACGTGGCAAGAATAGGGCACCTCAACAATCTGTGGAATCTTCTGGCTTTAGACATGATCTCAGGTCATGCAAATCAACATCTATTCACACTTTAAAGATCTCTGTGTCAGAATCTTGATCTTCTTTTGTAGACCAGGATCATATTTTGTTAAGTTTGTTGTCAGAATATCCTCTTCACTGCAGATCACCAGCAGACAATTCCTTTTATCCATGTAAGAGGACGGTAAATGGGATTTTTATAATTATCAAGGACATTTGATTTTAATAAGCACCATGAACTGAGAAGTACTGGGGATGAATTCCCAGAGATGATTACAAAGACCTTTGCTTGGGACCTTCAATAGGTTATGCATGTCTATGCTACTAAAAAAAAAATAGCATAGGTGGTCAGGGAGAGAAATAGGATGAGGAAAACTTTGAACTGGAAGTCCAGACATTTTATAAAAACATATATTTATATAGGAGATATGAAATAAACTGTAAAATATTTATGACTAATTTTGGATTTATAGAAAAATTTCAAAGATAAAAGCATTTCCATATACCCATTACCCAGGCTTTTTTATTAGTAGCACCTTCTATTACTATGATATGTATGTGAAAACTGAGAAACCAATGAAGACATTGTGCATTCCGTAATAACTAACCTCCAGACTTTATTTGGATTTCACCAGTTTGCTCTCTTTCTGTTTCAGAACTCAAAGTAGGACATGACATTGCATTTAGTTTTCAGACTTTCAGCTCCCACTGGTCTGTGACTGTTTCTAATCCTTTCTTTTTATTGTATCACCCTGTGGAATACTGGCCCCAGTATGAGATCTCAGGTTGGTTTAGACTGGACTATTGTATTTTAATATTTGTAAATGAATCTGAGTTGCTTACCTAAAGGAGAATGTTCTTATAATTCAAAGTGACCAGAAAGCCATGGATATCAGAGGTAGCTTCAAGAGGAAATTGAGGGAGATGTGATAGAGTGTGACATAAGCAATATTTGGAGAAAACTGCTTTTCCTTTGTGTAACCACATTGGGTTTAGCCTGTTACAATTGCATTAGGGAGGGGAAAAGTAATGATAGTCATCCCACTATCCATGAACAAATATTTAATATTGACTAAAACCAAATACTATATGGCATTCAGAAACAACCCACCTCTCAAGGAGTGCATAATCTAGCAGAGAATTAGAAGATACCTATCACCATACACTTCAAAATACAAATGCTGCAGGAACTGGGAAAGAAGTGCTCTTAGCTCTTAAGAGTCTGGAAAGTTAAAAGTAGTGGAAAGGTATTCTAGATGGATGTCAGATGTGTGGAGAAAGGTGGAATATGATTCCAAACATGCAAACAAGTGAGCAGTGAGTTTATTTTTGGCAGTAGAGAGAGCACTGCGAAATAAGATGCTTAAAGGTGATTTGTAAGAGAGAAGACTGAGAAAGGAACTTGAACAGAGGTTGAATTAAGAGCTTTAAATACCAGGCTGAGCGAATGACTTTTTCAATAGGCAGGGCTTATTCTGAACAGAACTAGACTAAGGGTATCATAGTCAGGAGAATGTTCTGTGAAGGCGATTCTTACAGGAGATCATAGTATGGCTGGAAGATGCAGAAGAATCCACTGTGAAGAAAATACTAAAAGGGTTTTAAAAAAAAGAAGAAGAAAGAAAGAATAGTGATGTGGAGGTTCATTTTTGATGGACTTCATTTGCTCATTAATTAAGAGGGTAAAAGTATGTGTGGAATGTGGGTAGGGACTAGTGAATGCTTCAGTAGGTTATGCATGTCTATGCTATGAGGCATGAAAAAGACCTAAGTAACCAGGGGTTAAACATAAAGACTGGCTAGGACCACATTTAGGATAGGTTTGATGTGAGGATACTGACATTTGAAGAGATTCAGTCAGTTGAGTTGGCTTATACCAACTCTCTTTTGAGTGATCTCCAGTGTGAATCTTGGTTCACTTCTATATAGTAGCTCCTTCCTCCTCAGTAGGAGATAAGATAGAGTCCCAGAGCCCAGTGGTGCCTAAAACCATGAATAGCACTGAATCCCACATACACTGTGTTTTCTCATACATATATGTTCCTATGATAAAGTTGAATTTATAAATTATTTGCAGCAAAGGTTTAACTGCAATACTAAAATAGAACAATTGTAACAATATACAGTAAAAAAAAAGAAGAATGTGATCTCTCTCTCTCTCTCTCTCTCTCTCTCTCTCTCT
The DNA here is from genome assembly GCF_052094955.1 of Ictidomys tridecemlineatus. Classification (NCBI taxonomy): domain Eukaryota; kingdom Metazoa; phylum Chordata; class Mammalia; order Rodentia; family Sciuridae; genus Ictidomys; species Ictidomys tridecemlineatus. Next base: position 21,401,986 of record NC_135489.1, on the reverse strand, counting down.
CTCTCTCTCTCTCTCTCTCTGAACTCTACTCATATTCCTTCTTGTGCTGATGTGAGGTTAGGCAATGCCTACATGGTAAGGTGAACAAATAAGCACTTATCACACACAGTGACCATAACTTTTGCATTTTGAGGTTCAACAGCAAAAACTGCACACATTTTGTTTTTGTTTTTGTTCTTCCCAGTTTCACGGATAGAAGATTCATTCCTACTATAGATCTTAGCAAACTTGGCATGTGGTTCTTTTTTCCTTATTAAGTTGAGAACTTTCACTTTTTCACTTATAACAAGCCTGTTAAGGCTTCTCCTTGACATATCCAAATGTCAAGGATCAATTGCCATGATGGTTGACAATTCCTGGGCCTTGGGACCATCCATTATGAAGTAAAGCAAGGGTTACCTGGACCATGCACTAAGTACTGCAACTGTTGATATGATAATAAGATAGCTACTTAGTGACTGAGAGGGAGTGGTGTGTGCCTTGTGCATATGCTCTCCCAAAAGTGATTCCTGTCCTGGGCAGGACAAGGGGAGCTTTCATTGCATTGCTTACAGTGGCATACATTTTAAAACTTATAGATTGTTTATTTCTGGAATTTTCCATTTAGTACTTTTAGCTAGTGGTTGTCCACAGGATAAAATATCTTGGAGACCATTTTTTTAATGATCCTCTTTTCCTAGTCCAGTTTTTGAAGGGAAGAAGTAGGTTGCTTCTTTGTTATATTATTTTAACTTTGCTTTTTATTTGTGCTCTTGTTGTTGTTGTTGTTGTTGTTTTAATTACTATTGCAAAATATGCTGAACTGTTTCCTAGAAAAGAAAATAACAAGCATCAGTAGTGCTACAGCTTTGTCAATGAGGCATGAAGTAAGCTTATTTTGCTTATTACTATTTTAGGCAGTTTTCAATAGCAAGAATTAATGGACTTGGTTTTGAAAAGCTGCCTGCCACATCAAGTAGCTTCTCATTCATTTGATCAGTTTCTATATAGCCTAAGGCCTGGCTCAAAGGTATGACAAAATACCTAATATGAGAAATTTAATTTTATTACAGTAAATCCGTGCTGAGTGTTAAACAAGGAATCATAGGGAAATAATTTCAATTGCTATGTTAAATATAATGCAGTCTAATTATTTTACATTAGAGACCCCTTAGTCATTAAAGCAGCAAGCTGCTATTACTATGAATTTGTGAGCAGATATCATCACTGACCTGATTCCTATTAGAAGGGAAATTCCCATCACCACTATCATTCTTTAACATAGAAAAATTTATTCATTGAAACATTAAAAATGCAGCAGAAGAAACTTTACAAATCACAGAATCTGGCCTCCTGGCAAATCAATAACTGTTTTTTTTCTTTTTAATGATGGTCACAGACTGTGGTTTTGCATGAGGTGACTACATATTTTTATAGAATCCTTTCATGGTTGGAGACTCTAATCTTTGGGGGCATCTTTTATGTTTAACTAAAAAATGTCTTTCTCTAGTTTCAGCCCATTTGTGCTAAGTTCTCTTTTGGATATCTACAAACAAATTTAATAATAATTGCCAAAGCTCCTCATCAAATATTATAAAATAGCTTATTTGCTTAGTGGGACAACTTTGCCAACTAAATACCACTTCCTTCAACCATTGATAAGTCTCTTTTTTAGGGGGTACTGGGGATTGAACTCAGAGACATTGAAACACTGAGTCACATCCCAGCCCTATTTTATATTCTGTTTAGAGACAGGGTCTCACTGAGTTGCTTAGTGCCTCAATATTGCTGAGGCTGTCTTTGAACTGGAAGTCCTCCTGCCTCAGCCTCCTGAACCATTGGGATTGAAAGTGTGCACCACCATGCCCAGCTGATAAAGCTTCTTTGTCCTCACGGTCTTGGTCATCTTCCCTGGAACAATCCTTAGTCTCTCAAGTTTCATAAAGGAGTTTAGTGCACAAAAATGTTGTAATTCTTCTGCTGTGTTCTATGTAGGCTATACTCTATATTTTATTAATAGCAAGTATTGGCTGAACTTCTTTTTAGAATCTCCCTCAGACTTTCAAGTCAGAGCTTTGCGCCAACACATTCCCTAGGCAGCTTTCCCTAACTGCTTTCAGAACAAGATTCCCGTAGTGTTTTTTTTTTTTTTTTGTCCAATTGATTATCTTTAACTCTAAAAGTCAGTCATTAGTGAGCTACATTTCATCTTTGTGTCCATTGTTTTAATTTATTAAGAGATTTTTGACAACTTTGTTTTGCATGGATACCTTTGAACATTTTGTTGAAGGTGAATATCTAGCATTGCTTGCAGCAAATGTAAATACACAGGAGACCTCTTTTTTACCTTTCTATTTGTTAATTTAATCATTTTCTTTGTATAAACATTGAACTTGAACATGACCAAGGCAAAACTCTGTGACACTCCCTGGAAAACTGCTTCCAGATACTGAGGGAATTGTTTTGTAGCAATATTTGGAATTTCTAGGGTTCAAAGGATTTCCCTTTGAGTGTCGGTGATCCTATTTACCAATATTCTTTGGTACAATTTTCAACTTATTGAAATTCAACTAATTGTACTTGCATTTCACCAAAATTAGTCTATAAATGAGGATACTGTTAAGGACCTTAAAAAACATCAAAATGTGTGTCATGGCCAGACTTCCTATACCTAGTCTTCTGTAAATTCCTATCTTAACAGAAACCTTGGAATGGAAGCACCATTTAACACAGTTATCCCACTTCAGAGCATATACCCAAAGGACTTAATATCAGCATACAGTGACACAGCCACCTCAAAGCTTAGAGCTGCTGAATTTACAATTGCCAAGCTATGCAACCAAACTAGGTGCCCTTCAACAGATGAATTGATAAAGAAAATGTGGTATATATACACAATGGAATATTCTCAACCATAAAGAATGCAATTATGGCATTTGCTGGTAAATAGATGGAACTGGAGACTATCATGCTAAGGGAAATAAGCCAGTCCCAAATAACCAAAGGCTGAATGTCCTCTCTGATATGCAGATGCTAACTCACAATAAGGCAGGGGAAGAGAAGAAGTTCACTGGATTCAACAAAGGGGGATGAAGGCAAGGGATGGGGGATGGGAATAGGAAAGATAGTAGAAAGAATCAGTCGTAACATTTCTATGTTCATGTATGACACATGACCAGTGTAACTCCACATTATATACAACCACAAAGACAAGAAGTAGTACTCCATGTTATGTTTGACATGTCAAAATATATTCTACTGTCATGTATAACAAAAAAGAACAAATAAAAAAGAAATTAATAAAGCAGTAAGGAACCTCGGTCATGAGAGCTAGAAATAGTGCCTGGATCATTTTTCTTCACAAAACAATCCAGACTCACTGTCCAACTGTCTCTCTGCTAGCTTTGGTCCATTGCAATAGACAGTTACCTGTCTGTGAGAATGATCAGAGGCAGGCCCTGTCGTAAGTTAATGTCCACAACTTGCCTATTAAAACTCCCTCTACTCTGCTGCAGGAGAGATCCCAGAGACTTGGATGTTTGGGTGAAACTTTTGCTTTCCTCTAGAATGGTAGAAATACCTGGAAGAGCCTTGGAGCCCCTCTCAAAATATGAAGGAAGAAGCTGAGAACCCTGTTTCTTTTCAGGTTGACCACTTAGTTAAATGACTATGTCATGTCAAAAGTATCTCCCGATTTCCTGTCCTGTGCACTTTTGGAAAAAACTCTGAATTCAGAGATTGAATTTCTTTCAGTTTATCTTAGTTTTATGACTTGTAGCAAAATTTTCACCTTTCAAACACTTTCTATCCTTATGTTTGAATTGAAGAGGTTGGATATTTAGAATCAATGCTTCTAGGTTTAGCTTTCTGTTAATTGGAGAAGGGGTGAGGACAGCTTTACTAACTGCAGAGTTTGACTTGTTGAAATTCATGGCATTTCTGCAGAACTTGGCATATAATAGGAGTCTTGGTTTCCCCATGTTTAAGTTAACCCATCTTGAGGATGCTCAGTCATGAAACTGATCCTTCACTAAATTTCTCCATATGTCTATGTACAGTTACATATAGAAGATAACTGACACAGTTCTTTGGTGACGAGTAATTCCTTCTCAAAATTTTGGTTTCTGAGATGGTTTGGTTTCTAGTCTCATTTTGATTTTTCACGAACATTTTGAATTACTCTAGTTATATATTAAGTTAGAATCATTTTTAATTTTTCTCTTATTCGTCTTTGAAGTTTTTTCCCTATTTTTTTTTCTTTTTGGTACCTGGGATTGAACAACTGAGGGGCACTTGCCCACTGAGCCCCATCCCCAGACCGATTTTGTATGTATTTTAGAGACAGGGTCTCACTGAGTTGCTTAACACTTTGTTTTCGCTGAGGCTGGCTTTGAACTCTTGATCCTCCTGTCTCAGCCTCCTGGCCACTAAGATTACAGGTATGCATCACCATGCTTGGCAGTTTTTCCCTCTTAAGTAGGTGATTTGTGAAAAAAATAAAAAAGAAAAATAACTATAATGTATGAATTTTATACTTGCAAAAGGAATGAGCCAATATCTTCTGTACTATCATACACAACTACATGGATGATGTTGTAAACAAGGAAGGTATATCAGCTTGGATTTCATACTGGCCTTTCATGTATGCTAAAGGCCAATTACTAATTTTAAATATCAAAGTTAAACTTTCTAACCTGGGATATTTGACCCAGAACTCTGACTTCTCTTTCCAAGTTGTTACCATCCAAGCTTTGGTCAGAAGAAGGCCAGGTAGGGGCTGGAGAAATGGCCACTCAGCATGAAGCCTGCAGCGCCAATTTTCAGGGTTTGTAGATTGTGGATTATGGGTGCAGTTAATAGGAAATGGCTGGTGACTGCCAGAACTACTGTCTCCCTTCCCGAGTCAACGTTAACCACTGCTGCTCTTTTTCTTTAACTTGGTTAATGTGTTTAGACACTGCTGGGCTCCAAATACTGGAAATCCAGCAAACTGAATTAATCGATTTTCCTGTAACAGGATTGTCCTGTAGAAATGGATATTGCCACACCACACTGTGAGCTGCTTAACACACACAGCTGAAATAACAGCACTGGTGATGTACTTGAGTTTGAAAAGGGGATTAGAACTCTGTGTCTGAAGATTGCCAAAGGAAGAAAGCTGTGGGCAGAGTTTGGGTCTCAGGGGGGCTCATTAGATGAAAATTAAGTGAGGAAGTCTTGCCTTTCTCTTGTCCCTTCCTGGACTTCCTGTGCCTCAGTCCTTTCTACCCAAAGCTTACAGCCTCACTGATGCACTTTCTGTGCTTCGGGGTTTGGCCACAAGCAGAGCACTTGAGCAACTGGAGAGGGCATTGCAGTTTTGCAAAAAGGATCTCCTGCTTCCGAAGGGTTGGGAGGGAGGAGTATATTGCTGCTGTCTATCAGCTTCCAGGGCTCTAGGTTCTGCTTGGCAAGTAGTTCCCATCTGGACACAATTCAAAGTGTGAACTTGGATGTTTGCAGATCTCTTTGCTTTTAACCAAAGTTGTCTCAGAGCCGATAATTACAATAGCTGAGGCCTTCTCACACCTTTCTTTTAAAGAGAAGCTGATGAGCCATATTGTGTATCCAGTATTGCTCACATTGACGTGAAGGTGAAAAGCTGAACAACAGAACAGCACAATTCCAAACGATGATGCCTGACTTACCATGAGAGTACATGGTTCAGTCTGTATTTTTGTTTCCAAACTCTATTTTTTTCTTTTTTGCTAATAATGAAAATTTGCTTCTTATGAACACCCTTGCAGAGGAGAGACAGAGAAGGAGATGAAAAGATTAGGCAGCAAAAAGAAAACCATCAAAACCTAAGGCCCATGTGGAATGTAAAATTTGTCTCCAAATATAAAGTGTAAGGAATTCAGAATGATACACTTCAAAGTTTACTTTCTATCGCCATTTTGAATTGTTCTTCATTTTATCTCAGTGAAGACCCCAAATTCTATATAGGAATGTACAAGATATTAAAAACAGAATTGCTATTTTTTTTTGATTTGATGTAGATAGTTAATCGCCAAGAGGAATAGAAGAGTGTATAGAATAGGTGAGTGATTCTCAGATTTCAGTGTTTACGAGGATCATCTGGAGGGCCTGTAAAAAGTGATTTAAAGATGTTAGGACAGTAGCTCATATGGGTCGTGAGAATTTGCATTTTCAACAAGATCTCAGGTAATCTTGCTACTCAAGTGATCTCATGCTACTGACATAGGGTTGGCCTCTGCGAACAACCACTCTCATTTAGCAGATTTATCCATAGTGGCACTAACCCAATGGCCCATTTGGAGGATAGAAGACATTTTCTATCTTTCCATCATTTCCCCTGACATATATATATATATTTTCCCTTCACTAACAAACCTTTGATTTGGGGAGTGAAAAATAGATCAGAGAGGGAACATTTGTTCTTGATTTCTTGCCAATTCCATGCATCCTGGACCCTTCAGTGAAATACCTATGTCATAAATTCACAAAGGACTTGTAAAAAAAAAAAAACTTAGGAATGAAATGAAAGGGATCCATTTTCACCTAGTGTCCCAAATACTTCATTCCACTTCTCTCATCTTCTAACCCAGGGGTCTGCAAACTATCACCCACAAGCTGGCTATTGCTCATTGTGAAGTGGTAATGCCTATGACTGCAATGGCAAAGTCGAGTAGTTGTAACTAAAATGAAAAAAAAAAAAATGAGAGTGTTTCAAGCTGGTATTGGAATTGGGGTTGAGGAAGAAATACTAGAACCCGGTTGAGTATTCTACCATACATCCTCTTAGGTACTCAGAAAGGGAATTCCAGACTAGGAGAGTGGTCCGCAGAATACTTCTTTCCCTTTAAGACCACATCATTCTTTCATGATAATAAAAAGAGCATCATCAGGAACTGAATAATGGAAGCAGATGCATGCTCTTCAAAGATGTGCAGCTGAGAGAGAGTGGAGTTTGGCATTTACATTATCAGGAGACCTTCCTTCCTCATTGTTTTATTTCTGCAGGGTGTGAGGAGAGGAATGGATTATAATGGTCCATTTATTGCCTTCTTTGTTTTATTCTTCCAACATGCAGCAGACAACCATATTTTCTTGTGTGCTTTAATCTCATTACACAGTTTCTCTGTGACTAAAACCTTAAACTAACAGTACATAACGGGATTACATAGATTGGCTTATTTTCTACAATTTTCCAAACAAGGTTATTCAAGGATAATTCCTTGCGTAGGACTCTGGCCCCTTGTGTTCTGTTTTCTTCTTCTATTTTCAAGTGTTTCCATTTTAGTTTTACTCGCCAATTCTTTTCCTTTGCTTCTAACCTTCATTTTAAGATATTGTCTACAAGAAAAGGCAATACACACACACACACACACACACACACACACACACTCTCTGACAGGATAGCTTTAAAGCTTATCATAATGTCAGCAAGGATTTGAGCATTAATCAGCAATGCACATATGTGTATTGAATACACAGAGAAAGAGGTTTATGACAAGAAATCCAAACAAGGTTTCTTTTGAATCCGCAGCATTCCTCAGAAATAGTAGGTTATATGAAAGTAGTGGCATCCCCTCCCCCACCTGGGCTATGGATTCAACTTCAAGGGCACACAACAATTTCTTCTGTAATGAAAGGAACTTAACATGTACCTAGACAGTAAATCACACAGATGAGATCCCTCAATAAAGCATTTTCTCAAAGGCACTCCATTAACCAAGTGCATCCTCATAAATTGAAGCAAAAATTAAATTAATCACAAGCATGCATCCTGTAATTAAAATTCCATATATAAATGAATCCAAATATAAATATCCAAATACAAATGAGTCCTTCTGTTTAAGCCCTCGCTTTCCAAGAGAGTGTGAGTGAAATGGTGTCATTTCTGTTGTTCCATAGTGTAGTTCAGAATGGAAAAGTCTCATTACCTTTCAGTGGTGTTACTGAGGAACCAATAGAGCGTCAACTGTTTTGTAATGAAAGTTGGGGAAGATTTTATGGGAAAAGATTTTGGTATCAGGAGTTTATTTTCCCTACTGAAATGTGAGTGGGTTTTGTTTTCTTGTATTCTCAGCATCCCCCACTCCTGCCTCTTTTTCTAGAACACTGTCATGAGAAGTCCCAACCACCAGAAGCTAGCTAGTGGTTTCACTGATGTTACAATCACATTTTGGTTTGGTGACCAAAATGCATGTTTACTAATCAGCTGCCTGAGAGTCATACAATATTTGAACTAGAAGCATCATTAGTAGTGGCATTATAAGACAGGACCTTGGAAAATGAACTCTGATTAATCAGTGACACCTACCAGGTGAACTTCTGCTGTGCTGTGATGGCTGGAGGCCCAGGAGGACAGGGCAGCCTTTACCATCTCATTAAGGAGGCGAGACACTCACAGGCTTAACGAGGCAGAGATGCATGTGAATCCACAAGGGGCTTATGAGATAGTATTTCCTGAATTCACAGAAATAACTATGAGGTGTGGAAGCTTTCCTGATGTAAAACTTGAGAGATTTTTAAAATTATTTAGACCGTGGGAAAGAAGCGTGACATTGCAGATGTGTTCGTGGATTGAAGGGTGCATTCATTCTTTCATTCAAAGATCACGAAATATCCTCTATGCATCCTTCTCATCCTGTGCTTTCCCTCTATTATAGTGGGGTATGCTTCCTTCTCCTGTCCAGGTTGATCTTCCACCAGTCAGATACAATCCTTGTCCCTCCTGCCTTCTCCTATAACTTTGCTCCTATAGTTTCCCGCTTCCCTGTTCCTAGTTCATTAATTTCTCTATGTCATCATTATATTAACATCGTTTTGCACTTTCCATTATAATGTAAGTCAACAAACAAGTAACCTCTTAACTACAGCCCACCATAGACACTACCCCAAACCCACTCCTATTCACAACCCAGCACGGTGGAAGAAACCTCTTCCAGGTCCCTATTTTCTCATTTCGAACACACTCTCAGCCCCTCCAGATTTCCACCTTTCCTGTTCCACTAGCTTGGCTCATCACACGGAGCTCCTAAATGCTTGCTATAAACACAGCTTGTGCTAATCCCTCCTCTTTTCTCTGTATACACATTCTTTCTAGATAATCTTTATCAATATCATGATACCACATATCATTTTTCGAAACTGATGACAACCAGCATGGTTTTCTCTAGCTCCGTCCTTTTTCTACTGAAGTTACCAAACAGCCTGCTTGACACATTCACATGGACACCTAATAAATACACCAACCTCAGTCTAGGGCGGTTCTTGACTTCCCACAATCTGCTCTTCCTCAAGGTTTCACACATTCAGAAAAACATAATCTTTGCTTTCCCCTTGACTTCTGTCCTACCCCATTCAATTCACAAGCAAATCCTCCCAGCTGTATTTCCAACCTATACGTCCAATCCAATCTCTTTCTGCATTTTCATGCCTAAGCTGGTCCAAGCTCTTAATCATTCTCCTGTAGTATTGCAATTGCCTTGTCCAAATGGTCTCAGCTTCTTTTTTTCACCCCACTCCAGCCACTTCCAATTTTTTTTTTTTTTTGGTACAACACAGCCAGCATGATCAAACCTAAATGAGATCATTGCCCTCTTAAAATTTTTCAGCTATTCTCCAATGCAGAGGAAAGCCAATCTTGTCAAAGCCTAGAAGATCCTCCAGGATCTGGTCCTGACCGTCTACCTTTCCAGATGAATACTCTCCATTTATTTCTCAGTCCACGCCTCTCAGGCTGTACTCTCTCTCCCTTATTACTTAGATAAGCTGGGCTATTTTATATTTCAGAGTCCTTGTTTTATTGTGACATGTTTTCTTATGCTTTCCTAAGTTTAATTTCCACTTTAAATCTTTCTTCCTCAGAGAGGTGTCTTTTGATTACATTACCTCAAGTATGGCCAAATTAGCATACTTCCTTTCGTATCCTTTAGAGAATTTTTCACAATTTGCAATAGCTCTAAATTTTCTTTTTTACTATTGTCCATCTACTCTTCCCAGTATTAAAGTCTACAATTGTAAAGTCTTCTTTCTGTTCTGGTCACTACTGTATTATGAGCACCTAGAATTGATGTGGGATGAGATGAGAGGTCAGCCAATACCAGGAACAAGCAAGATGCTTGTGTAGCACTAGGGATGTGGAGATTCAGAGACACCAACACTGTCTTTAAATTGCTGGTTAAATAGAATTATCAACTAATTCTTCTTGGGCCTCCGATTTCTTGAATGCAAAATGATCATGGTGTGATTATGAGGTGTTACGTATGAAGAGAAAAGCAACAAAATATATTGTGTAGTCAGTGTTGCTCAGGTGAGCTTCTTCCATTTAACACTGCAGAGAATGACATTTTCTTTCCATGAATTAAAAAAATAAATCCATTAGCTGCTCCTCAAAGGGCAAGGAAAAAAGCAAGTGAGGCAATTTTTTCTTTTGAGGATCTTCTTACATAAGAGTGGTCTTCATCACATTTATGCTCTGCCAGCCACTGAGCCACCGTTTGGAAATGCACCTGATCATTCATTGGTGCTACTGTCCCACATAATCCACTGGCTCTTTCTGGTTTCCCTTTGACCAGCAACTGATATCCTGGGGCCATTCACTTCCTGCTTTTCTCTGCATGTTGGCAGCCTCCCTGGTGTCCCATACATTTATGATCCCTGTGGCCCTCACTTGCTTTCAGAAGACTTTGGTGTTCTGCATAATTTGGCAGCTCTGCCTTGTAAGGTATTTGATGTGCTTATATAACATTGTGAGAAAAATTGCCTTTAACCTTTGCAATTCTCATTCTCCATCTCCAAGTCTGAGATTGTATCAACTATGGAAATGGCTCACATCTTTCCTTCTGCTCTGAATTCTTCCTAAATTAGAGCACTTCAATTAGGATGACCTTGGAGACATATTTTTTTTCTTTCCAAAGAGAAGAATCTTCAAAACTCTTTGCCTTGTGCTTATAAAAAAAATTCAGCATGCTTGGAAACCTTCTTTTATTTGAAATTCCCTAATATAATTAGGACCGTTATTAGGAAAATATTATGTGAACCAGTCACATATAACAGTTCTACCATCTAATGCCTCTTGCTGTAAGCAAAGTGTTCTTTTAACTTTGTCAATGCCTTGTGAGCATATTCTGATATATAGTGTTTGTTTTTTAATAAACTAAACAGCTGGTTGCAAATATGTACCTGTTATAAACTTGCCTTTGTGTGTGTAACTATTCATGTAGTCATTTAGATTCACAGACCATGTTAATAACTATGGTCTTGTAGGTTAATTATAGCTGGTGAATATTCCTTTCTTTCAAGTGATAACCAGTCCCAACCCTACAGATTTTCAAATTGAAGCTTCAGAGTCTTGGGAGAACAGAGGCCCACAGGGAATAAAATGCTCTGGCACTTAAAGCACAGGTGGTGCTAATATTAACCTATGCTATGCATCTGTGCAAACTGAGGTCAGGTGCTTGTGGTGCTCTGAATACAACAGCAAGTCATACTTGACCTCCCAAGTACTGAGCATGGATATGCCCCACTCTCTGAAGCCATTCTTTTTAATGGTGTCCCTGAACAAACATATTTGGATTGGTGCAGCTGTGATGATATGATTATGGGATAGAGGAGATGGAGGAGGTGGTTTGTCTGCCCAGTTTCACAATTAGCCTATCTTTTCAAGAACTAGGAAATATTTAAATTAATCAGGCTTTGTAAGAATCTCACAGGAGAGCAATAAATAATCTATCAGTGAGTCCGTAAGTATGTGATATACAGTATTTTCTTCCATCTCTGACCTTAGAATGATGACCTTCCATTTTTAGTATAGTGATTTGTTAAAAAGGATTAAAGAATTCCCCCCCCCCCAGTCAGACATGATGGTACACATTTGTAGAGCTACTTGGGAGGTTGAAGCAGGAGGATCAAAAGTTTGAGTCTATAGACAGGGCAATTTAGCAAAAACATGTCTCAAAATTAAAAAGAAATAATAATAAGAAGAATTAAAGGGCTGGGGCTATAACTCAGTGGAGAGCTTGCCTAGAAAGTGCGAGGGCTGGGGTTTAAGGTTTAATTCTACTACTGCAAAAAAGAAAAAGAAAAAAAAAACCAAGATCCAATTCACCGCCTTTTTGATTTTGATAAACAAGTTTCATATACTTTTGTTGAAAATTTTTATTTTCAAATTGAATTAAATTATTTTAGTTCAGAAAATTGTTACTCAACATGTGGACAAGGCCAAGTTAGACTGTACTCAGACATTGGAGTGTGTTGGGACTTACTAATGATGGGAGAAAAAAAACTATATGAAATACTTCCAGTATGTTTTTTGAAGATACTTTCATGAAACCTATATATGAATAAAAACAATACACTTATCCGAATAATACCCTTAAAAATGTAGTCAGTTATAGATGAAAGGAAGAGTATAGTGTGGGGATATGCAATCTAGGTGTTTATCCTGCAATAGATTTAAACTGAGGTAGGCAAGGGCTATGGATTCTAGGGATCAGATTCTTTGCAGCTTGGATAATCTAGGTGTCAGGTATCACACTCACACACACACAAAACACATATTTCCTCTTAGATTATGGGCTGTGCCTATGCAGTCTTAAGCAGTTGGCCTCATTTGAGCCTCAGTTTCCTCATTTATAAGTGCAGTAACAATAGTATTCACGTGAAATTTAATTAAGATAATGCTTATAAAATTATGAAGCAGAGTGCCATGCCTATAGTAAAGCATGTGATGGACGTCAGAATGCCAGAAAATGAATAACATCAAATGCAAAGCTGCTTAGCTGAAACAAAACAAAGCTGATTTTCATTGGCTTCTTTACAGACATTTATGAAGGGGAGACTTAGGTATAATTATCTGAGGACAGTTGCAATTTCACCTGCTTAGTTAATTCTAACAGTATCTTTAGACAGAAGCAATGAGAAGCTAGGACATATTCTAGAAGGTGATGACACTGCAGGAAGTGACACTCAAGCACAACTCCCTGATGCATGTGGGCTCGCTCCCTTGCACAGGACAAGGCACCCCCACTTGAGTTTAAAAGGCCTTTACTAAGTAATGTTCCTAATAATCTTTGAGAAGTACCTTCTTGCCAATCTTCTAGAAACATAAACCCTGGAACAAATGCCTGGAATTTAGAAAGTTGTTGGGGGTCTTGAGTCACAGGTCTTTAGTTGGTCCTAATCCTGCATCTTGGGGAAGCCCCCCTCTCATAGAGAGACCTCCCTTCTTCTCCCACCTCTCAGGTGTCTTAACCCACTAGTCTTCAGCATCTGTTTGAACGCCTATTTCTCCACACGTGTTTTGGCCTGTGGAGAGTGAGCAATAGAGTTGTTCTAATAAAATGCCTTCAAAATAAATGCATTCAAGTTTGGGGCTCTGTTTTCTATCATTTATTATTGCTAACATGTAGTTGTTATTTAATTTTATGTTTATATTAAACATTCCCCATACCAACACGATAGCCACAGGCTTGACTAATAAAGAGAGTTAGATGAAAAAAAGAAAAAAAAGCTTAGGGGGAAGGATGCATGAACAAATGGAAATAAAATTGGTTATTTTAATAAGTGGTCTCCAAAATGGATGTTTTTTTTTTTTTTTAAAAAGGCATCACCTCACACAGCCAGAGGCTCTTTCTTGGCTTCTAGCCAGTTTATATTCTAGTATGGTACCATTCTTTTCATTACCCAGCCTTCCTAATTTAAGAAATCTTAACTGGGGGGAGGTACGCTAATCTTATTTGGGCCCAGCCCCTTTTCTAATCTCACAATTTGGTGTCTGGCCAATTTCCACAGAATAGGAAGGCTTCCCCAGGGGACTTGGTGGGCTAAGCTTTTCCTAACTATGGCTTCCAGGCTCAGGCTGGGTTTTTTTTTTTTTTTTTTTTTTTTTTTACTGATTTTGTCACATTGGTCTGAAAAAGAGGTACATTGGGTGACTTGGTTTGCAACTCAATGCAAATTGGTTTATACATCGAAATTTGCTGATCATCTCACTTCAATTGGGAAAGTGTCTGAATATATTGATTGGCCAAATGAAGGACTCATGGAAGTCAAGTGCATTTTAGATACTTCTTAAATTATCCTCAGTCATCCATCTTTGGAGAGCAAGTCTTGTCACAATGGCATGAAGATAAAGAAACAGCCTGTGTTCCAGGTCCTGGGGCTTCAGGCCCTGTGTAGCCCCAGGAAGTCTTTCCTCCAGCCCACCCTCACGGTATTTTCAATTTCACCCGGAAGCATCTCCCATATCCTCCTCTTGCAAGTAACTTTCATCCACCCATCCTTTCCAAGTCAATTTCAGTATCGTTCCTGCAGAGTAGTCTTTGCAGATTTCCAGTCTATTGGTCATTATCAAACTTGTCCTACAGCAGTGTTCCTCTGATTAAAAAATATATATATATATATTGACTTTGTAAGTATACGTTCATGAGGATGAAATTGCCTTAATTCATTCCTGCTTCCCAACTACACAGTGCGTCCTAAGAAAATAGGAACTGTGTCCATTTTTGCTCATTCTTCTGCCCCCAGTAGTTAACATAATACTTGGCACTTTATAAGCAATTAAAAAATGAGTTGAATGAATGATCTAAAGTACTGTGGATGCCGGCTCCACCAGATGTTTTTACTAAAAATTGACTTGCATGAGAGCAATAAGGAGCCAGAGAGAAACTAGTCCTCAATGGAATGCCAGAGAAATTTCTCTGTTTTGCTGTTGAGGAAGCACCTTGACACCAGCTGCTTCAAGGTTGAAATTCCTGTTCCACATGGATGGCTCTCAGTAAGTTTACAGTGTACTGAAATTGGACTCAACACATTTCATATTGGCTGCTCCCTTCTCTGTTATCCCTTCTAATGAATACATCCTGCCTTCTCTGGGCTTCAATTCCTGCATTGTGATTGTGAGCTTGCCTGTGGTTTCACATGCCCATTTGTTCTACTTCCTCCTAGTGATCCTTTAACTCTCTTCTTCTTATTTTTTATAGTTTGCCCAATATCATTTACTGTGTTGTTTATGTTTTTAAGGTATCTGGTTGATTGCACTTCCTTAATGGTCTTCATTGTCCTTTTCCTTTCCAAAGTTTAACTGAGGCAAATTTCAATTTCACTTGCAGCATCCATTTCTGAACTGTGGATTTTCTTTATTTCTGAACAGGATGTTCTTCAGGGATAATTTTAATTTTTCAAAAAACTGGTAATTAATTAGCTTTCTTCCAGTAACAATAAATATATAAATGAAAAGCATTGTGGATATAAGGACCAAAAATTTTATTTGGCCCTAACTTTTCTATATCTGTCTATCTATTGGAACACATATTTGAGAATATATCCCATTTCTGGTTCATCAGTAGAACATGCTCATTCTTGTTTTCTGCAATCTAGAAGCTTCTCTCCTCTAGTCCTTTAAAGGATTAACCAGCACCAGTGATCATGAGGACTGGTTATGGTGGGTACAGATAGGTGGGTACTTTAGATGTATGTTATGTTTTGGATTTATATTATGTACCTGTGAAAACTGATGTATTTGGCAATTCAGCAATGTGTAGAGATGAAATGAAATTATTAAATTATATTAAGACATCCGTGGCTTAATGCATTTGATGGATTAATTTGAATGGACTAAGAAGCAGTTGGGCATGGCTGGGGGAGGTAGGTTACTGAGGACATGTGACCTTGGACTATATCTGTCCCTGGTCCCCCCAACCCTCTGCTTACCAGCTGCCAGGAGCTGAATAGTTTTCTTCTATCATACCATTTCTCCATGTTCTGGCTCACCCCAGGGGTCTGCCATCCATGGGTTGAGACCACTAAAAAGACGAGCCAAAATAAACTTTTCCTCCTCTGAGTGGTTCTTGTCAGTCACTTTGATCACAGAGATGAAAACCTGACTAGCACATTGGCCAAGTTTTTTTCTTTCTGCAGAAAAGCAAGCTGGCCAATGTGCCCTGTGAATGAGGAGATGTCTTCCTGACTCTGCCCCTAATTAGCTGTGTAACCTCTGCTTAGTCGGTTCCCTTTACATGCTTTAATTTGCCCATCTGCAAAATGAATGGGCTAAATTAAATTAATTCAGAGCCTCTACAGTGCTAAAGACCCTCAGAAAATTGATAAACCTATGATCTTTCAGAAATCAAATGAATTTTGATTCATTTGCAACAAGCTTCGCACGCAGGTTGTGCTGTCAAATTATAGATTCCAAAGGAGATGAAATCCAGGTTTACAAAGTTCTACCCCAGAGTTCAGCAATTTTCCCACATGTCTCTCTCTAAAGAATGTAATATCCCCTCCCTTCTCTAACCACATTATAATAGTGAAAGAAATGCAAATAACAGATACTTTGGAAGATGCAACTGTAAAAAAAAAAATGAATAAATAGCATTGAAATTAAAGGCACTGGGTATTATCAACCAGAAATAGGACTGGAAGAAGACAGTCCCTGACTTGCAAATGAAATTGTCTGTGAAAAGTTAGCCTGAGCCATGGAAAGGGCACAGAGCAGCCCTGCCCATGGCAGGTGGATAGAGTAGAGATGCCATGTGCGACATCCATGGAGATGAAATGCAGTATATGGGGGATTCTTTGTTTGGAGGAGTCACTCTCTTCAGCATTAAACATCTCATTAAGTGTCTTCCTTAATTTTAGTGATGTCCAGAAGCTTTCAGAGATAATCTGAGCAGTCAGTGAACTGATGGGTCTGCCAGGGCATGAATAGCATAGATTGTTCAGTGTTTGCCCTGGGTCTATCAGCAGCAATAAATTTTAATCGGTTAGGCACTTTTCAAGCATGCTACTGTTTGCCAAACACTATTTTTGGCAGGCATCTGTAACAAAGCCTAATGCATTATGCATATTATTTCCATGGTATTTCATTGTATTAGCACATGTAGTATTTGTATGGAATTTTTGTAAATTCATTACCAAAGTATTATCATATTAATGACTCTGGTTAAAAAAGTATTAGAAAAAATATTAATATTCATAGAGTGTATACATCATATGATGGGGAAATGGGAATAATTTATTATCATTTGAATTTCAGAAAAAAATATTAGCATGTGTATGGGGGAAAATAGCATATAAAAGTATACAGCAAACATGAAAAAAAAACCCTGAATTACTTTGATGTTTCCTTGAAGCCTGAATGTTCAATTTCAGAATTGCAATGACAATCTTTATTACAGATTAAATTATAGTGAGGAATTATTTTGTTTAACAGCATGATTTAGTGGTAGAGATCTGAAAATTGTATTCCTCTGAATCATTTTTAATGTATACACTGATCTTCTAAATTAGGCTTTCTCATTTCTCTTTCCCTCATATTTCCAACCTTTCCCCATGTGCAAAGAGTTTAGACCTTTGAATTTTTTAATTTTATTTTATCATTATTGTTATTTTTTACTCTTTTCTTCTTTATATGCTTAGAGTGGGGAGATGACATAATACAGTAAAATTATGAACTTGAGTGAAGTTACTTCAGTAATTAAATTTTCCAGTGAAGTGTAGGATTCAGCTCTATTGAATGTCTCTTGGCCTCACCCTCACTATTCTTACAACATGGGGCTATGGAAATTAGTAATGAATTATTTTCTCTATTCTACTGGAAATTGCATTATTTCCAGTGGTTCCTAGCACCTTGATTTGTCTTGTTCCTCTAAATTTGACAAATAATGTCTAGAGCACTCTTCCCTTTAGAAACTATTTTACAACACAATAGTTTCTCACTGTCAGAAAATGTTATAGCTATTCTTCTTTTCACAGGTTTTGATTCAGATAACACCTCTCTCTAAGAAGCTCAAAAATCTCTGCAAGTATTGCTTTCTGTGGCTTCAAAACAGCCCTTTGATACAGGGCAATTTGTTCTCACTAGTATTAAAAGAAATGAACATCTCCTACCCAACAAGGCACAGTCCTAGGCAATAAGAACTAAACAAAACCTTCAATTTACCTCCTAGAAATATAAACCCAAAGCCATCTACATTTTGATAGCTACAAAAAGAAAACACACCCACTCTATTGCAAAGCAAAAAGTTGCTATGTGGTTTAAATTAAAAGAAAAATAATAATTTTTAAGGAGAAAGTTAATGTGTTTATAGTGACCATTATTCTTTCTGTGTATAATTGGTGTCCACATTTCTGTGAAATGTATAAATTCAGTCTTCATTCCATCTCATTCATAAAGGCACATCCAGTGCAAATTTTACTTTAATATTTCTATGTAGATCATCCTTCCTGACTCAAGTTCCATTGTAACTATGAAAATAATCAATGAGACCTTGACCTTGTTGCTCTCCTGTTTCATGTGCTAATTCTTAACTAGAATTAAACTCCCTCTGGGCAAAGATCATGGCTGTCTTAAGCTTCTTTCCCCCCAAACCCAAAGAAATATATTGGGTACAAATAGGGCATACAGCAAATATTTCTTGTTCATTTTTTTCTGTTTTTTTTTTTTGAAGTGAAAAGAATTCTAAATTTTGATAAAATTCTTCAGGGTTTAATTTCCTTAAACTATTTTCCTTTGAGGAAAAGGGAAATTAAATCATTCAATCAGGAATTGAAAATGGCTATCTATCCAAACCTCTCAAATTAGTGTGTTTTATAAACATCTGAAAGAAGCTTCAATGCCAAAAGAAGAGAGGAGTGTTTTATAGATGGATGAAAAGCTTCATAAAAGGGGAGGAAATCAATGTCTCCAGACCAGTTGATATAGTCTCACTGCTTGGTTGTAATTTAAAAAGGGTTGCCTGAGCTGAGAAGGTTCAGACAGGAAGATTTTGTACCTGCCAAATTTTCAAGCTGTTGACCTAGTTACTATGGGTGCACTGGGATGCTTAATAGCTGACCTTCTCGAAGAGAATTTTGTGGTTGGTTTGAGTCAGAAAATACTATGTTCATCCTCTCCCTATATTTTTATACTCAGAAAATGAAACCAAAGTGTTGAATACATTATTGGAACATTTGAAAAATATTGATTTTGGGGTAATTCATCATGCTTTGCAATACTTATTAAAATTAACCTATAGACCTTTCAAAAATTTCCCTTTCTTCTTAATAATATAATTCCTGAAGTCCTAATCATCAGCTTACTATGGTCCCCAGCCCCCAAAACCCCTTTATAGGAATGCCCCCTACTTAGAAGCTGATTGATGGTTTGGAAACATAAGGAAACAGGAGCAGAAGGAGGTCATAGGCATGGCCCCTAGTTCAAGCTTGTCTCTATGTTCAGGGTTGAAAGTGGACCAAAGCCTTTGGTAATTCTGCCCCTAGCTTCTCTCCCACCAAGGGCATTTGTTTTCCTAAAACAAATGGAGCCAGAAGGGCCAGCAAAAAGAAGGTCATGCCGTCCCCTCCAGGATGCCTTGCCCATCCCTTCCACCTCTAGGAATGCCCAGTTTCCATCTTTCCTGTCTCTAGAGGGGTAAAGTATCTTTTTGGTCCTTAGTATGATAAAATGGGGAAAGTAACACAGAGGAAATTTACTGTGAGAGAAACAATTTTTTTTTCTTAAAAGTATATGCTTTTTTTGAACATATTATCAGAAGACAGGAGAGACGAGGAAGAGGAGCTCATATGAGGAAAGAAGTCACAATGACATAATGTAGTGGGTGTTTCCAAGGAAAACATGCTCAATGATGTAGGAAGATCATAACTGATGTCCACTTGGGCTGTGCTAAGGGGAAAGTGTCTGTTTACAGAGCCAACACACCAGCATCATGCACCCTCTTGGGCAATATCAGTATCAATTTCCCAAGATTGTATGTACAGTTAGAGGCAGAAAAATATATCAGTGGCCATAGCTACTGAAAATGTGTGCAAATATTAGCAGAATTTGGTTAAGGGTTGTCTGATAGACTACACGGAAAACACTACTACACCATTGACCCATATGTGGCAGATTTGCCTAGGAGGCAGCTTCTCCTTTGAATATATTTTATGGTATATTTAGGAAAAAAAGTGTCTGTGGGGAGTATCTTACTGCTGTCTTTATTTGCTTATTTGTTTTGGTAAGATTCTGGTTTATCTGCTGATTTGCTCTTACACTGACTTTCCTGGACACATTGTATTCGACTTTTACCTCCTGATGTATACAAAAGAGTCCTAAGATTTTGACTGAGATTCAAGTGGGCACTGGTGTGTTAAAAAAAAAAAAAAAACAGTCCTTTAAACTCAAATAGTTCATTGCAGCAAGTTAAGACTGGAAAACGCAAATGGCCTAGATTTCGCTGAGAGATCACAATAACTCTCAGCTTTAAAAGGTTGTAGAATGTTCCAGGATCATTAAATTGTATACTCCTTTTCACATAAACAACCTAACCAGCTATTATGCTATTGTGACAAAATGTTGCTTCCCTAATATTTGTATTATGTCCAGAAGGGTATGGTATAAAGGCTCTTAGTAATCTTTTAAAAATGGTATGAGATTACTGGATATAATTATTGGCTTTGGAATATTTTAAAAACAGTAAACACGGGGTGGTAGCTTCAGTTGCTAGAGCACTTGCCTAGCACATGTGGGGCCCTGGGTTTGATTCTCAGCACTGCATATAAATAAACCAATAAAATAAGGTCCATCAACAACTAAAAAAAAATATTAAAAAGAAAAACAGTAAACATAAAAAATTAGAGCAATGGAAGTCACAGAGTGGAAGGTTGTCCAGAAGAAGGAGCATCTTCACCTTGGCTCATTTCATAGAAGACAAAAGGAGTATTCCAGATCCATCATAGAGGATGAAAGCAATAGCACATTCATGTCTACCGTGAGCACACAGCTACCTGGTGTCCTGTGCTAGATCTGCAGTAGTAAAGCAGTGTATTCAGTAAGTTCCTGACATGCAATGAAATCTAACGGGAAAAACTTACCTCAATTTGCCATTTGGGACTCCACATTTTGAAATAGCAACACTTTTTAGATATATAAGTCTTGTCTGTAGTACATCTTCCTTTTTGTGTCATAATTAGTCAAGAGCTTCAATTTCCACATCAGTGTCAGTCCTCAGAGTACTCACCTTTGGAATCTAGGTGCTTACCATTTTTTGGAGTCCTTTCAAACTTCCCTAAGCTATGTAAAGAAGAGGAAGGCAGTACTTTTACCTCCTGATGTATACAAAAGAGTCCTAAGATTTTCCTTTAGTTTACATGATGACATAGTGGAAAGGAGCAAGGGGTTTAGATTTTGACAGTCCAAGCACTACCTTGTTTGATCTGGGGCAAGTTCTTGACTTCTTTGAGCCTCCATTTCCTGAAGGGGCAACATAGTAAGCAAGCATACATTATTTTATCCCTATAGTATATCATGAATGAACTCTATAATCTTCCTGAAATGCCTTTTGAAGTTTTCATGAATTTTTTTTTTTCAGTTCTGGAAATTGGATCCAGGGCTTTGTATAAGCTTATCAAGCACTCTACCAATGAGCTACATCCCCAGCCTTTTGTGATTTTTTAAAATTTTTATTTACTTGAGATAAGGTCTCACTAAGTTGCCCAGGCTGGCTTCGAATTTGTGATCTGCAACGTCCTAAGTAGCTGTACCTCAATTAATCATCAGCATAGTTTCTACATTTTGCATGTGTTCATTTTTAAAAACTCATATAAAAGAAAAGTTGTTTCTCTACTCATAGCATTTCTGATACTTAAGGTGTGGGGGTTTTCCTCAAACCAAGGAGTGCTCCAATTCTCTGTGGGTGTCCTACAATTCAATTCAATCACCTGGAATTGGTGTAGATCACATAGGTTAAATGCCCTGTCCCTCAGGAATGCCCTCACTTTAAATGTTAATCACAAGTTCAGGCTACCTGTACTTCTGAGTGAACAAGCTATGAATTGGAAGTTCCCAATTTAGGTTCCTTAGGTTCAATGATTTTCTAGAATTGATTACAAAACTCAGAACTTAAGCTAAGTTTTACTGGTATATACTGGTATTTACTGGTATATAATAAAGTACATTATAAAGAATACAGATGAACAAGGACAGAGGATGTCATCCAGAAGGGCCCCAAGTACAGGAGCTTCTGTTCCCATGGAGATGGGAGGCATCAACCCCTCAGTACATGGATGCCACCACCAAACAGGATGCTCATCAAATATGGTCATTGGAAAGTTAATAGAGTTGAATCCATACCCTTTCCCTTTCTAGAAAGGAATTAGTGGTTGGGGCTGAAAATTCCAGTCTTCTAATCATTTGAACTTCTTTGGTGACCAGTCCCATCTGGAGGCTATCTAGGGGTTCAATCCCAGGTCAACTCATGTGTGACGGAAGGGGCTCAATATGAATAAGGAAAGGCATTCCTTTCATTCATAAAATTCCAAAGGTTTCAGGAGTTGTGCATCAGAAACCAGGGACAGAGAGCTAAAGTGTTTTCTTTTTATATCACAATGTTATTCCACCTTCCAATACTGACCTTGCACATGAGCATGCCAGCAGTCAAGAGTTGGTCATCCATGATGAAACCAGAGCTGGTTTGGAGTTTTCCATCTCTGCCTCATGGGAAGGTTGGAGTTTGATCCTCCTTCAGGTTACAGCCTTTGGCTTTGGCTTTCCAGCCTGTGCATCTAGGCTAGCTTCTGCCCACCCAACCTGCACCCTAATTACTTCTGCTCACTGCACAACTACAGGAGAGGAAGGACATTGTCCCATACCCTCCAGTGGTCAGCGTCTGATCTAGGAGACTGGCTGTACCCCAGGGAAGTATTGTTAGTCCTTTCTGTATCATGTTAACTAAAGCTCTTCCGTGTTGCTGATAAATCTTTGGTTGCAAGTCCAGGATTTGCAGATGGACTCCATACAGAAAAAAGGGCCTCCCTGAAATCCTTTAAGTAGGTCTGTAAGTAGGGACAAATGGGTCTCCCATTCCCATTCTGTCCAGTAGCCACCTTGGAAGTACCATTGCCTGGTTCCATTTATTTAGTTCCAAACTTTCATTGGGCAGGAATCATACTAAGGATATAAAGTTAAATTAAACACCAGCCTGTCTTCAAGGAGTTCTGTTTAGGGGGATAACTACTTCTTGTTAGACTTTGTAGTGTTTTTCAAAGTCATTTTGGTCACTAATTGATTCAAAAAACTCTGATCAGCTCTGGCTATGTAAAAAGGGAATTGCTATACAGTGGGAAGGAACCCAGAGGCTATGCAGGTGCTAGACAAGGGGAATAGAGCACAAGTCACCTTGTAATCATGAATAGATACTAGAAAACAATGGAATAAGTTTTAAATAGAGGTGTAGTAGATATGATTGATTCTGATGCAAAAGATCCTAGAAATATCTGTGAAAGTGCTGACATTGTGGTTCTATCTTGAATTAGGAAGAGGAAGGATATGTTCAGAAAGAAGAGGAAAGATTCCTGCTTAAGGGAATTGTGTGAGTAAATGCTTAAAAGAAAGCACAGAGGTGCTGTTACTCATGTATAAAGGGAGTTAGTTGTGTTCTGGACCCTACTGCTGTCAGTTCACAACTTAACTGTGCACACATCTAGTCTGTCTTACTGTTGCATTTGGTAGTTGAAAACAAACTCAACAGATTATTTACACCACAGAAATTGGCAAATACTGAAAATCTAGGCCTCCCACTTTCTACCAGAGAACTAGCTGTTAAGCACACCCGTGGCTGGAGTGAAGCTCTTACAGAAGATTGCTAGTTTTGCTTTTTATCAAATAAGAACATGTGGTTCATTTAGGTCAGAGGGGTTGCCCAGCATCACACAGTTATACTGCAGTCCTGGGACCCATGGAAATGAGAGTTCTCTGCAGGAGTTTAATGTCAAAGAACTTTGTGATTCTCGGCGTGAACCACCATGTACAGGGGTCAGAGGAGGATTCTTAGCAGCTGAGATTCTGCCGAAATGCTGTTGTCCTAAGGGTCTCCTCATGCATCACACTGGAGACTGGACTGTGTGCCCGATCTTTGATGTCTGTTTCTGTTTTCAACTAGTCAAAGAAAACAGAATGAGAAATGAGAGAGAATAAACTTGGAAAAGTATAACCTCAAGGGCAAAAATAAAGATGTTTTAAAAGAAAAAAATTCTATTATCTTCAAGATTGTAAGAAGACAGATGCCTTTGGGGCAGGGAGACCTTTGACATGAAGTCTTGCTAACTGGTCTAGGATAAGTGTCCTGAGAAGAGAAAACACTTAGGTAGTTGCTCTTTAAGCATTACCTCTTTCCTGAATCTCTCTGATTCTGTATTTTTCAAAAGAAAGAAAGAAAGAAAGAAGAAAGAAAGAAAGAAAGAAAGAAAGAAAGAAAGAAAGAAAGAAAGAAAGAAAGAAACTAAACTTATGTATTAGATGACTATTTGTTCAATCTGAAGAAACAACCACATTTTTATCTCTTCAGCTTTCTTCTGTGCTTTACCCCACAAAGGATTGTCATTATAGAAGTTCCACCAAACATGGAGGCATTTATGGAGATCTTACTTTCCCCTTTCCTTCCTTTCCATTTTCCAAATTTGATGGATAAGATATTAGTGACTGATCAGACACAGCCTGGAGTGGTGGGGTAGAAAAATGGGCCAGCAGGTTCTGTCAATGATTGGAGTTAACAAAATAAGCATTTTTAAACAATACCTGCAAAGGATAAGGGAAACTGTGTTCAAGTTTCTTGAAAAGGAATGTCTTTGATCTCTGCACTGCTACTAGCAGTGTGGGAATTTGGATCATGATTTAGAAACACTTCAGCAAGAGGCATGAGGGCAACGAGTGCTTAGCAGCATGGACAAAGTCAGGCTTCTGAAGGCCAGGTCAGGCTTGGACTCTGGTTCGAAAGCTTGCCTGACACTGACACAACTCTACTAGGCACTTAGGACGAAGTACATTGGCCTCCTGGGAGATGCTTTTTGTACAGCTGGTAGAAGATGGTAACTGGTCTAGAGTGGACAGTTACATGCCAATAAATATCTGGTTATACATCACAGCAGGAGAGTATTGATTGATAAGGTCCCTGCTGACCCTATAAGTCTTCAGCCCTATAAATTTGGCTGTGAGAATCCAATAAAACTGATGGAGTGAGCCATCACTGAAATGTTCCCGATGATCAGCAGGAAGAAAGAAAAGACAATTAAATGTAACAGCTGTACAGTGGCTAAGAACTGGAACTCAGGAGTACAACAGACCATGATTGATACTCTTGCTGTCACTATCTGTATAATCTTAAGTAAAAGAGTCCTTTGAGCTTTATGCACATGTAGAGTCTTCGGATACTCACTGAGATAAAACTAAAAAAAAAAAAAAAAAAGATGTTTCCATATGTAAAGAACCAGTATAATTCTGGCTCTTAGATATTTAATTCTTGATAAATAGAAGGAGTTAGCATTCAAGAACGACTACTGTGTCAATAAGAAACACGGCCATCATCACCATGAGCTCCCTTGCTTCTCTGAGTTGACTGTTTGTTCCTAGACTTTAATAGTCCCCTCCCTACCAGCACGCAGAAAACAATGCACGTTTCATTTTGCACAAGGGAATATGCATGTAATTTTTGAAGTGCATTCATAATCTGTTTTAAAACAGTAAAAGAACTTTGACTAAAGTTTTTTCTTCCAAATCCATATTAATGGGATTATATCTCTAAAAGATTCATAAATACACAGATGGACAGGGTAATTTTTCATTTTTTCAGCGAGCATTCATTTGACAGCCTAGGGTATTTCAGATGGTGGTTTAGGACTGAGGATCCAGACAAAGAGAAGCTCATGTAGCTTAACCATTCAGGCACAGACAAATAATAAACACAGACATATACAGGGAGATGCCAGGCTGAAAGTCCCACAGGACAGCGACATGACATAATGATATTTTTTCTTTTCTTCACTTCCACAAAATAGATCTCCCCTTCATTGAAGAGATGAGAAATACTTATATTTAGAATTTTGAAATACAAGATATATAAAGAATAATAAAACAAACAGCCAGAGTCTTCCCACCCTAAATTAACAAGCATAATTCTTTCAGTCTTTTTATTATGGAAATAGTACGAAAAAAAAATAGCTAAAATTCCTGTACACTCATTATCTCCTATCTCGTCTGTCACCCTAGCCTCCAGCAACCACTATCATTAATTTTCTACACTTTTACATATACATATAAAAGTGTGAAAATTTTATATAAGAATATTATGCAGTTGATTTTTATCTTTTTTTACATAAATTTCACATAAATATATCATTAATGTGGCATGTACCTATCTTCGAAATTAAAGTTAGACATTTGAATCTTGTCTACTGTGTAATAGAGATCATATCATATCATAATTTATCCATTCCCTAGATAATTAAACAAATATGAATAAAACGAATAGATTTTTTGAAAGAACATTGGAAAGGAACGTGTTCATTTCCACAGCATTGGAAAAGTGCTGATGAGTGTCCACCCTATTTCGGTCCTCATTTGATATGAGCTCCAGAGAGGGGACACACAGTCATTGACTTTCAGGGCTGGAGGGGGGCGCAGGATAAATGATCATTTGCTAGCTGGTTGTGCAAGAAAGATTGAAAAGAGGTGGAAGAATCTACTGGTTTGAGATTGGGGGAAGAGGAATCAGGATTTGTAAAGGCTTTCAAATAAGACAAGAAGAAAAATAGTGCCCTAACCAACTGGAGGAGGAGGAAATGGCCCAAGAAAATTTGGGTGGAATGTGAAGCACAATTTCAGAAAAGAGAGTGCTCCATGGGCCCCAGAGAGGAGACTTGGGTTACAAAAAAATTTAAAAGTGCAGGTGAGACAAGAACAGGGGTTCTTGGTGTCCCAGCTGAAGCATTCACCCAATCCATCCATCAAGGCAGAGGGTTTGCTTTCCTATAATACTATGCTTGATGCCCATGGAAGAAAAGTCATCAAAGGAAGGCAGACCCTGGGTGGACAGATTCTTGGGCAGCTTAGGGTCAGGATTGCTGTGGGCAGGGTGAAGGAGTGTCTTTTGCTCAAAGATACTGCACTCCTCTTTGTTCTAGTACAACAATCTCAGCCCCTCCTCCCTCCCCTACTTTCAGGAACCCAACAAGAGTATTTTATTTCTCTATATTTTTTTCAATATGTCATGGGAATTTCCTCAGCTTCCTGAAGGAGTCAAGCATACCACTAGCCTAAGTTCTAAAGGCACAGAGTGTAACAAAACAGATAAATCATGATGGAGGTAAATGGGTTTAACAGCCCTTTTTTGGGTTTCTTTGCTTCTACACGACACTTTTTTCTATTCATGTTTTACCATCTTTGAATATGACAATTATTGATGGGAAGGTAGAAAAAGTGACATGACTCTTATTGCCTTGGAAATGCACAAGATATTGTGAGTGACCCCAGAGATTTAAAAGAAAATCATTGACATGATCCGGAAGCTCTCTTTTTAAGAAATGCTGTATTACAGGTGGTACAGAGGGACGGAGGGTAAAAATGTATGGAAAAATCATAGATATTCACAACCCTGACTCAAAAAGTGACTAACAAGAGTCAGATTCTGAGTATGAAGAACTTTTAGGAATAACTTGCTCAGCTTTTTGCTTATATTTTACCTTGTATGGATGACTAGATGGACATGTTATAAGGAATTTACATTTAAACACATCTAAAACAGTTCTTTCAATAAATATGAACTGAAAACTCTAAGAGGTAAGAATGGATTGTGCCTTGGTAGAATCATCTTTCTTACTGGCATATAAAATACCAGCACATCTTAAATCCATGTTTTAAGCTTAAATAGAGTAAAATAATGACTACACAAACTTTTAAACATTAGAATTGTGGTATACACAAAGGACACGGGAACACAGATCTTCTAAGGGTTCATTAGTGTTTGCCAGAGAGGAGGACACAGATCTAGGGAGATGAAGATGCCTAGAAGTTTTCCAGGCAGGAAAGAACATTCCAAGGAAAGGTTGAAATTTGACTTTCGTCAATCATTTACATATTTAACTTTGTTCCCATGAGCTATGAGCTCCAAGTTTTGTTTTTTTTTTATCTTGACTGTTACTGGCATATAGATTCTGATTATGAATTTATGATTCTCAGTCTAAGATTAAAGACATTTAACCAGGTAGTTCTCCCTATTTCCATTGCCCAGGAAACAACATGCAGAACTGAATCTACTTTTAAATTTCTTGCATTTCAATCCATCTCTTAAAGATTTAGAGCTTCAAGCCTTTGTATTCATTCTTTCCTGGTGATAAAAATCTAAATTGCATTTTTAAAGGGATGCATTTATGCAGCTTCCCAGCTTACTTATCCAGGGCTCCTCCTGCTGGACAAATTATTCCTTCATTTTAACAGAGGCTGATGTTATACTCTTACCTGGAAAGTAGCACCAAGTTGCACTATTAAAGAAGGAAATACCCCACATATTGGCAATAGAACCACATATATTAACTCTTGCTACTGAAGCCCATGATAGGTATCATGGCCTGGAGGAGCAGGCAGTCTGGTTAGGAAGAAACTATCCCAAGAGCAATATTAAAGCAGTAAAGGTAGATGGGATAGGGCTTATACAAGGACTTAGCTTAGTCATGACTCGCACTAGTGTGAAGCCATTACTGTTGGGTAGGAAGACAGCATTGTAAGAATGAGGAGGAAAGAGTCATTTACATCTGTATCTCTTTGCTGAGGTTACCATCACAAAACACTACGGACGGGATTGCTTAAACAACAGAAATTAATTTTTTCCACAGTTCAAGTGGCTAGAAATCTAAGACCAAGGTGTCAGCAGGTTTTGGTGTCTCCTGAGGCCTCCCTAATAGCCTAGCAATGGTCACCATCTTTTTGTATCTTCATATGTTCTTTTCATCTGTTTGTATGTCCCTGGTGTCTGAGCGTGCAAATTTCCTCTCCGTATAAGGGCACCAGTCAGATTGGATGAGGGCCTACACCAAAGCATTGTTTTAGCTTAATGACCTCTTTAAAGATTTTATCTGCAAATATAGCCATGTTCCTAAGTTTTTGGGTATGAGGACTTCAACAAGTGAATGTTGGTGTGTGTTGTAGGGGATACAATTAAACCCTTCACACACCTTCTCCTCTCTGCAGAGTTAAATTTGGGGAGAGACTTGTGAGAGGTTCCAAGCTTTGAACTCCAGACATGACAGTTTTTACAATAGCTTGAAAATGCCTCATGCTGCTTCAAGACTGAGGACCCCTCTTCCAGCAAAGGACTCTATTGCCCATGCTCCTTTCAATTGCTTTTATTTTTTTTTATCTGCTGCTGCTATAAATTAAACCACTTGGCCTTCATTCCCCGTGCATTACCACAAAAATACATTTGTCCTGAATTGTAGAACTGAAGCATTTGTAAAGGAGAAAGTGCCATATTGGAGGGTTGAATCTGTACCTTTTCACATTAACCCACTAAGCACCTTCACCTTTAAGCAATCTCCTCTTTTATATATTGTCTCTTTCTTTCTCTTTTCTTTTTTTTAAAGAGGGGAGACAAGAAGAACGTAGACTCAGAACAGTAAATTAAAGTTCATTCAAGCACAGTTGTTGTTGATGAAAAACACAGTTCTGCTTGGTTGAAACGAGACACCAGGGGCTTGTTAAGCCTACTCGTCATGGCAGAACATAGAGTCAGGCAATTTTAAGAGGAAGTGAAACCTATCTTATTTAATGCTTTGACAAATTAATAATTGAGCTGAAGAGTTTCTTCCCTACATTGAAAATGGTAAGACATAAGTGGAATCTTTGAAACAGAAAAATTAACTCTATTTGCAGCTGATTCCTGTGTCCTTGGACAAATGGACAAATGGGTTGTGCAGTTTAATTCATTGTCTTCTCTGAGCCATGGAAAAAATGATATTGATATTGTTTTATTGTGCCTATTATTAAAAATCTTTAAAATAGAAAAATAGCTATTTTATTTAATGCAGTGTTGAAAATGACCTATAAAACCAACTTTTTATATGCAAATCGAATAAGTAATGACATCTCAAAGACATTATTACATGTATTACAAATCAAAGCCATAAAATGTTTGTCCAAAAATAACTTAATAAAATTGACTAAATTCTACCTTTGAGGAAAATTTTAAAAATAGTTAATCCATTGAAAACAAACAAACAAAACACAATATTCTTTTAAAGGAGGCTTCAGTGACGTGCTTTTACTGAATTTCTTAGATTCCAACATAGATAGGCTATATTCCTGAGATCCTTTAGCTAACTAGGCATTTTTTTAAATCTAAGCGCACTTTGTCCCTGCCTGCCCCCTCCATTAAATATTTATATAGATATATGCAATATATTGCTGCTTTGGTTTGAATGTTCCTGTCTTCTATAAATTCATATGTTGAAATCCTAACCCTCAAGGTGCTGAAGGCATTAGGATTATAGAGCCTTTGCCTTCATGAAAGGATTAGCACCCTAATAATGGAGACCCCAGAGGCTTCCCTCAATGACTGTCTGGGAACTCAGCAGACACTGAGATGCTAGTTCCTTGAACTTGGAATTCTCAGTCTCCAGAACTTTAGAACATACATTTTTGTTGTTTATATTCCTCCCAATCTATATGGTATTTTATTGTAGCAAATCAAATGGATTAAGGCAATTGATAAAATACAGGTCAATATAAATGAAATGTATATGTTGGATATTACCTGTTGTATATGCATAATACATAATCTGTTATCTGTTGTATGTTTTATATCATGCATGAGTACAGTAAAACATAAAGTCTGGTGTTACTACTAATCACTTGCTACCTTGCTTTTATAAGATGATAAACCATTAAGTTGATGCCAAGCCATACAATTCTTTACTATGTACATTTGAAATGGGGTATGATTTTCATGCAAAGATAGAACTGATTTTAAAAATGACATGCTTATAGGAAAAGGGTCTCGATGCTTATCTTGTGTCTTGGTCTGGTGCCTGTGCATGAAAGCATTTCTCTGTCTGAAATTTCCCACTTGCAAAATAGGAGAAGTATATCCTATTTCAACCGAGTCTCACAGGGATGTCTTTCTGGATTTCTGTGTATGCAGTACAGAATGTTAGATGCTTGAGAGGAAGAAGGTAGAATGAGGGTACATGGCTGTGATCAACCTTATATATATCTTCTTATTCCACCAAGGCAATTTAATTCACTAATGTTATCCCACACGCAGCCTGTGCTCTGAATAGAGAGTTCTCTGAGCACATCCTGTGTCTTTATTTTCTTTGCCCAGAAAATTTCCCCTCTTCACTCCCCTTTTCCTTGAATTGAATTAAGAACTTAGAATGATCCCTCAATTTAAATATCCTGTAGCAACAGTGTTCCTCCCACACAGTTAAACATTTACATATTTACTAGTATACTGCAGGCAAGACCAGGCCACAATTACTTCATGGCAAAATTCCATTTAAAAAAATTAATCTTCATGAACTTTACTTTATATACTGAGAGTCTTTCCATTTCTGGGAGCACAGAGCACATCTGTATGTCTGAAGGATCCTGACACACTGATTTCTGCAGTTCTCCAGGAAGGACATGCTACCCTCTAAAAGAATGTCCATCATGCTTTGGTGGTACTTTCTCCTCTTGGATGTTGTCAGGTCATTAGATGGAGATGGCCTCACCACAACTTGCCACAGTGTGCACTAAGAGCTTTGCTTGCATTGTGGCATAATAATAGGAAAACTATTCCTGCTTCCTCACTGCCATCCTGGTATGGTATTTCTTCCTTACCTGTACCTGGAATCGTATTTCCTCCCCACAGAGAACACTCCCTCTCCCTTGAGTCTTCTGCTATGCCTTGGCAGCTTCTATGAAAAGAAAAAGAGAAGTGGGGTGGTTTCCAGGGCTGCCCTCTGACTTGGGCCACCAATGAGACTCACTACAATCCTAGGCTCAAGACATGCTCAGTGGAGTCTGTTTAATAAGAACATATGATGGATCAGGCCAAAGCCAGCCTTGTCGATACACGCATGTTCTATTCTTTTCCTTCTCTTTAGTCTTTTTTCCGAGTTCCCAAAAAGATTGTGTTTGAGAGTGGCAAATAAGTAAAAATCAAAATGCATGCCCCCAAACATGATAGGTAACGTTAATGTCCCTTTTGTACCCCTAGGACAGCACACTTTCCTATGGTGACTCTCTTCTGGACAGACATTTAGAGACTCTTTGCACTATGTGCATCATATTCATAATATATGAGAGTTTGTTATTTTCCCTTCTGTACCAATAGAGAAGCTGTAATGTTGGGGATTAAAGTGAGTGATCCAGTATCATGTAGCAAGACTGAGTCCTTGCTGAGACAAAAACCAAGCTGTTCTCTGAGCCTCATGCTTAGTTCGCTGCATCACAGTCTCTCTCCCTGATGTCCCCCCACAGTGTGTGTGAGGCAAGTGACAAATACAGTTTTTCAGCCTGCACAAATGCTCCAATTGGCTGAGGCCCTTTCCCTCTTGGCTCCTCCTGGCTGAAGATTGCTGGTGGAAATTATGCTGCTGGCTTTCGCCACATGGCAGAGGCTGCATTTCAGGGTTAGCTGCAAGCATTTCCTAGGATTTTAAATTAGAAATATTTTGCTGAGGGCCTCCCAGGAGAGGGTCAAGGTCTCCTAAGTGCAGATGATCACTGTATTATATTAATAGTTGAGATTTTATTTTAACCAGCAGGGCTCCAACATTTCTCATGGATACCTGCAACATACCCAAAGGGATGTTAAGTTTTTCTTTCACTATGGAATGCCTGTCTTGCTTCAAACAGATCTGAATCACTTAGGGCAGAATTGCAGTGAGTTAAAGACAGCTGGGTTGGTGTACTTGTCACTGATAAACCAAGAGCTGCATGTCCTAATCCCATGTTGGCAGCAGAGATTGCATTGTAATTATATATTTATACATCTGTTTCTACGTCCAACAGTGGACTGCTCGTGAGTAGAAATTGTTCATTCCTTTTTTTTCCTTAGTGCTTGCATTTTTCCTGGGCTCATGAATGTTGTGGTTGATGAATTGGCTTCTATTGGCTAGAATCCATTACAGTCACTTAACCTGTCCATACCTCAACTTGTAAGGAGGTGGAGATGGAAGTGACAAATCATCCCACTTTAGTGATGTCATCCCACATTCCTACCCCTTTGATATGGGATAACTCTGGGTCTAATTCTCAGAGACAAACATACTCCTAAGTCTTAGTTGTTTCCTAATGAAGGCATTTACTCCCTATGTTCTGGAAGTCATTGTCTTGACTTTGGGTTATCCATTACAAAGGGAAGTGAAGCCGAGTTGTTTTCCATGTCACAAAACATTAGTGAGTAAGATGTGGAGTGTGAATCTAGGGCATCAACTGCTTCTGTCCTGGGTAGAAAAGTTAACGGCTTTCTCCCTCAGAGTTTTTATTCAAGTTATGGTTAATTCTCAAAGGGAATCCAGAAAGCAATTGGCTTGTTTTTCTTAAAACAAAAGAGCAAATAACCAAAGTCTCAAAAGTGTCTTCCATCTTTACATGAATCTTTTCACTAAATAACATGGGGCACATTGTGGAATCCCCTTCCCATTCTTAATCAAGAGATGTCAATGGTCACAACTGGGACTAAATACTTTCAGTTTGTAGCACTGCCTCAGGACTTGGAAATGAGCCTTTACTTGTCTGGTTCTACATTGTTATGATTATGAAATGTTGATTCCAAGTGAATCTGAGGAGCATGATTAAAAAGTAAAAACTTAAAAAGTCACTTCTCATCACTTCCTTTCTATACATTTCCTTCCCACAAGAAGAAACCATAGCAGAATATTTTTGTGTGTGTGCAAGTTTTATAGATTTTGTTGTATAGTAATTAGGAATGTGAAAGGATTTTAAAGTCATTTAGAGCATTCATTCTAGAGAAGACTCATTATTTTTCATAGTATATTTCTGTTGGTATTTAAACAGCCACACAAAGCTTATAGACTTGGAAATGGCTATCTTACAAATTGTTTTTAACCAGACCCCTTGGATTCCAATGGAGCTTAAATCAGTATTTTTTTTATTCATTACTTGTCCTTCAATACACAGCTGCATGTAAATTGAAAAGAAGCATCTCGATAATAATTTTAAAATTAAAAAAATCCAAAACAATGATGATGTTTTAGCTCATGACCAATGTGTACTTTTGATAAACATTTGAGAATTGATCATTTATTCAAAACAAAAACAGGTTTTGTAAAGTTTTCTACCACCAGAATAAGAAAGTAAAGTGGAAACAGATAGAATTCTGTAAATATGCAAGCAACCGCCAGATACCAGATTTGTCCATGAAGTTAGTACCAATTAGTGAATAGGTGTTTAAGGTTTAATAGTAAACCTTTCACTGTGGGAATAAATGATAATCCAATATACTAAGAGCGAATCTCCCAGGACTCTATACAAAACAAAGAAGTAGGATCCAGTGGCCTATGCATGTTGTTGCCTGGAGGAACCTGCTGATTTCCTTCCCTAGATCAGGCCTATGCAGTATTTCCTCTCAGGATTCTAAGCTAAATCTCTTAACCCAGTGATAAGGAAGTTCACTTGCACACTCTAATACCCTGATTTTTATTTGTGTTTATGCAATGCTTCACTGACGGAAGCTATTTAAAATTTTAATCTAAAAAGTCATCCTAATAAGAACTCATAGAGTCAGAAACCAAATGAGCCAGACCAAAACAAGCGTGACCGTTGAACGTGTGCCAACGTCCTGAACTTGGCAATGCGGTAAAGAATTTCACTTCCTAGTGATGCTTCACCTGGGCATTCCCTCCAGCACCACAGATGCTTTTGAACCCAATGCATTTATGTTTTGTAGTAGCTTTTAATGTAAAATTATAGTTAAAATAAAGAGGGAAGGGAGGGGATACCTAAGCCTTGTGGGAAGGGAGGGGATACCCAAAGCCTTGTGATAATACACATTCATCCTAATAACAGGAGCATTGATAAGGAAAATAGATATGAGAATTATTTTAAAAAACACATGGAAAACTGATTAGGTATTTTGTAGTTTATTATTCCAATTTTGTAGATTAGACCACTGCAGTGCCCTGATTAAGAGATTTGCTGATGTCAAACTACTTGAAGTTGTTTAGAACTTGAAAATGATCCAGAAGTTCTTGGCTAGCCAGTAAGTGTAGAGAAAAATTAGGAGCCAGTCCTTTGGAGTCCCATGTCAGGGTTGCTGCTATATCATGCCACAGCTTTGTTTGAGTGGTGAACATATCTAAAGGAAAGAGGGTCTCATGTTGCCCCAGGTCTTTCTACTATTGTTAAGTCTTATTGGCTTGACAATCAAAGATATGCCATAAATATATTACTTTTGTGTCCCTGCCTTTTACTTCTTCCTTTTTTTTTTGGTTTTGTAACTAAATTTCTCCTCAATCAATCATCAATTCAAGTCCAACCACAAGGTCAGGAAGATAAAGCAGAAACACCATCCAATTATCTGCCCTGGGGGCAAGTGGACTAATATTGACTATTAAATTATGGATACGATTACACTGTTCTGATTCAAGTTACAACACTTGTAAAGTCAACCCAAAAGAATAAACTTAGCTGAGGGTCACTCCTGGGGTCTCAGTGGTAAAATTGTCGCTGCAATCACAAATTAAAGGAGAAAATGTTTAATATGGCCCATTAGTCTTCCTTAACTAATCAAATAAGAGATTTTTATTTCTGTGGATTGTCATTTACTCAAGTTGAGGGAACAGATTTCTATTTTTTTTACCATGAGGCAAACATTATATTCATAGAGTTGTTGGCACTTATGGGAAACAAGTTACCCCAGGCTGCCCTTCACCCCAAGGGACATGATGACATATCAGGACTTTAGGGATAACTATGTCAGGAATAAACATGCCTAAAGGAAGTAAGGATGATTGGCAGGAAGGAAGGTTGTCTGGATCCCATGTTCTCTGTCTTAGTCCATTTTGGCTGCTATAACCAAATACCATAGACTGGGTGGCTCATAAGCAGAATCTTTGTTCCTCATAGTTCTGTAGGTGGAATTCCCAGCTCAAGGTGATAGCAGATTGTCTCTCTGATGAGGACCTGCTTTCTGCTTTATGATGGGTAAAGCAGCCCTCTGGAATCTCGTTCAGCAGAACACTAATCCCATTCAAGAATCCTCTGTCTCCTCACCTACCCACTGCTGCAATCTGTAAATTCCATTGCGTTAGGGGCTAGGATTTCCACATTCACAAACTTCAGACCATAACTTTCATATACACCTCTCAATAGCAATGCTAATCAAACCAAGACAATGGAAGAACACATCCACTGTATTAGGAAAAATGATTCCCAAAGTAGTATTCTATGGGCAGCTAAATTTTAAACAAGTGTCAGGACTTATTTCTAACTTTGAGATCTCAGATCATTTACCTCCTATGTAACCCTTCTCAGGAAGCTACTTGAGCATGTGCGTCTAGCAAAATGGGAGAGAACCAATAACAAGGATCTTCTGTAGAAAAGAAGCAAAGGGAATCCTCAAGATGGTGCTAGAAGGGAAGCTTCTAGATGACAGCCAAATGGCAGGTTGCTGACACTGGAGTGAGATAGATGGTAGAGGTTCCAGGAGAAAAGGACCATTAAATGGTCCCTGCTGTATTCCTTCACTGGAAAAAATATTGTCAATCTGTATGACCATTTGGGTCATTAATGACTGAAAAATATGTGGACAATTAGGGAAATAAAAAGATTAGCTCTAGCTAAAATAAAAATTTGTGTAAGAAAATGTGTTTCATTGCATGCTATGTGTCTTTACGATGTACGTAGTCATATTAATGAATACCATTTTAAAACTGCTACATCAGTATTGGGAGAAGAGGAAAGGGAAAGAATTTGGGATGAGTGAGATAGCTACATTCTCATTTTTTATAGTAGGAATGCACTTAACAATGTTTCAAATGAAAAAAAATCAAGAAATAGGAATGTTATTTAGAAATAAGAGAAGAATTGGTAAGAGTTAAGAGTGGCCACTCCTAAAAAGAGTTGTTTTATGATTATAACCTGAAAGTTTAATGTGATACTTACTGTGGACATATACTTTTCTGCTAATAAAAATTTTAGAGGAAAGAAATAAAGGGAACTTAGTCTGGATACAATCAGAGAAGATGGAATTATTTTGAGAGGAAACAATGGGTAGAAGAAAAATCTGGATTCCTGACAGACATGCAAAGGGACTTAGAAGCCTAAATCTGGATGGCTGGTCCTGATAGCTTCTCTTCTGAGTGCTCCATATAAGAAGAGATGACTATTACCTACTTTTTTTTTTTTTTAACTGAAGCAAATCTTGGGCAATGGTATGAAATTCATCTATTTGTTCTACAAATCAGTTCACTGATCTAAGTGTATTAAAGTGAAAATCCTGGTGACAGTATCTTCTCTGTGTTATGGCCATTCATTTAATTGAACTAGGGTCATGGAATAACTCCATAGAGGTATAGTGCCTGCAAGGGTGTTGTACTAGTGCCCTCCCTCCAATCTCTACATCCAAACCTGATCCCCAGAAATGAGGCAGGTCAGTAGATGGGTGTACTGGTCCTGTTTGGGATATGACTACAGAATGTTATATCATCCCTTTATGAGCCCCTTGGCCACTGGCTTTGTTTATAGCTATCAGAAAGCCCATCTCCTAGATCTGATCCCTTTTCCCATTTCTAGAAGGCTACAGGCAAAGCCATGAACATCTAGATTGATGTGTGGTTTTGGAACTCAACAGCCTCTTGTTTCTCCCATAATCAAAAGCTGAGGGCTGATGGATTAAAATGTTTGGTTTTGTTCTCCAATTTATTTACTTTAACAGGGACACGTCTGGGCATGGTTTGCTCCTATAGAAAGAACAGTGCTATGCTTTGGAAAAGCTATTTGTTGATGAAATACTAATTGTAAAATAGTTACCTCAGAGAACCCAAATGTAATTGCATTAAGTTTAATTACATATCATTAATTATGTGAAATATTTAAATTGTTATGTTGAATTGTGCTGCACTAGTTGCTGTACATTTTGCTGGTGTGTGGAGCAGATGTGCTTGAAGAGTTTGGATGTCATCCAGAAGTTAGTGAATTGTAACTGTTTAATGGGAGCCTGATTTATACCATCTATTGAAAAACAATAGTTACATATTTTCAGTGATGCAGCAATATCGAGTGTAGGGATAAATTAGCTTATACCTCAGTGATATTTTGGTAATTATAGTTTACTACAAACTTCAAGTTTAGAAAGTCAAAGCACAATTTCTCATTTGAACCAAAAAGCAGTGGACAACATTTCTCATTTGTTCTGAGGGTAGCAATTTCTTTTCTTGCCTATGAAGCCAACACTTTCTGTACCATGCCTGCATTTTCAAAAGGATCTAGAATTCAATCCAAGGTGCTGTTGCTTAGAAGTTCAAATACTCAGATTCATTCACTGTCAGTTTAAAAATGTTTATGTACTTCATTTGTATCAAATTCTCTGACATTTGAAAACATAATGAAGTTTCTACCTAAGGAGAATGAGAAACAGTTACACAAACTAGCAATGTAGATTTTGCTTTTCTGGCATGTAAGCAGGAAACCTAATATTTATAGGATCTGATGCTAAAAGAACACAATAATTGATCTTCAGTTTTGGTAAATAAACTGTAATTTCCTCTCTTAAAGAACTTGCATTCATATTTACATCCATTTGAAATAGAGCAAAGCCGAGAATCATCATTTAAATAGAAATGCTACAGAAAGGAAAATATTTATGACTCATGTTTCTGTCAATCAAATACAAAATACAATTTAAAATTTTATTTTATTTTTATCTCTTGTTAGCAGTACTTTTGCTCAATTCAAGTCATTGTATTTTGACAAAATTTCACAAAAATTTGGAAAGCACAGAATTAATTTGTCTGTAAGAAATAACTTGTTAGCACCACATCACCCATAGATGATAAAGTATCACTTCTGTTGCCTTTGAGGAGGATCTATTCCACAGAAGTTCATTCATAGGATGAGCTATGCTTATCATTTGAAGAGCCCACAGGTAAAAATAGGACATTTTTTCCTTTCAATGGAGGACAATTTTTTTCTTCCAAAAAGGTAACAATTTTGGTAGAAAATCTTCAAAATTTTATCTCAGGAAATTGTGTAAATCTATGTAAGTATATGGTTGTGTGGTGGGTCATATAATTAAAAAAAAAACATTCTTTGGAAACGATGTCACCTCCATCAGATGGTGTGTATAATCTGAATGTCAAAATTTGTGGGGAGACAAAAGGATGACAGTTCTGAGGTTCTGAGAGCGAGTGTGGAAGAGAGCAGATTTCTGATCAGGCTAACGATGGAATCCAGTAAAGAGAGGAACTTTCAGAAGACTCGTGTTCCAGCAGGTTGGAAGAGGCTCAGGGTTCACTACTCTGGCCTAGCAGGCTTCCCAGAGCCATGGCAACTTTGATGGTCCCATCTTGCAGTGGAGTTCCTCTGGCTACAGACAATGTCACCTAAGTGGCCTCAGCTTAAATAGTCCAGGTGATTCATGAGAGAGTTACTGTTATGGATGGATGCTGATTATCCACTTTGAACTGAAACTTGCCTTCTACGCAGCACTAGTTCCACGCTGTTTCCTAACACTCTGTACTAAGTGTCGTCTGTCATAAGCCAATTCCCGGCTGAGGCCCTGGCAGGAGACTTTCCGGGGTCTTTGTCTTCCAGGAGCAACAGGGGTGTCAGAACTCATCTTTGAATCCCCCTTCTTCCCTATGACAGCTTCAGAAAACAAGAATAATTTATCCCTGACAGCTTTAGAAACACTATCTACTAATTTATGCACTGGTTTTCCTTAGATAATTGGGATCCGGTCACGCTCGGCACAACAGTCCCTGGCTTGGGGAGGGCCCCGGCCTACCAAATGCTCCCCTGGAGAAAGAAGAGCCAGAGGGTGAGCAGATTGTGACTTTTCAAAACAAGAAGAAGAAGAAATGAGGGGTGGCAAGGAGGTGGGAAGACAAAGGAGGAAGCATTGATAGGTCATCTGTCAGTGGGCCTTGGTAGAGGCTGGTGGAACAATGGAAAGCCACTTCAGAGTGAACAATGAAAGCCACAGTGCGTGTGCCACCCTAATCCAACAAAGGAGAAGGAGGATGTGTCAGCTACTGAACACATTCATTACGGGGGTGTCTTTTTAACCCCTTACTTTCCCCCACTATTTTTCTTTTTGGAACATGTGGAGAAAAAAAATGAATGAATCTACCAAAGCAGGAGGGGAACATAAGGTTGGCAACTTACTGGAAAGTCAAACAGGATATTTGCATTAAACACTTATTATTGGGACGGAGACTGTGTAGAGAATGGAAAAAGAAATAAAATGCTGCAGAGTTTTGGGGAATTTCACAGATCTGAAAATTCCAGAGAGGAAGGGCTCCTCCCTTGTTTTTATTTTTAATTATATCCAAAATAAAGCAGGATTAAATACTTAATTTGAAGTTTGGGAGAATAAGAAATTTCATTGATTTTAGATATTAAAGCTCTGATTCATAGACTAGAGGTTAAAAAAAAAGTCATTTTTATATCTACTCGGGCTACATTTTTGTGATAACTGCAAAAGGAAAAGAGGCAAAAGAAAATTTTAATTAAGTGCTGTTAGTTCACAAAAAGATTTCTCATCTTGAAAGTGTCTGATGTGCTAGTCCATGCTATGAATTTTTAGATGAAAGTTTAAATAGAAAAATGTAATAAGAAGAGTCAAAGGAATTTCATGTGGTTTTAGAACAGTGCAATGCCCAGTCCCCAAATCTATCTTTGAGAATAAAGATAAATTCATTTTTTTCTTTTTGGGACTAGATAAATTTATTTTTTTTCTTTTTGGGATTAAGGTGCTCAACCACTGAGCCACATATTCATTGTTCTGCCACCATTTAAAATTTAAAAATTTGG
This sequence comes from Ictidomys tridecemlineatus, assembly GCF_052094955.1. Classification (NCBI taxonomy): domain Eukaryota; kingdom Metazoa; phylum Chordata; class Mammalia; order Rodentia; family Sciuridae; genus Ictidomys; species Ictidomys tridecemlineatus. Next base: position 21,361,206 of record NC_135489.1, on the reverse strand, counting down.
GGGACAGCGTCTTGCTAAGTTGCTTGGGGCCTACTAAGTTTCTGAGGTTGGCTTTGAACTTGCATCCTCCTGCCTCAGTCTCCCAAGCCACCGGAATTACAGGTGTGTGTCACTTTGCCTGGCAGAGTATAATTTTTTTTCTTTGTGAACTTCTTAAATAATGGAAGGTGTAGTTAAAACAAATCTTCCAAATGTCTGATCAATTTGCCAGAGGTTCCTACAGAAGGTTTACATTTGTGTAAATGAAGAGTAGTTCTTCTTTCTGCTATTGTTAGTTGGTTTGGTTTAAGTAAAGTGATAGAAGGACAATAAATTATTCTGTGTTCAACTCTTATCTCTTCATCTACATAGAAATGCCTGTGGTCACAATCTGTGTCTCATCTGTCTTCTGTTACCTTCCACATTGTGAATACATGTTACATAGATTGTTTGCTTATTTCTTTATTTGGAAATATTTCTTGAGCTACCACTATACTAGGTTTTTAGCAGAAAAAAAAAATCAAATAAAATGTCCACTTTCATGGGGCTTACTGTTATGGTAGAGGACCACAGATAGTAAACAGCAACTAAATCCAGAAGATGGCATAAGCAAGTGCTTTGAAGAAATATGAAGTATTTTAAGGAAGTTGAGAACAGCAGGTGAGCTCTCTAAGTTCAGTGGTCAGAGAAGATCTCTGTCTCAAAATAACAATCAAGGAAGCAACTAAATGGGGGGCAGAAACTACCTACTGGAATGTCTTAGGGAAGAATGTTTCCTGAGAGGGAAGAGCCCACCAAGGCTCTGAGGGAACAATGATTGGTGTATTCTTTAAGCATCAAAGAACCAGTGTCCTGCAGCATGGTGAGCAAGCCAGGGGAGGTAGGAGGGGCTGAATCCTGTGTGCCCTTGCAGGCCCTGGTCAAGACCTTGAATTTGTTGGCTGAAAAAAATGTCACAACCTGTTTGATCCATCCTGTCTTTTTAATTTTAGAAACTGGTTTGGGGCTGACTCCCTGGAAGTATATTTGTATTTTCAACTGAAAGCTCTCAAACCTTCACTCTTACTAATACCAATGTTACCCATTCAAAGCCAAACTAGTCCCTAGTGGAGAAGACAGAAGATATGAGGAGAGAATATCAGAGCAAGGTGACCAACTCTACTGTTGGAAACCAAGGCTGACCAAGGATACAAAGTCCTAAATGACCCCAGGGGGTGTCCAAAGGAAAGCTCATTGCCTTTGGATAGTCAAATTATTTAAGTATAAAGTCAAGCAAAACCATGGTTGGAAAACATTAATTATCCATTTTAGTTCTCTTCCCTGTATGTAGTCATGATAGTCAAATTATCTATGTGGAACTCTAAAAGCTGCCAGCCTCTTACACTGTTGAGCTCCCTATAAATATTAGACTTGAGTGCAACTGTCCCATTCTGACTCTACTAAATCCTGTTGCTCTTACTGAGAAGCATTTTGTTTCTATCCAAAGCTTCCCCAGCAGGTCTTTGGCATCTTGCTTTCTTTCCCCTGTTGTCCTCAATGGAACAGTGATTACATATCATAACAGAGCTTATATTTATCATTAGCTTAGTGACCCCTGCTGGGGAGGCTTAAGATAATCATCCTTGGATTCCAAGTTGGGATTTCAGCAAAATAGATGCTCAGCTCTGAAACATGAGTTCTTCCTGATCTAGGGCAATGGGTATTCCAAGTTGATAACCATTCACACCACTAAAGGTTTCCAGAGAATCACCATCACTCCTGGGGAGGAACACATGAAGGAGTGTGTGACCATTCTGAAAGTGACATATTTGGAATGAGCACATCCCTCCTGGTTGTCTGCCTTTGCTCCCTCCCATTGTTAGCTTGTTCCTATGTTATTTGCTGAGGGGCACTTTCTGATCTCTTTCCAACATGCCCTTAAAAACACCAAAAGGCACAGATGATGTCATTTCCCATCAGAATGTCTTTCTCCTCATCACAATAGCATTATTCAACATCATATGCCAACCTTTTCCCCCATCACATTTGCAGGACTAAACTGTTGAAAAGGGAGTAAATATCCCACAGAGCAGAGGCCTTATAGTATTATTTTCATGAATATTTAAAGAGCCAGATGCACTTTTGTCAAAGTGCAAGCTTCTATTCATGTAGACCTTTGCAAATTTTTTTAATTCTCCCCATCTCCATCCCAGACCATTTTGCTAAAGTACTGTAGATAAATCAATATTATTAGTGAATATGGCCCAATATTAAACATTATGTGCAAAATAAGAAAATAGCAACACTTCACCTATTTTTATTGCTCAGAATAACAAAGTATTAGTACAGAACATGGATATTAGAAGGTCTCTCACTTGTTAAAACTAACTTAATCATATTTAATAAAAACATTTCAGATGAAGATTAATTTTAAATGGTTTTATTAAAAGTTATATGGGTATATATGTGTGTTGACACTTTAATTTACATTATAATCATCACAAGATGTCAATAGCTAGAAGGTAAACCTGAATTTTTTCACTAACTCCACAGTAAGTGGATTCTCTCTGTGTACTGTAATTTTTATGGAAAAATTGGTGAAGGGGAATATATTTAAAAAGATAAAGAAGCCATAAAATCATTTGATTTTCTGTTCTTTCCTCCTTTCCTCCTTCCTTTCCTCTTTACCACCCCCACTACCCCCACTTTAAAGAAGACCTTAGATTCAACAAGAGTCCCACTTAATGGGGTTCATTCTGTGTCTAGATAAGTCATAAAATCTTTCTGCTTGAGGTGGTCCACATGCAGGGATGCTCCTGTAGCTCTAAGATAATGCATTTTAAGGAATTTATTTTGTATGGGTAGAAAGTGAGACCTTTTATATGGTAACAGCTCTTCCTATTTTAAACTCAACTCCAGATTTCATTTTATTTTGCCATTTTTCCATTAATGTCCTCTCTCTCAAATGGAATCTAGAATCTCACATTTGTATTTATCTTCCACGTCACTGTAGCCTTCTCTGGTCACTGGTAATTTCTCAGTCTTTCCATGTTTTATGGCCTTGATGGTTTTGAGAGGTCCTGGTCAGAGATTTTGTAGAATGCCCTGAAATTTTGGATTGTTTGATGTTGATCTCATGTTTAGACTGAATTTATAAGTTTTCTGAGGATGGATACAAGAGATATGAACTTGATGAAGATACCTGTGACCTTGCAGTTGGAGTAGTGGTATCTACAGGCCCTATCACGTGATGTTGATATTCCTTACTTGACTGTGGTAGTGTTTGGCAAGTTTATCCACTGTAAATGAATAGTTTTCTCTTTCTGTGCTCTCTCCTTTGGAGGTGAATCACAAAGCGTCTCACCCTCAGAGGATGGAAGAGATTTGCCCATTTTGGTTGGTAAAACAGCGTGGATGGGTACAAGCTGTGGCCAGATTTGGATCACATTGCTAATCTTTTTTCACTGAATGCACAAAACCTGTAGGAAGAAATATTGTCCTCTTGAAAGTGGATAGAATAAAACTGGGCAAACTTTTCTACCTTCAGTTTCTTGATCTTTAATATTCATAGTTGGTGGTGTCTCCACCAGGTGCTTGGAAGAAGTGGATGGCATCTGGGCTGCACAGCTGAGGACTAGCCGAGGACTGACCCAGCTACAGTGTCAATGACTAGGCAGAGGGGAATGTCACACCTGTGACTGTTTATATTCAAGGACATTCTGGGCTTTTCCCTGTGGCTACCGCAGTTTTCCCCAATGTGCCTCTGTCACACTTCCAGATTCACTGTTGATCAACACAAATCAAATGACCAAGTTCAAAGTCAATGAAGTGGTTTTGTATTAATCAGGGTTCTCCAGGGGCACACAATCATATAATGAAGACTAATCATAGCGTGTTGGCATCTGCAGTTGCAGAGGCTAAGAAGCTCCTTAATCTGATATCTACAAGTTGGAGACTAGGAGAGCTAGCAGTGCAGGTTGCAGTCCAAGTCTGAAGGCCTGAAAGCCAGGAGCACTGAGGGCAGAAATCATTCATGTTTCAACTCAGGCCATCAGACAGAAATAAAATTGCATCTGTGTCTGCATTTTTTTATCCTATTCGAGTGTTAACAGATTCGATGATGCCCACCCATGTTGGGGAGGGTGATCTGCTTTATCAGCCCAATTTGAATGCTAACATTTGGCACCCTTAGACACACAACCAGAAATAGTGTTTAGCCAAATCTTTGGCACTACAAAGCCTGGTTAGGTTGATTCATAAAATCCTGTCATAGGAACCATACCAGGGAGTGCATAGTGGAACATATGATTCCCTAGGAAACCTTCTTGTAACACTCTACAGTTTGCAAAGAAAATGACCAAGTTGAGAGTAGAACCCCAATAAATCCTGCTTCAGTACCATCTCCACTGTTGAAGCCAAGAGAGAGATTTTGTTCTTACTCTGTGTTTACTGAAGCAGGAGATCAAACTTAAACCTTAGAAAAGTTTTCAGCTATCGGAGTTAACATAGAAAGAGCTTATGTTTTACCTCTTAGGTAATTATCAAGTTTATTGAAGCCTATTGTTTCTTTAGCATTCTACAATTTTAATTGTATTGAAGAAATAAAAGAGGCCTGGAATAGGACCAGTTTATCAGCTTGGGTACCATATTCAGATCTTCGTGCAGGTGGCTAAACTTCATCAAATGATGAATGGCCTTAGTTTAATTACCTATCAAATGAGGATGCTCCAAAATTCCTGTGTTGTATTTTGTTAGTATTAGTTTATACCTTATCTTTCAACTCTTATTATTTAGAAGAACTAGCTAGATGCTTAAGACTAGTTTGATACAACAATGGAAGAGTTAGCAGAAGCTGTGATTAGTAGCAAAGAAATTACATAATCAGAGGCAGAAAAATGTTCACATCCCAGTTCTATTATTACAAACTTTGAGATTTAGCGATCCCGAGCTTGTTTATTTATCTGTAAGTGGTAATAGTAATAGTTGGCACATGGGGCTTAGAGAGGATTAAATTGAGTTGGATGAAGTGCTCTGTAAGGCATGTGTCATATGGTAAATGCTTAATTAATGTTGTCTACTGCTATTTTAAGATAATTATTGATAGTAAAAGAAAATCAAATAAGTGCTTTATTCTATAATGCATTAATTGTATTCTCTAGTAATTAACACATGTCTGTAAATGACTTATATACACAGGGTCTGACTCGTAGCTCAGAAATTTTTACAAACAAATCCTGGCTCCTAAGAGATGAGATGTTTTGCTTTTTGGTTTGGGGTTCTTGTTTGTTGTTCGTTTGTTTTACAAATGAATCAACTGAGGATAACTCTTGCTCTGAGAAGTAATAGATCTCTGAGGAGCACAGGGGCAGAGGCAAGTTAGGCCCAGCCACTGCCAAGTACAAAATTTTGTGTTTTTTACTTTCTCTTGGTTCTGCTTTCTTTTAGCAGCTGATGGACCTTAATATACCCAGCTCAGAAGACAGGAACAGACCTAGTTTACTTACCCAACAATCTTTTCCTAGAGGTCTGTTTCCTTCTGTCTTAAATTGAAATCATCTGAGAGATATCAATTTTATTGTTTTAACTAGATTGCAAATGCCTTGAGGGTAGAGACAGCATTTTTGATATCTTCATTTTTTTAAATGCTCTTATTATAGAAACTTGAGCATAGTACATCCTCTAACAGTTTTTAAATGAAGCACACGGAGCTCGAAGAAACAGAGAAGGGCAACAGCAAATGAATTCAGCCAACACTTTAAAATAGACATGACACAATGCATTTCACTCATGAGGTGGTCTTTGAATTTTTATTTCTTGATGCAGAAGCCTTGAATTCTTTAAGTGAATTCTTCAGTCACAAACATTGTCCACCCTTTCATCGAGGTGGTGTCTCCAGAGTTCATTCACTGATGCTAAACCTAACTTTGCCCATAATCATGGGAAAGTAAGTGAGCACACATGAAAAATAAAAAAAAGGAAGTAAAGTATTAGAAGGCCTGTTCTTGATTCTGTTCAAAGGCTTAGCAGGCTTGGAACAGTCTCCACAGGCCAGGCAACCAGGAGCATGACTCTGGGCAGCTGCTATGCCATGTCTTGCCATCCTTGGCTTTGTGACTCTTCCATATTGGTTGTTATTATTAATTTTCATTCCACTTATAAATGCACCCATCCTTCCCTGTTTTCACAAACTAATATCATCTCTCACGGGTGAAGAAGGAAGAAATGCTTTTCTTTGGAGATGAAACCATTGGCAACTTTCATAAGACTCAGGGACAGAATGAAATGTGAGTGACAGATTCCCCCCCCCCTCTCTCTCTCTCTCTCTCTCACACACACACACACACACACACACACACACACACACACACATATTTACTTTCTGACAAAATGGAAGAGGAAAAAAAATGCCTTCCTGAAGGAGCTGCCACACTCTGTTGTTTCTGATTTTCCACATGAAAGGATTCTATTTAAGCACAGGAGGGTCTAGATAGGCCGGCTTCTCCCTGAGCAAGTATATTAATACTTTTTCTCCTACAACTTGTAGCCTGATCAACGGCAATTATTTCAGTAGCCAGAATAGCTCAGGTTTCTGAAAACAAATAAATCAACTGCTTTTTAAAGTCCAGGCTAAGGCTAAATACATTACAAACAACAAACAAAAAAAAAAAGATGGTATTTACTGCATGTGTCACCTTGCAATGGAAATGTGTATAAACCTCACAGATAGGCCCAGGAAGGCAACAGTGATGGAGACACCACTTCAAGCCTGAATGGATGGTGCTCTTGATTACACTGATCAGCATTTGCCCTTTCCACTGACATCAAAAACTCCACCCTCTCTCCCCAGGCCCCCCACCTGCCCTGGGCTGCTGGAATCCATGTGACAGCATGGTGAGATTAACGTTAAGAAACACAAAAAAGGCAGAAAACAAATAGCGCTGCTGCCATCTTATTGGTTGGCGTCCTCCTGGGATGATCTATAATCATTTCTTCAGCTTTGAAATCAGCCTCATGCTCTTTGGAGTAGTATTGAAGCTCCTGAGCCCCGGTGGGGTTTGTTTCTTCTATTGTTTGAAAGAGTTCATTCATTTTGCCATTAATTTTAATAGGGATAAGGAGGTTGCTTTTTGTTGTTGATTTTAAATTTGGGAGAGAATAAAGCAGAACAATGAAAAAAAGAGAACAAACTCTGGCTCCTAAGATTTATTTGCAGGTCAGCAGGGTTAAAATTCTTTCTGTTCTACATGCAAGAAGCTGAAAGACAAGAAATTATTGTCCTCGTTTAAAAATGCTCCAAAGCATCAGTGAAATCATTATCATCTCTGTGTGTTTACAAAGGACACACGAGTCTACACACACACATAGGCAGAAGGGTAGTTCTTTACGAATCGCATGCCACGGAAGATTTAATTAACCTTTTCACCAGGAAGCCCATTCTGCCCACGGCCTCCATTACCCCCCTCTCCGTTTTCACCCTGTGGCTCCCACACTTTGTTCCGTCCCTCTCCTTTCATTTCCCCCTCTCCTTTTTGCCCATTCTTTCATCAATGATTCTATTGTTAAATTTGCCAGCTGACATCAGAGCTACTTGCTCTTCTCCATGTCCGACAGCAGGCACCTGACTTCCAGACTTCAGATTTTGCTGTTTCTTGCTTTATTGCACCCCCTATTCCTTCTAAATTTTTAATTGAAAAATCCATATTGAGCCTGGGGTCCAAGATCAACTGAAAAGTTTGGTAGGATACCAGGGATAAAGCTTTGGATCTTTTTTTTTTTTTTTTGCCCCAGGGCATAACAATTTCTGTTACATAAATATTATATGGAAATAAAAGCAAAGGCAATCCACTACAAAAAATATCATTTGTTGAAATGGGACTAGGAAAGAATTGATTATCATAATTATCATTATAAGGTTACTATTATTATGATTTTGAGTTTTAGATATTACAAAAGACCTGGAAACACAGCAAGTGTGCTCTTCTGGAGGAGGATATCAAGATGATTTGTAGATCAGCTTTACGGGTTTTTTTTTGTTGTTTTGTTTTTGTTTTTGTTTTTTTTTATAATGTGCTCATTCCCAAGCAAACTTTCAGAAGTTATCATTTTTTTTTTTGTTGCTGATGACTTGTAGTTGTTTTTCCCACTGCATTTTCTCTAATCTTTTGTGAAAACAGAGGAAGGCTATATATTCACATAGCCCCCATCTTCTTAATGCCTGGACATGTTGGTTGCTAGGTTACAGAATGCTATGAGGGAAGTAGCGCCCATGGTGTGTATCTCTGATTAAGCAGAAATGCACAAACCTGGAAAGGAGAGTCGTCCTCTGAAATTCTATGCATTTTTGCTGAACCAAACAGAATTATTATTGCATGACAAAGTACCACTTAGCCTTATGGAACTTCCTGGCAGTTTCAGTTTAATCATTGCTGTAAAGAATCCATAAGTCTTGCTTAGTTATTACTACAAAATGGTGTAGTGGGTTTAGTTCCCTGAATCAAAACTTTGTTGTCAAGGATTTGGTCCCATTTGGATCTTTCTAGGTTATTAAAGTCCATCTCGCTAGCTACTTAAACTGAAGCGCTAATTTCAGATGCCTTGCATTCTAATAGCTTTATTAAAAAAAAAAAAAACCTTTATATTTTGTATAAACAATACTGTGTCTACAATAGAAAAATCAAGTGATCAGTATAAAAACAAAACACTACTCTTCAAATACCCTAACTTAATTAAAATAAATGGTTAGGCATTGTGGGAGGGTTAGGCAGGTATAGACTCATTCATGAAGCATTTTCTGGGTGCCGACTGGTTCTTAGGAGTCAGCAGTGATGTTACAGGAAAGGACACAGTCTCTTGGACTCTACATGGGAGAGCCAAATACTTCTCCTGTGGCAAATTTGAAGCAGAGCTTGATAGACAGCGTCTATGGGGCCCAGAGGAGGAAGCAGCCCAGCAGGCTCAGGGAACCAAGTGACTTCCAGGAACCCTGCTTTACAAGATGCAGGAGTTTCCTAGGAAAGAAGGCCAGTGATCTTTGCTGACTCTCCATGTGAATTCTCACTCCATTAACACAAAGCACCATTCTGGACAGAAGCTTTCCTGGACTTCTTTATCTAAATGGGTCCTTTGTCCTGTATTCTCTCAGCTCTTTGTTCCCCTCCTTCAGGAGGCTGGTCTCAATTTGTAATTATATATTAAACAGTATCACTTAACACTTTAATCAAGATTAATACTTTCTCCATCATTATACTCTTAGCTCCATCAAGGAAGGGACATAAGCTTGCTTTTACATTATTCCCATGGAACACACTGTGCCTTGCCATTTAATAAATGGGTATAGGGACTTGAAAATCCTGCCAGGTATGGAGGGAGCTGCCTCCCCTGCCTTCATGATGAGGGTGGTCTGGTTCATAGTTTTGTCTTTGACATTGCTAAATGAAACGAATCTTTTTGTGGTACACTGCCTTTCACAACCCTGTACCTACTATATATCTTCTATAGCTTTAGCCTTTTGTTTAGCATATATAGTGTGAGGAAGAGCCCTTTTCAGATGAATTGTTATAGAAGAAAAATACCAGTTTGTTTTTTCATGACCCCAACTACAGTGCCTGAAGTCCCCTCAAAAAAAAAAAAAATCAGAAAATCACTTATTATTGGTGGACCGAGAGGGTGAAATTTACCAAGAGCTTACCTCATATCAGTCTTTAGGCCCTCCCTTCAACTTACACCATCATGTATTTAATCTCTACTACAGCAATATGATTTAGATACCCTGTTAGGCCCATTTTACAGAAAAGATGCCAAGTTCTAGACAGGTTCAATGATATTTTCTGAGCTCACAGTGAGTAAGTGGAAGAACTAAACATCAGTCTCAGGTTAGCTTGACCCCAAAGCCATTTTCTTCCCATAAACCCCATTTCTCTTTCTGTCATCATTTACTATCTGAATATTTAGAAGTGGTTTATCTATATCAACTATTTTCAGAGTTCGAACTTGCCAGTGTGTTTCCATGCATCACGGAAATGGTGTGTCAGCAGCAAACACCAAAAGTTTTAACAATACTCATTTATTTGATTGATATTACTGAAATTCCTTATTCTCAATAGGGATAACACCAGACGAAATGTTTCAGAAGAAGTAGGAAAATTGTTTTGATGGATCAATTGTCTGGTTTGGGGTGAAATCAATGATTTGTTGCTTCTTTGAAGCAAGGGGCCCTTCTGATTAGTTCCTTTTGTCAACATATATTATCAGCATATTGAGGAGTTGCTCCTGATTCTCAGTTTGGGGACTATCAGGTGCAGGGCTGCAGCAGTTGACTAGCAGTGAATGCACTTGAGTTGAATCCAGATCCAGTCTTGTCTTCAGTAATATGATTACAGAACTTGTGAGGCAACTCAGTTCTGTCCTTCACAAGTAGGGATAAGTGACTGTTTTGTGCAGCTTCTAACATGAAAATTTGACTCTCCCAGTTTCTGATTGGGTTCTTCCCCTACTAAGAGCATGCTGCAATTGTTATAAAATATTTCAAGGTTAATTTTATCTTACTTAAATCTAGGCAGTTAATAAATTTTTTGACGTGATTTATTTTAGAACCTCTAAGAATGTGGTAACTTAATTTGCACTAAAAGCATTTAGCCTTGTGAGAGCCGCACCAAACTTGCCATTGCTAACTGCTGGAATATAGAGGGCAATTTACTAATGGGGTTCTGTGTGTAACAGTTTATGGATTACCTAGCTTTACCCCGTTTGCTCATGCAGGTACTTTTGAATATGAACTGGTCAATGTGAAATGTTGAATGGATTTTCGTTCAAGAGAATCCATTACCTATATAGGTATAAATAAATAGGCACACCCCATCCAAGTGATGATCATTCTGTGGACCAGTCACTAGTGATACAAAAGTGAGCAGAGTAACAACAACAACAGCAACAACAACAAAATCCTGTTGTGATGAAAATAATCTAGTGGGGGAAAACAATGCAATAAATGTAGAAGGATTTAGAGGCAAATGAATTCTAGGCTTAGAACCAAGGGGATGAGAGGAAGTCTGGTATATTCAAAGAAAGTGAAGAAGGGTAATGAGTCTAAAGAATCAAGAACAAAATGCTCTATGAGACTGGAAAGATGAAGCAGGAACTGGATTCTGCAGGGCAGGGTAGGGAATTCATGGTCCCCTCCCCCAACCCCCAGGAAACACCAAGAATCTGCTATGAGGTGTTATTCTGAGGATACAGAAATGAGCAAAGCTGATAAAGTCCTGGTATGACAGGTAATTAAAACTAAGCAGATAAGTATGGAAGATGTCATGTGGTGACCAAGTTATAGAGAAAACGGAATCAGATTAAGGGGAATCAGAGAGAGGGACTAGGTGGAAGAATCGCCAGTTTATAGAGAATGCTTGGTAGGGTAAGGTGGCATTTGAACAGAAATGTAAAGCAAATGGACAGTATTAAGGGTCTCAGCCTTTCTGACTCAGAGCAAGTGCTAAATCATTGAAGAGTCTCAGGCAGAGAAGAGACATGATCAGAATATCAGGCTGAAAAGACCATCCTGGCAATGAGGTGCAAAGGAGATGAGGCTAAGCAAGAGTAGGGGTGAAGGATCAGGAAGGGAGTGATCCCACTTGCCTGGGAAGAGATGAGGTGGTTCAGACCACAGAGGGCATGAGGCAGAATCTGAATAAATCTCATCATTAGACCTGGTCTTTATTCCCATGTGGTTCTGAGTGGCGGTGAGTACTGTTTTTGAAAAGAATCTGAACTAGAAAATGATTTTTAGGTATTTGTTTCCCCCTTAAGCCACTTTTCTGTTTTAGGCCTTACGTTTAAATCAAGTAATGATTTCAGGGTTTTCTAACACTTGAGGTCACTGTAAAGAATAGATATATAAAAGAGACTTTAAATATATATATAAAGTGCCACATCATAGGTAAGCTGTTGTTACTCCAGAGTGCGTAGATTGAACACTGTAATTTTTTTCAGACTACGAGATAGGCAGCTGCTTATTCTTCTAAGTGAATAGAAAGTTAACATAAGGCAATGCAAAGAAACTCACAATAAAGGCTATTTATCTTGTAATTTAGCTGTTAAATGTGATTGAATATTAATTGACTTATTAGTTGAACTCACTGAGAAAACTCCAAATTTTAGCAGTATCTAAACCCTATGACTGAATTCTGTTTAGATATGGAGCTAAGTGTTCAGTTCCATTCCCAGATCATAGGATGCTAAGTCTCTGCGCAGCGCCGCAAGAGCTCCATATTGAGCATCTTAATAATCTTCGTTGGCAGGGAGGGGAGGAAAGTACATCTCCAGGTGCACTATTCTGAAAAGTACAAGGAAAGCTCATCCCCTTCAGCTTCTTTCTGCCCAGGATGTGAATCATTCCTTTGTCCAGTGTATCCTAGTTGTATATGCTACCTGCTCATTAGTTACACAGAAGCCATATTGGCTATCAGATCTGCTTACAGTATTGCCATGTTTGTGTTAAGTGGCCCTTATGAAGTAACTTAATGCTAAGTCCCTATGTCTACTTCATTTACCTCATTTTGTGTCATCACATAGGTATTGTGTCATCTTGCATCACAGGAAGAAGGGTGGGTACAATACTGTAAGATATTTTGAGAGAGGGAGAGAGAAGAAACCGCATTCACATAACTTTGATTAGAATATGGTGTTCCAATTGGTCTATTATTGTTTATTAGTGTTAATCTGTTACTGTACCTAATTTATAAATTATGGCATATCATAGGTATTTATGTATAGGAAAAAAGTAGTATAAACAGGGTTTTCTACTAGCCATATTTCCATGCATCAACTAAGGGAGCTGGAACTCACCCTTCACTGTTAAGGGAGCAAGGATACTATATTTCCTGTGGTAAAAGCGGCTCAGACTCACTTAAAACAAAGAACAACAAATAAACAAACACATAATGGGATTCTACATAGATCACATGGATGCATTTGAATTAAATATTTCCAATTTGATATGAAAAAAATGTATAGTTCTCATCTGCAGTATATTAGTTTGCTTCTAACCGGGGTTGTATCTTTGATGTGTGGATTTTAATGGTGTTTAAAAAACAAACAAGAAACATTTCATTCCTTGGCTTTTTCCATGAATGTTCTTCTGACTCTTTCTGCCCACTTATTAAAATAAACATTTTGGACAGATTTGGTTTATTAGCTTTGTGGCAAGATTATATTCCATGGATATCTGACCTTTGTTAATCATTGTGTGGCCCAAATGAAATAAAGCACACACATTGAAGCAGTGAATAAGATTTGGGGTTAGCAAGTTTGATGGAATCACAACCAGTAATTTTAAAATGTGACTGAATTCTTCCCACAATTAAAATCTTTCATTATGCTACTTCAAAGCTAATTTCTTTCTTGTTTTTCTGAATAGTTGCTTCCATTAATCTCACTCTAGGTAATGATGGTAATGATACAATTATATGTAATCATTGCCTGACTTCAATATGCAACACATCAGTCCCTTTGTGTCATGATTGTACAGCTCTCTGCAATCCTTGGATTTGGAAAATTTCCATCATATTATGCCAAGATCAGATTCAGAAGTCTCTGACATTTTGCATAACATCAGTCAATCGGGTGTTCCAACTGTCCCTTGTAGTGGTTGGGCAAACTCATCCATCTGGTTGGTGCCAGCTGAAGCTAGGGATGAAAGCAAGAAGCAGCTAAGCAGGGATTGTGCTTTACTGAGTTTCCAAAGCATCTGAAATATTCAGAAAAAAAATTACAAACAAAATCTTTTTAAAAGGCCTTCAAGTGTACAGGTGGCTAATCTGCTTATACCACTAATGACACAAATTATAATCTAAGAGAATTTATTAAGTTTTTATGCCAAGTGAATATTTCTGAAATTCAAATCCACTTTCCTAACATTTATCACTAATTTTACTAGTGATTATCATTCAGTATTCATCTGTTCCTCAAAGTAAGGACAGGTAGATGTATGCCTCTAATTCTTTTTTTCCCCACTATTTAGATATGATTTTATTTCTTATGTTTATAAGACAGATTTTTCTGCCAAACATATGCCCATTCCACTTAATTCAGTCAATATATAGGGTACTGTGTTTATGTTCTGATACAATAGAATGAGACACGTCCATGCCTTCTGACAATGCACTAATAAACTAAATGTGTAGATTTAAGTTGTTAGCTCATCTATTATCCTATGATTAAGTTTTTCTTTTCTTTTGTTACCCTCTCAGAATATATATGAGGGATTTCTTGCCCTCTAGTGAATATTCACAATTTATAAGTTGACACTTGCCTATAAATTTGATTTTTTGATAATTTTTTAAAAGGATCTATTAAGACAAGAATATGATATGGATTTCTGTGGGTGGGATGATAGTCGCATTGACGCCCAAATCCAAAATGAGTTTTTTAAAAAATCTTTCTATCACTCTATCTTCCCTCCATATAATTCTAAAACAAACCTTTTAATCTGTTCATATTACCTACCTAATTAACATCTAATAGCTTTTAAAGTACGTCAAATTTAAGTTGGTCTTCCCTCTCACGTCTATCTGAGTCTTATTTAAATCTCTAAATAAATGCTAGCATTTATCAATGGCTCCAATTAAAACTCGGGACCAGACAATGAGAGCTCTTGTGCTTCCTCTTGTGATTTCCTTTCCACCATGGCCATCAGTGACCAAGAATCGGGACATCTAAAACACACCGCAGCCATCTTCCCACCCCTAACCTCTTTTGAAAACATAATTTATATTGTGCCTTTTGCTGCTGAAAATCTAGGGTAATATCTAAACACCTTCAGTTGTGTTCAGAGCTCAATGTGGTATGTGGTATGCCCTGTCTTCCTCCCCAGATCATCATTCCCTGCCTCACTCCTAACTACTCTTTTCCCTTTTCCTTACTATTCTTGCTATATCTTTTTTTGAGTGTCTTTCTTTGAACACCCCAAGGTGGTTCTTGCCTGAACTGTCTTTGCACTCATGTTCCTTCCAAATGAAATGCCCATCTCCTAATCCTCAGAGAGAGGCCTGTTCTGACCCTTTGTCACCTTCTATCATGCCACCTTGTTTTAGTTCATTCAGGCTGACCTAACGAAACTCCTGAGTGGCAAGTCACTCCTCCCCACAGATGTAGAAGAAATGCGATTTCAGAACTCTAGGGGAAGTATGTTAGAGATAAACATGGAGAGAGACAGGGAGTGAGAGGAGACAGAGCACTAACGCACACATGGACATACTTACTGTCTCAATCCATTCTGTCTTCTCTAACCAAGTACCTTAAACTTATGTTTGACAGAAATAGATTTCTCATAGTCCTGGGAAGTCCAAGACCAAATTTCAACCTCTGGTGAAGATATACATACTTGTTCATAAAATGCATCTTCTTGCTGTGTTCTCCAATGGTTGAAGGGACAAGTCAGCAATTTGGGGGTTCCACCTCCATACACTAACTACTTCCCAAAACCTTACCTCATAAAACCAACTTATTGGTGATTAGGTTTCCACCTATGAATTTGGGAAGGGCGGAGTGAACATTCAGATCATTGCACATTTTATGTTCATTTTTTGGGGAGAGTTTCAATATTTTTCTGCTTCATTGATTTACTTATGTGCTCTCTAAACTTAAATGTAAGTTGCATGAGAGCAAGGGTGGTCTCTCAGTTTATTACTTATAACTGGTTCTTAGACATGTGGCATATAGTATGAATCTGGTAAGTGCTTGATGAATCAATGGATGAGCACATGAAGTACAAGACCCTGAAGACATAGTTAATAGCTGCATATAATGAATGCTATAAGTTGGAAAAGCAACTGATCAAAATAAAACTTCCCTTCCAACAGATCCATCAGCTTCATGATAAAGGAAGTCCTAGAACTACTAGAATAATAGTGTTTGATTTCTCCACCCTCCTACCTCTCTTTCTTCCTTTCTCTGACCTTCATTTCTTCATTCCTTTCATTCCTTAACTATTTGCTGTTTTTGTACCATTTTCACATCGTGATCTGGCAAGGAGGAAAGGTGAGGAGTTTTCAAAGGCTGCACTCACACTCCCAGGGCTCCCACTTCAGAGATGAAATATGCTATGTACATGAATAGCTATTAAAAAGAGGAAAATGATTCATTCTATCAGGAAGCTCTGATATGGAGTAGACACAGTCCAAGCCTTCTCCATGAGGGATGATAAATAGTTCTTGTATCAGCATTCACCCCGGAGGAAATTTGGCCTTCATCCAAAGGAATATAGGCCCACTCTGTCCCACCCCAAGGGTCTCATGTCATCACTGCCAATGTAATATAATTCAGCTATTGCTCAAAAGTTAGGAATCTTACTCTTGTTGCCACCTCTGGAATTTTTCATGTCTTTAAGAATACGATGATGTTGGATGCTAATCTCTTCATGTCCTTCTTTTCTAATGGTCAGGCTGTTCTCACTCCTCTGAGGTTGTCAGGTTGGCTGGCAACATCTCACCTTGGCGACATCTCCTCATGGGTGGGAGCATCATAGAGAATTTTCCTGCAGTTCAGCACAGTGTTTCACACTGCCGACCTCTGTTCTAGCTGGACTCTACACCACTGCCTACAGCACATCACATCTCAGTTTTAAAAGGATTTTTCTACTTGGAAGCACTGCTCATTTCCCTTTTATTTTCAAAGAAGCTTAATAGTAGCTGGTCACGTTGAGTTAGTCCAAATGGGGTTTTCAGGATGAGGTGATGTTTTGGGGTATTCGCACTTCCCAAAAACAGTATCCAAAACCCACACACAGATAATTTAAGACCCCAGAGGAAAATCTTATTGCAGTCCATTAGGTCAGCTAATTATCACCACAGGTCAACTTTCACTATTTCCTGCAAGCTGTGCAGAAGTTTCAGATCAATTGAGCATGATCTGTGAGCTCCTTGGCACATCACTCTAAGAATGCGAGTCCATGTGAGGTGGATTTAAGAAGGATGGAGATGAATCAACTTCTGTCCCAGGCAGAGGATGAAGCACTAACCCTCATGGGGAACTTCCCTTGGTTATATTTTTGCCAGTCTTTCTGCTCAGTTTTTCTCTTGAGAGAATGAGAGTTTGAGCTAGTAGGTGGCATCTGACGCAGTGTCATTCTGGTCACACTCACCACATGGATCACCTTGCCCCTCTGTACCAAGTTCATATGAGATTCTTTCCTGGGTGGTTGCTTTTCCTCCAGGGTGACCACTGTCTTCTTTCACTCTCCTTAACTATTGAATGCAATTAATTTAGCCAAGGTTTGGGACACACATCTCCAGACCCCAGCCCAACAAATTTTCTTTTTCAAATGAATGTGCTGTAGTTCAAATCTATCCTTAAAAAGTGATTATAATGAAGACTTCCATTTAATCTAATTTGCTCAAACAATATATAGGCAGCTTCAATTTCTCTCTTGAAAAATGAACTAAATATTTTTTTAAAGTATATGGATGCTTTTGCAATTTAATTTAGGCATCAATATACATAAAACTTTGAAATGTATCCTGAGACTTTTTTCTTAATACCATGGACTTTTAGCAAGCCGTCTAAAAATATTTTCAACAAAATAATTTTTGAAAACTCAAAAGTCAAATATTGCTACTAAAATGTTTTCTGGAATTGGCAATGGCACCTAGAATTTTAAATAACTTTAGAATTCAAGAGTGTACAGGAACAGTGGATGCACCCAGAGGCCCAGTGTTGACACATATGAACACTCAAGAGAAGCCAGATAAATCAGAACAGAAAAGGATATTGCACTCAAAGAAAGATGAGAAATAACAACAACAACAAAATCCAGAGAATGCTTGTTTTATTTTCATGACTTTTTACTTGTCTTTATTCTTTCTCTAGCTTTTCTGATTCATGTCTGACTCAGGGATGTTTAAGGATCCATTGAAATCTGATGGGTCTAAATTGCCTACCATTTCCTTTAGAGCTCTGTTAGATGTGGCCAACCCTGGAGGCTTTGTTTGATAAGAGGTTTCTAAAAATATTTAGTGTTTTTTTGTTTTTGTTTTTTGCATAGTGGATGATTTATAATGAATTTTTGCCCTGAGATGAACATAGTTTTAATGCTTCCTAGAGAAATATTTAGTGAAGAGAGAAGTATAATAGGCACATCTAGTGTGAGACTCATGACTGAAGCACTTCATTGTTATTTTCCCACAACACGGAAAAGCAAATAGCAATATCTTCATTTTATGGATGTGAAAATGGAATCCCAGAGTGATTACAGTTTGACTTCCCCAGGTATGTCAGCCTCTAAAGCCCATTTTTTTCTAAGACAATAGACTGTTTAAAGTGTTCTATCTAAAGTACATTGCAGAAGTAATAGTAGCTCCTTTTGTGTATTTATGAAAAGATATGGCATATTTAACATTCCCATTGCTAAGCTTCTCCACTAAGCAACAGTAACTTATTAATCTTCCTCAATAAATCCTAAGTACAGAAAAGATTACGGCACTGTGCATTTATTTTGATTAAAATAATTTATGTAAATTTTAATTCACATTAGGCTCAGCTTTAAGCACCTAGAATATTAATTCAGAAACTAGTCTTATTATTCCAGATTCAAATGCAGAGTTTTGGCCAAGGACATTCAAGTAAACATTTTATCTTTATTAGCCATCAATTGAGAAGCATTTATGGAGTGCCTTCCAAACATTCGGAAGGAGCCTGTACCTGAAGGAAATTGCCATCTGTTGGGGCAATATGACTAAATCACATGAAGTAATGTGAGGGAAAAAAAGGCAATTATTATAGAAATTCAAGGAAGCCAAAGGTGATGGGGAACACCAGCATTTAAGGAAAAGTTCAAGGAAGACATTCGTTTTGGGTCATCTTCAAAAAATAGGGAAGTTTTGGGGCTGTGGCTCAGTGGTAGCACAGTTGCCTGGCATGTGTGAGGCACTGGGTTTGATTCTCAGCACCACATATAAATAAATACATAAAATAGAGGTGTATCAACAATTAAAAAATTTTAAAAAATAGGGAAGTTTGGGGGATATGGAGAAGAATAGGGGATCATAGTACAAAGGTTTATATTAAGAAATTGTAAGTGAGGTTGAGTAAACTGATAAAATCCCAGAGAATGCTTGTGTGTTATTAGTCTCTCTTCCTTCACAGACTGAAATCTAAATAAAGCTAGGACCTGTGTCCTTTCCTCACTTCATATCCTTAGGAATGTTGTAAGGACTTATTAAATACAGTGCGGCTCTTCACTAGGAGATGATCACTGATGAGTCCAGATTTGATGTGAGAGGGAATGGAAAATATAAGTTAGAATATACAAAAGCAGATATCTACCTGATTTCAGTTAGTAAATACCTGTTGACATTATTGGTAACAATTTGCTGA
Organism: Ictidomys tridecemlineatus; assembly: GCF_052094955.1. Taxonomy (NCBI): domain Eukaryota; kingdom Metazoa; phylum Chordata; class Mammalia; order Rodentia; family Sciuridae; genus Ictidomys; species Ictidomys tridecemlineatus. Next base: position 21,341,886 of record NC_135489.1, on the reverse strand, counting down.
AAAGATTCTCTTAATTTGGTTAAAAGTTAATTCTATCACTTAAGTATAAGTAATCATGGAAATGTGAGTAGAAGGGGTAGTGATGGGATAATGCAAAATTATCCTTCTCCTTTAGCTTCTGATTTCTCCATTGTAGATTATCTTTTTAGAATCAGATAAATGTTAATGAATGGTTTGCATTTGTACTCCTCAGCTTGCTTCCATGAGAGTGAAGTCAAGTCTATGTCATCTAGAAGCAAAAAGTTCTGAGTGGAAAGTATGCTAAAGATAAATGTGATATATTGATTCACTCTGTCAGTTAGTCATTGTGGTAACTGGCCTCCAAGATGATGCACAGTGACCTCTACCTCCTGGTATTTACACCTTTGTATAAGTCCCTCCTGCTGTGTGCCAGCTGGACTTTATATCTCAATTCTAATGAATAGAATAAGGCAGAAAGTTGTGGTGCAGGGCTTGGGGACTAGGTCATGAAAATCAATGTAGCAGTAATTGCTCTCATGTGAATATCCCAGAGAAAGGCCCATGTGGCAAGAAACTGAGGCTTCCCAAGAGGTGAGGGAGCTGAGATGCAGATCTGGAAGCCTAGTCAAGACTTCCAAAGGCCATAGCCTAAACAGAGCTTGACTGTAGTCCCATGAAGGACCATGAGTCTGGAGTACTGAGCCAAGCTGGGCACAGATTCCTGATCCTCAAGCACCCACCGTGTGAGATAACAGCAGTTTCTTGTTTAAAGTCAGTCAATATACCTGAGAACACCACGGGAAAGGCACTGAGGACTGAGCACTGTGAGATCAGATTTAATTCCTGTCCTAAAAGAACTCAAAGGGGATTGCATAAAATAAGTGATGGACAAATACCTACCATAAAAGGCTGTAGGAATGGGGCTGCAGAAACAGGAAGCTTTATAGCATAAGAGACTCTCAAGGTGGTTATTGAAGGATGAACATGCTTTGCATGCATAAAATGGTTGAGGATACCTCATATAAACTTTTTTACTTTATGGCAAAATTGAAAAAAAAATCAAGAAATGGAACAGTTGAAAATCAAGGTACTAATTATATGACAACAAAGTGCATTTGCTTTATGGCTTTAGCAGTATTTTCACATATGGTAATTAATTTGATCCATACATGTGATGTGGGCAAAGAGGTCAGCGTGAGCCCCATTTTATTAGTAGGAAAGCTGATGCTCTGTGGGACTCAGTGATATGCCTCATCACTCAGTGTTAAGTGGACAACCAGCTTCTGCTCTGTGACAACAAGGACACTGTATAAATCAATGCATGCAATGAAAGGACTTCAATTAATAAAATAAAAGTGCTAGAAGGGGTTGGGAAGAGTGAAACAGCTTTGGAGGAAGTTTTGAAAACAGAAATCTATGGTATAAATGTGTGTTATCCAGAAAGTCTAGTGTTATCTCCCAAGAGACTCCTCAGGAGGTAGATGTACTAACAACTGAAGTCAGGTCCCCAGCTTCGTAAGCCCTCAAACTGACTTCATCAGCATGTAGGTGGATCTGTCTCTCCAGGGAATACTGGCATTAGCAGTGTGTACAGACTTATTAACTTGTAATAAGAAATGTCACTGCCATGTCCCCAAGAATACTTTCAGGCCAGACTAGTTAACTCATTCCCTGTAAGTAGACATTCAAAGGAGGCCGCTTTATTACAAAACAAAAACAAAAACAAAAACAACCCAAAACCAACCAAACAAACAAACAACAAAACAAAACAAAACAAAAACAAAAAACAAGGGTTGGGATTGAAGCTTAGTGATAGAGCACTTGTCCAGCATATGTGAGGCACTGGGTTTGATTCTCAGCATCATATATAAGTAAATAAATAAATGAAACAATGGTCCATGAACAAATAAGAAAATTAAAAAAAAAATAAAATAAAAACTGCTGCTACCTGTGGGCTCAAATATGAAAGAGATGGTTAGAAGGATTTCTTGCCTGAGAGGTGGGGTGGGGTGGGGAGACTGAGGCATTCTTTCCTGTGATCGGGGACCACCTTGCCAGGTCATCAGTCTCCTGGCCAAGACTCACTCGTTCCTCTAGATAATGGTACTTCTGTGAACCATTGTGGTAGTTTCCTAGGGCTACTGGAATAAGGTACCCAAAACTGGTGGCTCAAAAAGCAGCAGATGTTTTCCTCTCGGAGTTCTGGAAGTTAGATGTCAGCAGGGCCACACTCCCTCTGAAGAATCTAGGGAAGACTCTCTCTTCCCTCTGTAGTTGGGTAACACCTACAAATCGTTGGCCTTCCTCAGCTTGTAACTGCTTCTATCAGATCTCTGAATCAATCTTCCAGCACCTCTTCCCTCTTCCAGCATCCTCTCTTCTTCAAAAAGGACACCAGTCTCAGACTAAGGCCCACTCTAATCCAGCATGACTTGTTCCTAACTTGGACACATCCGCAAAACACCTCTTTCTTTACATTCACAGATACCACAGATTAGGATTCCTTTTCATCCATACTCCAGGGTGGATTCTGTCTGCATTTGAGTTAATTTGACCTGAGAGCCTTTCTGCCCCTTTAAAGTATCTTTGCTTGTAACTGACCTGACATTTTCCATCAAGTACTTCAGGGAGAAGGAGAGTAGGAGAGGTCATAAGAGTCTCCCCCTAAATCACTTGGTTATTATTATTTATTTTTATTTCCAGATAGCAAATCTTCTCTCTGTTGCTAAAGGTGCAGTTGGAAAGTTGCTGCAATTGTTGTTCTGCTAAGAATCCAATAGTAGTAAAGGGAGTTTGCAGGAATGGACTGTGGTCTGAGAAGCAAGTCATGCCAGGGGAACTGGGGAGGAGGGTATGAGCCAACCCCACCCTCATGCATACAAACCCAGAGCAGTGAGAGTATTCTTTATTTTTCATTCATATGTCAAATGTGAACTAAAGTATGTTTGCTAAGTATTGAACTTTTTCTGTGTAATGTTAAGTTGCTGCAAATAAAACTTCAAGAGAAATTCCCTGGCCTTCCATTGTAACCAGACCAGCTCCTTATCCATCCCAGAACACTTCTATTGTTAGATCCTGCGTACCAGGCTTATTTGTGACTCTATTTTAGAAGCCATGTTCATTTACCACAATTCTAAGTTGCTGATGAAAAGGTACTTAGAATCATACCACACACCTTTTCAAGTGAGAAAGTCAGATAGTAGCAAGTATAAAATAATAAAAGTATAAGACCAGGGACCAGAAATGATAAGTGTGGTTGAAGAAAAGAAGCATCCATTAGGAATAAAAGTGGCATTTTAGAAAGAGCGTCTGCAGTCTAGAGGTGAGAAGAAACTTTGCTACTCCTGTGAGTTGTAACTTTGTACAAGTGGCTTGCCCTCTCTCCTCAACCTTATTTTCTGTAAAAGGAAGCTATTAATGAGCATATGGATGGTGGGTGGTGAAAATAAGATTTACTATGTTTAGAAAGGGAAATTGCAGCCCAGGCAGGAGGCAACTTGAAAGAACCCTGAAGTGTTGGATTAGAGTTTGAGACATTAGCGTGAACTTTTGATTAGTTTAATATAAAGACAGGTTCAGAGATGTAAATAAATGTGTGGGAACATACAGATTGCAATGCATACATGCATGTCCCAGCTCTGTACGTTAAGAGGAACTAGAAGAGACAATAGACCAGTTCCAACAAGTACTTCCTGTGCTTCACTCTTGGCTCCTAAGTACTATTCTCCAATGAAAGGAACCATGGCTCCTTGCACAAATGGCTCCCTGATAACTGGAGCAGGTGAACCAAGCATCTCATACTCCCAGAAAGCCAGGAGTTGCTCAAAGGAAACAGAAAAACAAAAGATGTCAGAGCAACACTGGACACATTATGGAAGTGCTCTCAGCTCTCAGAGCTGAAACCAATTTGAGGAACAAAATTAATAGTGTAGAATTTGATTATAACCCATAGTATTCCATATATATATGGAATACTATGGGTTATACACACACACACACACACACACACACACACACACACACATATGGTCTGAGAAGAAAATTCATGCCAGGAGATCTGAGGAGGAATATATATAAAATATGTGTGTGCACATGTATTAGTAATACTGAGATAAACAAATGAATATTAATAAATGGAGAAGGTTTAAACTTTATCTGCAGAAAACCCTGATACAATTTGCAAAGGAGAAAAATAGAACTTTTCAGTCAGTACTACTGGAAGCTATCAGTTTTGTCCAGTGATCAAGTTTGATATCATCATAAGTTGTGTTAGCAGCATGTAACCCTCTCTTTATATGAAGTGATGATGAGGACATTTCACCTCTGTGGTATTCTCCCCAACCTGTATCTCCAGCCTAACAATGAGGAAAAAAATAGACAAATACAACCAAGAGACATTTTACAAAATCTGACTAGTACTCCTCAAAGGGAAGACTGGGAAACTGTCACTAGATAGTGCAAAGGGCACACGATAACTAGATATGATGTGGGAAAGGGCCATTAATACAAAAATTGGTAAAATTCAAATAAAATTTAGAGTTTAATTGATAGAAAAGAAGGATAAAATTTTTTAAAAAGGAGAGAAAATAATTGGACCAGCTATAGTGATACAGTGATATCTTAAAGGAGGTGATGAACTCTAGGACTCAGTGTTATTCTCTCCATTTTTCTTTATTTTAAAAGTGCTTCTTTCTAAGTGTTTTCTTTGCATTCTTACAGAGATAAGAAATTGTATCAGGGCTTACTGCAGATAAAAGAACCCTAGACAGCAAACAGCCAATTATGCTGAGAAAGAGAGAAGGCAGAGCTGAGTAACAAAGCCCAGTATTTGCAGATAATAACCCATGTATGTGAACATCTATATAATTATGAAGACATCAATGTCCTAGCTCTCTCCCCATTGAGTTGTGACTCTTAGGGGAAGCCCATTCTAGTCCTAGGTGTCAATCGGCTTGTGACCTTGGGCAAGTCACATTACTATAACTCAAATTTATTTATGTGTAAAATGAAGAATTTGATTAAAATTACCTAAGGTTTCAATTGTAACATATAATTTTACTGGCTCTCTATCGTGTACAAATGGTAGAAATCTCAAGAAGTGGGAGAGGATGCCATGCCTAGGGCTCCACAGTGACACCTGCTGGGAGAACCAAGGATTATCTCCCTGGGAAATGGATTTGGGGTGAGAGGAAACCCATTTAGACTCAGTTTGGACATCAGCCGTAAACTTGGATAAAGTGAGTTTACCTCTTTTTTCAAGCATTACCTAGCATAGCTCTGACACTGCTAAAAATTAACCATGACAATTTAAGCAACTTACTTAACCTCTATGGGACTCAATTTCTTCAGTTACAAAATGGAGATTAAAAATAATTACTTTGCATTGTTATGAAGATGAATGGAGCACATACAATTCCATGGTTGCAATTTGTTCTGTAATTTTTCATCTGGTGGATGATGATTGGACTTTTCTGACCTCCCGATACCCATCAAGTATTAAATGACAGTGGACCCTTCATGTTAGATGTTAGAGAGGGTCAAGGAACAGGTTCCTGGACACTCATATCTTTGAAATATACCTGAATTATGTCAACAGGATATATTTACTTTGTCCTAATATGAACTTAAAGGATTTGGGGAGATGGTATTAAGGTAGTCGTTGGCTGGACATGATTTATGGTTATGTTCATAAATCAGCAACTTGAGTCTTTTCTCCTGGGGGTACCAAAGCATCAAGGGATAAAAACACAGTTGTGGCTATGGCTGTGATTTAATGAGCACCTTGGTGGAAGATTGATAACTTGGGACTATTTTGAACATGTGTGGCTTTGTATTAAATAGGTTTTTCAAGAAATTTCCTCTTCAGCCAAGGCTGTGCATTGGCATGTGTTCTTATTTTATTGTAAATTAGATTTTCAATTATAAGCTGCTCAATCCTTCCTTCTGTACATCTGCCCCACTCTTTGTGGCCACAGAGAGGCAAGGATCAGCTGCAAGGTGCCCCTGGGGCTCAGGCTTCTGGCAGAACAAGGAATCCCAAGAAGGCTCTGACACTATTTACATATTAAAATATATATATTTGAAAAGGGAATGAAAAATGGGCTTCCATTGCTGGGACTTGAGTCAGAAAATATTCCCAGACACACTTGGCTTCTCATGCCTCTCCATGTAATGCTGGGGTTTGTAACTCCTGTTAACAGTTGGATTTATTTTTTATCTAGTTTTTTCATGTAATACTTATTGGGACATTTGATACTCACCAGGCATTGCTATAGACCCCTCACATAGGGGGAAACCGAGGCACAGAGAGGTTTGATTTGCTCAAGTTGGTGACCAAGATAAGAGCCCTTCCGTGGTCCTCCAGTCCCCAGGTAGATAGCCCAACCCACATCATCATCAGCTGGAAATCCATTATTATTGGAACAGTCCTGTAACTATTGTTTATAACATAGTAAACTTCCTGGTTTTTAGTTCACATGTGTTTGTTGTGTTTGTTGTCTTTTAGTCAGAAGTTCTAAATCCTCAATTCAAAAATTATAACTTAAATGTTTGTAGTAAAAAGAATACTTAAAGAAACTTTGTGTCTCAGTGAAAATATTCTGAGTTTCCCAGAGGTTTTGACTGAGATCAAAATTTTGTGGAGCAGAGTTGTTAAGAACCTCTATCATATAGAGAGTAAAGCCAGACTCCTCCGACTTCCAGGAAACCTCACAAGCTGCTGCAAATTGTCTTTTTCATGTTCCTTGCTTCTCTAACCCAAGCCTACTTATCTGTTTAGTTAACTACCAAAGCTGTCGTTGCAGGTCTTGCTCCCATTCCTACACGTATGTAATTGAAAGCTGGAGAATCTAATTCTGGAAACATTTTCCCCATGCATCTCTGACACAATCACCCATGAGTAGTTGTTTGAGAATTCCACCAGACCCATGTCTATGCTCTTCTGTGGCTTCATTTCAAGGTCCTCATAATTTATATATTAGCATTGCACCTGATCATATCTCACAAAATACTACATTTATGTCAAGACCCAGGTTAAATGTTCCCTGTCACTCATGAAGCATTAGCTGATTTTTTTTTTCCACTGCAATTCTTTCTATTTCACCCTCTTAGAAAACATTTGGGTCTTTCTATCTACTTTTAGCACTTCTCTGTGTCTCATTCCCTCAATAGAGAAGATGTGGATCTAGTCCCTAAAGTCACACTGAGCACACATTTCTTAGGACAGGATTGTAGAGCATTGAATCTCATTGTGCGGGTAACTTCAGAACACAAGAGACTTATGTTATTTCATTCTGGAGATGGGAACAAGACAGGTCTTCCTGTTTCACCTTGATCATAGAGTCCAGGGCTATGCATTTGGTTCTATTGCATTCTGCCAGATGTCCTGCTGGACAGCCTGATTTTGGGTTGAAGAGGAGAAGTAAAGGAAAAGGAACCCCTCATAATCACAAAGGAATTCTCCAGGCAGTTGTCTTGTATCAACAGTGCAACAGCAAATCTTCAAAGTTCCGTGTGATCCCATCTCTTTAACCTTAATTAGGTATACTTGTATAACTTTAAGGATATTTCACACTTCAAAGACCATGTCCATTAAATCCCAACAATTATTTTAACTCATATATGTGAACATACTTTTGTATTTGAATTTATCATAAAATAGCTGTTTTTTGTTTTTGTTTGAGTTTTCATCCAAAAGTATCTTCATGTTATCGCAGACTCATTCATTCAATGTCCAGAATAAGAACTTTGAGTGTGGGGTTTAAAGAGAGTTAGATAGATAAAGTGCATTGTTAAATAAAGAAATTGCGAATGCTATACTTCTAAACATAAAATTTAATATGGAATGTAATCATTTATCCAAGAGATTCCATTGAAGAACAGCTGTTTAAGCCTTCTGGAAGACATTTTTGGAAGTATGATTGAGAATCTATTTTGGATATAACAGGCACCTTCTTATATTTTCCTGTATTTTTCTTCATTATCATTAAAGGGTATCATCTGCTCTTCATTTTGTGTTTTAATTCGAATTCACACTCTTACAATAAGGTCACCTATCTTGGCACTGGGAAATTGAATCTAATTTTGGAGTAAAGAGAGAAATCAAGATGTAGCTACCACTCATCAGGTTTAAGACCTGTGTTGAATTGAGTATCTTGCATTCTGTCACTTCTACTGCCAAGAAGCAATTCCTGGTGTTGAATGAAACCCTCGGGGAGTAATACAGCATTTCAAAATCAAAGCCCAAGATCAGCTGAGAGGAAGGAGGTAACCCTGAGCAACAACCAAGTCATGAGTGGCTTTGAATAATCTGAAAGGCCCAACATTTTTGCTTGATCAAAAAATGGTTATCTTCTTGAAAATTATTTACTGTGATTCTCTTTCCTCCTTTAGCTTTGGGAAGAATATTAGTTTACTTCAGCCTCATTAAATAATGTATCTGCTTCAGAGCTGAACTACTTCAAATAAATAATACCTATTGCTTTCAGGGAGAGGGAAGTAATGAGATTTTTCTCCTTTCTCCACTTCCTCCTCCTGCTCCTTTCTCCCCCTTCCCTGGCCCTCAGAGTCAATGAGAATCCTAACTCTCTCTATATACCTGATCATCTGATGATTGTAGATGGAATTGGTCCTGTTTTATAACCCCGGTAGCAATTCCAGTTCCATATTTTCTATATCAACTATATGTTAGATAAGGGTCCTAAAAAGAGTACTTTTAAAAGGCAGAATTTCCAGGGCATAAGAAACCTCCAGAGTGGCATTACCATCTTTTAGGATGGGATCAAATCATGTAGAATCAAGTTACATGTGCTTAGATAAATGAATAACTAACTGAGTGAACATGTGGGCTCTTCCCTAAGGATTAACTTTAAAAGGAAAGTAAATGTACAGAATTAAAACACAGTGTTAGTAAGATCCTCAGTATATATGGGTCCAGGAAATAACAATTCCCAAACTTTAGGGGTGGTAGGAAGGGAAGGGTGTAAGGTTTTTATTCTTTTGGAAGGATGCTAGAGACTGAGCGCAGGGCGTTATGTAAGCTAGGCAAGCCTTCTACCACTGAGCTAGATCCACAGTCCAGGGTGTGAGATTTATAGGCTAACTTTATAATTTACTATCTCAGAGCTCTTGGCATGCAAGCCAACTGGAACCATCCCATAAGACACTGCCTCTCAGCTAACTTATGTGGTCTTCAGGTCAAGGATGGCTCATGTGTGTGGGGGGGGTTCATGCTTCAGTATCTCAAATGACCATGAATAGGGCCATGGCACCCAAGGAGTTTGCTCAGCACTTTGCCCTGAGACAACAGAGGAAGACTGTCTGGATCAGTGTCCCTCCTGCTCCAGATGTGACTGTGATGGTGGGAATGATGACAAGTCAGATGGTATCACTATAATTATCCAAGTGACTTTAGGAAGAAGAAATTTAAAATCACTGTTAGTCATCTCCAGATGTTTTGATCAATCTGTGGTTCGGGGGAAACGACAAATGAGATGCAGCCTGTTTGTTGGCAAATTCTTCCAAACCCTGTGCTCACATTCAGTGTCTGAGGGATGGGACAGTAGAAAGCCCCTAAGGTTTATGGTCCTATTGGAGCAACTAGCATATTATTACTTTTTTCCTCTCAATTGGAAATCAGTAAACATGAAGTCTATTGCCACATTCTCAACTTTGTTCTTTCCCAATGCTTAGCAACAGCTTCATTGAAATAGCATTCATATCCCATACAAGGAATCCATCAGTCATATACAATCCACTGTGGATTTTTGTTTGTTTGTTTATTTGTTTTGTTTACTCACAAAGTTGTGTGCATTTTGTTGATTGAAATGTCTACATTATTGCAGATAAATCTGTGAGTCTGGGTTTCCTCATGTATAAATTAAGAGTATAGCAATATATTCTTTAGGTTTCTTTTCAGTGGTCTGTTTATGTAAAAAAGAACACACATCATCAAACATACCATTTTGAAAGAGCTTTATTCTCTCTCTTACACACGCACACACACACACACATACATATGCACATACACCACTGTTCCATGACCTCTAACTCAAATTTTCCTTTTCGTTCCAGTGAAGTCTTACATTGTTCCTGTCTACCTGCAGTTTACCCCCCAGAACCCCTTCTCATGAATATCTGCTAGATTCATTCTGCCTTGACAAAGGCTGCCTTCGAGATACAGACTGAGATAATAGTTTCACAGGTATATTTTATCCCCGAGTAAGACTATAAACTGTGTCTGTCTCTTCCACACATCAATTGCCACTTGTACTCAGTGGATATTTGTCAAGTCTCTTATGTACAATTACCCACAAATAGACTTAGTATCTTAAAATGTAGACAAATTCTTCCTGTGCCAACTGCCAGTCAGCTTATAAAGGCTCAAATATTTTGAAAATAAAAGCAATCAGGAGTTTCCAGGGCAGAGAGTGATTGTTGTAATAGCAGCTGTGTACCTTAAAGCACAGTCATTAGTGCCCCGAGTGTCGCACGGCAGTGGCTGACTTGCATTGCAAGTGCACAATTACATATGGCTCTCCAGTGGGAGTTAATAATTAAACCTGAAGGAAGGTCTGTATAACAAACATATTATCATGGTAAATTTTACTGACTGTGGTTGATTGTATCTATGGTAGCCTCTGATCAATGACTAATACTGTTTGGGAGATACTCTAGTTAAGCAACATATGGTGACGTCTGATAAGGACTTATCTAATATAATAGACAGCCGAAATCCATTTTTCAATACAATCAGGTACCTTTATATTGTATTAGAAACATTTGCAACTGTTTTTATTGAGCCTGTGATAATATAGCTATAAATTTCTTTTTTTTTTTCCTTTTTTTTTAATTTAACAAGGTATAGGATCATTATTGATATCCTAGTTGTAGTAGCCATAATACTGAAATGTTTACCTATCCAAAAAGTTGGAAATAACCCTGGGAAAAAGCTTGCGTTCTCATGAACTGTACCAAAAGGCCAGCGCATGGAGTTTGCTTCCCCTGAGCTCTCTAGGACAATTATCAGCATACAGAAATACACACAGGAGCTATGGGAGTCTCCTTCCCCTACCATTCGACAGTATCATCAAAATGCAGGTGCTGTAAACCATGAGAATATGAAATGCGACAACAAGAATATTTCTATGCCAGGTTTCATGTTTTCTTTTAGAAAGGGGCAAAAGAGTTAATACCCATAAAATATCCCTGAGACTCTTGTCCTTTTAGGCCTCGTCATTTACATACAATGAAACCAGTGCCCATCTGAATGTCTGCTCTTTCTTCTTTTTTTTTTTTTTCCAGTTTCCAGGAGACATGGAATTCCTGGCTCATCTTTATCGTGTTGAATCTTTATTACTTTTTCCTGATCCCTATTCTTCCAGCTCAGTGAATCTTCCTTCTTTCTTCGAGGTCCCTGCTCGGCTGTCATACACCTTTCAACTCTATTTGCGATAATTGTCCATGAACTTTGTCTTCTTTCTCTCTCAAGTCTACCCAGCATTTGTAATGCAGCACTCACTCCTATTATCCCGACTCTTACTTTCATCATGACTAGCTTCAGGATCACACACCCTCACGACTGCCAATCCCGTGACACTGTCTGATCTAGCCTTGAGTATGGTTCCTATAGTCCCTCACTTTTTCTGAGCCAGTCCTGTTTATGTCTGTCTTAATGACATAATTGTGAAAGGCATACCCCCTTCATGGTCAGATGTTTGATTTTGCTGTGTGATATCTCTGCTTTTGATCTTCATAACATTTTAAGTACTGACTTCACTTCTTCCACTTTAAAAAAAATTGATATAATTTCCTATCTATTCAGATTAGACCTGTCATGGCCCTTGGGTTTCTTTCTAGCTTCCATTTCAAAATTATTATCCCTCTGATTTGTGGACATTCACATTGCAAATTTTCATCCTTTGGTCAAACCAATAATGTGCTTCCTGGGGTCTATAATCCTAGAAATTAGATGTTTATCCAAATTTTTCCTATTGTACATTTATGATTTCCATTATCCCTGGACCTAAATGTTATTAGTCCACCCATTTGCATGCCATTGGTCATTTTTTTTTGCTCCCACTTACCATAGCAGTTGTTTCAAAACTTCAAATGAGTTTTCTTCTTGTTTTGAAGTGAAAATTAAGTCTCTCAGTGGTAAACTGCTATACATAGACAGTTTGTTATGTTACTCCCACCTTTTCTCCAGAATCATAGGAAGAACTTTTCTTCCTCTAATATAAGGCTAATCACTCTCATTGTGATCTTCCCTTCTCTGCAATACTCCATCAATTATCCTCATTTTTCTAATTCATCTGAATTTCTAATATTTCATTCTCTACAGGATCCTACCCCGCAGACTTGACATGCCATTTCCACTTAAAAACAAAACAAGAATATCTCTTGATCCCACCTCTCCTTCATTGCTTCCTCTCTAATCCCTCTCCTTTCTTTCTGACACAGAACTATACCCTTCCTCATATTTGGCTATAATGGTTCCTTCCCTATACTTGGGTGCCTCCTACTGAGTCTATCCTAGCACATTTCATTGATGGTCTCCCTTTTGTCAAATCTGATGCTGTCTTTATAGACCTCCTCTTACAGATTGTCTTTGGCCACACCATCCACAGTTTTTATTTCCAGCATGAAAACAACCTTATTTTTTTTAACTCTTTCATTATTTTTGAATTTGATTATCTAAGCAAAGCAGGTTTGAGTATCAAGAGAGGTGATTAAATATTAGGCTTCAGGGTGAATGACAGAAAAGGATCTGGAAATTTAGGATGGACTCTATGATTTTAGCCTCTTGAATTCACACTGCTTTCTCTGATTTCTTTTTATTTTGTTAGGTCCATATGTTACCTTAAAATTATTGCAGAGGCTTTTCTTGGGGGTGGGGAGGTGTGTGTTCAGGAGACATGACTATTGCCTTAAAATGAAAATAAAACAAAATCAATTGGATAAAGTAGGAAAAATAATGAACAAAGGTACCACTGATTGTTTTCCATAGTTACATTGTGGGGAGAAATGGAAAATTAACACAGAGGGTCCAGGAATCCATAACTGGATTCAGGTCATATGATTTCTTTTCCCATTTCCCTCTTCCCAATGTAAGCTTGGAATCAAGGAGACATTTATATCTATATTCTTATGCTGCATCTTAAGTCTAAGTAGATGTATATCATTGTTACTTCCTGATCATTTATGGGTTCCCTTATAATGCTAACATTCTATAGTTCTATAACAGAAAGTCTAACAAGGTTCATAGGTGTGAAAGAGCTTTATAAATGTAAGGTGATATCATTACAAATCTCTGTCAACATCCTCCTAAAGCTCTCAACCCTTATATGTGGTGAAATTCAAATGCAATAATTATCTGTCAACTAATGCTGCAGGAAAATATTTTATTTTTATACAGCACATCTTATTATCTGCTCTGTATCCTTAAATAGTCCCGTTTGTTCAAAACGGAAGAAGAAAATGAAGATGAAGAAGACAGTGGCAGCTGATAATTCACTTACTTATAAATTGGGGTCCTGACTTAATAAACATTTGTGACTATCAAGAGTAATTGCAGTAATTTTCCTATGCATAGCCATTTTTAAAGAAAATTATACGAAGACTGTTTCTAATTATATTTAACATTTAGGAGAGATGTCCTGCTCTTACCCTGAAAGTTCAAGTTTTAATAAATAAAAATGATGATTGAAGGCTTCCACTCAAGATCATGGGCTTTGTTTGAGGCACTAAGTGCTAAAGCCCACATTACAAGTGAAATAAAAGGATATAGGAACAAAACACCAGCTATCCGCCATCAAGACAGGATTACAGTGGTATTAAGAAGGCTGGCCTCTGTCTTTTTGTTTTGTTTGGATTTGGTCACACAGGGAAAGTTCCTTCTTATTCTGTGAATTCAGGATGCCCCAGTGAATAGAACATCTTGGTTTTACTGATGCCTTTTCAACCTTCGTATGTATTGGTGTAGGAAACTTTTAGGATTTACTTTCAATCTTTCCCATTTAGCCTTTTTGGAGTCTTTTCTTTGAGCTGGAAGATGTGTTGCAGCCTGGCCATTTATATTCCAGCCCTCATTTATGACTAACCATGCCTCTGGCATCATTCATGAATCTTAATGTGAAGCTTTGGGGCACTTGGTTCCCAGTTGGTGAAATTATCCTGGGTATTGTGTCCACAGCTGTGTCCCTGGCATAATCCCTTAGGAGCCCCTTAAGGAATTATGCTATGCAAAGTGGCTCTAATATGACATAGCTGGTTTTCATACATCATACATACATATTTGTCTCACTGCTTTCTGCGCATATTTTATATCTACCCCTCTCTTAGGGATAGAGCTGGGAAGTTACCATTAATTGTTCGGATACCATAATATGAAACTGGATACCTTGAATTGAAGACTCTTGGTTTGCTCATTAACAGTTGCAGAAACCTCGTTAACAGATTTCCAGGAAAAGAAAGGAAGAAGGCTAAAGGATTAAAGGAGTTCTAGGAATTCTGATGCTTCTTGAATATGGCCTTTGATATTCTGTGTTTGAAAGGACACCAAGGTGGCTAAGAAGAAATGTTGCCCATGTAAAACTGCTTCCTGCTGTACTTTTTTTCCATTAGGGGACAAGGCAATGTGCTGGGCGCATAGGCATGTAACCTTTACCCTAAAAGAGCGGGATTTGTGTCAAATGTTTACGTCAAATGTTTTCAAGTGGATAATTTGTTTGCATGAGAAAAATAAGGCCTGGGGAACACTGGGATTCTCTGGAATCGGTCCAGTGAAAGCACACCAGACTGGGGTTCTTAAACCACCAATCTTGCTCTAGTTTTTATCATATTAAACTCTGTTTGTTCACAGATCATTGAGCTGAGTGTCCTGCCTAAGCCTTATAGAAAATATTCACAAAACATCTGTCGAATAATAAGTGCATTTATAATTAACTTATTATAGATCTATGATAGAATTTGTTATTAGATTTTGAAGCTTAATCTTCATGTTCAAGCTAGACATTTTATGACTTGATGTTCAAATGCATAACAAAGAGCCTGGGGCCACTGGGCAACATGTAGATAGGAAGGATGCCCATGAGCAGACAGCTACATTTTGGCATGCAGGAAATATTATTTGGACATCTTAATTAGGCCACAATGGAAATTTGCCTGATCTCGGCTGCTAGTGAGCCTCTCTGTCATTCAGAAATGTGTACAGGGTACAAAGTTAGGTTGCATCTAAACAATGATTGATAAAAATCCAAATTGGAAAAGAAATTCTATGTCTACCAAAAAAAAAAAAAAAACCAACAATAACTCATTAGAACTTTGAACTCTAGGAACAAAGGTCAGGGGCAGTAGTCCAGCATATTCAGATTTCTCTGGGTTGGTTCCAGAAGTAGTTAGAAATCAGCCCTGGTGTTAGAAATCAGACAGCTGTCCTCTAGCTATCCTCACAATAGGGTCAGAAATAAGGTTTGAAAACTACCTTTATGATGAATAGTTATGTCTTGATGGTAGTATTTTAGGATTTTTGTGACCTTTTTAAAATGTATAGTTAGGTTTCTATTATTTCTTGGTAGCTATTTATAAACATGGTTTCCTTTGACCTTGTAAGTTTCTGGGAAGCTATTTCTGAATCCTGTTTATTTTTCTTTTACCATCAAGTTTCAGTCTAATCTTTCCCTTAAAACCGAGCATTTGTTACCAAAAAAATACAGGGTGTTGCTCAGTTCAAACATTGCCCAATAATGCTTTGTATTTTTCTTCAACTATTTATTATTTATTTATTTATTTACTCACTCATAGCTTCTCCACCCTTCACCACCAAACATTATACCAGGTGCTGTGCTAAGTACTGGTGAGGAAGATGATTGGCACAGCCTT
Source organism: Ictidomys tridecemlineatus (assembly GCF_052094955.1). Classification (NCBI taxonomy): domain Eukaryota; kingdom Metazoa; phylum Chordata; class Mammalia; order Rodentia; family Sciuridae; genus Ictidomys; species Ictidomys tridecemlineatus. The sequence continues at coordinate 21,326,046 of NC_135489.1, read as the reverse complement.
TAAGGAGGTTAGAGTCTTCACTCACTGTCAACAAACACTAACACATGGTGAAAACGTGTTAGAGGAGAGCAAAGTGCCTTAAACACTCACCTTTCTTAAGCTTGGGCTAAGGACAAGTGACCAAAGAAGTTCTCAGGGAACAGTAATGTCTAAGCTGAGATTTGAATGAGAAGGAGAGTTAACTAGGAGAGAAATAATGTGGACAAAGGGAGAAGGAACTGGGGTAGTGAAGGGCCCCCCAACATTCGAAGGCAAACAAGGGAGAAAGTGAAGACTTTCATTAGACTGGGAATGAGGAAATTAGGAATCCAGCAAAGCAACAACAAAGATAAGGAGGGAAAGAAATGTAATACTAACATTTCCCCACTTCTACTGGATTTTATACTTATTATCTATATATTTTTTATTATTACTACATTTGCTTAATAGCCATTGTATGGTTAGTGACACAAGATTCCTATAGTTTTGTCCTAGATTTGACGATTTCTAGGTGAGTGATAGTAACTATGATATGTAAAATCAGGTCTTCTTTTTTCATCTTGTGTCTCTAAATTGCTTTTGACATGGCAAATTTTTTTCTCATACCCCTTTCTTTCCATGTAAAATCTTTGTAGCTTCAGCATGTTTGAAAAAACCTGTGTAGCCAGTATGGAAAACAGTTTGGAGATTCCTCAAAAAATTAAAAGAGAACTATCACATGATTCAGCAATCCCTACTAAGTAAATATGTCCAAAGGACATAATATGAGGATGCTGAAGAGATGGCTACACTCCAGTGTTCAGTGCAGCCTTGTTCACTATGGCTAAGGTGAAGAATCTGCCCAAATGTCAATCAGTAGATGAATGAAAAAGAAAACATGGTAGATACACACATTGCTATTCCAGTCAGCCTCCAGAAAGATGGAAATGTTGTCATTTGTGACAATGTGGGTGAACTAGGAGGAAATTATGCTGTGTGAAATAAGTCAGGCACAGATAAACAAATCCTGCGTGATCTCATTTATATGTGTAATCCAAAAAAAGATGAAGTCATATAGGCAGAGAGTAATATGGTGGCTACCAGGAGCTAAGGAAGGGGAGTGGATTATGGAGTAGATTGTGAAAAGAGTATATTCTAAGGGTCCACACCACATACACACACCTACAAAAGATAGCTAAGTGAGGTGATGCAGATGTTACTTAGCTTGACTTAGCCATTCCACAATATATGAATCTAACAAAAAATGCTGTGCACTGTAAGTTTATACAAGTTTATTTGAAAACAAAAATTTTAAATGTAGAAAAAAATTTTAAGTGATATTTGAAAAAATCCTAATGCAGAACCAAAACCTTGGTAGACAGGGTCACATTCCTTGGCAGAGGCCAAAATCTAGGCTTTCAGAGATTATTTGCACAGACACAATGGAGGGCAGTTGGCAGCATGTGAACACAGAGCTGTAGCAGTGGCCCTCTGAAATTTTCTGAGACTTAGCCATGAATGACCTCCTACCATAGGTCCATGGTCACTCCGCCAGAGTTTGTGGCTAGCTCAGCCCTCAGAAGGTGCAGAAGATGTTCCTTGGCTCATGTGAAAGCCAATAAGCTATTTTCTAAAAATAAATTAAAGCTAAGAGGAAAGAAAACATGCAAGAGAAATCGAATTTCTTTTGGGGATTTAAAAGTTACACATTTTAATAAAGTGTTACTTGCAACAGAATTGCAACAAACCTATCAAGTGATGAGGTTCTCTTTGGAGCTTGAGGAGAAGGATCCTGAGCTGAGTGAGTGGAGATCCACAGCCTGGCTTGGGAGCCTTCTGTGAATGTATGGATGAGTTATATTTTTATTTTTTCAATTTGCTTGTGTCAAACACCTTAATTATGTCATCATTTTAAGGTTTAAGGTAGCTTTCCTAATGCAGGGGTGGGAGCCTTTTCTGAATCTGTGCAGCTTAGTACCCAAACCTATGGGCTTGACAACTGGTGTTTTTACTCTTAGAAACCCAAGAGCTAAACAAGCACATGTACATCAGATTCATTTTGCATCCTGTTGGTCTCTGGCCATCTGCTCTATTTTCTTTCTGTTTCCACCCCTACTTTCTACAAGGTACCTTGTCATTGTTAAACATGGAAGGATACCTGTAATTATCTCTATTTTACAGGTAAGAAAAACTTATCCTTAGAGTTTAAATAACTACTCCAAGGCCATCTGTCCAGGCAGGGGCCATTAAAATGCTAGTGAATCCATAGTCAGTATTTAATATCTGTTCAGTTCCAAGTGCATATTCTAAAACATACAGAAAGATTGACTTTTAAATTCCCAAATAAAAATCTGGTTAAAAAACATTTTCAAGGGCTGGGGATGTGGCTCAAGCGGTAGCGCGCTCGCCTGGCATGCGTGCAGCCCGCGTTCGATCCTCAGCACCACATACCAACAAAGATGTTGTGTCCGCCGAGAACTAAAAATAAATATTAAAAATTCTCTTTCTCTCTCTCCTCTCTCACTCTCTCTTTAAAAAAAAAAAAAAACATTTTCAAAAAGCAATATTAAGGCCTCAGCACAGTGGTACACATCTGTAATCTCAACTATATAGGGGTGTTGAGGCAGGAAGATCATGAGTTCAAGTCTAGTCTTACCAATTTAGACCCTTTCTTAAAGTAAAAAGGGTTAGGAATGTAGTTCAGTGGTAGCAGGCCGCTCAATCCCCAGTACAACACACACATATACACACACACACAAATTAATATTAAAAGTTGGAGTGGATTAGGATAATACCGTAGTGTCAAAAGAGGTCAAAGGAGGACATAGGACATAATATTACAGTCTGGTTCCAAATCTCAAGAGTACAAAAGGGCTAAGAGCCCATGCCAGTCAGCAATGAGATTGCAGGGCCAATGGGAAGGAGGGTGATCTGTGTGTGCTAGCATGGTGATCAGATGTAGGCACACCCATTAACACCCTCAGGGTAATGGCAGAGGTGAAAATGGGTGCTTTCTTTGAATCTCCCAGCACTAGATGTTTTTACAGAATGTATGCTACAGTAACTGTATTTTGAAATCTCTTCTCAGAGAGTTAAATATGTTCCAAAGATTAATACCACCACTGAGTACCTGAAAGGATCCTTATCCAGTACAATTATTATTAAGTGAATTAAAAATCAGATTTCAAATCCATTAGAAAAACAGGCAAATTATGTGAATTTGACTATTCATTGGAAAGAAACCATGCAAATGGGTAATATGTAGAAAGAAACATCTTCAATTCAATGAATAAGTAAATGAATAAAATTTTTAATAGCAAAAGATAGTTTTTTATTTTTTTTTTACTGTTAGAATACCAGAATTAAAAAGGCATAATACATTTGTTCTCCTGAGAATATGGTAAAAGAGACATTCTCAGATAGTAGAATTGCCTAATAGCAATTTTCTTGAAATTGATTTGACAATTTTTTTTTAAAGACCTTAAAAACATTTAATATCCTCCCTGTTGACTCTTTGGAATCTATCTTACAGAAATAATTAAAGATGCTGACCAAACTTTATTTACAAAGATGCTAACTGCAGTTGCCTTTTTAACAGTGAAATATTGCAAATATCCTGCATTACCTTTATGGTTTCCATATGGAAATGGCTGATTATTGGGTTGTCATAAGACAAAATGGTCTCTAGCTATTAAAATATCATCAAACAATTCCACTGTACATGAAATATGTAGAGAAAAACATAGAATAAAAAATAGATGTGCAGTGTGACCTGTGTGTGTGCCCACACATGTGTGCATGTTATGTCTACCAAAGCATAAAGGGTATACACGGGAATATTAACAGTAGTCTAGGGTCCTGATATAGTGATCATAATTTTTCTTTATTCTTCACTGTATTTTCTGAATTTTCCACAATATGCAAGTATTTTCCTTTAGCACACACAAAAAAGTGGTGAAGTTATTTAAAAATACAAACTTCAAAGAAAGATTTTGTAAGAGAGGTTACCTTGATTTAACTGCTCTCAGAAATAACCCCATGGTGTTCCCAGAGGCACATCCCTGTTCTACTCCTGACATCTACGTCTAGGGTCAAGGAAGGGGAGAGAGAATGTCAGCTGAGAATTACTGCTTACCTAGGAGAGCAGTTGGTCTCTGGGACATTTTATATGATGGATTAGGAGATAATAACTCAGTAACCAACAGAATAAGTTTATTTTTCCAGTGAGCACATGCAAGCCATAGGCTTGATTATGTGTCTGATGGAAAACCATCTGAGCTGAAGTAGACATGCCCTGATCTGTGCACCAGTCAGTCTATACTGTGGCTTTCTCCATGGGAGTGGGGTTGTACTTTACCCTTACTTATTTGTTTTCCATCTCCTTTCCATGGACTATAGAGAACCTAAAGACAGACACCCTTTCTCACAGCAGCTTGCTCAAGACTGAGAACCTGGCTGGATCAAAGATGAGTCATAATGAACTTTTGTTGAATGATAAATAACTTAGTAATGAATTCATGATCTATTTGTCAGGATTTGACCTTTAGTTTTGGTACTCTGGTCTTGACTTGCCAAGGCCGTTTGGCATACTCTCAGATTTCAGGTTGACCATAGACTTAGATGTCAGGGAGGGAGTACTTGGCTCCTAAAACCTTGGCACCTCTGATTTCATTACTTGACTCAGGGGAAGGTGAGGTGTCACTCTTCCACCATATCCTCATCTTGCTGTTCTGATGCAGAAGAAAGACATGGGAAAGATGCTATGGTTGGGGTCCCTGTGACAATTGCATGACATGTATTCCACCTGCTGTTATTTTTGCAATACCTACTTTGATATTAAATACTTTTCTATATCTTTGGCCAGTACTAGCAATTCTAAATATGTAAATTTCACTGTTCCAGTAAGTCCCACAATATCTAGGTGGATTATAAAAGCATCAAAGTCAAAAGCTTTCCCACCTACTTAATTTTTAAAATGAGCAATATCCATCATATGGTTATGTATGTCTAATGTAATATTTTTGGTTAATTACATTGACTTCTCCTTACTATTACTAGCAACCATTTGTAATATATTTCATTTGATGCTGGGGCTATATTTATAATGATTTTCCTGCATTATCTACTCAGCCTTTCTCATAACCTTGTGAGAAATATGTTTTATCCCATTGTACAAATGAGAAAAATGAGTCTATTACAAGTCAAGTGTGACTGATCTTCAAGTAGATAGCATTCTATTCATATTCTATGTAACCATCGTGAAATATTAAGCATCTTGAGTATTCTACAAGTACTTGGAGCTGGAAGTAGGCTCAACAGTCCATAGAAAATAGTCAAGTCCCATTGAGCAGCTTGATGTTTTGAAACATGCATGTTGGCATTCTTAATTTTCTTTATCCAGGATTACATAGTTAACGGTGTTGCCTTTCAGCCATATGTCAATTGATACCCGAATTTGGTCTGCTTTAAGCATGTAAGCAAATTGTGTGGCAAAGGCAGAGGGGAGATTTTCGAAGATGCTTTGTTGAGAGGGCTGTGAACATGAGGAGTCTCTGAGCAAGCCCAAGCCCCCACCACCATCCATCACCATGCATTTCATCGCTGGTCTGGAGTGGGCCTCCAGCTCATTCTTTACCCATGTCCTCTAAGGGAAACGAAGCTCACTCTACTCCATCTTTTTGAGTTTTGAATTAATTTTCCTAATTGATAGAGAGAGGCCATTTGGGATAGAAAACCACTTTAGTGCCTAGCTGGGAAATTTCTGAAAGCTCTGTTGATAGAGAGAGTGCCAAGGGATCTGGGGAAGCTGATGCCCGATTCTTTTGGCTTGTTGAGGTCAGGTCTTTTCTCTCCTGCACTGTGTCTTTAATTTATCATATTCAGATACTATTACAGACTAGGCGAGGGAAAGGACAAAGTGCATCCTCGGCTCACGTGGGCTCACAATGAAGATAGAACAAAACCAAACCGAAAGGCTGATACAGAAGAGTAGGGGAGTTCAAGAAGCATTGGATAACCATGGAAACCAGTGACCCCTTTAAACCTGAACTGGAGTTCTACAAGGAGGAGAGAGCAAAGGGGAGAGAATGAGAGCACCTAAGGCAAAAAGGACAAAGCTTTAAGAGACCACCGTAGCCACCCGGGTACCGCTTGGGTCTTGGCCGCCTGATGGCCTGTTAATATTTTGAAGCACAGTCTGTAGCATGAGGAGGAGGACATGAAGCAGACCCCAGGGTAGCCCACCGTGCACTTGATGGATCTTTCAGATTCCTCTTCCTGCAGTGAAGTGTTTAATTGCCTCTGTGATTGAGATGATCATTTTTATTGTGCTCAGCCCAGAGCTGGGGGGGGGGTGGGGGCGCTCCTTGGGCAAGTTTTGAATTTCAGGTTATTTGTCATCTCTTAGCCATTATCAATGGTGCGCTGTTACTGTCATCATCATTATCATCAGAAGGGAAGTGTTAAGCCTGTAATTACACGTGGCACTGTGCTAAGTGAAATGCAAGGAGGCACTTGGTTCTTGCCGGGCAGATGTGCATAATCAAAACATACTCTGTGCCAGGACAGGCCAATGTTACAAGTTTTTTTTTTTTTTTTTTTTCAGAAAAGAAGATGAAAACAGTCAGTAAGGGAGCAGGTTTTATAAATATTTAATTGCATGGGTTCTGCTTAAAGACCACAAACTCTCATGGGCGACTTTCACTCTATTTAAGAACTACCTCTATGTTACTATATGTTCCTGGCATAGTGCTAGGAATGCCACATGCATTTTGTGTAACCCTTGCAAGAGCTTTACATAATGAATGCTGTGATTATTCCTATTCCACTTAGTAGATGGTGATACTAAAGACACTACTAAGGAGAAGCAGAGCAAAGGTGCAGCCCATCAGACCTCAGGGTCCACAGCAAGGATAGCATTTAAACCCTTTTGGAACATCCATAGAGTTCCACAGCAAATGCACTTTGGGGACAGACTTCCATTGCTTTACACTGTTGGAAAATTTCAGTGAGCATCATGTTTATAAGTGTATAAAATCCATCTAAATAGAGCAAGACAGAGCAAGCAACACTGGAAACAGTTGATTTAGTACAGTAGGATTTTTAAATTAACATTTTTTAATGTTGCAATATTAAAAAAAATAAAAAGCAATGTAGCAGTGAAGGGGATAGTGTATTGGAGAGGAAATACTATATTGGGAAAAAGAATAACATCTGGAGGGGGAATAAGTGAGTTGAGAGGATCTGATTGTTTGGATAATTATCTCATCTGTTTAAATTCTGATTATTTATAGGGACACATATCCCTAATACTAACACTGGATTACTGACTAATAGGTTCTGGTTATTCCATTAAAAGGAGTCAATGTATTACATGCTAACAAAGGATTCTTTGCAAATTGATACTACTTGTGCTGATAATTTTATTCTCCCCTCTCAACTCTCTCTCCCTCCCCACTCCCCAATTTCTCTCTCTCTCTCTCTCTCTCTCTCTCTCTCTCTCTCTCTCTCTCAACGTGCCAGTTAATCAAAAGAGAAATCTTATGGAGATTCCAAGTGTTGTTTTTGAAAAATGTTGCCACCTTTGATAGCTGAAATAAAGTTTCCATTTTCCCCTTAGTTTGTTTTAGATTTGGGGAAGTTCAAGCTTCTCTTGAAGGGGTATGTATATCGTCCACATTGAATCCCTATTCCATTTGAAATATGATTACTACAAAGGGTAAGAGCTGGATATGGGAAGGATCCCTGAGTAGTATTTAGCAGTCCTGGATTCTAACTTTCTTTGCTACATCTACAGAAGTGACCTGAAGGAAGTCATTCAATCTCCTCAGGTCTACTTCTTTGATTCTTAAAAAAAAAAAAAAATCTGCTTTGGTTGGTTATATCAGTGATTCTCCACCTTCACTGTGCATTAGAATAAATCAGAAAATATTTTATCATCTCAACACGTGGACACTGCCCCCAACTATAATTATTTTGGACTGTCCCAGTTTCTACATTTAAAAAAATTCTCCTCTAAGTGATCTAATGTGCAGCCAGAGCAGAAAATTTCTATATTATATGACTGCAAACAGTCCATCAGCACTTATGCTATTTCCATTCCTTTAGAAGAATGTTGGAATTCCCATCATCTTTCATGCTTCCAGGTGCTAATTCTCTTGCACAAATGAGTTTGAGTCACTGTATTCACTTATCAGATAAAACATTTAATAACTTGCACCCATTCTGTATTGAAAATTCTCTATTGAAAGCCAGAATCAAGTCTATGACTGCATAGAAGGAATCAGACTGTTCACTCTGGTGGCTGTGTTAACTAAGAGATCATAATTGCTTCTGTGGGAACCTAGTAGCCATACTTGCCATTTAATGCCTTCATCTTCAGTCCTTCCTTTCTTGAGAATAAGAATTGTTTTCAGTATAAAATTCAAATTCTGCTTTTTTAGGGGACTGGAACATGCCAATGAGGGTCACATTCATTGTCATTATAGGGAATACCTGCTATCAGGGAATAATTCCATATAAACAAATCATTTCTTCTGAGGTTCACACATGACTCTTGAGGGCCTCTGGGAGCCTCTGTCTTCCTTGACCCCTAACTACAGTTTAGCTCTCCTCAACCAGAATTGCCTTAGGCCAATATACTGGCTGTGCATGGGTTGGTGTCCATTCATACAGGTTTCAAATATGCAATCTGCCACTTCTGCCTTCTGCCCAGCCACCAGTTAGCACTTTATGCTGATTCCTTCCCAAGAGAGGTGTTGTTTTCTGGATTGGTAGTCTACAAGTACAAGAGATTGCATTGTAGCTTAGAATTCCAGCAATTTGTGTTGTCATTTGTTATGGTTTCAATATGAGATGCACTCCCAAGGCTCCTGTGTGGGATAATGCAAGAAGGTTCAGAGTTGAAATGATAAGATGATGAGAGCTGTCACCTAATCATTGGACTACTCCACTGATGGATGAATTGGGCAGTAGCTATTGGCAGGTAAGAAGTGGCTGAAGACAGTAGGTCACTGGGGGCTTGACTCTGGGGTTTATAGTGTGTCCCTGGTGAGCAGAGCTCTCTCTGGTCCCTGGCTGTTTTGTCCTTAGCAGCTCTTCTCCACCACATTCTTCCATCATGACTTTCTGCCTCATCTTGGGCCCAGAACTATGGTCACAGCCATCAATGTACTGAGAACTCTGAAACTGTGAGGCAAAATAAGCCTTCCCTCCTCTGGGTTGTTCTTGTTGGGTCTTTTAGTCACAGAAAACTGTGAAGAAGCTGACTACAGTTTCCTTCTTGCCCTGTCCCTAAGCAGGCCCATGATCTCAAGGATGTGACTTCCCCGTCATTCTCTGTTTCCTCATCTGTAACAAGAACATTCTTTCTCCCTCTCTGACTCTCTCATTTCTGCTCAGGCCTGAACCCAGCTGCTCTCGGTTCATTTGATTTTGATCATCTCTCTACAGAGCCCATTGCTAGGTTTTGGCTTACAAGTCCCAGTGCCCACAGGCTGTGTCTGCCTGCTGCAGAGAAGCCAGATCCCCTGGGATACTTCTTCCCCTTCTCCTTTGCATTTGAAGCAAGCAATCTGTCATTTTGGCAATCAATGGCACCTCGTGGACCCCAGGCGTCCTTGGATGCCACCTTTCTGGAGCTCTTTCCTGGCTCCCTTGTGAACCCTTGATAGACAGGAAGGGGAGGAGGCATGCTTTTGACTTCACCGGTGGACAGGGGAGGAAGCTGTTGAAGACATAATGGGATATGACGGTGGCAGCTGCTCACTGAAACCTCTGTAGTCTCACATGTGGCTTTTGATTGAGGGTCTGAGTCTTGTGTTTGGCAAGGTCTTTGTGTGACGGATGGTGAAGATAAGTCAGTGTGATGCCCAATTAAGAGCACCATACAATTACCCCAGTCCACACTGATGACCTGGCTGTCAGGAAAAGGCTCAGCCTACAAGGGGTTAAAGATAGGATTTTGTACTGGGCTACTGTAGAAGAGTCTCACTGTAGAAGAGTCTCACTGTCTTCCATGTGATTCCATGATTCCTACAATGTGTTTGCCCAGTTGCCCTTCTTGTATGCACATGGTTTACTTTTCTTCAGTTTCTCTGAGCTGGCCACAATTTCGGTGATAGGTGAGCAATTTTTTGCATCTTAAAACTTTTCTTAACTTGTAGCTTTATCATTCTTCACAGGAGGCTCTAAAATATTTAAAACAGGGCAGAGTATGGCACATAGATGGTATATTAAGTGACCCAAAAGCTGAGCATTGCGCTATTTCTCTGCCCAACCCCCCCCGCCCTCCCCCCCACCCTGCACCATGTGATTTGCTTATTTAGTTTCCAGAGAAATGTTAACACGTAGCACACCACATCCCTGAATCCTCTCCCTGGTGACAACTGACCGCAAGAGGGCTCCAGGGAACAGAAGTCAACTGTGCATCTGCAAATTGGCCAAGAGTTGTCTACTTTGGTAAACTAGATGAGCAAGACTGGTCCACAACCTTTGGTGAGAAGGGGAATGTGATATTTAGTGGTACAAGGCTCATAAAGCTAAAGGAAAATGTTTTATTTTAGGGCATTAAACTCCACGTCATTTAACCTTTAAAACAGCACACGTTGTAAATCAGAAGCTCAGGTTTATAGGGCAGCTTATCATTCATTTAATAGGTGCTACTATGGCATTTGAGGCTCAGGTCACTTCTAACCGTTTTTGGATTTAAATTAAGAGAATTTCTACATCTTGTTTGTTCCAGAAAGGAAAGGTCCGCCCACATATGGGATTCTGTAACCTCCAGCCTAGCATTCAACCATGGTATGTCTCACTGCAGTCACAGACCTAATGTTCAAATGCTTAGAGAGCACAGTCAGTGAGATATCATCCCCAGGGTGTAGATGTCACCAAGGGAGCCATCTGATAGCCTCAAAACTACTTTTATGTATAATGGACACCAGACCCAATACATGTCTCTAGGGGACTTTTAACCTATAACATCACTCATTTGAGAGTTTCACTGGTGCTGATCTTCAACAGATAAAATTCCCCAAAGACATTTATTTCACTATCTTTTTGGAAATATGATATGATTTAAATGGGCACTAGATGGAAGAAGCCATAGACAGAAGTACATTGTGCATGACTCCCTTTACATCAAAACTGAAACCAGGCAGGACATTTAATGGCACTGAATTGCACATTTAGAAAGGGACGAATGATAAATTCTATGTTATAATATGTCACATGCACACAAAGGCCAATAAAATAAATAAATAAACCCCAGCACAATTTATCCACTGAGTTTGAAATCCGAGGTTATGTGTGGCCTGAAGGAGGCAGGAGCAGGCTTTGGAATGCTGGTGATTTCGATTTGATATCTTTGTGCTGACCACACAGAGGTCTCACTTTGTGAAGAGTCATTGTACATTATGAGCTGTACACCATGACTGGCATGGTTTTGAGATCAATGTTTTCCTTTTAGAAAGCATTTATCAAATAAAAAATGTGCTCAATAAGTCTTAGTTGCTTTGATTTAATTTGACTGGGGTATTGGTCACAAGTAGAAAAATGAATTCTGTTCTTTAGTCACCATGGGGATTTGGACAGAGATAATTGAATAAAATTATGTCACTGGATAATATTTCTATTATTTCTTTCTTACAAAAGTTGAATTAGGTTTAAGGAAGGCAGGGCAAGACTTTTTTTTTTTCAAAATTTAAACCACACTCTTGCCACTCTTTGAAAGTGCTCTGGGTCTTTGAAGCTATAAAGACACCTACATTGTGGCAGCAGCCAAGCAGTCAAGATTAATCTGACAGTCAGCTGTGGGTTACACCAAGTATGTACTATTTCCTTCAGAGTTCTGCTACTGTGTAACTTTGTAGGAGAGTGAGCTTCTTGGCATCTAGCCAAGGCCAGAGAATTACCTGGAAGTGTCTCCTTTGTGGGTTGATTCTACTAAGGGGAAACTACACAAAGTAACCTACACTGACCTCTTCATTGCAAGATTCTATTGCTACTATTCTTCTGTGTATTTGTCAACTAATTTAGCAAATACGGGTCCTTATCTCTGTGTCCTATACTTGTTTAGTAGTTTTGTGGAAGGAAGTTATAAAGGTTACAGAATACTAAACCAGTCCTCATAGAGTACTGTATTCATTTTATAAGGGTGCCACACAAAGTGCCACTGCATTGTATTTAAAAATGGATAAAATGGTAAATATATATTATATATTACCTATATTTTATAGACTAGGGGACTTAAAACAAGAGAAATTCACTCCCACGTAGTTCAGAAAGACAGAATTTAGAAACCCAAATATCAGTGGACACATTTTCTCTCTGAAACTTGGAGGGAGAAGCCTTCCTTGTCTTTTCCCACTTTGGGGAGCTCTGGGAAATTCTCTTCACTCCTCAACTTATGCCTGGACCACTCCCACCTCCACCTCTGTCTTCACCTTGCCTCTTTCTCTGCCTGAGTATCTTTCTGTGACCACTTCTTTTCTTATAAAGAAAACAATTTACCCTAAATTCAGAATTTTTTTTCTTGAGATCTTTCTGCAGGATCTATGTCCAAATGGGATCACAGTCTGATATAAATTTGGAAGATGACAATAATCAATCCACTTCAGATAACTTTCTGAAAATAAAAAGAAAAAAGAAATTCTGCAGGGATCTAAAGTAAATGCAAAGTGGGTGATCAAGGGAATAGAGCTTTGTGCCATTTCTCAAGAATTCATAAATCAGGGCTTGGAGAAGGTTGTACATCTTTCCAAATTTTCAGTAATTACCTTTGATTCCTTGAGTTGTGGAGGGTACTCTACGGGACACTGAATGTAGGGTGGTTAAAGAAACAATCTGTTCTTGTGGCATTTATGGTCCAGTGGTGAAGACCAATGTGCATCTAAAGAACAACAGCAAGTCTATTGTGCAGAATTTTCCAAGGGCAACACAGCATACCATGAAAAAGATTCATACTGAGAGTAGGCTCAGCTTTGGATTTGGTATTCTGCCAGAAAAGTTTTAAATGCTATTCAATCTGAAGCCAAAGGATGAATAGGAGTTAGCTAGGTGTGCACTGGGGGAGAACATTCCAGGTAGGTATAGTGAAGGCAGAATGGAGCCACTATGGCTAGGACATGGGGAGAGGGAGGCCCCACAGGGCACAGGATGAAGATGGCGCTCAGGAGCTCTGCACACCATGGCAGTTCACATTCTGGAACTGGGGAGTGTTTTAGTCAGCTCTTTCATTGCTGCGACCAAAAGATCTGACAAGAACAGTTAGAGGAGGAAGAGTTTGTTTGGGGCTCATAGTTTCATAGTTTGGCCAACTCCAAAGCTATGGGCCCTGGGTAAGGTGAGGGAGAACATCTTGGCGGAGGACACAGAAGAGGAAAGCAACTTAGGACATGGCAACAGAATACAAAGAGAGAGCTCTGCTTACTAGGGACAAACTATGAACCCCAAGGGAACTCCCCCAGTGACCTACTCCCTCTAACCACACCCTAGCTGCTTACAGTTACCCTCCAGTTAATCCATAACAATGAATTAAATCACTGATTAGGTTAAAGCTATCATCAACTCATCATTTCAGCTCTGAAAACTCTTGCATGGACTAACAACACATGAGCTTTGGAGCGGTGCCTAATATCTAAAACATAACAGGGAGTCCCCCTAACAGGAAAACCAATAAAGTTTTAAGCAAAGGCATGGAAAGTTCTAAATCACATTTTAAGATGATCCTATTAGTTAATGTTTGGAGAAGAGATAGGGCCAGAAAATTTGGTACCTGCAGGCTAAATGTGATAACAGAGTCAAGTGAGCTGGAGAAGAGTCCTTGGCAAAGAGGAAGCATCCCCAATCTAAGATCTATTCCTGCTGCCTTAGCTGACCAGGAGGTTCCCAGTGAATTACTTCCCAGTCTTGAGGCAAGCCTCACTGAAGAGATTTCTGCAGCTCCATTATTCATAAAGAATTGACTTTTAAAAAGATGAAATGAAAATAATTTTCAAATGGTTCTTATCTAAATTTCACTTTGTACTTTCTGTTCTTTTGCTATTAAATATCTGAAATGACTTTCAAGTTTGGAGTACAGATTCAGAATTTGATGTGGGCAGGAGGACGTGTCCTATAGTGACTCTGGTGTGAGTTAATTAGGATCTGAAGATTCTATCGCACAAGATGGCAAGGCCTCTAGACAGGGGAGAGTCTGTTGGATCTATAAATATTGGCATATGTTACCTCTGAACCATCAGGATACCCAATGTCCTTCCAGAAAATGTGGCCTTCTCCTTTAAATCTTAATTGAGATGGATTGACAACTACCTTTGTTCTCCATCTGGGGAGTATATAGATTTTAAGCGACAGGAAGGCAATAATAAGAAGGTAAATAGAAAGAAAGATGTGTCCTACCCATGAAATAATTTTTATGATCACTTAACTTGTTATTAGAAACCATACAGGTAAAATTGATCTACTAGATGTGCATGGAATCCTCTACTACAGGATCCTCTAATATCCAGCTTTTTCCTGCTGTGACTTACTGCCTGATAGAATGCTAGCATCCAACTGAAGCAAATGAGTTTGCTTTCCTGGCAGACAGAACCAACTTACAGAGGAATCACATGGTCCTCAGAGCAGAAGTCCTCTCACAAGTACATACATACCATTCCAACCCAACACTGCTACTCTCTCCCCCCCCCAAAAAAAGATATATAATCCCTAGAGATTATGAGGGGAATCTTGATGTGAGGTGGACTGAGGCAGGGATGGCCTTGGCAGAGGGCCCCACAGCACCACTGCCCCATCTGCATAGTATTATCCACATGAGTAGGTTGCCTCCATTGAAATCAACAGGACCGTATGGCAATGTTCAGATCTGAAATTATTTTAAATGGATTCCTGTGTAGTTACAACTCTGTACTTGCAATCTTTGTGATTTCAATTTGGAAAGTCATCCAAGTGAGTAATTTAATGTTGAGCTATTCCTTCTGTTTTCCCTTCAAGCCCACAAAATTCTAAAAATAATGTTATTATGAGCAAACTTTGTGCTTAACAAGACGGTGGAGGGTTACAGTTCTGTTTGCTCCATAAAAGATTAAGTCTGACTTGACTTTATCAGCTAGGTGCTAGGTTTTATGGGAACAAGCCCTACTTATTTGAAGCCACCTCTTAACTCTTAGATAATATCTTATCTTGAAAGAGATAATTCAATTTATCTTCAGATATACCAGTGATTTTTGTCCTGAGGCGAGGTGGGAAAGATTTTACTAAGGGACAGTCTTTCAGTTATTAAGATCACAGAGATTCTCTTCATGTGTGCCTCCTACACCCTGTTTTCTCTCCAAGTATGATGATCTCCTGTGTATAGAAATACCATGAATAACTTTTTGAAATTAAGTAGGATGTATTTTGCATTCCTTTTCACCAATGTTGTGCATATACATAGTTTAAAAATCTTTAGAGTTCTACAAAGTTCGTTTTAAAAATATCATTCCTTTTCTCCCCACCTGGATTCCTTTTCTTTCTAGAAAATAAATAAATAAACTTCAAATTCTTATAATAGAGTCTTATGGAATTTTTCTCCACTTCTCTAAGTAGCATGCTTGTAGCTCCTTTTCCATACTTCCACTTGAGGCGTTATCTACTGACTTCCTGCTTTGACAGATACAGACATGATTCCTTCATATCCACTCACCCATTCATTTCCATCATACAATTCCCTCTTCTCATCTCCAAACTTCCAATAAAGTTAAATCTTAATTTTGTTCAGAGTAATATTCCATGGTCACAATACTGAATCAGTGTACATGATGATGACTTTGTTTTCCTGGAGAATTCTTCCCCCTCTGGAGTTAAAAATTGCCTCATATTTTTTTTCTTGATTTTAATATACTTTTCTGTCCTCCACTTAAATCACTAAATACTCTCCAAATTTTGCAGACCTGCAAGTCTTTTCCTCTTGTGGAGCTCTTCTGCAAAGTGTCCTGACCTGGTTTTTCTTTTTTTTTTTTTTTTTTTTTTGGCTGCTATAAAGTGGATGCTGCTGTCACTGGGGCTGACTTTGCCATCATTAAAAGGATTCGGTACTCTTTCCTTCTGTATTGTCACTGATTTCCCAAGCCCTTTAAAAACTTTCCCAAAATAATTCATACAGGCTAAAATTGAAATTTTACAGTCAGAAAAGTGACCACATGAAAACCTTTTCTACCCAATAAGGGAACAACTATGAAGGCAATTTGAGTATCAGGGATCCTCCTTGATCTCTTTCAAGATCTTTCAAGCCCCCCACCAGGTCATAGCAATAGCAGTCTCTTAATAGCCTTTAGGAGATACCTGCCCACAGATGGCCACATTTCCTCTGAGGCTGGCGCACCTTTTGCAAGAAGGAGGGAATATAGACTCAGGGGAAGGTTCCTAACCAAGAAATGTGCAAACATGCAGTGTGTGCCCTGCTGAGAGCTATGGTGAACAGGATTCATCTCATTTCTTGCTGTGTGCAATACTGCCCATGAAGACTCCATTCTGTCTTTGAATTGTGATTGTCAGAATGTAAAAGATTAGAGAGTGTGAAGATGGCTCAAGAGCTTCGAGCTCTTTCAAGAGTGTTGGTTAGACTGGAATACAACACAATAATGTTCATCTGAGAAATCATTACAGAGCAGTTATCCCAAACAGTCTTTCCTGCTCCTACAGTTTATGCAATCCAGGCTGCTGTTTGTAAGAAGATAGCAGTGTGTGCTGAAAGTGGAGAGAAGCTGAGGTGTTACCAGGTGATGGGAAAGAGGGTGCGAAGAGCACATCCAAATTGGGGTGGGGAGTTGAGTGTTTAGGACCATGTGCAGCTCATGGAAAGAAATGGCTTTATCTTCCTAGAAATAAAGACTCCATGTGTTAAATAAAGGAGATTGAATTGAATGGGTGACTCACTGGATACGTGTCTAGTTAAGGCAATAGAGAGAGAAAAGGTACCGTGGAAATATAATATATATCAGTTCTTCAATATTAGTCCTTACTTTTCTCAGTAGAGATCAACCTGCCTGTGAATCAGAAATCAAAGAGTATTGCTTCAGTCTAATACTAGAATGTCTTGATCTGCCACTCAACTGGTATATGCTCTTATAGCCACACCTTTGTGCTTTAAAAAAATGTCTTTTTATGTAGATTATGTTATTCAATCCAGTGGAACAGGATGAAATCCTAGTATATTTCCAAATCAAAGGTAAGTCAATAGAAGAACAAAGAGATAAATTAATTTACTCAAGATCACATTGATAATGAGTGATCACTTGTGACTGATATTTATCACAATAGACAACCGAGTGTTGAACTCTTACTGCAGTCAATGTGTTAAACAACTAATACAAAAGAATTCCCAGTAGCCCCAGCAGAGGAGTAGTGACCTTTTTCGTGCTTTGGAGTAGATAAAAGAGAGGATAAGAAAAGTCACATAGCTGGTAGGTGGCAGAGTTTAAGTTTGAGTTGAGCTGTGTGTGTCTCCAGAGTCTGTGGTCTCAAACACTGTTCTTAACTTTGTGTCTGGAATCCTCCAATTCCCCTCCTATTTTCTAGTGATTTTTGCAGAAAGGACTGTTACTTTCCTATTACACTCCATCTCTTTCCACCACAGTTCCTTCATATGCAGAAGCAGCTGCCAGCTTTGGAAACGCTCCTAATGCTTAAAGTTTTTCTTGCTTAGAATATCCTTGGGTACTTTCTAACTAAGAGTGTAATAAATAAGATATTTACCATACAATCCAAGATGGCTTGATAAAAGTCAACACTTCAATTGATGCTGGTGTTAGCACCTATGTTCATGTAGCAATTATAGATTTCACAGGGAAACCATTAAGAAATGGAAATCCAAAGAGATTGGTTTTGGAAATTAACATTTTCTTTTCTCTACCTTGTAGGCAGGTGACATCTTTCAGCCCTTTGCTGTCATTTAATATTGAATAGAGTGCTAGTCTTTTGAAACAACTGTGGTTGACTAACATTTTTTAATAGGGTCAACAGGGATATCTCTTAATTTTCTGAGACTGCTCCAGGCTAGTAAATTAGCAAGTTTCCAAGAGATGAGATAAAGACTAGAAATGTGACAACCAGTTTCCACATGAGGCTGACAGTGTGATGAATAAGAGTTTTAGGACCCTGTGACTTTGATTGCTTTTCCTCCTCTTATTCGCTTTGTTCATCTCAGTACAACAACCAAAAAAAAAAAAAGATCACATTTGTAATATCACCTGATCCTGCAGTTGGACATTAAACATTTATTTTAAACATTAAAACTACTGAGCCTGAGAGTTTATGACCCACAGATACTTTTTATTTATTTATTTTTAAATTTTAATTTCTTTATGTTGAAATTGCCAAATCCACTGAATTGAAAGAAAATGAGATATAGAAGCTGTGACTTTTCATGAAGTGTAACCAAATACAGCTGGTCGGGAGAGCATGAAAGGGGCATTTTGCTGGTGGTGCTGCTTGGAATGGCAGGGCTAAAATGTACACATTTATTATTGGATGCTTTATGGTTTAGTTATGTTTGGATTATGGTTTTTAAAATATCTTTGGGTTTTGAAAACCCAGAACAATGTATTCATAACCCATGGCCCATCAGCTTTATTGTGGCTTTCATTTTATGGAGAAAGAGTGGGTTTGCATTGGTAATGAATTAGCTGTTTATTTTCCCAACTCTCCCATTTCATTACAGTGATGCAATCTATTCACCTAATGGTAGCCATTTTTTTTTTTTTGTCTTTGTTTTTGAATTCTTTTTTTCCAATGCCTGGTCAATGCTTGCCTCAAACTAGGGTAGTTTTCTATTCAGGGTGTTGGTGGATAGCCAGAAAAACATGTAGCTTTTGTATTGATGAGGATATGATTACTGAGATTTGAAGTGACTTTTCTGTCTAATTATAATTAGGGGTGACTCCCCACTCACTCCCTCCATCTTAGTGAATAAAATAAAGAACTATTTTCAAGAAAGAATAAGGTGCTTGGAAACAATGAGTAGATGTTCCTGATACAAATTATTTGGTTCTTATGGCCTTATAGTTAAAGATCTTTATTTCATCAAGACAGCTAACAGGCTCTGAGCACATCCTTCACTGAGTACACAGACTAAAGATTTCTCCATGTAGTGTCATTGCTTCTGTCCTCTGTCTCTCAGAGTGAGATAGCTTGCCCTTCTTCTCACAAGACTGTTATACATGAAAATGTAAAGATCATTGCATTTTGATGCATCTTGCAGGAAGGTAGAGAGGCAATGGAAAGAGACAAGTATAACCTATTTGAAGGATTATTTCCTCAACTCTTTGTTAAAATAGATGCACTATAAATGGAAACACACTGTGTTGTATTGGCAGGCAGGTCACTTGAGTCTCTGGATGTAGAGAATTATAATGCTGTGTCTCTGTCATGTTGTTTCATTCTGTACTCACATGAGCAATCGCAGGAATGCATCAGCTAGCATATCAGTTATGAAAGGGCCCAAATGAGGGCCTATGGATGGATGAATCCCGATAGCCAATAGCTGACAGTGCTTAGAGTCCTGGAGGATGATTTCATTGACTTGTTGCATCTTTCATGCAAACAAGGATTTGACAGCTGTCAAAAGGGCAAATTGGTTTCGAGAATCCCCAGGGATCTATATGAATAGTGTGTATTTGGAGAAGTGATTACAAATATTAATGGTCTCTGAGAACCACAAATCAGAAAGCATGTGCTTCTGAGACCTGACTCACTATAGGGTCAAATTCAGGAAAATTGGATTTTTTTTACAATTGAATTTATCTAAGTTTTCTTCTTTCTCTCTAAGCACAATTTCTACCTTGAATAAACTATTACATAAGAGAGAAAACATTAGCACAACAGGCAGTAGATAGGGCTTAATTTAATAGTCTGTTTCGTTGTTGATGTTTGGTAATTTGCTTGCTTTGCGATCATGGCCAAATTTATAAGGAAGCCCAGACTAATTATCAGTCTCTGATGTCACTGTCTCCTCTTTTAGTACACAGAAAGAAGAGCTTTCCCTACTTTTGATGTGTTACATGTTCAGATTTTAATGTAAGAAATTGTTTATTCTTGTGGAATTAAAATTTTGGATGATGCTGAATTTGGCAAGGGAAACAATTATAGTTCTCAGAGCAGAAAAAGTCTAAAGAAGAACTGTGGCAGACACTGGATTGGATATTTGGGAGGCATGTGGATGGTCCTGGTTAACCCTTCTAATAGTTGAATCGTGGACCCTTAGATCTGGCAAGAACTTAGCAATCACCTTGTTCAAGCCATTTTCTGTGCAAAGGAAGAAAGTTATGCATTGTTGAAGGCCACCCAGTCAGGATGGGATCATCAGTAAAAGAAATATTGACTTACAATGTTTTATCAATACCTTCAAATATTGACTTAGGAGCTGAGTAAAATCCACTTATTTCAAAGAATGTTTAATAACAAAGTTTCTACATAACGATTTTTAATGATTTTTTTGTATGGACATTGCATGTGATTCTTGTATGAAAGAGCTTAAGGTAGAGGTCTTAACTCGGGATGATATTGCTTCCTTGGTAATGGCTAGAGACAGTTTTTGATTGTCACAACTGGGAGAGGAGGAGAAAAAGGTACAAGCATCTAATAAGGAGATGCTATGAAGCTTCCTGTAATAGACAGGCAATCTCTCTGTAACGAAGAATTATCTGACCCACAATGTCAACAGCCTCATCACTGAGAAAATATGGACTTAGAAGGTGTCATGTTTGAGAAATGCTACTGCATGCCTTTGTCCTGCACTTTTCTTATTTTTTTTCCCCACTGATCTATCATGGGTCTAAGAACAAAAAAACCACCAACATCAAGAAATAGGCTTCTATGGATCCAAATTCCTATTTGTCCCCATACTTGATATCTGTAAAACACTCTTCAAAAGTATATGAAATACTGAAGATGACTGTTAAGTATTGGTCATGTGTCTTTGTGGACCTATTTTACATAATTAACAACCTGCACTGTTGAGCAACCATTGATCAGAATTGATGCTAGCTGTATGCGCAGTATGGCTATGCAGGCTGACACTGATGGACTTTAGATTCTCTTAAGAAGATGAATATCCACACGTGGAGAGAGATTGGGAAGACAAAGTAGCATCTAGAAAGACTCGGAGACTTGACCCCATTTTCATGGAGAGGCTGTGTGTGAGGTCTGGAAGTCACCTTCTATGGTTCAGGTGTACGCTCACAGTTTTGGGGCAGAAATAAAGTCACACAATTCAAATCTGCACCTCAGGAGGTAGGCATTTTCGAGCAACATAGGTCTCCTAGAGCAGTCTGCCTAATCTTTATCCCCTGTTGCAAACCAACCACTACGCTGACAATACCACCCAACAAAAGAATGAAATTTGTCCATCTATCATTAAGATAATTGTTATTGATTAGTCCCCTAGTAATTTTCTGCTTTTTGTTTTCAGATGTTGGTTATAAATCACACCCACAACAGACACTGAGCCTGTATTTGTGTCTATTATGTGGTCCTGATAAGGCTGGGCAGTGTTTTTCACCTTTCTGATGCAAGTTATTGAGATTGATTGAAGCTGTTTGCCTGTCCCAGCCTAGACACTGTGTAATTAATGTTTCCTTATGTTAATTCATGCAAATGTAAGTGTATGTATTTGATTGGGAGGTGAGAGAACAAAAAGGATTAAAGAATTCACTCCAAGCTACAAATTAATTTATGGCATTGCTAACTGTCCTCTGAAGAATGAGGAATAGGCAGCGAAAAGAAAATAATACACAAGAAGAAAGTGCTGTTGCATGTTTTTCAGAACTGGTAACATAGTTAATGGCTACAAAAAGGATCTTCCGTCATCTGACAGGGACCTTGTCCATGCAGTTGATTCAGCAGGCCACATGCCTCTCTCTGCCGGGAAATGGTTCAGTATGGGCAATCCAGAGATTATTTCCTCTCTCTATATATATACAAGCACAAATGCATATTCATAGCAATTTAGAACCATACTGAAATTTTGACACAGTCATATGCAATTAATTATTGACTTTGTGACATTATTGAAGGTGTAGCAGGAAAGCAGCTTCATCCCCAAACCAGCGATCAACAGAGCTATCACAATTGTTGTCTGTATTATTGCAGGTTTCTTCCTAATCTTTGTATTGATCATTTTGATTATTTTCTAATGTATTGTTATATTTATGTCCTGATTTGCTTCTCTATTTCTCTAGTATTAGACAATCACTGTGTTTCTGTGGACCAGGATTTGCATGATATCTAAAATTTTAATGATCTTTTCTTTGAATATTTTTAGTGATTTTTGTTCTGTTGAATTATTTTCTTGAGATAACTTCTTGGAAATGGAAATACTGGAGTCCATATCCTTTATGTCTTTCTTTACTTATTACTATCTTTAGCTACATTCACAACTCCCAGTGTCTAGCATATAGACTCAAAAATAATTGTTGAATTTAATTAATTCTACATAGCCCTCTTAAATGGCCCAAACTGTTGAAGCCACCTATGTAGTGGCATTTGTTTTAGCTAATTGTACATAATATAAGTGAAAGATAGTGAGCACCCTTCCTCTAGGTAATGCTATTTTTTTGTTGCTGCTCTAATTAGTTATACATGACAATAGCAGAATGCATTTTGACACATTATAGACAAATGGAGCACAACTTCTCATTCCTCTAGTCCTACATGATGCAGAGTCACAGATGATGCTATTTTGAATAGGTTTTAAAAATGGGAAGAAAGAAACAGAGGGTTTAGAATATGTCTCAACCAGGAAGGGAAGGGCTGGATGGGGGATCAGAGAGAAAACTCTAATATCATTTAGAAGTCAGTAGAGAATGGCGAGGAGTTGGGGGGGGATGAGGGGTTATGCTTTGAAAGAGAGGTTAGAGAACTCAAAAATAAATATGGATTGTGTTCTATGCAATATTTATTTGCTGGAGGTATTTAAGGGAAATTACTGTAAGATATTTACAACTACTGGTGTTATGTAATTTTATTTAATTTTGCTTATTTGCTTTCATTTTTGCTAGTTATTTTGGAGCAAGCAGCTGGATGTGAATATGTGGTAATTTTCCCTTATTTTCCTGCTATCTATAGTTACTTTCCTGTTACAAAAGCAGAATAAAGTATTTGTTTCACAAAGTTAAAGATATTTACTATCTAGCCCTTTGTGGAAAAAGCTTGCAGACTTTATTTGATATAGAGAACCAAATCTAACTGTCAGAAATAGAGTTTTGAGTCAAAGTTAGTTTTTTTTCAGAATCAGACTCATTCATTGGGCAAATTACAAAGCTCATCTTCAGGTTCAATTTCTTCTTCACTACAATCAACATGTGAAACTTTATCAGAGAGTTGAAAATTAAATAGGCTTGAGTATTGATCCACTAGTTTCTTCCTCCTATAAAAAGAAATGTTCAAAAATGTAATTAGTGTTTTGTTACTTTCATGTTGACATGATGTGGTCAATTGAAGATCCAGTATATTATGTAAATTTTTTAAAAAGTATTTTGAGTGAATTATTAATGAATATAACCCAAAATTACCAAATCCATCTTCTTTCAATTTCCCGTGCTTTTCGCCATTAACATGCTGCACTCTTAGTTGCTGATACCAGTGGTGACTGCCAAGGTTTTCTGAACACATCTATCTGTGTCAAAGCACTGAACCCACCACTATTAAGCAGAAGGGCATAGAGTGTGAGTCACCTAGTGTGATGGAGCGAGAGTCCCCTGTGATCCCAACTCCATGCCTCATTCTGCCATTATTCTTCATGGACAAAACCCCAGTGGTGTTAATAGCATCTAAGTGGCTGCAGTCCTTTATACCAAATTCATGTGTCATTTTTCACAGTCTCTTTGCAGATTGAAGGGGAAGTGTGATACTTTTTGGTCCACAATCTCCTTCCTTCAGACCCATCGCAGTTTTGCTCATTTGGTTTCAGTTCATTTCCAGCACATTCCAATGTGACCTGCAGCCAATCCCTTTCCAGTTACTACCAGGAGGTGTTCCAGTAAACATTAGCCTTTTATCTGCTCCCAAAGAAGTTTCCACTGATGGGTAACAAATAATTAGATAAGCGTGAGACATAATTCTCTCTAATTTAACTAAACATACAGCAGTATGAGAGTAAATTGCACATTTCATATATATATATCTTCTTTCAACATAACTAATTCCAAATGTGGCTAGTGCCTAACAAGTTTTCTTACCACCTGATAAATGGATTTCAAAAAACATTGTATTTGGGCTGGGGTTGTGGTTCAAGTGGTAGAGTGCTTGTCTAGCACATGTGAGACACTGGGTTCAATCCTCTGCATCCCATAAAAATAAAATGAAGCTGTTGTATCCACCTAAAACTAAAAAATAAATATTTTGAAAATATATAACATTTATAAACATCTGTACCATCTTTAAAACAGTGATAAATAGTTGGCCAGGAATCCCTTTAGCTTGGCTAAAATAATGCATTATCCTGGTGTAATAATAAGTTGATCTCCTTTTAGTCTCAATGATGAATGATTTGTGTAATAAGTTATTTGATTTGCCCTAGTGATTGCTCTGGTGATTAGCATGAGATTAGTGAAAAGCAAAATTCACAGAGTCATAATCAACCTGTTTTCAAATTATCTACATTTTTTGTTATTTTTAAATTTTACTTTATTTTACATCCTGGGCAAAAATAGAAGATCGATGTGCCAATGTTCAACAATGATCTCATCTAAAGGCTAAATTTGAAATGATGGTTAACTATGTTACTGACTTTCTATCTTGGGGCAAGGGTCATCTCATAACCAGGTGAACATTCATTGATGCCTTTAACTTCTGGAGTCTGTATATGAGCTCCTTTGTTCCTACATGCCCATAAGTAAGGGACTTTAGCTTGAGACCTGCAACTAACCAACCAAACTTTGGACCAGTAGAATTTTAATTCCTTTAGGTAATTCTTAAAGGAAACCCAAACGTTCATTCCCCTCCTTTGTCCTCTTTTGGTTCATTGAACACAATATTAAAGTTGGAAAAATATTCTTCTTTCAAGCCCAACCCCACCCAATATAATTATTACTTATTAAGTGTTCATCACTTCTAAAAACAAACAAGAAAAGGGATTTCTGCATAATTTTAAGCATACTTCTTGACTTTCAGAGAAAGAAATAAATGTAAATATATATGATAGATGAAAGCATTCTCTGGGCTATATCAAATTTTGGAAGATCTGATACTTATAAATTCTTATGATCAAATGCTTTTTTCTTCATAGATTTTATTATGGCCTATAAACCCATGCTTCTTGGGATTCAGGTACAACCCTGAGGAAAAAATAAAGTTGGATACAGGTTCTCTAATTTTGTTCTGTTCTTCTAGCATTCCGAGGACATAGAATAATTGATTCTGTCCCTCGTAACAGATTTTATATGTACATGACAAAGAGGCTAATGTGCCCCAAATCTGCATTATAGATTTTCCAGAATCATAGTAGCTAGCGAGAAATCTGTATTAAATACTTTTGTTTTGTTTGTTTGTTTGTCTATTCCACTTCTGAGCTGGTTTGACTCTAAACCTCTGCTTATTTAGTATCCTTTTTAAACAGTATAGGGTTTTTCTTAAAAAAAAAATACATACACACACACACACACACACAATGGTAACAGAACGAATTGCAGATGTGAATTCATACAAATCTAGATTTTATTACTAGATACTCCTTTGAGCTGTGTGACCTTCATCAGGACAATTAATCTGTCTGAGACTTTTGTCCTACCTGAAGAATGAGGTTAGCAATGTCTCCCAAAACCAACAGGATGAAAAGAAGCAGCCATGAAAACCCTGAATCACTCTAAATTAGATATCATAGATATAAGAAAAAATTAACAGAGAAACATACCACTCTATGTTTGTAAACTACAACATAACCCTTTGATAAATTATAATATAACCCCAACCAATGATCTAATATGGTGGATATCCTCTATCTTCACCATCAGATCAACTTGGGCACAATCGGAAAAAAAGAAAACTTTCCATGTGTAAAGGACTTTTATCATTATCAATTATTTTTGTATCTATATTAGTCATTCCCCCGGCAATGCAAAAACAAGGGCATATATTTCATGCTGGTGTGTGTGTGTGTGTGTGTGTGTGTGTGTGTGTGTGTGTGTTTTCAAACTGGAAAGAAAAGGAATTGAAAAGAGAAAAGAAAGAAGATGTTATTTATTTAATTATATTAAAAAGATGGTAACTGGTTTGGTTCAATTATATAAAATTTATACTAATGATGGTCTTAAAGACTACTATCTGGTAGATATAATACAAACAAAATGTTATAAAATAAAAAGGACCTCTTTTTATATTCTGTGATATCAAGTACCTGGCTTCTGACCTTAAGGTTAAAAAAGTCAAATACATTAAGAGAGAAGAGGGGAGGAACCAAGTGCTGCTGTTTGGGGTCACAGGTGATGGCAAAAAGGGGTGTCTAGCTGGTGAATCGTGGGGGAGCCCACATTTGAGATGGAGACCTGTGTGTTACACTCGATAAACTCAGCACGTTTTCTGCCCTTGGTTTTGCTTTTCATCTGAAAATTGTGTATAAATTTCCTTCTGAGTGTTTTATGATAACACTCAATGGAATTACAGTTTCTATCATTCCAGGAGTCCTGATGTTTATTATTTAGATAAATATTAAGTTTTTACTGTTCCTCCATGGTGGCTCAAGACATTATTCCATTGCTTTGATTCTTTTATTCTTATTAGAAATGTGGACAAAATTTGGTAACGATCCCATAAAATAAATTCATGAAAAGAAGCTAAATAGAAGCTTATCCAAAAAATGATTAAAATGAGAGTTAAGTGACATGGGTCACCTATGTGGCCCCCTTCAGTGATACTAAGACTGTTTCATAGCTCTTCAGGACTGTTAGGTACCCACATGTCTTTTGAAAGCCAGTAAAAATTACACTATGCCGCAGCAGGGAGAACTAGACCATGCTGTCTTCATTGCAGTAAGAAAACTGAAGAAACAGTGTTTCCCTTCATCTTGAATCTTTTCTCATGTACGTTAAAGAACAAGGTTAATTAATACTGTTTTCACAGTCTTTGAAGCTTTTTAGGAAATGGTATGAAAACAGCATATGTTCTACATATCATCAGTAATTGGAATACATTTTCCATAGACTCCCTCAACTGTTCTGCCTGCAAAGCCTCTGGGAAGGGACAGAGATTGCAGGGGTGTTGGACAGGGAGGAGATGGAGCCCAGGGGCTGGGGCACTGGATTAGTGGACTCTTAGAATGAGTAAGGTGGGAAGCTAACAGGCATTTGATAGGCATATGAGGATATGTGTGAATGAATGCCCATAACAAACATCTCCACCTGGTCACACAGCCTGTGGACCTGTGTCCTTGCTAAAGCTTTTTGCATGGTAAACCCATTACTGAAAGGAATGGAGTATTGAGGAGCGCTCGGCATATGATAACAGCTCCAAGCTTGATCTCCTCACTATGAATCAACAGCATCATCCTTTTAGAACAGGGTGACAGCCCCTAGCCCAAAGGAGTGCCCTGTTTTTTACAATAATGACCTGTACATTTTTTAAAAATATTTATGTAAGTATCTATACACTATCTGTAATTTTACCTCTTGTTTTGTAAAGCCAAAAAAAAAAAAAAATCTGCCATCTGGCCCTTAATAGAAAAAGTTGGGCATCTACCCATCTCAGAATTTATAAGGAAATGTTACAAAATAGATACTGATAAGATTTTTTCTTGGCAGCAATATTCAGTATTTCAATCATTCATAGTCAACCTAGGAGAATTAGGTTCATTTTTTTTTCTTTTTTGTTTTTTAACCTGTGTTATGATTTTCTTTCAGGGAATTAGGTAAAGTTTTACAAAATATTTATGTTTTGGTCTATATATGTTTGCTTAATTAACAGATTTTATTAAATATCTGAGTTAGGTAACGGCTATTCAGGGGTATGTGAGATAGATAAATATGATTCATTTCTCTTCCCTTGTGTTTCCATTATCATAAGAAAGAACTATTCAGAAACATGATGTGCAATAGGAAGCTCAAACTCAAGAGAGTTACAGTGAGAAGCTATCACCTCTGAGTGGGTCTGTCACTTTATTCAATGAGGACTTTTATCTCTGGAAAAGGCCCAAGACTAACTTTTCCATTTCATAAAATGGGAACCTACTGACGATTGATGTTTATTATTTGGCCTAAGATTCGTAACTAATTCTGAGATTTTATTGGACGTTATCCCCATTGGATGTTAAATTAATGACTTCAGCATAAGTCCCAGCCTGCTAGTATGATATCAGGGTGCAAAGTGCCAAACACTGGGTTCTAGGGAAGGCTCTAATTAGACTTTGCCTAGAAATTACAACTAAATCCTGTATGCAGTTGGTCTTTTTAGATAACACATACACATTTCTTCATCTCTTAGTTTCCCTAAGGTAAGGTCACATGAATAAGTCCTTCATCCTTGAAATTCCTATAGATAGTGTTCATAATGCACATATCAGGTACGGAAGTCCCCTCAATGTTCCTGGTCCTCCAATGAGACTTCATTCCACTCTGCAGGTTGTCTCCCATTGAACCTAAACCATCATTTGAGAAAACAAGTTTCCTAAGAGGGTCCTTCAGTAAGTGCTGATCGCCTGAGCATTTTAAAGCTGACATGCCTGGTGGTAGTATCACTGTGGATTTTTATTTTTGATGTCATTCATGGACTAAGCAGGAAAATATCACCTTTCTGCTGAGACAAGATACAGTAAATACCACAACAACATGAATGACAGCCTTTTAATGAAATTTTTTAGCCTCCATTTTGAGAAAATTGGACTTGTTATAATACAAATGTTTTGTCAATCTACTTCCCCACATCACACTTTCTGCCACAATGTCAACCACGAGGTTTGCTGAGTTTTTAAGGTTTTCTCTGGACCTGTCAGACCTTTATGGAATTAATCCTTCCTGTTTGTAATAGGGGTTTCCACAAGATGAATACTTCATTTCTCATGAATCGTAATAAAGCAGTCCATGCTTTGTCAGCAGAGTGACCTCTGCCGTCTTTTATCTTCAAGAGAAAAAAGATTAGACTCTATTTTATGGCTAATGAAGAAGGTTGTTGGTCTCTTGGCACTTCCAGTAACTGTGACTCTTTTTGGTCTCATTTCAGTCTGTGCTAAACTGATCACAGGGTGATTATAGCAAATCTCTTCATATAACAGATTTCCTCCTAAATTTGAGGGTAATTTTTGTAAGTACCAAAAGTGATAGATGTGAATTCATACACTGTTATTTTATTAGATCTGAAGATAGCCAGAAGTTATCTAGTCCAACCTCCTTGTTTTATTGGTGAGTAAATTGATTCCCCCTGGTGTAGCCCACACCCAGAAAGTTAGTGAGCAGCACATCAGACAAAAACTTCTCCCCTACCCTGTGTGCTGAGAACTTTCTCCTGCGATTGGCTGTTTTTATAAATTACTTGTTTTATTGATCTACTGGAGGTCACTGCAGACTCTTTTATGAAGTACCCACATCTTTCCCCTCAGATCCTAAATGCTTGAACCTTTAAAACAAGTCTTGAATCTGACCATTTCTTACTATCTCCACTCAAATACTTTGGGTCAAATTCCATCATCTCACACCTACAATCTGAAAGTAGCCTCTTAACTGGTTTCCCTGCATCTCCTAGTGACCTCTATTCTCAACACACAACAAACTTTCTAACAACAGGATATCTCAACCCTAGCTCTGTTAACGTTTCGGGGTGGATAATTATTTCTTGGGAAGGTCTGTTCATCACGGAGGAGTTGTCATGGCCCTGACCTTACCCATGAGATGACAGTAGCACCCCTCCCAGTTGTGACAACCAAAAATGTCTCCAGACATTGTCAAATGCCCCTCTGAGGGCAAAATAGCTCCCTAGTTGAGAACTAATGCTTTAAAATATAAGTTGGACCGTTTCACTTTCCTGATCAAAACTCTAGGTTTCCATCTTTGTCTGAGTTAAAGAAAGCTCTTTTGCTTGTAAACAAGGTCCTAAGAAACCTCCCTCCTCTCCCATCTCTTGCTTCCTGGAGCTCTCTTTGGCTCAACCTGATGGAGTTACAGGGCTTCTTGCTGTTCCTGGGTGAAGCTCATCACATTCTTTCTCCATGTTTCCTTGAGCTGCAGAATCCTTCCCCAGAGATCACCCCGCAGTTAACATCTAGGACTGACTGTGTGCCCCTAAGACCTATATGTTGGAGCCTCCCAGTGTGATAGTGTTGAGAGGGAAGACCTTGGGGAGATAATTAGGTTTCAATGAGGTCATAGAGTGGGGTCTCCACAGTGCGACTAGTGCCCTTATAAAGAGAGAAAGAGACAAAAGAATTTTCATGCTCTGAGTTCTCTCTCTCTGTTTCTCTCTCTCTCTCTGTCTCTCTCCTTCTTCCCTACAAAGAGGAGGTTCTTTGAGTACTCAGTGAGATAATGGCCATCTACCAGACAGGAAAAGAGGTCTTAGAATAAAACCCACCTTGTTGGCATCTTGACCCTAGACAGTTTTAAAGCTCTGAGAAAAAAAAAAATGTAATTTCTAAGCCTCTGCATTTTGTTAAGGCAGCCCAAATCAACTAAAACAACATTTTTCTTCATAATGTTCAGGCCTTTGCCCTAATCTTACCTTCCCCCAAGCCTTCTCTAACATCCCTGATTATTCCTGTAGCTCTTAGTCTTGTCTAACATCTTATGTATTTGCTCAGTTAGTTTGTTGTTGGCTGTCTCCTGTTATGAGAATATAGGACCTAGAATGATAAAAACCATTATGCTGTTTGTTTTACTGCTGTGTCCTCACTCTTCAACAATTTCTGTTGTGGTAGGTGCTCAATAAATATTACATGAAAATGATGGTACGAGAATATTTTTAAGATCTTTAACACTTTTGTCAAACATTATAGTAAAAAAAAAATAGTATTTCAAATGGCATTATCTCAATTATATTTTTTCAGTGCATGTTTTTCCTTTGGCCCTTATTAAATGTAAAATTTCATATTTAAAAAGCTAGTGAAATCCATGGCACATAGTGCAAATCAGTTCCCTTTTAAGACGCCTAATGCGAAACAATCCAATTAAAAATAGATGTAGAAGGTTCTTACACAAACAGCGATCATACTTAGGTGTGAAATAAGTTTACTTACAAATGAGTAAAAAAGAAATCAGAATCAAGGAAAGAATAAATTTTTTTTTGGAAAGATCTACCCACAAACTTTAATGTGGTTTTCATTGAAAAACCTCAATGATGGACAATAATTAAGGGTATTTGCTTTTCTGTCCATGTTTTCTTATTTGTATACAGTAAATATAGGCAACTCAATTAATAATAAGACACTAAAAGGTGACTGGTCCCTTCATTGGCATCTACAATGCTTGTCCACCTGCTGCCATTCAAATGGAGATGTCTTCAGCTCTGGGTACTCCCTAAATCCTATTTTTTTGTAAGTAATCTCAAGAACCCTTTCAGTGGGCTAGTTGACAGTTCCACATTCATAAATGCCATCTCCCACTACTTTGAGAAAGACTGATGAATAACACAAAGGAAGAGAAAGCTAGCTCACATTTTACAAACCTGAAAGGGGGGAAGGTTCAAACTGCGGCAGATTAAGCAGCACATGAAAGTTTCTCTTTTAAGTGTTAATTTTGCATGAGGCCAGGGAAATGATAACCTAGATGTCAAACCTTGTTACCTGTTGAGCTGGGGGAAAAAAAAATCCCATTACAATTTTCCCAGTATCATACAACAAAATCAAGCTGTGGTTTAGAGATTTAGCTCTTGAAGCAAAAAAAAAAAAAAAAAAAAAAAAAATGAGGAAGTTACTCCCCCCATTTCAACTTGGCCCTTATCATTTTTCTTTACCATTGGATTTAGCCAGAGGACACTCAGAGGGTTGCCTGGGGCACACTTCTTGCCCTATAGAAACCTCAGATCTCCAGGAAGCTTCTTCAGTTTTGTGGAAGATGCCACGTGTTCAGAATGTCTGATATGAAGCCGCTGGGTGAGCTCTCTGAGAGATTTCTGCTGGGGCAGTTACTTCTTGAACTCCACATCTTGCATTTTTATTTCCGAATTTTGTTCCTTGTCTTGTAAAGGGATGAGAAAAAGAGAATCATTGTGTGAAGAGCAAATCGGGTTCAGCAACCTTTCCACGTGAATATTTTTCGGTTTTGTACCAGGACACCAAATGTCCTGACACTAAAATCACTTTTCCAGATTGAATCATGGTGGCTTTCCAAGACTTCACTCTTCTCTGTAGTTCCGTGACAACTGAATCTGGTAGCAGAAATTCATATGCTATTTGCTTACTTTTGCCGTGATCTGGAGAAAGAATTTCATGGGGGATAGGCTGATCAGATAAACTACAGAATGCCAAGCTACATTGAGTTTGGGAGGTTGGGCGTGTATCTTAGTGACAGAGCACTTGCCTTGAATATGTGAGGCCCTGGGTTCTAGTCCCAGTCCTGCAAAAATAAATATATGAATAAATATATTTGAGTCTTGGGTAAATGACAAATAATATTTTAATTCAGGTATGTCCTATGCCCTACTTATTTAGTATAAATGTTTGTTGATATGAAGTTCAAATATAATTTGTGGCCTTAAAAGTAAGCTAAATCTGGCAACTCTAATGCAAGCGGAGCTGTTGACTATTTCTTTACACTTTTCATTAAAACTTTTATCTAGAATTTCCCCATATTTTAATAATCCTTAATAAGTTCCCATAGTGAAATGTCCATAGTTTCCTGTCTGGTAAGTCTTCCTCTGCATTATGTAGATTCGAGAATAAGTTCCACAAAACCTGATTCATTTCTGATTTTTGTTTGTTAGTAAAGAAAACTAAAGTGAAATGGCTTCAAAGTACATTAGTTTCTAGAAAGGACTGGAGTTAACATAGTCTTTTTAAAAAAGATGTTCACGTCCTTCGACAATTATTTTTACCTTATTTCTTATTGAAGTATTTTTTAAAAGAGAAGAAGCACCAATATTGTGATAGTGACCAAGGGTTCACTGCATGGTGTGCATAGAAATCAATACCACGGCACTGGTTTTTGCAAAAAGAACTTTGTTGTGAGCAAAAGGGGCAGGAGGAAAAGCTCAAAAGGGGCTCTGCAGTTGATTGATTGGTTGTGGAGGAATGTATTGGAAGGGGGCGGGGCAAGAGAAGCAGCTTGTTGATTGGATGACCAAAGCCAGGGGAGGGGTTACAGGGTTCATTTGCATAGACAGAGTCAGTTCTCCTGCCTCTTCACTTGGGCTGTCTTTCTTTGGGGAGATTTTCAATCTGCTCTATGCAGGAGATTTTGAGTTTGTGATATCAAAAGGTCGTCCATCCGATGAACTGGCATTCTTCTGCAACATGTCCCTTGCTGAAAAGCTGGTCTCACACCCTTCTTCACAGACTCTGGAGGCTTTCCCTGAAAGACAACCTGAGTACTTTGTTCCTTAAGAGATTTGTACCCGGATGTGGCCAGGTCTTATAAACTTCACTGGAGCTGGCCCAATGGTGACTTTTCACTTTTCCTCTGTGAGCTGAAGTTAGTTTTATATTAACACAAACTACTCAGAGGACATCCTCAGGCTACAGCATAATAAGTGCTATTATGGTTTTGTCCATTGTGACTAAACTGGACTCAGGGGCAGTTCAGTCAGGTAAGGCTCTCAAGTTCCAAGATTCTGAAAGGATACAATTATACTGTGGAGCTAAAAATCTAATAAAAGAAAGGCATTGTGATAAAGAAGACTGCGTGAGCTAAAACTTCTTCGGGGAAAGGATTGTCACCATGATAACTGTTTAAAATATATCTTTTTATCACTCCTTGTGCAAATATTCCAAGAGGTATCCTAGATGTACAATCACGGAATTTTTTATTTTGGTTAATGAAGTAGTGCCATTTGCTGGTTACCATAGAGGTGACACTAGATACTATAAACAGTAGCCCTCTTTCTTGGCCCTTTCCCCACTATTCTTCGGCATTTTAAAAAGAAATGTAAGTATTAATAAAATAAAATGTTGAAAAGGAATTCAATTATTTGCTTTTCTAGATTAGCTCCATTCCTTCATCTCCTTCCTTATAGAAATAATTATACAAATTACTCAAATGCAAAATTGTGCCAAGATAGTCTGAGGGGCACTGGAAGCCCCTTGTGTTAGTGCAGGTGACCAGATGTCTTAGAGCAGAGATCTAAAGCTTTAGTTAATGGGCAAATCCCCTAGAGCTTCTAAAGCATGATTGTTTTTCTCTCCTCAAAGCTGCTCATTCAATAGTGGAGGAGGGCCTGAGTTTGTGTGTTTCTAACAGGATCCCAGGTTGTGCTTCTGGGAATTAAATGCATATATGGTTTTATATGTATTTTCTGGCCCAAACTTTGGAAACCTTCCCAATGTTTGCTAGTCTGGTGGTACTTTGAGACCCATTCTGTCCTTGTGTTTATTCTTATATCCTAAACCCAGTGAAGTTCACATATGTTAGAAGTTCTGTTAGAAGTTCAGGTACAGTTAGAAGTTCTATTAATTTTTTCCTTTGGTTTAGCTTCTCAAATTCCCTGCTCCTTCCATAGCCTCACAAGTCTTATAAGATTTTGTCAGAACTAAAGATCAGACTTACAGTTGCACATGTGTTGATGTTTGGTGAATGGAAAGTGGATCCTATGTCATCATCCATGCAATTGTTTAAATTTCTTACAGCTCTTTTCATTTATCATAACACAAAAAGAAGCAGATATGGTAGTATGTATTTCTTAGGTAAGAAATAGCATGGTTTTCTAAGACAAGATGGTGGTAGCATGTTTTGGGGGGTCAGTTATGAGTATTCAGTCATTATCAGAAACTCCAAGCATCCTCTTAAAGAGAGGGTTTTTATAATTAAATTTTATCTCTTATAAAAAGAGATAAAATCATGCATAGCAAGTTCTATGGGGATTTGGATGACATTTTCTAATCTCAAAATCTTTCAGGAACTTCTTTTCATCTCCATAGTATTTTTCATAAATTTCATTTTTAGCTTTTATTGCCTTAACTAGTAGCTTTTACATTTTGGACTCAGAAAGGGATTTCTGACTCAGTGGGGAATTATTTTTCAAACTCAACAATGTTTGAGATTGTAGATAAAATGTCACACTTTAAAAACCCCATTCCAGGTTCGGCTTCCCCGTGACTGACTGGGCTTTGAAATGAACAAGAATATGATAAGGAGAGCAAGCACAAAGGGATTTAGGCTTACAGAAACGTTTTTACCATTTGATCATTTGGGCGAGTTTGTAAAATACATTAGAATCTTTTCCATCTGTAGATACTCAGTTAATATACACTTGAAATGTCCTTGGCAGAATTATGTGTGATGCTCACTCATGACTGAGAAAACTAAAATAAATAGATGACAATATTTCTTCGTTAGGTCACCTCTACAGAATATGTCTTTCTCTAGTACCCTCATTAGAAAAACAGGGAAGGCTTTTGTATCTGCCTATAAGAAGATGCCTTGCAGAAGAAAATAAAGGAGAAAGGAAGAAGAAAGAGGGGTAAAATGAGAAGGAGAAAGAGGATGATTCTCTAATCTTTTTGAGACCAACTCAGATAAGCAAAGCTAGCCATTAGTTAAATGTATATATGGCTTTATATCTATGTTCTGGGCAAAGATTTAGAAACCTTCCCAAGCCAACGTCTGGGAAGACAGAGGGCTAGAGGATCATTAATTCTTATCTTGAACTCTGGTATCAGATTCAATTGTACAAGATTTTAATGAATGGGCTTTTGGTACTTTCAAATATATTTCTCAAAAAATTATAACTGCCTTAAATAACTTTATAACAGGTCCAAAAGGATTAATGTTTTTACAAAACAAGGCTGGAAAATGTAGTTTAGGTTTCAAGAGAAATTACCACTGGGATTCTTAAACAAGAAAACAAAGCAAAACAAAACAAAAACTTGTCCTAATGGCTTGCTCCTGGACAAAAGCCCCACAGTTGTTATTCTAATGCAAGATCTGTAGGCTCCTGGTAAAGTAGGCATTTCAGTTTTAACTCTCAAAAGTATCTTATTGCTTTCCAAGGACCTCTTTCACCCAGTTCCCAGAAGAACTGGACTTTAATGGAACTCATGAATGCCCAAATTCCAGACCACAACTTTCTTATCTACAGGCTCAAAACTTATTTCTACTTGGCTGCCTCAATTTTATCATCTATTTATCTTCTTCTCCTCATTAACTCAGTGTAGTGAATTTCAGATTGATTCTTGGATGAACTGATTTGATAAATTATTTCATACTAAGATATGATAGATTTTGGTGGGCAAAATCCCTCCGAGAGGGACTAGTCCTGTAAGAGAAAAGGAGAGGTAGGTAACCCAAATTGAAGTCCATGTAATTAATGTATTAGTAGAACATTATTAGACATCTATGGAAGACCTCTCAGGGGATGTAGAGGCAGCCTGTGTCTCACATGGGCTGAGACTTTGCAAAGGGAACCAATTGGAAACACATTTATTATTTTTCAAAGAACTCTTTTTGCTTGGATCTATCTTTTCTAAAAAGTAAGTAATGCAAATTACTGAAAGTCAAGAGGTACTTTTACTCCAGAGCCATATATTCAAAATGTAATTGTGATAAGGAGTACAAAAAGCTCAAATTGCCAGAGAACTGCAAGGGTAATTGTATTACGGAAAAAGTTAATCTTTATTTAACTTTCCTAAACCATGTACTCATAGCACTGAAAACTGTCATAACTTCCCTGGTTCAGAGTAAGTGGATTATTTATTTGTGATAATGGGTGCATATGCTCATTAACATGCTGTTATAAACAGCTGCATTAAATGTATTATGTGTTCTGTGACATAAATAAGGTGCTCAACATGAAGTTGTGTTTAAAATATGGGCCCCAGGAAGAACAAAAAAGCAATAAGTGCTTTTTAATATAGTTGCCTGGTCTTGAATTCTAAATTTATTTCTCCCTTATTAATGCTACCTGTATGGAAATTGTGTGTGTTATTCTAGTGAAATATCTTGACATTCAACGACATTAGTACTTCATTCTGCTTTCTCATCCTGAATGTAGCTCTAGGCAGGTGTTGTTAGCTTGTTTTTCTTTTCTGGAAGAAGAGGAGGCTGTAAACGTGGAAGAGGCGTTTGGAGCATAATCAGCTTACTCGTAAGCTTAGAGCAGAGTTCAAATGATGAATGTCTTCCACCTATTCTAGTACCCAATGTTTCCAACAAGATGTTAAATTTAAAGATCATTCAGTTCAACTCTCTCATCTTACAGATGAGGGAACTGAGGTTCTAAGGACTTACAAAAACCCTTGTAAGTCACTTATCTTTAAGTAAGAAAGCTAGGACTGGGGGCCAGAAATCCAGACTCTCAATTTGATATAATTTCCACTAGAACAGGCAGTACTATAATTGGGTGCTATTATGGTTTGGATATAAGGTGTCCCTCCAAAGTTCCTCTGTTAACACAGAAATGTCTGGAATTAAAATGATTGAATTGTGAGAGCTGTAACATAATTAGTCCATCCCGATTTGACTGGACTGACCAGGTGGTGACTATTGCCAGCTGAGGCGTGGCTGGAGGAAGTGATCACTGGGATGTGCCCTGGAAGGTTATATCTTCCCTGTGTTCCCTTCCCCCTCCTCCCCTCTCTGCTTTCTGGATGTTGCCAATGGAACGGAACTTCTTCACCATGACCTTGTGCCATGATGTGTTGCCTCACTTTGGGCCCAGAGCAAGGCTTTAGAAACAAGCCTCAAATAAACTCTCCCTTCTCCAAGTTGGTCTTGTCAGATATTTTGGTCATAGTGACTCAAACCTAAGTGATGCAGGTGGGGACACGGAAAGGATCTGTGGGGAGAAGGCCAGTCTGGTGTCATTTGGAATCTTTACCAATATCATTTACCCGAGGTTTAAATACTCTGTTATTTAACACTTGGTGGAGAGTAAAGTTCTAGGTGCTTTTTGGGGGGGCAAGTGGCGGAGTTAGATAGAATAAGTAAGTGACAATGAATGATAGAAGATGGAAAGTTTTTACAAAGTACCACTAAACTGCTCCTATTGCAGAAAAATTAAGTATGCTACAGAAACTGAGGTTGTAATTCTGAGAATAATGAGGCTAAAACTTAGTTTAGTGGGTATTTTAAATGAAATGAAATGCTGCTTCCAAAGAATAAAGGACCCATATAGGAAAATGTCCTTGCTTCTACTGTTTCACACCAGGTAGTTTGAAAGAAAATGGGATTAAACAGTGGCAAAAAAAAATTATCAGACAGTACAAATGATTAAATATTGAAAACAAGATTCTAATGAACATTGTTGAATCTTTAGTCTTAGAGATTGTTCAAAATGAAATTAGAAGTGCTTGAATGGTTTGGGTATACACCTGTCTGAGTAAAATCTCAGCCCAGTGACTTCCTGAGATCATTTCAAAGTCTTCAATTTAACAACCAAGTGTTAAAACACAACACTAGCAGCCTCAAAATGAATATACTTTATACTTGCTTCAATAATTCAATATTCTTAAATGATTTTTCTATTCCTCCTATTGATTCTTTATGTTCATTTCTATTTATGAATAAAACCTACCTGATGAAATCCCACCAGCTCTGGGGTTTGAGACAGGATGATAAGTTCATAGTCAGCTGTAGCAGCTTAGCAAGTTGCTTAACCCTAAGCAAATTAAAGAGAACCTGTCTCAAAATAAAAAATTCAAAGGGCTGGAGAAGTGGCTCAGTGGTGAAGTGAGTTCAGTCACTGGGTTCAGTTTACACTAAGCTATCCATGTCCATTGGAAACATTTGGATGGAAATTAAGGCTTAGGGATTTTAGATAGTAGTTTTATTTGCTTCTGGAAGTGGGATTTACTATTTTAAAATCCATCTGGACATTGTTCTAAATAACTCTGCTCACACTATTGAGTTGATTTTTAATTTTATGAAACACTATATCTGAGTTGATTTTTAAAAAACTGAATAGATACTTCACCTTAAGGAAAAGGTAGAAATAGTCCCCTGAATCTTCACCACAGTACTGCTGACTGTTGATTTTTAATAGTCTCTGATTTAATTTGGAAAAGATTCATTATTTATGTCTAAATTTTCAGGAACTGACTGATATGGGATGATGGCCATATCTGGGATTTTTGAATTCTTAATTTCTCATAGTATTTTGGGGGCCATTTTCATTGTGGCCACGGTACTAAATCTTTTGTTTTACATGCTATCCCTGATTTTAAGTTTATTTATTCAAGGAAACTTTTCGAATGCTTCAACTGTTTTGAAAATATTTTTTAAAGAAAAGGAATTTAACCATCAGACTTTTTACATGAACATATTTCCCTGTGCTCTTTCATTGCAGGTTTCCAGATTAAATCTTTCACATCCCTGCGCTTCCTATCAGAACCTGCCGATGCTGTCACCATGAGGGGAGGAAATGTCCTCCTGAACTGCTCTGCAGAGTCCGATGGAGGAGTCCCCATTATCAAGTGGAAGAAAGATGGCATCCACCTAGCCTTGGGAATGGATGACAGGAAGCAGCAGCTTCCCAACGGGTCTCTGTTGATACAGAACATACTTCATTCCAGACACCACAAGCCCGATGAGGGACTTTACCAATGTGAGGCGTCTTTGGGAGAGACTGGGTCCATTATTAGTCGGATAGCAAAAGTTGCAGTAGCAGGTAAGTGGGTCCTTTATTTTCCTTTTTCCTATGCTATCTTTGTATTTATTTGAGGGGGGGCAATAAGAAAATAATATTTGTAGAAATAATGTACATTTATTCTTTTAATTGAAAAGCAATTTTTATATGCTAAATGAAGCTTTTGATATATGTATACATTGTAGAATAATTATATCATGCTAATTAGTATATGCATCCACCACTTCACATTTTTATCTTTGTTTTTTCTGTGGTGAGAATGTTTAAAATGACTCTTTTTGCAATATATATATATATATATATATATATATATATTAAAAGTGGTCATCAATCTATGCAATAGATCTGAAAAATGTATTCCTTTTATCTAACGGAAACCATGTACTTTTCAACAGACATCTCCCCACTTCCTTCCCCTCTACCCTCCAAGCCTCTGGTAAATAGTATTCTGTGCTCTACTTTTTGGATTCCATGTATAAGTGAAACCATGAATCCTTTGTCTTTTTGTGCCTAGTTTTCCAGACTCACCCATGTCGTCAGAATATTAGGATTTTCTTTTTTAAAGATTGAACAATATTCTAGCAGATATACATGAATCTATATAAATATATACATGTATGTCATATGCATATGCAGTGCGTTTTCTTTATCATTTCATCCATTGATATTACTTAGATTGATTCTGAATCTTCGCTATTGTGCATAATACTTCAATGAACATTGGAGTATAGATACTCCTTTGTTATTTTGATTTTATTTTTTTGGATACCTATACTTACTAAGTAGTAATATAGCTGCATCATTCAGTTTACCTATTTTCAGTTTTTGTGAGGGACCCCTATGATGTTTTCCATAATAGCTGTACTAATTTACTTTTCCCATCAGCAATGTGCATTGTTAAGACAAAGAAAGGATGTAAAGATTCATGTCTCATGGTCTCAACTGATTTTTGTCCTGAAATTAGCTTAATAATCAACATAGCATTATGAAATTTTTTAAAGAAACCAACCTGGCTTATGTTGATTCAC
The DNA here is from genome assembly GCF_052094955.1 of Ictidomys tridecemlineatus. Classification (NCBI taxonomy): domain Eukaryota; kingdom Metazoa; phylum Chordata; class Mammalia; order Rodentia; family Sciuridae; genus Ictidomys; species Ictidomys tridecemlineatus. The sequence goes on along the minus strand of NC_135489.1, from coordinate 21,285,379 downwards.
TGCTTACGTATATGAAAGGGCTTTTTGAATAGAAAAAAAATATGAAAAAAGTAATTTAGTAATTAATTCCTTTTTACTAATATTGACCTTTTATATGGTATAAGTTACAACATGAGAAATAAAAATTTCTATTTGTTTTTCCATATCTTGATTCTTGACCACATGTTGGCTCAATGGCTGGGTGATAACCTCAGTATATTTCTTTCATCTGGATATATTGAAGGCATGTAGACTCTGGTAGAACAGTGGAATATTCTGGAATCCATGGCATTGCTATGTCTGCTCTATTATTTCGATCAGAAGGCAACTCATAATTAATTCTTTTGGCCCTTGCAGTGTTAGAACTACAGGGAAAGGAAAAGGATTTTTGCTTTTACTTGTTTCTATTATGATTCAACCAAATGTTGAGCTGTGATATATTTTTTAAATTTGATATGGAACATTAAACAAAGCCAACAGATCCAACCTGAAATAAATTTAAACCATCAAATGGGTAAACAGATTTGAAGGACTATTTCCAAACTTAATCTTTAATTCTTCATAAAAAAAAAATGAGCCAATAGGCTCTTAGTTAGCCCTTTAATTCTTTCCCAGATCTCATTCAGTCCAGTTTCCTCCTGTAGAATGGTCAGTGTGAGAACTCATTTTCAACAATAATAGCAACTGGGACAATGAGACAGGACCCCCACGCACACATGTGCTTGTGTGCACACATACTCATGCACTCTTCCATGTTGGTTCAAGCCTATTGAAATCCTGGAAAGATGCTGTAAGAACTATAACACATACATATTCCATCAGCCCTCGAACTCAGCTTCACAACCCCATTGTGTATGTGTTTGTGTGTACAATTTCTTTCCTTCTCCAAGGACTCTGTTTAGACTGACTGTTTTGTTCCCTCAAAATTCCTACATTGAATTTCCAGCTTCCAATGTGATAGATAGTATTAGGAGGTGGGGCCTTTGGAGGTAGTTAAGGGATGAATGTGGTTAAGACCCTTATACAGAGGAAATGAGAGAGTTCCCTCACTCTTTGTGATGTGAGACTACAACAAGAAGTCAGCCGTCTGCAACCTAGAAGAGTCCTCACCACACATCAGTCCTACTGCACCCTAATCTCAGCCTTCCAGCCACTAGAAGTGTAAGAAATGAAATTCTCTTCTTTATAGGCCACCTAGTCTATGTACTTTGTCCTAGCAGCCAAACTAACAAAGGTAGACTCTTTCATATCCATTCAGCCTAGAGATTTCCTCAGTAAAGATGTGTTGGTGATAGGGTCCTCACCAACAGATAGAGTAGCCAAACATTCTGATTTACCCTGAGTTTACCATTTGAAAAGTTCCCTGTCCAAGGAAGCTCTTCATTGCTGGCTAAAACTAGGATGTTTGGCACCCTACCTAGAGGTAACCCTGCCTGCTTTAGCAATGACAGACTGAAGAGACAGGTAAGGTGACATCCTGATCATGAAAACACTGTCTTAAGCCACCTAGGGACTTGTGAGTGATGGGTGTCTGAAATCTGATTAATGAGTATCAAGTGTAGAGAGGACTGAAAGTTGATGATAATTATGGCTGATTTAAGAGGACTAAGTAGAACAAGTGCTGAGGATCAGGCAAAGCTGCATTCCTAGAATGCTTCAGATGGGGTGGAAAGGGCACAATTTGACTTTCCATCACTTGGGAATTTCTGGACTTACAGATCCCACCCCCCCACATCAGTTGTCTATAACCAAAGTTGCTCTGCTGATTCAAATGAATCAAGCTGGCATTTTGATGCCCTATTACAAAAGGCAGCTGCATCTGCCCTGTTAATGAAAATGGCCTGATATGTTGCAGTTTCAGTTTTTCTACCATCTAGAATCACTTTTATGTCTTCTCTGTTTCAATGGTGAAATGAAGAACGATTCCTTCCCTGTGAGATATTAAAATAAAGTAGCTTTGACTTTAGTATTCTGCACAAGGATAAGCTCACGGATTCAGTCATTGAGTTGCAATCTAATATTAGATTGTATCATTTCAAAGCAATAAGGCTGTTCACAGCATTTTAAACACTTACCATGCTGTTTGGCAACACAGAATACATCAATGTTATGTCTGCTGAGGTTAAGATTGCCAAACCACTAGAATTCACAAGGGGCATATATCTTCCTTGTAATAAAGACCATGGACCTGATTTAATCTCATTTTTAAAGCATTAGCAGTCAATAAACCAGTCACTACTAAAAGGTAACAGTCTGCTTTGCTTGGGTTAAAAAAAAAAAAGGTTCTCTAACCTCAGGTGTAGTGGCAGTGTAGTGCCCGTTTGCTACAACGCCCCTCTTCCACTTTTGCTTTCTCAATGTGTCTTGATCAAAAGAAATGTAGCAGATGAAATCTTTTAACAGGCAGAATGTTTTATGCAATGGTCTCGCCATGTGTCACTCATTCTATTTTCTAGGAACTTCTCAAGTACTCTTTAAACCCTGAATGCACACTTGGCTTAAGCGGGAAGGAGAGTGGGAAAGATAATAGTTTGGATATGAGGGATCCCCGCAAAGCTCCTGTGTGAATGCAGGAATATTTGGAGGAGAGAAAATGACATCAGGAAAGCTGTAATCTAATCAGTCTATCCTAGTCTGAATTAACGGGGTGGTAACTGAGGCAGGTGGAGTGTGGCTGGAGCAGGTGGAGTGTGGCTGGAGCATCTTCCCAGTGGTCCCTTCCCCTCTCTCTCTGCTTCCTGGCCACTAGTAGGTGGCAGTGCTCCCCCACCATGGCTTTCCACCATGGTTTTCTGACACCTGTGGCCCAGAGCAATGGAGTTATTCAAACCTGGACTGAATCTCTGAATGCCTGAGGCAACATAAATTTTTTTCTCCTCTAAGTTGTCCTCATTTGGACTTTTGGACATAGGGACAAAACACTGACTAATACACCATCCAATAAGTTGTTAAAAGTCACAGTGCAACAGGTTAATGACCATGAGTATTTCTAGTAATTTTGAGTTCAATTAGTAAAGAATTTCTGAGCTATCAAATATACATTTGAAAGCAATTTTACCAGTACTGGCTGACACTTGAAAATTTCATTTTTACCCAGTAAGTTTTAATCTAAAATGTTGAGGTCTTTCCTGCCATGTTTATATCTCTGTTTAGGCATAAGATTGATTTTGGAGAGAAGCAAAAATACACTTTGTTATCTATAATGCTTCTTCAACCACGTTCTCTACTCTGTACTTAATAAAGCACCTTAATGTTTAGTAACAGATATTTACCTTGCCAATGAAAACATAAGGCTTTATGCCATATATGGAGAGCTCTGTCCTTGTCATCCCCTCTTTCCTTCTTCTCTTCCTCCTTTTTCCCCACTCCTTCTTCCATATTGGATTTGACCAGATTAAGCTGCCCTACATCTGGGCATATATAAATATACTCATGGTGGATTGTGTTAGATTGCTTTATATCTCAGGAGTCTAAAATTAAATTAATGATTAAGGACTTTGGGTTGGTAAATGGACTAATGGACTGTGTTAGAACATTGCATCTGACCATGTCCATCTTCCTTGCTCCAGATATTGCCAGCTCTCCAAGCCACTGGATTCTCTTTTCTTCAACATACAAAATAATAACCAATCCCTTAAGGCTGTAATGACTTTTAAATGGAACATAGTTCTATGGAGCAAGAGTACTGTAAATAAACATAATAGTGGTTATTTTAGCATTATTATAATTTTTATTAGTCGGAACTAACAAATTTTCATGTTCCCATGTGATTGTGATTTTTTTTTTGGTGGGGAAATGAAATATAGATTACAAATACTGAGCCTTAAATTTTGTAATCTTGGATCAGTTATCTTCCTTTGTGATCTCTGAACACAAAGTGACAAACCATAACTTAGTTTTCAAGAAGTTGAAACCTACAGGTTTTTTTTTTGCAAGAAGTATTTAAATCCCTCTGACTGAAAGATTCATTTTTGATGAGTTGATCTATGATCATATCATACAGTCAGTATAATTTGTGTTGACAAGATCAGGAGTTCTAGGTAGAACAAGTATTGCACTCATCCCTGATAGAGATTCTTAGCAATCTTTTTGTTCTCTTTAACACCTTTTCAACTGAAAAATATTCACTGAAGTGGGGTTCATGGGACTTTGTCTAGACTGGGAGTTTCACAAATTGTCCCCTTCCTCTAGGAAAAAAAAAATTGACATTATTATGGTTTGGGTTAAAAGTATCCCCCTAGAACTCATGTTTTGAAGCCTTGGCCTCCAGTTCAGCAATTTTCAGATATAGGGCTTTTAGGAAATGCTTGGATCTTGAGGGATTTAATTCTATCAGTGAATTAATACATTGACCGATTTTTAATTTGAATGGACTAGTGGGAAGTGGTAGGAACTATAGGATGTGGAACCTACTTGAAGGGAACAGGTTCTTGGGGACATTCCATTGGAGACTACATCTTGTCCTGTCCTTTCTCTCTCCACACTTCCTGGCTGCCATTCAGTAATTAGCTTTCCTCCACTATACCCTTCTGCCATGATGTTCTGCCTCATCTCAGTCGTAAAGTAATGAAACCAACCAGTCAAGGACTGATAATACAAAATTGTGACCAAAATAAATCCTTCCCCTGTTAAGTTGCTTCTCTTGGATATTGTGCCACAGTGGCAAAAGCTGATTAACACAGATATCAATGTGAAAGAAAACCAAATGGAACAAAGCTCTCTGAATTGTCTTGAAAGACCCATTTTTTCCATTTTACCTGATATAACCAGAACAAACCTGTGAACCCATTCACACACTTACTTACTCATTCAATTACTTGCACACATGCTTCACCCACAGGCTCTGAGGGACACAATTGGAACCTAGTGTGGCTTCTGCTTATCCTTCCTCTTCTGGGAATACAGTGGGAAGATCTGTTTTTAAGTAAAGTGACAATGACTGCAAGACACATTATGGAGAACTTGTGTCCAGGTAGCTTTTGAGTATTTACATCTCAGCATTAAAACCACACTGACTTGCCTTTTGTGTTTCTTTAAAAAGTAGGTCTGTGTGCATTATCTCATAATTCTCAAAAAAAGTTTAGTGATATAGATACCCTTGTTGATAGCAGAGGGGAAGCAGGTAGGTGACATTCTAGAAGCAGAGACTAGAACTTAGATTGCCCAAGGCTGGATGCACAATATTCTCATCACTTTCTCAATCTTAGGACATTGGGTAGTTTCCTGTTCAGTCATCTGTCAGTCACTTGTTTAAAATCAATTAAACTCTCTAAAGTATAACTAAGGGAAAACAATAATGACAACAATTATTGATTTTACTTATTAGTTTATTTCATTGAAAAATATTAATTCTATGGGGAAATTATAGTATTTGAATGTTTGTTTTTGAGATGAGAAGACTTAGCTTTGAAAGCTATATGTTCAATAATGACACATGATACATCTCTACTGAAAAATTGTGAACATATAATTTTTAAAACAAACTCATAAATAGTCTTCTAGGAACACATTTAGTTTTTTTTAAATCTTTTTAAGTGGTTTTATAAATCAGGACAAGTTTTAAAAGGCCAAGTAAATTGCATTTACTTGAGTTGTTATTTCATTCAGAGCCTATGTTTTTTTTCTTCCCTGTTACAATAGATGTTTCAAGATGCAAATTGTGGCACTGTGCTTTTAAATAACACAGGCATTGTAATTAAAATTCCCCTGTGTTTAAAAAAAAATAATTAGTTACTTGAGGAGTTGTTTCAGTGAATTCCCTTCCAGAATGCCTCCCATTTAAATGAGTTATGAAATAATTAGTGAAAGCATATTATGGTGAGAGAAGCCAGAAAGAAGCATTTTGTGAAATGATAACCTGACCTTTACGTTCTTACTTAAAAGGAAGCAGAAAAAGGAGCTTGTCTGAAAGGAAAGGAGAATAAACTACATCGCCTCGGGTCACTCAAATATTATATAAAAGAAACAGCAAGAAAAATGCTCATATTCCTTCTCTCTACAGGAGCAAATATAAGAATCTTGCCTAGAAGGTCAAGTTCATCCATTGACGCAGTTTGGAAAATGTATCCCAGGGCTCTTGAATACTCTGAAAATTCTATTTTGGGAAGGTTCAGTTACAGAGCAAAGCTTTCCATTTTACACTGATAGGAATATTGTTTATTTTCAGATGATGAGCAGGAAAATAAATTGTTCTGACTCCACATCTCTTAATGTTCTTAATTATCTCTATTTAGCTAAATGTTCCTATTGTTTTGTTGTTAAAACATGAAGGAAAGAAAATATAAGGAAGTAATGTGGCATTATGTGTAAAGGTTGTATGTGTGCTGATCTTATTTTCCTTGAATTTTATTGCCAGATAAAAGTGGTAATCACTAACATGCCTCCTTTAACTACTCACCCACATACCCCCACTCCTTCAACTTAAATAATTGCATCTTAAAGGGCAGGGATTTAGTTGCCTCCTTCCTAAATCAATTAACTGCAAAAAAATTAGAATAGAAATATATGTATTACTGAAAAATATTCAGAGTGGAAAGACATCTTCTGCATTATAAAAATTACAATAGAGAACTTGACAGGGCTTTTTATAGTAGAAACATCAACAAAATAAGTTTTAAAAAATCTTCCAACCTTTCATTTCCTTTTCTTTATTGTGAATTGTAGTCCATGTGACAATGGGAATAGCTAATTATTCACTCCAATTTTAATCAGTATCTTAAGAGCACTGTTCTTTTATTCATCCCTTCAGCTATCCACAGTGTGGGTTTTGCTGGTACTGTCATGAACATTGAAGAGTAATATCTAAAATAATTCTGTGATAGTAACCAAACTATTTTGAGTTCTAGAAGACCCCTCTGGAATGTAAAAGCTTGATTTTCTTGATAAATGTGAGGCTAGCTAAGATTTAAGTCATAATAATGTAGCAGAGAAAAAGTAACATCTTTCCCTGACCTATCAGAAGGTCAGGGCTGACACCCCTGTAAGGAAAGACAGATTACCAAGAGAAAAGCACAGCAGATTTATTTAACCAGAGTCTTACTTAGCACAAGAGTCTGCAGAAATGAAGACCCAAAGACCTGGGTGTGGGAGAGAAGGACTGCATTTTAAATCTGATGAGGAAATGAATGGTTGTGTTGAAATATGATCTGCTTCAGTGATACAGTAGTAATAATCCAGAGAGAACATAGTAAAACCTGTGTACTCAGCGGATTCCTTTCTGTGTGTCTGTATCACATTTCTTCCCCCCAGATATTGGGGCAGGAAACCTAACACATGAGGGTCCTATAACCTTTATTGAGGGGAGGTAGGACAGAGAATTCTTTTATGCATAGAATAACCTCCAAAATGCCATATTTTGGGGTACTGTATCCTGTACCCTATCAATAAATAGGAAGATTAGGTAGCATAATTGCAAATCTCTGATGAAATTATGAATGATTATAAATTTAATAAGGCATTTTTACTTTTATGAACCTATCTCTGTTACTGATTTTTTTCCCATTACACTTTTTATGTACATAGTAAAATGTACTACTTAAATTTAATATTATATGGAAAACTTTGAATTCAGATATTTATATTGCACACAGATTTTTTTCTACAAATTAAGAAGACATCCAAACCTAGAGAATGTTCTCAAATAAGTAATAAACTAGTTAGAGAGAATTATGGAAAAGCTCATTGTATCTAGTACCTAAATCATTTTAATCTTTTCCTATCATGATCAGCAGCATATATAGGTGAAAGTACTGGATACAAATAGTGACAGAGGTACTTACTTCCTGATGAGAAATTATTGTTTTTAATAGCCTAATTTTATATTTATAATCTATGTAATCCATAATAAGCAAACTAGCCAATTTTTCATTTATCTCATAATTATTAAACATCTATTATTTAGTGGATATAAGAGCCACCTATTTGCTGAAGCAGCCACTTATTCTTTGATGCAGCAAAAAACTTGTGTTTGACCTGGAATTATGAGTTTAGCATTAAAAAAAATAAAATAAAATAGTTACAACTATTTTTGACAGCAGTTAAATAACTACAATAGGTCACCAACTTATCTCCTTATTTTATAATTTGCTGAAAATGACCCACACAGAAATGTGAGTCCCAGTGTGACAGCCAAAAGTTGCTTGGAACATTACTGTGACAATACAAAAACCTGAGTTCAGAGGTCAAAGTCTTCTCCACTGAAAAGCTTGATATAAAATTTTCTCCCAGATGGGTACGGTGTACACACCTATTATCTCAGTGGCTCAGGAAACTGAGGCAGGAGGTTTGCAAGTTCAAAGCCAGTCTCACCAACTTAGTGAGGCCCTAAGCAACTTAGCAAGAACTTGTCTCAAAATAAAATATTAAAAGGGAAGGAGGATATGGCTCAATGGTTAAGCATCACTGAGTTCAATCCCAGTTCCAAAAAATAGAAGAAGAAGAAAACCTCTCCCAGCATCTGAAAAGCAGCTATTTGTACACAAAATTTATTCTAGATTCTTATCTGAGGCTTTTCTCTAAATGCAGCTCGGCATGGAGGCACCTGCTCTAAGTGGGCCATATGGAGTTCTAGAGCTCCATTTCTGGAGGGCAGTTAAGCACCAAGTTTCTGCCTCACTCGGAATCTCAGTGGGATGGAGTCAGAGTAACTGCATTTAAATTGTTTGATAGATGTCAGTATTTGGCGGTTATGAAAGCATGAGACGGTTTGTTTTATCATCTGTATATTTTCCATTATGATCTATTTCCATCCTCACCCAGCTCACCCAAAGACATTTAGACATAAATACAGAAAACAGACACACACACTTCCCTCACCCTTCCATTTAAATGGCTCTTTCTACCTAAACCTCTATATCTTAACTCTATTGATAAACACCACAACTCTGAAACCTACCCTTTGATTTACAACCGCTGCACTATTGTTTGTTCTATTACACTTATTTTTCAAAATCACTCTTTATGAAAAAAAGAAAATAGTTTCATTATAACCCTGAGGCTTCACTACCCTTACAGAGGAGGACCTATTAGGTTTGTTAACTGAGATTCCACCTGGAACATTTCTCCAACTAGAAGCCTATTTAAGAAAGTGTGTTAAAGATTAATAAAGCCTAGACAGCTTCAACATTAAATTTCAGTACTGGTTGATTTTATTGGATTGGATTTTTGTGGCCCCTCTTGCAAGGGAATTCATCTATAAAGGCTAGAACATGACAAAAAAAAAAAACAAAACATTTTTTTGATCCAGGCAGTACTTTTAGAAGTCACTTTAGATTCTACAGTATATTGGACTCTTTATAAACTAACATTGTGGCTTTATCTCCAAACCTTTTTGCATTTGAGACCCTGCCCAGGAAGTACCTAGGTATGAAGAATTCAACTGTGAATAGCTTTGTTGTCTGAAAACCAGAAGCCAGAATTGTTTTACTGCCATTCACTGGGTGAATAGAGCTGGCTTCTCCCCTAACTTGCAAATGTCATTGAAATCTGTTGCTTATTCCCGTAGGAATACTGATGAGTTGACCTGCTAATGAACAGCACAAGTTTTGCTGGGGAGAATCTTACATATACAACAACCTAGAGGATTGCATCTTACCAGAGTACTGCATTTTCCTGTAGTGATGTGATTCTCTTCTGCTTTCTGTTAAAGGAAGTTTTTTTGTAGTATCACTCCATGAACACACTTGAGGTTGAGAGGACCCTTAGGTCTACAATGAAACTTCTCAGGCTCTAGTTACTGTCAACATGGCATTGAGTCCTATCAGCAAACCATAGAAGAATGGAAGCCTCTCCTGTTGGCTTCTGATGGTACCTCTGGCCTCATTTAATGTAATCAAATCCATACAACCCTCCAGCTTTTGTAGCAATCTGCTAAACCATGCCTTTGCCCACTTCATTCTATGTGTAGTACTTTCTACCCCATCATTCTAATTCCTGCTTTTCCCCCACAAAAAAAAAAAATACTCAGTCTTATACAGCCCATTTTCTAGAATCTTTAACTGGCCCCCTAGGCAAGGAAGGGTGCCATCTCTGTGCTTATATTAACTTTCCCCTGTCAACATGAAACACACTCCACTGTATCCTTATAATACACAATTCCTCAGCTGGGCCATGACGCCCTGAAGATACAGACCACAGTACCTCTGTCTTAGCTTCTCTGGGTGGACTGGCTCTTTAGAACCTTGATAGTTGAATGGTACCATGTGGGGTTTAGGAACCTGGCCTTCAAAGCCACACAGAGAGGACTTCAGAACCTATCTCTAGCCATTCTCTAGTTTTGTCCACTTGAACCACGTATGGATATGTCCTAGACCCAGTTTCCTGTTAGGTGGGTTTGAGGTGGCTAAGGGAACAAAGCACCAGGCAACCCCCTATAGAACCACCTGTCAATCAGCGGGGTCTCCTGACTAAATATGGATCTCAGCAAGCTCCCTAGGTAGGACAAGGTGCTCTAAAAACCTCCCTTTCCTGTCCCAAGCCCTCCCTTCCTGCCCTAAACCCAATAAAAATCCCAATCCAGCTGAGACTGCATGATTCCCAGGACCCGCTCCGTTGGACCGGAGGGTCTCACCTGGGAGCAAATCTCAATAAAGCCTTGTTCAGGAGCAAATCTCAATAAAGCCTTGTTCAACAGCCCTGTTAATCTGCCTCCTTTTGGTCATTGGTGCCTGACCTTACATTTCCCATCTGCCAAATGCAGATTGGGATCATGTCTACCTTGTAAGGTTGTCTTGACCATAAGTTATACTTCGTAGTGGGCCTGGACAAAAGTAACAGTTCAATACATGGAGCTTCGTGAAAAATAGAGAATTAGAACAGTATTGAAGACACTGGCAGCAAATGGGATGAGGGAAGCTCCAGAAAGAAGTGCTGTTTTCCTAAGTGGACACAACTCCTGTTTCCTGCTTCTCCATCGCTGGCCTGTTACCTATGCAGTGTCTGGTTCTTCCATGGTCAGAGGGACCCTGTGTAAACACGTGGTGTTACACAAGCCTCTGTAAAGCTTTCCACACCAATACCTCCATCTGAAAAGATCAGGATTAATAAAATAACAAGTATGCTAGCAAGTCCCTGCACAATATTTAGCACACCACTTAATTCTCACTTGGTGAAAGTCAGATGTAAGTTTGCCATGGCTTTGAAGAGCTTTCTCTTCACTCGAAAACCTCAGAACTATCTTCTGCTTCCAGAAAGTCAAGTGAACTATAGGTTGACTGGTGACAGCAACTGACCTCTCATGTACCATGGAAGGAAATCATCATTAAAAAAGTAAAGATATTACTCGGGTTAAGTAATTTAGGTCAATGATGAATTAGATTAACAGGTGTTTTCACATAAACCTTAATTACTCATGACTGACATAGCAAATTATTCCTCATTTTATACTGGCAAGTAGTCATCCCATTTTGCCAGAGGATCTAAATTTGCTTCTCCCAACAAAGTTTTATTCCCCCCTTCTTGCTCAATTTGTGTAAATATCTGTAATGTAAATGTTTCTCCCTTAAAAAGCTTCTTGAAAGGGTTTTCCTAGGAAATATTTTCATGATCAGCATTATTTACCTTGCCTGTGTAGCTATGTAAATAATTTCAGGCTTTTCTCCACCAGAATTTTTATAACTTAGCCTGTCTTTAGAAAATGTGAGTAAGATTGCAAAATACTGCTGCCTCAATAAGCATTTTAGACTTTGGAAGGAAAATGTGAGTACAGGGTTGAGAATGTGTTTGAGACCCGGTGACAATAACAAGGATGTTTATAAATGAAACACACTACAAATGGCACCAGAGTTTGGAGGAGGAAAGCAATTTGGCAAAGTGAAAATGTTAAATGTTTTAATTTTCTTCCATGCCAGTAGAATCTTGTAAAACAAGGTGACATATTAAATTTTCTATACTACAGTGGCTCCAAGAGCCTGTCAACATTTTCATTATAAACTCTATTTTCAGAGCTTTATAACTCAGCTTTAAGAATTCACTCTGGCCTGACATTTGGAGTGCGAGGTCTTACCTGGGGAACATGTGTTTCACATGCTTTAAAAATTATGAGTTTATCCATTTCTCAGTTTATCATGAGTAACCTTTTCATACATTTCACTTGGTTGCTGGGCCTCAGAATTGGAGGTAAAGTGCTTACATGGGGTAGGTCGCCCTTGGGGGCAAAATGTACAAATGTGGGCAACTCAGGGCAGGGCTGCCCATCTTCATTACTGGGTCTCACAGTCACAGGAATCACTCAGTCGGTCATAGAGAAAGCAGGAGTTTTGTTACACAGCCCTCAGTGTTTTGGACTGACTTTGTGCTAACCAAGGGGTATACTACACCAAATATCTATAGAAAAAAGTCCTTGATTGTTGGGCAATTTCTTAGTCTCAAACTGTCTATTTTAACATTTGTATCATCTGGTAGATGGAATAAGATCTTTACCCAAAGTTTCCTAACAGTCACTCTGATCTTGCTTGTTTGCTGTTGCCTCTTCCTGTGTGTGTCTGTATACCTGAGCTCTTATTTCTCCCCTTCCTACCATACTTTTTTAGTCAATATTATTAAAAAATACAGAAACTTTTTTTTTTACATATTTTACTTTGGAATATCTAAAATTAAATTTCCTGAAGAATTCTTTTGTGGAAAGCAATTAGAGAAGAACAGGGGAGAAAAGAAGGAAGTGACAGATGGGAAAGATACATTACTATGTACTACCAGGTCTTGAAGAAGACTCCTTTGTTAGAATGGGCAACCCAAAGCATCAAATGTGGACTATCTGAAAAGATGTGGAGTTTCTTCATAGTAGATGTGGTAAAGAATCTACTGTTCTAGGTTTGTTTGGGATATTTCTAGGAAATAACCATTTTCTGGTGTGTGTTAAACATTATTTCACTCTACCAAGTTGCATAATATTGTCCTGTGGATGCAATATTCACCAAATTGTGACAAATACCCAGTATTGTCACATCACTTGTTTCTATTTTATGAAGCCCAACATTGTGCCATTTACAAAAAAAAAAAAAAAGAAAAGAAAAGAAAAGAAACATATTATTTATTTTCCTCATGATTACTGTGCAGACAATGCTCCTTAGGAGACTGAGGTTTAAAGGATTTGCTAAATCAATGCCCATGGTAGGTTTAGAACATGAGTCTGAAGACTCCATACCCTTTTCTCGAATCTACAAAGCTTTTCTTTACATCAACAAGGGTATCTGTTTCTGTCTTTAATTTTCTGTTAGGATCATGCAAAACCTAACCTTGTAAGTGGTTTATGTTTTTCAGTGGAAGATGTTAGGGTATGAAGACCTTCAAATTGGAAAAAAAAAGAAGTATGAAAAGGCTTGAGGTCTCAAAGTAAAATAAGTTTAAGTCAAGAAACATTGAAAAATAAAAAGAAATCAGTTTCTTTTTCCATTTATCTCACTCCATTGTCACCTCTTTCTCCTCCCTTCCTGTTAGTCCAATTGTGATGAATGGCTTCCTTACCATCCATTTGCCTGGCTAGAAACCAGTACAATGCAATCTCTCCCTCTCCCCTTCCCCACTATGACATTGTGAGCAAGTAACAAAGTGTGTCTAGTCTCTATAGAGAATTCTTTCTTTTATTTGTTATTAAATTGTTTAAAATGTATTTTATTGACACATAATATTTGTACATATTTATGGAATATAGTAAATAACTCCATACATATATGCATTGTATGATGTTCATCAAGTCAGGGTAATTAGTATTCCATCTCCTCAAACATTAAGCATTTCTATGGGTTGAGGGTCTTTGAAATTAGTTTGCAATATATCATATATTGTTTCAGGCTATAGTTACCCTAGTGTGATATAGAACACCCATTTCTCCCATATTAGTGTGTTCTCGTACCCATTTACCTAACCTCTCTTCTTCTCCTTACTGCCTTCCCAATCTCTGAAGACCACTGTTCCACTGTCTTCGTCTGTGAAAATGATTATTTTAGCTTCTATAAATGAGTGAGAACATGTATCATTTGTCTTTTTGTGCCTTAGTAATCTTACTTAACCTGATGTCCTTCAGTTGCATCCATGTCAATGAAAATGAAAACATTTCATTCATTTTATAGTGAAATGATATTCCATGTGTATGTATACACCATATTTTCTTTATCCATCATCTGTTGATGGACAATAAGATTGGTTCCACATACAACTGAATGGTGCTGAAACAGACATGGAATATAGCTGTCTTTTGGATAGAATGACTTTATTCTTTTTGGGTGTACACCCAGTAATGTGATTGCTAGGTCATATGGTAGTTCTATTTTTAGGTCTTTAGGAATCTCAACACTGTTTTCCATAGTGGCTATAATAATTTACATTTCCACCAACAGTGGATGAGAGCTCTCTTTTCTCTATAACCCCTCCAATACTTGTCATTTTGATAATAACCAATAGCTACTTTGAGGTTGCATCTCCTTAATGATTAGTGATTGTGGTATTGAACACTACAGGCCATTTTTGTATCTTCTTTTGAGAAGTATCTATGTGATTTTTTTTAGTCCATTTTCATAATCAGATTTTTTCTGTTGGTTCCTTATATAATATGTACATGAATGACTTTTCAGATAAATAGTTTGCAAATATTTTCTCTCTTTTTACTGCCATGTTTTCACTTTAATGGTGGTTTGTTTCCTTGTGGTATAGCTTTTTAGTTAGATATTACCCTATTTTGCCTATTTTTTTATTCTTACCATCTATGCTTTTGGGGTTTTATCCAAAAAATATTTGCCTACACCAATGTCTTGAAGTTTTTCCACTATGTCTTCTAGTAATTTCATAGTTTTGGGTGTTACATGTATTTAGGTCTTTGATCTATTTTGAGTTGATTTCTGTATATGGTAAGAGATAGGGATATAGGGATCTAGTTCCATTCTTTTTCATATGTTTATTCAAATTTCGAGCACTATTACTATTTAAAGAACAGAAAACTCTCTTCTTTCTGCAATGTATATTCTGTGCTTTATCAAAACTATGTTGAGTATATGTGGATTGATTTCTGTGCTCTCTATTTTGTTTGGTCTAAATTTTTAATTCATTTGAATAAAAATAAAGAACATGGCTACTGTATAATATAATAAGAATACATTTAGTTTTGTGAAAAACTGTTAAATTCCCTTCTAGAGTGACTGGACCATTTTGCATTCCCACTAGCAATTGAAAGTTCTTCTTGCTCATTCTTGCCAACACTTAATGTGTTCAACATCCTGGATTTTGGCCATTCTAATAGGTGTATGGTGGTATTTCATTGCTACTTTAATTTGCAATTCCCTAAAGACAGTTGTTGAGTATCTTTCCATATTTTTATATGCCATATGCATAACTTCTTTGGCCAGGTCTCTATTCAGGTCTTTGAATCATAATCTTTATTAGATTATACATTTTCCTATTGTTGAGTTTTAATTATTTTTGTACATATTGTGTGATAGTCTTTTATCAGATATGTCTTTTGCAATTGTTATATCTCAGTCTGTGTTTTTTCTCATTTTTTTAACTATGTATTTCCTAGAAGAGAAGGGTTTTTCATTTTAATGAAGTTCTTCATTCTATCAATAATTTCTTTCATGGATGGTGTCTTTGATCCTGCATCTAAAAAATCTTCTCCATACCCAAGATCACTTAGAATTCCTCTTTGTCTTTTAGGAGTTTTATTATTTCACATTTTACCTTCAGAACTTTGATCCACTTTGAGCTAATTTTTGTGAAGAGTGTAAGATCTGTGTCTAGATTAATTTTTTTTTGTCTATGGATGCCCAGTTGTTCCAGCACCATTTGTTGCAAAGACTCTTTCTCAGTAATATTGCCTTTGCTCCTTTGTCAAAGATAAGTTGACTTTATCTACAAAACAGTTTTAGTGTGCTTATTTCCTTTTGTATCTATTATTACCATTGAAATAGAAGCTGATATCATCTCTTGCCTGCCTTTCCTACAATGATCTATTAATTAGCTTGCAATCTATTTCATCACAGAGGCTAGAATTGTCTTTTAAAAATATTTGAAGCTGTTGAATTATTTCCAACTGATTTTAGAACAATTATAAAGCTTTAGTTTCATTGAAAATTTCTGCAAAAACTTACTTCTCTCACCAACCCTTCTCTCCCTTTCTCTCCTTTTCCTCCACTAATAACTTTATTCCTGACAATTTGGGATTAGCTAATTTCTCTGTTCATTCTTTTGAGCTCTGTTTAGGTGTCACTTGCCCTAGGATATCCTGTTGAATTTTCAGCTCTTATTCCTAATGAGTCTCATATACTATGTCTTTAGTGTCCTTCATAACAATTGCCAATTATAATTTTATTACTATTTGTCTAGCCTTTCCTTCCCAACAGGGATGAATGCTTCCTGGGTGCAGGAGAAACCATTCCTGTCATTCATTGCTGAATTCACTGTGAGCAAAATATTGCAGTGTCTGTGTGTCCTACTGGGCTTGTTTACAGTAACTAAACTTAAATCATCTATAAGGGTTTGGAATGGAAATACATAGCAGGAGAATTGAGGGTTAAATTCAAGATTACTAGAGCCCAGAACTTTTATGTTTATTGGGAATCAAGTAATCAAATCACCAGTCAACAGACTTTAGTCACCAGTGCAGGACCAACTTAAAGAGCAGGGATTTGGAAAGCCATAGGATAATAAATTTGGAAAAGATAAATGTCAGGACTCTTATAGTGATGTTAAACCCAGAGCCTTTTATTTAGGATTCAACCATCTTCCTTCTTCATCCACCAAGTCCAGAGCTCATTTTGTTCCTTGTAGATGATTTCTGACATGCCCAGGAAGATAAGACCATTAGTGTTCTTGTTCTCTCCTTTCTAAGGGGACTCTACAGAAAAAAAAAAAATGGTGGCTTTCATCATTTCTCTTTTTAAGGAAAAATGTGTTTTCCCTTTCAGAAAGCAATTTTCCAATGTTCTGAAATTTACTTTCAAGTCTCGATGGGCCTGATTTACTCAGTGTCCTTGGGAAAGAGATGAGCCCTGGACTAGCCCAGGGTCAGCTGGTGACTAAGCACTAGAGAGATTACCTTAAAAGCACAAGTCCTGAATGGGACATGAAGCAGACAGGAAGGGAGTGTATGTGTGTGTGTGTGTGTGTGTGTGTGTGTGTGTGTAGTTAAAGGTAGTAAACTTCTCATTCACATAAAAATAATATTTCACATAATTGAATACACTTTAAATTAATTACTTTCTCTTCTGTTCAATTATTTTAAATTACACGTTCAGATTAAAAGGGGCACTTCTGACTGTTAGCTGATATTGGTCATCTCTCTAGTGCTTTCTCCCTTAGATAGCCTCTAGTTTCCTGCTGGAGGTGGAGGACAGACAGTCTCAGTGTTCCCTAGACACTAAGGGTGGACAGATCAACTCCACATAGAAACACTAGTGAGTCAATGTCCAGAATCCTAAGACATTTGGGATTGTCACAATCACTCATACTAGATGTTACTGCTACACCGAATGCTCTCTAACCAAGGTTTCTCTGTGTTACTTTACCCATTTAAAGGAGATTAGAATTTCTTCAATATCCAAAACCTCCTACAACACTGAACTGTTTTTTTTTACCTGTTTCTCTGTCTTTATTCACATCTCTCATATTTTAATTAACTCCTAAGTTCAGAGCTTCTCAACTTTTGTGCGTATCAGAATCATCTGTAGGAACTTGTTAAAAATACAGGATCCAGGCCTTGCCCTGCCTCAATGAGGTGGTTTCCTTTATTGGCTTCCTAGGAAATTCTGACCTACACCAAAGTTGAATGTACACAAGTTTTCAATTTTACAAAAATAACATCATGTTTGTTACTCTGTGATACACACCCCCCATGTTTTTTACTTAACACAGTTTAATCCTTTTTTTATTGTTGGAAACTATCAACTACCAGATGCTCTTTATTAGAAGATGTTGTAATGACAAACACTTAGGTAAGTGATAATTTATCGATTTATGCTGAACACTTCTTGGTTTAGGGACTTTATGTAACTGTTATTCTTTCAAGAATATTTCATGTACCATGATTAAAAACACTTAGTAAACCATGAATACCAAGAGAATAATAGCTAGAGTTTATAAGTGTGCATTGTGGGGCACCAGTAATTTATTTTTGAGACAGCCTGATTAAATGCATCTCTGTGGATTGCCATGGTTTATGGCAGAAGTGATGTTTTGATTTGTGTTAGAGTTTTAATAAGTTTAGAGTTGAAAATTTATTATGCCTTCAGTTTATTCCCTTTCGCTGATAGTTAATGTCCAAGGCACTTAGAGGAACTACCATGGAAATTCTAATAAAACATTATAAAGTAAAGGGTAAAAGGGTCAATATCAGAGTTGGTTATATTTCTTCCCTTCTTTCTTGTATCAGAAATTGAACCTAGGGGTGCCCTGCTACTGAACCACATCCCAAGCCCTTTTTTAATTAAAAAAAATAATTTTGAGACATTATCTCATGAAGTTGCTGTCTTCTAATTTGAGATCCTCCTACCTCAGCCTCCACATTGCTGGAATTACAGGTATACACCACGATGCTAGGCTTAGCTTGTTGTAATTTCTACCTAAAGATAAAACAACTCACATTAGTTAGGGTCCTATCTCCAAAAGGGATATAGCCCAAAGAAGCACATTATCTACCTCATTGTTTTTGATTTTGTTGTTGTTATATTGTTTTTCTTTCATTGTAAAGACTCACTGGAAATGAAAACTTACCAAGAAATGGTTAAGCGTCTTGTCCCTAATTGCTTGCCTCTGAAAATCAAGTATCATAGATCACGTCTTGCTCCTTGCTTGTCCTGGAGATTTAATGGAGATACACACACACACACACAACCACACACACACATACTCATACACATATAGAAAAATATATGTGTGTGTGTGTGTATATATATTTATATATGTATATAAATTCAAGCATTGGCACATATTTTCATTGTCAAGAAACTTAACTTTTTTAATTGCTCATTTGCTTAGTACTCAGAGTGCCACAAACATGGATCCTCTAAGGTGGGTGGACCCTACGACTGGATGTGTGTCATGACACCTCAAACATTTTATGATTTTAATGGAAAGACAACTACATCCTCCAGGCTGCTGGGACGAATAACAGCAACTGGGTAGTACTTTGCAAAAGGAAATTACACTTAAAGTGGAAACGCCTGGACTTAGGGTCATTAGATGCCAGAAAATTCTAGCTTATATTTTAAGGATTCTGTTAACAGACATTAGATACTAGGGCCCTGCCCTTTTGCCTCTTGGTAATGGAAAATCTATCATCTTACTAAGAAGACATTGCAACAATTTTGTGATCTGAATGTCAGTTAAGTTGTTATCCAAAGGGAGGGAATCATCCTTTTAATTTTTTTTTTCTTTTCCCAAGAGTTCTATATCAAGATGATTTATTTACCAAATATTTATTTATCTCGCCAACAACAGTTCAGGGTATGATAGAAGAAGTTTATTCATATTGAAAAGCTGAACCCCCAAAATAATAAAGAAAAACAGTGAGAGAGCAATAGACAAAAGCTTGCAACATTTCCTTAGAAAACAGATGTCAGCTACAGGGGGAGATAGATGGATCCAAGCTGATGAAGTTGTAGCCAAATAATTTTCCCTGATGACAATCTCCAGAGATGGTTGTTAAATGTACCAACTTGTAATTATCGAATTGCCGTGGGGTTTGGGAAATCTTTCTGGAACAGGAGTCCCAGATGTTTGTGATATTCAGGCTGATTAGGTAAACTGTGGCCTGGAACCGTGTTCTTCAAGAGTGTGGTCCCTGATCAGCTGCAACAGCATCACTTGGGAACTTGTGGGAAATACAAATTACTTGGCCCCTTCCAGACTTATTTAATCAGAAACTCTGTGGGGTATAGGCCAGCAATCTGTGTTGTAACAAGCCTTCCAGGTGATTCTCCTGTACACTCAAGTTTAAGAACCACTGGCTTAGAGCATGCCCTGATGGATTGAAAGAGAGGATGACTGTTCATCATCCTGGTAGCATCTTGAAGCTTAGGTATCTTGGAAATCCCCAAAGGAGGAGGCAAAAGGGAGGAGGAGGAAATATAAATAACTGTTCAGTTGGCTGTTTTCATAGCTGTTGTCATGCAGGGGCTCAGACCCAGGAAACAAGGTTCAGGGTTGCACAGGTGGAAGAAGATGCAAGACACAGTTAGGACAGTAGACAGGTTTTATTCAGAGATGGCAATAGCCTCTAAGCTCCAGCTTTAGCTTTGGCCCACATCCAGTTCCATTTTACCACCTATTAGCCTCATTTTGCCCCTGAGTGTTTTCCATAGGTGCTTTTTATATGCAGACCAAACAAAAAAGACCCATTGCCAACACATTACACAAGGGGGTGCATGCTCACAAGTTAAAGTTCATGACCTTGAGTATGTATGCTGAATCAGTGTTTCTGGTCTTGACTAAGCATAACATAGCTGGCTCCCAGCCCTGGTTACACACCTAAAACAACATAGCCTGCTGCAATCCTAGGCTAGGGAGCCTAACTGTAGCCATTTGGATTTCTTGAAAAACTATGAGTAGACTTTCTGGGAGGTCTAAGACAGTTTTCCCAAAAAAGAACCAGCTCCTTTAGCTTAATCAGCTAAAGCAGAGTATGACACTGATAGTCCTCCAACCAACAGAGATACACAGAGAAAGGTTTCCATTTGTTCACATTTAAATGTAAATTTACAACAAAGGGTCACCAGGCATGGTAAGAATTCTTGCTACATGAACAAGAAAGGCAATGGTGAACAGCAGGAGAAATAAAATAATCCCAGGATATTCAAGGAAACAGAATTTTTAAAGACTACTTAGTACTTTTAGAGAAACTCGGTAAATTATTGCATTCATAAACCAATAGCAACAACTCTGAAAAAGAAATAGAGAACAAAAGCAAGCTCTTAAAAAGTTTTAAATATTTTAGTAGAACTTTTAAAGAAATCAATAGACGGGATAGAGGATAAAATAAGGCAAGTCTCTACGATTTGTTCTATTTAAAAGAAAAAAAAATGGTGGAGGTAAGGAAGAGGTAAGAGGATCAGGCCAAAAGTTCTAGAATATAGGTAGCAAAAGTACCAGAGAAGATGAAATAGAATGGGGGCAGGGGGTACTTTTACAAAATTAGAAATAATTCCCCTGATATGCCTTCTAGTTGAAATGACCTGCTGAGTACTGAGTCAGCTGACCAAAGAAAATAAAGTTCTCAGAGAGAAAGGCACATACATGCACAAACAAATCCTGCCAAATACTACCACAGAGCTCCTCAGCACATTGGTCACAAAATGATAAAGCACTGTTTCTATTTCTGTGGGAATTTTTTCCCCCCAAATTAGAATTACATAAGTCTCCAAATTATTGATCACATGTAAAGATAAAAAAAGAATGTTGATACACAAGGGCTCAGAAATTACATATCTCAAACCTTTCCCAGGAAATTACTTGTAATTTCTCAGGTAATTACAAGGAGCCGGGAAATGAAAAGTCACTGATTAGTAATGTGGGTAGGACTAGTGTGTGGCCTGAGATGTGTCATGCAAGTACAATTTTGGATCCTTCTTAAATTTTGATATTTTATTCATCATAAGTTTTCTCATTATTTTAGGTATTTTTAAATTGCATTATAAAATGTTATTTATTTTGAAATTGAGGTTTTTGTTCCTCCATTAACTTTTGGGCCCACATACCTATCTCACTAACCCATATCAGTCCTGAACTTGATGAGCATGTTTCCTGTGATTTGTTGCTGCTGCAACAAATCAAGTAGCACACCCTCATTATTTTACAGGTCTGGAGGTTGTAAGGCCAAGATCAAGGTAGCAGCTGAGTCACACCCTCATGGAGGCTGTGGTGGAGAATCCATTCTTGGCTTTTCCAGCCTCTGTTGGCTTCAGGTGTTACTTGGCTTGTATCTGCCTCACTCTGATCTGTTAGTGTCCAAGGTCACAATGCTTTCTTTTCTACTGGCCACCTTTTCCTCTATATGTCTGTCTTAAAAATCCTATCTCTCTCTTATAAAGACACTTATCATTAGATATAAATCCTGCCTGCAGAATCCACCATAATCTCATCTCCTGATCTGTAGCTTAACTGCATGTACAATCACACCTATACAAACTCCATTTTTATTTATTTTCTGTTTTACAAATAATGTCAAGAGCTTTGTAGTGTTTTGAACAACCAATAAAAAAAAATAAGGTTATATTCACAGGTTCTGGGGGATTTGAATGTGGACTCCTTTTCTTTCTTTCTTTCATTCTTTCTTATTTTTTTTAAATGGGGGGAGGCAAGTGATCTTTAGCTCACTACAAGTAGCAAACAGTAAAAAGCACAGTAAGAAAGTTAAGAAGAAACAATAACAGACACCTCTGCAGTTGACCAGTGATCATGCAGACCCAATTGGAGCAGGAGAAGGTCTAGAAGACACACCTTCAGGAAAAAGAAACTTGCTAGACTTGGTGGAATAGTTAGGGGAATAAGTGAGATTCAAGTGAAAATGTTTTTTAAAGTCAGAGCAAAAAGTAAAAATACTCTCGTATTCTACTTGACATGCCAGCAAGAAATATTTACATAATTCTGAAAATATAAACAATATTTAATAATTCTGACCTTTTGAAATCAAACTATAGACAAAGACCAAGATATTATTAAATCTATTTCAAAAAGGTAACAGTGTCTGTGGTAGAAGGTAGATGGTAAAAAGGAATAGAAACTTAAAAAAGTAAAGCATATGGACAATAATAGCCTCTTCTTAGTAAGTATGAAATCAATAAATATTATCCACTTTTAGCAGCAGAAGAAATAAAAACTGCATGCATTATATTACTTAAAGTTCAATAGTAACCAATATAGGTAATCCGAAGGGAAATGTACTAGGCACAGACTGGCAATATAAATGAATTAATTCCTCATCCATCATAGTAAGAAGTCAATAAATAAAGTTTAAAACTGATAGATAGGAAAAAATACTATTTAGAGATATGATAGAAATCACAAGTAGAGATTTTAAAGTCCCTTATGGGAGTGAGACTATTGCATATAATGTTAAGTTCATTCTTTTTTTAAAAAAAATATCTTTTAGTTGTCAGTGGACCTTTATTCTATTTATTTATATGTGGTACTGAGAATTAAACCCAGTGCCCCACATGTGCTAGGATAATGCTCTACCTCTAAGCCACAACCCCAGCCCACGTTAAGTTCTTTTCTTTGGTATTTTAAATGTGTGCATTAACACATTAGTAATAATAATAAAAATGCTTATACCAGTTTCTTTCATTTTTTTAGTTTTGTAATGTCCTTTAATGAATCTTGAGATGTATTTAATGAATAGTGTTATAAAAATTATTTCTTTTAATCTTACATTTTCTATTTCACTACTTCTTAAACTCTTTGGGCCATTAAAGCTTCCTCCCCAAAGACATTTACTGATAATTTAGTAAGAAGCAATGAAATGAATTTACATGAAATATATTCTGAATACCAACATAAATTTAAAGTTAGACTCATAAACATAAAATTTCCCTGTCAAATCATTATAAAAGTTTTAAAAAGTTTTTTCTTTCAATGTGTGTTCCTATCCCTAATGCATACTGGCAACATGAAATTTGTGTACTGGAACAATTTTAACAAAGTACTATTTTAATGTTTTTTTTTTTTTAATCTCAATAGTGTTTTGTTTTTCTGCCTTACTTCTCTACCTGAAGGTCATCAAGACTCTTTGATTTATTATGTTTGAAAAGCTCTACAGTTACAGTTTCTGCATTACGTATCAAGTAGAGATCATTGTTGTATATGCAAGAAATAGAGTTTCAATTTCAAATCCCATGACAGTATCTTCTTGTTCTCTGCCTACAGACTGCCAGGATCATTCTTTGCCTCGACTTTTCCATGCAGTATGAACATGCCACATTAAGGGTCTTTTAATACCTTGTGTGTTTCAGGACTCAGCCCTCTGTATCAGCCCTCTGTATTCATCTATCCTTATATCAATGACATCATCAGTTTGATGATAATAGTACTAAAATCAGTTGATGTTTTTCCAACTGTTATGTTTTGGATGTGAGGTGTCCCCCCAAAGCTCAGGTGTGAGACAATGCAAGAAGGCTCAGAGGAGAAATGATTGGGTTGATTGGGTTAAGAGTCTTAACCCAATCAGTGGATTAATCCTCTGATAGGGATTAACTGAGTGGTAACTGAGGTAGTAGGGAGTGGCTGGAGGAGGTAGGGATTGAGGGCTTGGCTTTGGGGTATATATTTGTATCTGGCAGCTCTGCTTTCTGATTATGATGTGAGCTGCTTCCGTCAACCACACTTTCCCACCATTATGGACAGCCTCACCTCAAGCCCTGAGGAATGGAGCTGGTCTTCTGTGGACTGAAACTGTGAGGCCCTAAATAAACCTTTCATGCTTTTCAGGTGTTCTGGTTGGATCCTGTAGTCACAGTAGGAAAAAAGCTGACTAAAACACCAAGTATATTTTTTCCTTTTATTTCAAGTGTGCATTGCCTGATACTTCAAGTAGTATTTTAAATTTAATTTTAATTGTTTGTCTTTTATGTGGAATTCAATAGACAGATACAGGATTGATAGATAAATAGATAAAACCCAGGAGAGTTACATTTTTAAAAATTCTAATAGTTTAGCTTGATACTCTTTGAACTTAACAATTTGAAAATTAATAAAATTCATGGTTGTCTTATTAAAAATCATGAATAATCCAGGCTGATTGTTATTTAATATCCTTTAAGATATATAGTCATTAGGGGAAAAAAAAGAGTAATATCTTTTCCTCACCGCTAGCAAGATTTATGGCTGAGAACCCTATACTGAAAGACGGATTGATGAGAAAACATATACACTTATTTAAGTTTTACAAGACATGAGAGTCTTCAGATATGAAGACTCAAAGAAATAAGGAAATCTGAGGCATATGAAGAATTGACAGATATGTGGCAGTTTGATTAGAGGATTCATTACCATTCATTTTTTCAAATCCTCCTTGGAGTCCCTATATGATAACCCTTATTCTGGTTATAGGGCAGAAAAAATGTCACCTGAAAGTCTTCAGGGGAGAAAGGAGGAAGAAAGAGACTTTCTTCTCTCTGTTGTGTCCTCAATTTCCAAGGTGCTATCATCTGGGGGAGCATTTCTTGCAGCCTACTAGAGGGGAATATAAGGAAAGTAGTCCTAGGTGATGGAAGGGTTGGGATTGCAGACCCAGAAAGTGGTTACACATTTCCTCACCTATGAGTAGGGTCATGGCTCACATACCTGTAGCAAAAGGCAGGTGAGTAAGAGAAAAACATGACAGATGTATTTAATCCAAGTTATGTAGGACATAGAAGCTTTCAGAAACAAATGCCCAACACCCAGGGGTGACTATTAGGTGTGATGAAGAATGGGCAGTTGTATAGAAATGTGACCGGGCAGAAGGGTATGATCTCATTGCAGCAGACTGAAGGGGGAAATCTAGCAAAGACTTTCTAGTCAGGTTTTTCTTCATCTCTCTTTGCAGCATTGCTTTCTCCCTGGTATGGTTCAGGACCCCGTTAGGATGAGGAGCTTGGGAACTTTCAGGGGAGATGTCTCAATAATTTTCTTCAGTTTTATGAATCTTCTTTTTTTTTTGTCCTTACAATGTCCTCATCACTGAAAATATTAGGTACATCTGTATGTGTGTGAAAAGAACAAATAAAGTTTACATTATTTTGTTCTTTCTACCAGACCATATTTTAAAGTCTGAGTGTTTAAATAAAGTCAGTTAGTTAAATATCATGACCTTGTTCATTTCTGATTCACTATGTGAGGAGGAATCTCAGCAATAAGAAACAATGCATGAATTTTAAAAAAGCAAACAATTTCTGAATGCTGAAAAGGAACAAATGGAGACAGTGAGTGGAACTAGGAAAGGTAACCCTCTCTTCAGTTAATGCATTTCCAGAACTCTGCACAAAGGTGCTTCCCAAACAAAAGGATTATTACAAAGGAGGGTGCACTTCAGACAGACTCTTTTCAAAGGACCCTTCTTTAATTCAACAGGCTGCTTCAAATGCAATGCATTTTAAAGTACTGGAAAGTAATGATACTACTCTCCCTAGACTGCCAAGGAAGACAATGTTAGTTTTATTGTGATGACTTTGGTAACATAGGTTGGTCTGTAGCATCTCCTTTGAACTAGCAGCCTTTTTTGGTTCTTGGAGAGGAGCTTACAGTATTTAGATGTCAGGAGAGAAAGTATGAGATTCTGTTTATTCTCCCTTGCACCATGACCCTGCCTTCTCATTCCTACATTTTTCATATCAGCCCAATCCTAACATTGCTTTGACCCTGTACTAGTGCCCCAAGTCTATCCCTAAACCCTCTGCTTCCCTCCTAACTTCTTGAACTATGCCCACATCCTCTCCCTACTTTTTATTGTTCTAACCACACATTTGCATTTAATCCCAATCATGGTAGCTCCCCACCCCTTTCCTGTGGTTTGTGTTCTGTGGTCTCAGTTACTGGCAGTCAACTGTAGTCTAAAAATACAGTACAGTACAGAGAGAGAGAATATTCAGATTATTTTCATTTTACTATAATTGTTCTATTTTATTGTCATTGTTAATCTCTTACTGTATCTAATTTATAAATTTAACTTTATCATGAGTCTGCATACTTAGAAAACAAATACAGTATATATGGAGTTTAGTTCCAGCCACAATTTCAGACATCTACTGGGGTTTCAGAACAAATCCCTATGAATAATGGGTGACCACTCAAATATTCTCCTGGATTCTTGGCCTTTTTTCATAGTTTACTGCTTGCCAATTTTATACTTGTAACTTACTGAACTTGAACCCATTGCTCTCTTTCGCTTAGCTTAAAGGGAGTCTCCCCACCTCCCCTCCAAGTTACCACAGGAGAGAAACATTTGCAAAGTTTTGATTTTTCACCCTCAATGTTCTTTTAAGAAGTGCATATTTCAGAATAATTTAGGGGACTTATTTTCCTATAAACACTTTAATTTTAAAACCCAAAACTACCTGGAAGAACTAGACGACAGATTTGCTAAGGAATGTAAATCACCACAATTTTATTGTATCATGTAACCTGTTGAAAGTACTGAATATCTTTGGACAGATGGTGCCCTGTTAAGCTCAAGGAAGCTACAACAAGAGACCATACTGATTCCCAGTTTGTCAGATGTTTCTAAAAAACATGTTGTATATCATCATGAAAAACAGACCTACACCACAAGCACTTTCAGAGAGAAAATAGTCTGAGACGCTAACATTTAAGAAAAGAATTGAAAATTGTGTGAGAAGTTCAATATATATAACCTGTCAATTTGAATGTGTTGGACAATCTTACTTGTTTCTCTAGCAATGGCTTTGGAAAACAGTTTTACATTTTATTAAACTCTTGACTACAGTAAGCATGCTTATCCAGAACCCAAAATGATTTACTTTTACTCTGCTTCCACTTTAGAACATGAAGATAAAACACATAAAATCACTATTACTTCTCACAGGGTAGCCTAGTTTGACTCTCAGTACCCTAGCCACAGGCATATATGATAAAGATTAGTGTTAATAATGTGAATTTTTTTTTTTGCTTGAGGCTTGGGAAGACTCTGTAATTCTTTCTGAATCGTTACAAAATTTAAGTTGTATGCCTTCTAATGTTGAGTGTATTTTCTGTAAAAGACTGTAGTATTCAGAGACATTCTTGATGCAATCCTTGCTCTTAGGCATTGGGTAAATAGTTAACCACAGTCCTCATTCCCAAAGCCCTGGGAAGCCTTGAAGGTTATACTATGCCATACATTATAGGGCAATACATAGTTTAAAAATATATTTTATAGATGTGTGCCTTTATTGTCCAAGCAAGGCATTTGATTGGGATGAGACACCAGGAACAGGTGGCAGTGATCTAGGGCAGGTGGTGTTCCTCTGGCTCCTAACCCGCTCAGGAGTGCTCATTATCTTGGGCTTGATGTCCATCTGGTTTAAGGACCCACCATTGAAGATCCCAACCGGGCTGCTGCGGACAAGGTGATCATGCTTAGCAGGTGTGTCTAGGGCAGCAAGAGCTTGCACATCAGGTGCATCTTCATTACTTTCTGCACTGGCAAGGCTACCTTTTCGGCAGTGCGCGCACGCGCTCCAGCAGCCATTGATACTTTCCGTAAAAGACATGATTCCGTCCCAGAGCTGCTTCAATATGCAGCAACTGCACCAGCAGTTTAGAGAGAGGTCTGGCCGGTGGCCCAGGTCCACGCAAAGGTAGGTGACCCTGTGGAAGGCACTACACTACTGCTTCTGCTCCACTCCCTTTTCTCATTGGTTCCTTGGAAAGGCTTCACAATTTTAAAGTGATTTACTGTCAAGTCATGTCTCTAGACTGACATGGGAGCACAGAAACCGTAGATTTGTAAACCTTTCTGTCCTGGTTGGAGAAAGTAGCAGACTAGGCTTTGCAGATCCTGGGAGGCAGTGAAAGTGTCCTTTGCGTAAAATCCACACCTCTGTGAGTCTGAAGGAAGCTGTTTAGTTGATCAGGGAATGTGGGGTGTGTTTGTCTTTGCAGCTTCTTAGACTGGGGAAAGCCATGGAGGGATTAAGTATGGGGAAAAGATAATAGAAATGGAGGATAAAGGGCAAGTTATATATTTGAAATAGAATTTGAACTCTCACAAATTCACACAAAATGTCTTTCTGATGTGAAACTTAATAAATATAGGAATAGTTCTAACATTCTTTAAGTGGGAAACCAGCTTCTCTGTGGCTCCTTGGTACTTTCATTAATGGGTCAAGATTCAGCAGAGCACCAGACAGACCTCATTCTTCCTACCGCTGTGTTAAACTGCATCAGGTTCTAGTGGTTGGAGATTTTTAAATCCTTGGAGTAGTGAACTTCTTATTTTATAAAAAAAGAAATCAGAAACTCATTTAAGGGTAAATAATACTTTTGCTTTGTGACATGGTGTATGTAGTTTTTGCTCTTAGGTGTACAAGGAAGGAGAAAGCACAAAGAGGAGACACAAAGGAAAGGGAGGTTTCGTGACTTGCTCAATATTGCAAAGCTGCTTATGGAGTAGAATCAGATTCTGAACCTAGATCAATCTCATGTTGAGGTCCCTACTCATAACCATGAATGCTATATTGTGTGATTTTAGCAAGTTTTACCCAAACACCTGAAATTAGCCCACTTTGAAAATACTCATGGAATTCAATTGGCACCTACTAGTTTATATTTGAGAAGCTATTTCAGATGCTTTGATGCCAAAGTGCTAGGATGATATTGCCAGGCCTGTGCACAATATTCATATCTTAATAAATGACGGGAAAAATATTCCCAATTTTTGACAATATCTTGATTCCTGGTTCTCTGTTAACAATTAGCAGTATAACAAATGATGCTGATTATAATTGAATCAGCTATAGACTTAGTGACTAGTTTGGGTAATGACAAGGTTGGAATTATCAGGTGTGGAGAATTCTGAATTTCAATTGTTCTTCAGCTAAATAATTTTTTTTTTTCATTTAACTGGGAGCTCCCAGAGGGCAGGAATGTTACTCTTCACTTTGAGTCATTGACAGTTATCAAAGTTTTAAGAAAGAGTAATTGTCAACAGACATTTTTGGATTTACCTTAAAGAATTTTCCCAAGTTGCACATTTATTATGATAAATGCTAATAGTATTCACTTTTTTATGATATTTAGAGGATTAATAAAATTGATGTTGCAGGGTTCCCAATGAAAAAAAAAGATTTTCATGGGTTCTGTTCAGTATGCACCTTTAGCAAAATGTGTCCTGAAAGTCTGTAAGTCTTCCCCCGCTAATATTGTCATCCAATTGCCTATAGAATCGAATACAATATGGCATCCAATGTTTTAAATATGTCATTAAACAAAACATTTCGGTATTTTGATTTGGAGGGGGGCAGTCTTTACATAAAATGATGGAGTAGGAAAGATAGTATTCCATTTTTAAAATGAGAAATAATAGGAGCTGTTCTACAAAATGACATTCCCAGGGAGGTTTGAGCAACATCTTATCTCGGCATTTGTGTTTTATTCACCAACTCCATGTGTCATTAGTAGGATAGGATGTACAGGTGAATATGACAATGATAATGTGTTTGACAGTACATAGAGTGTTGTCATCTTGGTTGAAAATGCTGCTGTGGATGGTGTGATTAGATGCAGATATAAATGTTTGAAAGAAATCTTTGTGATAGCATTTTCTACACCAAACAGATGTTGCATACTTTTTTATGGATCAGTGACTGCTCGTAAATACCAAAGCATCCACCATGTTAACATATCACATTGTATTCAGAAGCACATTATGTTCCTGAGAGATTGCAGGCAGAATAGATAAGAGTAAAAACACCGGAGATTTTTTTGCCTAATAAATCAGTTAGCTATTGCTGCATAGCAAACCATTGTAGACATCTGTGACTCACAACAACTGTTTATTTGATTCACATTTTGGTGGGTCAGTTGGGTGGTTCTTCTGGGGTAGACCAGGAGTCTTGTCTCTCTAATGTAGCAATGATCAGGTGGGGTATTGATAAGGTGGCTTATCGATGGATCTTGGTTAGAAAGATGGGGACTTTCTCCAGTTGGCCTCCCTTACCCCAGCAAGCTAGTTTAGGATTGTTAGCATGGAGGGCCCATGGAGACTGCAGGCTTTCAAGAGTGATAGTCCAGGTGTATAGATTCTGTCTTGTGAGTCCTTGACTGAAGACAAACCAGAGTCTGTACATTCTACTGATCAGAACACATCCTAGAGCCAGAGGATTTTCAAGTAGAGAAATTCTCTTCTCCTTTTGAAGGAGCAGAGAGTACAACCAGTTTTCCGATTTCCCATGGCTAATATTATAATTCTCAACCTGCTTCCTCATCTTCATTTAATTGTGTCATTTAATTGTAACCATAACAGCCATCACATACAGAGCTCACACTGTGTGCCAGATAGTGTGTTGCTGTGCATGATTTTACTCAATTAAGTTTCACAATAACAATGAGAGTTGGACATTCATTGTCTTTACCTTATAGATAAGGAGACTGCTTCACAGAATGGGGCAACTATTTTACAAAACAATAAAATCTCCAAAAGGAGATTTCCCTGGTCAAATAAATGTGGGAAATGTAAAGTTAAACAATGACTAAGCATCCTGTAACTATCCATCTATCCTGTGAGATAACTCAAAGTTTTGGATGTATTCATGTAAGTTTTAAGTTCTACAGAAGGGAAGGGTGTTAGCCACATTTTCCACATTTGGAATCTAGAAACCCTTCTTTTTATGGATGATCTTAACATCTTATATAACAGTAGCAGTCTGAAGAACACAGCTTGGAAAATGGGTATTATTGAATTTAGACTCTGAATAGTAAGCCAGTTTACCCTGGGGTACATAGAAAATGTACTTCTGTCACTGAGAATATAAAGATATATGCAAAATACATAACCTCTCAGTTTACTTGCCTGTACAAAAAAAAAATGATCTTATAGGTGTGAAAAAAAATTAACTAGTCGGAGTAATGAATCAACTCCAGGTTTTGAGTCAAGTTTATTTGTATTGCAGTCTTCTGTCCCTCTTCTTTATCTTTTTTTCCCACCCCCTCTTCTGTTTGTATCAACGTCCCTCTGAGCAGTAACACAGTGTTAACTGTGCTGACAGTTGGTAAATAGTACTATGGCATAGCAATAAGATACTGAGAGAAAATTATACCTGTGTCAAATTGCTTCTGAATCATTTACCTCAAGATAGTCAAATTAGAAAGACCACTACCGAGACATACAAATGAGGTGGTAGCTTGGGGAAAGATATCTGTAGTTTTGTAGCATTCAGTAGCTACT
Organism: Ictidomys tridecemlineatus; assembly: GCF_052094955.1. Classification (NCBI taxonomy): domain Eukaryota; kingdom Metazoa; phylum Chordata; class Mammalia; order Rodentia; family Sciuridae; genus Ictidomys; species Ictidomys tridecemlineatus. Next base: position 21,253,560 of record NC_135489.1, on the reverse strand, counting down.
GTTTAATTTTACTATTTTCAGAGTAACAGCCTTGAGAAAGGGGGATTCTGTAATTAAGATCATGCTGTATCTGAGAATCTAAATATCCAGGCAGAGGAGGTAAGATCTTAGCATACAAAGCTTCATTTAAAATAAAGTGAGTGTGTATTTGTGTCTATGTACATGTGTGGGTATTACTGCATGATAATTACCCAAAATAGTGTGTTGCATATTCATACATAATTTGTATGCATATAACATAATTTGATCAATTTCAATGCCCAGCATCCCCCTCCTCCTTGTCCTCCACCCTTCCTTCTCCGGCTCTCTCCCCTGATCTCCTTCCTGTACTGTCCAACCTTCCATTTTCATAAGACCCCTTCTTTTCCCTTTTAGTTATTTAACTTCCACATATGTGAAAATATATGACCCTTGACTTTATGAACCTGGTTTATTTCTCTTAATATGATGCTCACCGATTCTATTCCTTTTTCTGCAAATGACAAAATTTTGTTCTTTATGGTTGAATAAAATGTCCCTTGTGTATACATACTATATTTCCTTCTTCCATTCATCTGTTGGCAGATACCTAGACTGGTTCCATGATGTGGCTCTTGTGAATTGTGCTTCTATAAACAAAGAGTATGCATGCATGTATATCCACATATAATTTGCTGATTTGCTTAAGAGACAGAGCATATTCATTTAACCCATGTATTCATTGATCTCCCCAGGAGTTTGTGAAAGAAGAGATAATGACCTAATATTAACTGAGTAAATGTCAGTATTTTATTTAATCCTCATAACAACACAATGACATAGCTATATTTATCCTCATTTTTATAGATCAGGACTGGTAGGTGTCCCTTCTTACCTTCAAGCCGATTGGCACTTGCCACTTTCTGGGTGATGAGCCCTTTGGTGAGAGGGATGAGAGATGGATGAATGGAGGAAATGCTGTTGCTAAGAGGAGTGGAGGGAGTCCTTACCCTTGAACCCATCCTGATCCAGCTCTCCAGAGACTTAGAAAAGCCTTTGTGTACTTGACTGAAGGGAACTCAAAAAACTCAGAAACCTGGGGAATCTGCTGGGAGTCATTCCCAGAGAAAAACCTCTTATTTCACACACACACACACACAACATTGATCTCTGTATTTCAGCCTGGAGGTGAGGTGGAGTTGGAAATTCAGAGGGTTTTGAGTCAAATTTGAAGCCAGCAGCAGCAATAGCAGGGTGCAGTCAAGGCCATTCAAACACATACAGCAGCTTAGGTGGGTACTTGGGACCCTCCAGCGAGAGGCAGTTTCCATTTATTATCAGTGATTAATCACATAGAGGTGATCAAAGTTGTGCCTATAAGTTGGTTGGCTCAACTTGCTATTAAACACTATACTCACCATGCAAACATAATGATATCAGTAAAAGATATTTGAATATGCCTTGAAGTTAACCCCAATAGAGTTGACACCTGCTTATCTTTCCACCTTATAGGATAGAGCAAACTTGATAGTGGAGGAGGATGAGATAAAATGGAAAGGATGCTTCCCATCCAAAGCAAGGTGGCTAATGGACTTGATGAGACCACGATTAGCAGGCAGCAGGGCCTTAGCAACCAGAAGGACCAGACCTGCTTCTCTCTCTCTTTCCATTTTTCCAGAATGGGATGTGCCAATAAATCTCCATGTGAGTGGCTGGTTTTATGTATACTCCAGATCTTTCTAAAATAATTTGTTTTGGGGAGAGAGGGTGAGTTTCAATGTTTCAGCCAAGGATAAAAGTAGGTAAAATTACTAATTTCTGCAACAACTCTTGCCATTTGTTTTTGGTGTTTTTATTAGTAAAATGTACCTGGTGAAGACAGTGCCACCATATTGCACAAGATTCTGTGAATGTCACATAAGCAGACCCTGTATGATCATGCCTAGTAGCCTTGGTTGAAGAAGAAGGGTGACAATTGTCACCACCAATTCTTTCAAAGTGTAACAAATAATAACAACCATATCTAATGTATTCCCATCTCCCCATGTGTCAGATTCTGTTAATCACTTTATATTCCTTATCTCATTCAGTGCACACATCTTTAGAAGTTGGCTCCCACTAGTTTCCTTGAACACATGGGGAAATTGAGGCTTAGCGAGATGGGTAAATAGGCCAAGGTCATACCATTTGTAAGTGACAGCTGGTCCATGATTTAAACCTAGGTCATCCATAGCCAAAATCTGTGCTCTTCTTCACAGAACTAAACTATGCCCCATTTACAAAATACTCTCACATAAATTACTTCATCTAATCCTTATAACCGCTCAGCTGGATCAGAAAGATCAGAGGTTTACATAAAAGAATGACTAGAATTGGTAGTTTGATATTTTTTTCCCCCAAGGTTACATAGCTTCTGGTTTTTTAGCTGAAACCTGAAAACTTTTAAAAAGAATAAATTCCTGTGTTTCTCCTAGTTGTCCACATTTCTTTCTTCTGATAATAGGTAGAATACACAACTTTTTTTTTTTTTTTTACTGGCATAGAATTTTCTAAATATAGTCCCTGCTGCTAAATGAATGTTTAATTGTAAGCAAATTCTTAGCCTCTATGAGCCTTTGTTTCTTTGTCTCTGAAGTAAGGGTTTTAACTCTACCTACCTCACAGAGAATATGGCAAGGTTTACATTAAGATGGGCACAAGTGTGTCTGGCCAAGGGCTCACATTGTAGGTCCTCAGTGTATAATTTCTTGCTTTCCTTATGTCCACTCCTTTTAACTCAAATGGAGTAGTTTCAGGACAAATGAAATAAAAGTCAGCTTATATAACCCAGTAAGAGGTATGTTATCTTAACAGCTGGTACCAAAATTCATCTTAGGAAAGGAACATTATTTGTCAAAATACCTTAATAAGCCATTGTGGAAGGTATAACTCTGAGGGCATAGACACCAGGAGACCCAGCTATAAAAAGAGGAGGTTAAATGGTTCTGGATAAGAAAATTATAGGAATTTTATGTTTCACTCCCAAAAAGGGAGGAGACAAGAGAAGGGTGGAGAAGTTGGGAGGAAGGAAAAGAGCCAAAGAGTAGGTGACATGAGGATACGGAAGCTGTGTAGACCCGCAGAATTCTTGTGTGGAAATTTATAGAAAGGCATCTTAAAAATGGGAACACGTGGTCAACTCAAAACTGTTTACATTTGATTGAATTAAACTCTACTACAAAATCCAGTTTCAGTGAAGTCTATCATGCTTATGAGTGCTGGCTGCTAACCTGTTTTATATCCTATCAGGACTACCATGAGGAGAGACAGAAATGCATGCTGGAAGTATAAGAGACCCCAGGAATGTCAATCCTCCTAGCCTTTTCAAACATCTGGGCATCTTAAGGGGTCCAGAGAAATTTCAGGGTATCTCAGGAAATAGGCAGGCCCAGCTGATGTGAAGATTATGTATTTCACAGGAAGTCCACTTTAAATTCAAGAGACCGAAAGGTGACTTCAGTTTCAACTTGGGTTTGATACATTTGGAGGAAACAAATTAAAGACATTAAGAGGATTAAGAATGAAGGAGGTTAAGCCAGGAGCGATGGAGCATGCCAGTAATCCCAGTGGCAAGGAGGATAGCAAGTTCAAAGCCAGCCTCAGCAAAAGCGAGGTGCTAAGCAACTTAGTAAGACCCTGTCTTTAAATAAAATACAAAATAGGGCTGTGGATGTGGCTCAGGGGTCGAGTGACCCTGAGTTCAATCCCTGGTACCATTGCCCCCCCCAAAAAAAATTATAATTGTGGAGGTTAAGGAGTTTTAGGCATGTTTGAATCATCACCCTTTGATAATGATATAGAAAGAGGCAAAGAACAACAATAAAGATATCTTCTCCATTAAATGGTGGTATGGTTTGAATAAGCCAGAAATTTGCTGTGAGAAATCATTTCATGAATCTTATGTAGTACTTTTTAAAAGGGTAGTTTTAGTTCCACAGCTAATTTGGGCAGAAAGTAAGAATGTTTCCTCATACTTCCAGTCCCCACACAGGCAAGCCTGCTCCACCATCAACAGTCTCTGGCCATTGAGGTTTTGTTGTTATAGCAGAAAAATCTACATTGACACACTGATATCACCCCCAAGTCCATCAACTGCTGTAGGGTTCACTCTTGGTGAATCTTCTGCTTTTATTTCGTTTTGCTTATACTTGAAATATAACAATGGTACATATTTCTGGGGCACAGTGTGGTGCAATGTACAAACTATGCAAGAATCCAAGCAGGGTATTTAGATATCCATCACCTCATGTATTTATCATCTCTTTATGGTAAGAACATTCAATATCCTTCTAGCTATTTTGAAAAATCACTTGAAGAAGTAGAGAGAGATTGGCCAATGGGTAGAAAGTTGCAGTTAGAAAAGAGGACTAAGTCTTGTTGAATCTTCTTGGGTTTTGGTGTACAAACATCTGTCACCTTGTTAGGCCCATCCAATCATCTGCACCTGCAGCATGGTGACAAACCCATTTGGGTGCATGACTGTAGGTCAGATATGGACAGCCACATTTATAACACAGCCATTTCCCAGACAGCTGTTCTGCCTCAATGTGACCCTAATGCCCTCCTTCATGCTACACACGGTGCTAACAAGAAAGCCTTGTATATAAAAATATGAATGTACATGCTTGTTTTGCAATAATGACGGCAATATTGCAAGCCCAGCTATTAGTTTAGTAAGGGATCACAGACAAAAGATGCTTTAGGCTTTAAAGGAAGGAGGAACATTATTACAACTTTGTCCCCAGAATCTGCTTTTCATTAAATATCAGTCTGAAATAAATCAATTCCATCATACTCTTTTGCCCCTGGACTGTTTTTTTTTTTTTTCAAAATCCATCATAATCTTATAACACTTGGTATTTTCACCCACTGAACTGCAAACAGGTGTTTATCCTCCTTGCCAAATGCTGCTTTAACATAGGTGCAGATTTAAGAGTTTAATGTGATTTTATATTTTCCTATTATGTGTAAGCATCATCCAATTACACACCTTCTCTCTCAATCTTCCCTGTGCACATAGGAGAAATATTTCATTCACTGGTAGTTTGGTTCAGGCCTCCTGAGACCTATCCCATTTCATGTGTTAATTCTGACTGATGTCACATTAAAAGGGCTCAGGGGCCTGGCTCTGCAGTTGCTATGACCACTAATGCTTTGCGTTGCTAAAATCCACATTTAACTTCGGTTCTGATGCCTTCATCTTCCAGTTATTCCCTAGCAAGCTTCTCTGCATGGATGGGATTTCAGAGGCTGAGGTTCCTGATGAAATCTGCTTGCAATACATGTGCACATACACAGGGGTTCAGTCAGCATTTAGCCAATATCCACTGGGAGGTACTGCTGTGCTTAAAAGTCTTATTTTGTATTTTTGATGGAAAGTATTGGTGTAAGGTGGAGCTTTTTTCTACAAGGTGAACATTTACCAAATGGTCCATTTTTGACATCCAGACCCTTAGGAAGCACTGCATACGTGATGTTCTAGTAGGCAGTCTACAGTTCTGACTGAGGCAGTTGTTATAATTTGGATCATTAAAGTCCCATGAAAAGCTCATAGGCAATACAGGGATGTTCACAGGCGAAGCGATCAAATTTTGAATTCTATAATGTCATCAATGGGTTCATTCCTTTGATGGATTAATAGTTTGAGTGGGCTACTAGATCATAACTGTAGGCAAGTGGGGCATGGCTAGAGGAGGTAGGATGCTCGGGTGACATCTGGACCATGACTTGTCCCTGGCTCTTTGCTCTTGCTCCACTTCCTGGCTGCCATGAGTTGAGCAGCTTTCCTGCATCAAACCCTTCTGCCATGATGTTCTGCATCATCTCAGGCCCAGAGCAATGGGGTGGGCCAACCATGCACTGAACTTCTGAAACCATGAGTCAAAATACACTGTCCTGCCTCTCATGTATTCTTGCCAGCTATTTGGCTCCAACAACAAAACAATGACTAACACATGAGCCCATCAAGAAGATTTGGTAGTTTTTCTCTACAAACCTCTAAATTCACCAAAAGTTCAGGAACTATAGTTTTTCGTGAATAACAAAAATACAAAATGGAAAACAATTTTATAAATATGAAATATATCACTATTACAAAAGTAAAAGAAAACTTATGGTCAGAGAAAGGCATAAATAGAACCTTCCCGTTTTGGAAGGGATAGGATAGAGATCACTGTTCTAAAATGCCTGACTCTGAAGGAGTGTGCACCAATGGCTGCTGAGGGCACCTGGGGTCACCCTGCTGTATGGGCACCATAATTTAATTGTATTATAAAAACTCTCAGCTTGATCCATCTGGTCACATGAGGGTGTACTTGAATTGGCTGCCGTTGTATTTACCTCCCCCTTTGATTGGCAGTTTCTTTTATTCTACTTTGTTTTTCCCTCTTTTCTAAATCCTTGGCGGGTTAGAACCCATGTACTCTGTGACCAATTTTAGCTCTTCTTTAGCTGTAGGACTTGGTACAATGAACTTGACTAAAAGTGTTTCCACTTTTTCTAACTCTAGGTTTGCGTATAAAAGCTTATGCCTGTGTAATTCTGGTTTCTAGAGGAACCCACCTGCGTAACAATCAGTAACTGTTTTTCTGTTGGTGTCACTGGACAACTACCTATCTCATGGCTTTGGGTGGAGTAGGATCCAGAAGAAGTTGCCAGAAATGAGAGCTAAGAATTTGAGAGCATCATTGGAACATTCAAAATTTGTCATCTTAGTAAAAATATTAATATTAAATCTTACTTACCTTTTGACAAAGAAGCACCCTAAAATGCAGTAAAACAAAATTAATCAGCCTTACCACAGGTTATCTTTTTTTATTAAAAAAAAAGGATTTTTTAACCACCCAAAAGAAAAAGGAATATATTCTCAAAAAAGTTCATTTTAATGAAAGTAAAGCAAATTGAATATATGTGTTTTATAAACAAAACACCAATTTTCAAGACCTTAGAGGCTAACATTTTCTAAAGATAAAAGAAGAGGTAACCGAGGTATGGGATGCATATAAAGAGGTCTAAAATAAGGAGGGGGTTCACACCAGCACCATGACAGCAAAATGTGCTCAGGAATGGGCACTGAGTTGACTGATGTGCACAGGCAGGGACATTGTTTAGCATCTGAAATGAAGGGTGGGTTGGAGAATGTAGAGACAGAGCCGCAGGAATGCTGAGAATATTCCTTCAACACAGAATCCATAAATTCAAATGATGTAGAAAGTCATAGTACTCAATGTAGTTATATTCACAATTGGGGGAAAAAAAGGTTGGGGGGAACTATATTACATAAATTATTGACCACCTTCCCCTAAAGAATCAACATGTATACAGAGCTATGTGCACACTGGCCAATGCCCTTTATAGTCCTTTGCAAGTTTTATGACTAAAAGTGATGACCTATGAATGTTTACAGGATACATTTTTTTTCTTATCACTTTAGATTTTATTAAGTATGCGATAAAACTTCCAAGTCAGGCATTATTAAGGGCAACATTCATTGGGTTCACTATATGGATGGCTAATTGTGAAGAATGCCATTAGAAAGTAATTGCAGAAAAAAATGTCAAGCTTCATAGCACTAGCTGTTGACAAAGAAAAAAATTAATCAAGAAAACTTCGTGACATAAATTAATGTTAGAAAATGAAATCAGCTTATACTGGGCAGCTGCTCATAACTTACAAAAACTCACTATAGAAAACTAATATTTTTATTTGGGTTGCAGATAAACTTATTTTTATACACTGAATTGTGTAGCTGGTGGAACTATTTTGTTTTAACATGAGAAAAAAGTAAACAATTTAGCAGTACAGCTTAATCACAATCTTAGTAAACATAAAAGAGGAAGAATCAATATGGCAAATTACAAGTATTATATGTTTCTTTATAGTTTTCATTATTTTTATCTAAATCTGAATAGGCAAATTTTCTTTTTAAAAGATGCTTTTACTTCAACTCTCGCTCTCTTATATAAATTACATCAATCATACTTTCAATTATTTTTTTACCTTATCAGCAAGAGACATTGGGCTAGAAAAGGAAAATAAATAAATAAAAAAGAAGCCAACAAAACTTCTAAATTAATCCATTCTGAATGTTCTTTTTCAAATCTTAATTTGTATTTTGGATTCTGAGAAAGAAGCAAACCCCAAATTATTACAAATGGTAACTTTAAGTGTTTTCAATTTTAAAATTGTATTAGGACCAGGAACTAGCAAGATCTGCAGAAATGGTTCAAGAAGAAAAATGAGGTTTATCATTAGGAGAATCACTCAATGTTTTAGAACTTGATCGACAATATTTGAATTCAGTGTAGAGCATTTTTTTCTTATCAATATGCAGAATGATGAAATGAATGTTTTATAATGCACCCCAGCTGCCCTTTCTGATATTATTTTTGTTTCATATATGCATTTCACTCAGATTTTTAATTTTTTTTAATAAGATCTCTCTTTAGGTATAAAATACTCTTTTCCCCCCATGATCAATATGTTTGCCATACTTTAAAGTACATGTATTCTCTAAATTTACGTTGGCAAGTTAGTTGTTTTGTGAGGCAGGCAGGAAGACGAGAAGCTGCAATACAACTAATAATTCACTTTATTTAATGTTTGTCTTCAGGAGAGCACAAGCAATGCATCAAGAAGGCAGAAATTCACAGGTTGTGCTCAGCTAAGGTCTTGCAGCCCAGAGAAGAGAGAACTTGGCAGGGCAGTTACCACTCAGTTCAGCTCTTTCAACTTAAAAAAATAATGATTTTTGTCTGATGCCCCCAAAACCTGGAAGAGCCGAAGATCTGTTTATTCCAAGCCCAAGGGCAAGTATTTCCAGAAAACTCAGCAGCTTAAATAGCGTTTAAGAGTTTACATGTAATTAAGTGGGATCCAGGTAATCAGGGTCTGAGTCTAAGAGGATGACGCTGTGGTCTTGCTGCTCCTGGACCCCCAGGGCGCAGCGCAGTTAAAATTCAGCAGATCTTAACAACCGCTGAACGCCCTGGGACCCAGAGTTTGATAGGACATCAGGCTGGGCATTGACGCCTCTAGGTAAAGAAAGGCCAGGATTCTGCAGTGTTGGAAGTGGTCTCCTCCGGGAATCTGCAGGCAGAAATCCTGGGCTCCTGAAGCGCGCAGCGGAGGTTCTCAGTGAACCACGGCACTGGGTGTATACAGGACAGAAGCATTTGCCTTAGGGAACCCCAATGAAGCAGTGCAAGAGCTTAAGATGAGTGTGTTTTAAAGAACATAAACTAATGTAGGGTCTCCTTAATTCTCTACAATAAAGGTGGACTTAACGATCTTTCCCTATAAAACATTGCTTCATGCCAGGAGTCTTGCTGATACAGTTAGGCAGTAATTTCAAAACTTAGCGGCTGTTGCTCTTCAGTAGAATTGAATTGTGTTGCCTAAAGTTGTGTTTTCTTTTCTTTTTTTTCTTTTCTTTTCTCCTTCCTTCCTCCCTCCCTCCCTCCTTCTCTCCCTCCCTCCCTCCCTTCCTTCCTTCTTTCCTTCCTTCCTTCCTTCCTTTCTGAAGGTGAACCCCAGGGAGCTTTACTCAAATGTTATTTGAAAAAACAAAATTATTGTTTTATTTGAATACAAAGTCTCACTAACGTGCTGAGGCTGGCCTCAAACTTGTGATACTCTTGCCTGAGCCTCCCAAGTTGCTGGAATTACAGACACGCACCGCTATCTCTGGCTGTGTGACCTAATCTTAATACTTAATGCCATATAAATATGAATGACTATTTCTGGAAGGAGTTTTCTAGCATTTTCAGATGTTTGTAGATTTGTTTACTGTTTTCTTAACAGCAAAAGCCAGCTAGTTCAGGAAGAAAATTTTATGAAAATCTTAGACAACTCTATTCACTAATAGTGAAGTATAAGAACACAAAGGATGTTTTTGAAAGAAATTGAGAGGATATTATCTCCAAATCCTTTACCATATAACTGTGAAGAAGGAAAAAGACAGTTTAAAAGGTTTGAAATAGAAAAGCAGTTAGTGCTTAACTCAAGCGCTTCCTTTTAGTAATTAACAAAGTAGTACTGTTATAAATGGAGTTAGTAGATGTGCATGCTCAGGTACTGTATAGTTGCATTTAATTGCAGGGAATATCATTTGTATTTTATAGTCCAGAATGCTTAAATTGAGGAGTTTGGACAACCTCAGATTTCAAAAGTTAAATATCTAGTAGACAATGTTAATAATATATAGAGAAGATTTTTCTAGTGTCTGTTATATAAAAACAGGCTTTCTTTGTGATGAATACAATCTGGATACATTTATATCTGCTGCAAACCAAAGAAGTGTCATGGAGATCCACATGAAGACCTAGAACCATATTTATGACAGAGCAAGAAGAAACATTTACTATGGTTAAGATAGGAATAGATATTTTGCATACTTGGTATAAAGTATCTAACTAATTGTTTAGAAGGGTGTTATATACTTAAGAAACAGATTAACACTGTTAAAGACTTAAAAATCATGGACAAATACTTGAGAAATTCCACAAAGGAGTGGGCCACAATTGCCGTGAAAACATCAAGTGAAGTCCAAATATTAGGGTAAATGAAGGGCAAAGAGAGTGTTATCAAGGGAAAAGAGAAATGCAGAATGTGGAGGAGCTCATGAGTCCCCTGCCCTTCTGTTTGCAAGGTGAGTTCCACCTGAGTCATCAACTGTCATGAACCAGGCATCAGGAAAGATTCTATAGCATCCAATAATATGAATTGGGGTATATTTTATAGAGACCATGAAAATATAAAGTCAGAGTCAATAAGAGGTGAAGGAAACACTGAGATGTGATTGTGAACTGTCTGTGTCCACTTGACTGGGTCATGTGGTGCCCAGCTATTTTTCTGGGTCTGTGAGGGTAGTAGTGGTCTACTGTTGTTCCTAAGGAACGCTGGCCCTATCACACAGCCAAGTGAAAGCCTGAACAGAATACAGAATCTGAGGAAGAGAGAACTCTGCCTGCCTGCTTGGTCTTTTCTGGTCTTCAGACTAGAATCCACAGTTTCAGCTCTCCTGGTTTTCTACCCTTCAGACTCAGGCTGGAACTACAAGTTGAATTCTCCTGGTCTCTAACTTGCTGACTGTAGATCTTGGAACTTCTTCTTTTTTAAAAAAAACAATTCTAATTTGTTATATATGATAGCAGAATGCATTACAAATCATATTACACACATAGAGAATAATTTTTCATATCTCTGGTTGTATACAAAGTAGAGTCACACCATTCATGTCTTCATACATGTACTTAGGGTAGTGATGTCCATCTCATTCCACCATCTTTTCTACCCCATGTCCCCTCCCTTCACTTCCTCCTCATTGTCCTATCTATAGTTCTTCTAATTCTCCCATGCTCCCCCACCCAATCTCACTATGAATCTGTCTCCTTATATCAGAGAAAACATTCAGCATTTGGTTTAGTGGGATTGGCTAACTTCACTTAGCATGATATTCTCCAACTCCATCCATTTACCTGCAAATTCCATGATTTTGTTCTCTTTTATTGCTGAACAATATTCCATTGTGTGTATATGCCACATTTTCTTTATTCATTCATCAACTGAAGGGCATCTAGGTTGGTTCCACAGTTTACCTATGGTGAATTGTGCTGTTATAAACATTGTGTGGCTGTGTCCCTGTAGTATACTATTTTTAAGTCTGTTGGGTATAAACTGAGGAGTGGATAGCTGGATCAAATGGTGGTTTCATTCCCAGCTTTCCAAGGAATCTCTATACTGCTTTCCATATTGGCTGCACCAGGGTCCACTCTGTCACATCTGGATGCTTGTTTCAAACAGTGCTGACTAGACTTGATGATCTACTATGAATAACAGGATGAAGAATGTCTACTTGCTGAGAGATGCTGCGAATGAGCAAAGGTCAATATTCACCCCTGTGATGTTTTTGTTCAAAAAATAGTTGGGAATACAAGCTGATTAGACTTCAAAGGTTTGGAATATCAAGGAGATTTTCTCAGGCTCAATATGATGGGAAATGCAAGTAAGTTTTCTGCAAGTCATGAAATGAAGATAGGATTATATTAGAGTAACTGATTGTGCATGATGCTCTTGAGGGTAGGAAAACAGACAAGGTTAGTGAGGGTGCTGTCCCAGGGATCCATCAAATGATTAGGGTCCTTGCATAAAGTGGTGACAGGGTTAATCAAAATGAAGGTGTATTTCTGAGAATTGCTTCAAGAGATGGGTCAATCAAATGTGTTGACTCATTCAGAATGGATGATAGATGAGAGAAGTGAATGATAAGTTCAAAATTATAAAAGGTGACTAGAAAGAATCTAGTCTCAGGGGTTTCAAATTGCGGTATCTATTCAGGGACAAAATGAATAACTTTCTAGTGAGAGATGGCATCCACATAAAACTAAATAGGTCTTAATATAACTATAATGAAACATGGGACTTGTTAACTTTATCTGAGACTGAGTGGGAAGTTAGATAACATCCCCCCAATTTAGGTATTGAAACCTATTTGGGAATAGGGTCTAAAAAGAAGTGAGAGAGGCTAAATGGGGTCATGAAGGAAGGTCTCTGAGGACACAATTAGAAGGCATCCATCTGTGGGCTATTGAGGATAGCCCTCACCAGGAGCTGAACCAACTGACTCCTTGATCCTGGACTTTTAGCTTCCACAACCATGAGAAATAAAAGTCTCTTCTGTTTAACTGCCCAGTCTGTGGTGTTTTGTTATGTCAGCCCAAACCAACTAACACAGTGATGTCCATGCTTACAAAATAAAATAATCACATGTACTCTGTCTAATTAATCATGGTGCTTAAGGTACAAAACAAGATAAACATCAGTAGAGCAAATGTCATAATAATGATTCGTAACTATGCCATATCTCTAAGAATGGGACACACGATGTTAACTCCTTGCAAAAGACACTGATAACTTCAGCTGACTTTGCTTTAGAAGCTTTTAGCTTTAAAATTACAGGGAATGATAGATCATGTCCAAAGGCCATCAGTGTTTGCACATTTGCAACAGGTAACAACATTGTTAGGGTATGAATACTGACCCACAGTATTTAATGAAAGTGGAGGGTAAACCAAGCAAACAACTCGTAGATAATGACAATGAGAATATTAAGTGGTAATTATTGAGTATTTGAATGGTGTCATGTGCTGTCTACACACCTCACATGTATCATTTCATTAATCTTTATACAACCCTATTAGGTGCTATTATGAATCCCCCAACCCCTTTCCCCCTTTTTTTAAATACAATGGAACAGAGGCAAGTTGAGAATCAGTAACTGTTCACAGTCACATAGCTGTAACAGAAATGAGGACTTGTGGTGAATGAGAAGGAGCAGTGGAACTCCATAAATCCCACAAGTAGCCATTCTTGTAGGGGAAAAACCACACATTTTTATAAGCTTCAGTTGAAAAGTAGCAGTGGACCAATGTATCTTACAGAAGGAAGAGATTTAAGGCACAACGTATCAGAATTTTTACTCAATGAAAACATTCTTCTCACATATGTGAGGCCCTGGGTTCGATCATCAGCACCGCATATAAATAAACAAACAAATAAATAAATAAAAGGTCCATTGACAACTAAAAAAAATATTAAAAACAACAACAAAACAAAACCTTCTTTTTAGAGCTGCTCTGGGGGATCATCCAAGCTTATGATGAATATTCCTGGTATGACAATAGCTTCCCGCTTTCTATGGACACCTTTTCCAAGGTGTAGAGCACTCAACATTATAGACTTCCTCTGTATGTTGAGATCATTTCTATCTATAACTTAATTTGCTACTCTTCTCATTTGAAAGCTGACATTTATTGAGCACCTGCTGTGTTACCTAAAGAGCATTTATGACATTTTCCTATCACCCCAGTGACTATCAACAGTCCCACTTTACAGATGGGGACCGTGAGGCTGAGAAAGCTTAAAACATATGACTGGTGGTTTATATTTCAATATATGCAGATAACGAAAATACAAATGTTCTATAGCCAATGCAACTCCTCTTGGCCCCCAACTTCTCCTTGTCTTCCTGGAACAGCAAGAGGGAAGCATCCTCCTATTTTCATGTGAGGGTCCTTAAAGATTAAATTTATTTTCTGTTTTTGATATAAAAGGTCATATTTATTTTTAAAATTAGTCCCCATTATTTTAGAAATTGTGTCTCTCCAAGCCAAATATTTTGGTTATATCCTGCAGATTTCCAACACCATTTCGTCCTAATCCTTCCCTGAATGTTTTAGCTATATTTAAAGCATTAGCTAAATTTGGAAATAATATTCTGCATGTTATATTACATTATATTACATTAGAATGTTTTCTCCCTTAGTTTAAATATTTTATTTTTTCCTATTACCACTTAAGATGGTATTCATTGTCACAAATAAACAGTTTAGAAAATCAAAATGTGCCCAATATATAAATTGTTAGAAGATAAAAAGGAGTAATAATATAAATGATCTGTTGATCAAACAGATTGATCAAACTTTTGTGCTAATATATATCTTGATTTATTTCCTGAGTTTTTTTTCTCATTTTCATAAACTCTGCATTTGTACTATGTTGATTTTTGTGAATCATGCTTTTCTTTCTTAGCACTGAGAGCATAAACATATTATCAATACTTGGACTCTTTGCGATTATGATTTGAATGGGTCTATGATATTCCATTGATTAGCTAACTTTACTAGTCCTTTAGTTATCATCTTTATAGAGCAATCCTATGTTAATTATAAATGATTGGGTGATAAATATCTTTGAAAATATTTTATTATCCTTTTCCTTATATTCTAAATTGTTTAAGGAAAAATTTTCAGAAGTAAGATTTTTCAACTGCAAGTATTTGAAAAATATAAAATTATTACAGTCAGTTTCTCTCTGACCCTCGGTCTCTATATATGTACACACATTCACATACTCTTGTTTATATATTTTTGAATTTGGTGTTTTATGCAAAGGATTTGTTGTAATGTATTCTTCTACATATAAATAACTTATAAAACCAGATGCTTTCCTGCAATCACTATTGACACTGACCGATTCTGATATTGTTTGTCAGTGTTTTTATACTGTTGAACTTGATTTTTTATTGATTTCTGATCAGTCAAAACTGCTAATATATGTAATTGTCTACTCTCTTCCTTTCTATACCTATCTAATTTTATTTATAGGAAGAAACAGCCTGCAATGTATTACTTCAACCTTCTCAAATATCTTATTTTACCATTCAATGCCTTATTCAAAATATTCCATCTACCCCCAAACCCTAGTATCCATGAAAAAAAATCCTATTATTCAAAGCCATTTTCAAACATCACCACCTTCCTGAAGCCTTCTTTCCTATACCCAGATATGCCTTGTCCATCTTTCCTTTTTGTTCTTGTTGTTTAAACCAGCATTGCTGCTGCTTCATGCTGTATTATGTCTACTTCTGTTTATGTCTAGACTAGGGGATCCTTAAGTTCTGGAATCACAAATACACATGGTTCAGTTGTGAGCATCTAAGCTAGATGTTTATGGGGTGAAGAAAACATTCATGTTTTCAAAGTCACATTTCAGAAATTAATTATGACCAGTAGAGGGTGTTATGGAAATGTTGACTATAGCTTGATACCAAACCTTGCCAAATTATCAAGGTTGTTCTCCCTTTGAATGCTTCAGTATCATTAGCCCAAGCAGGGGTGACTGGAGAATGAGATACCCAAAGAAAGGAGAAAGAGAAACTGGGTAAAGCCACTTTGTGGAAGGCTTTGCACAATGTGCTAAGCGGGTTGTTATGAAATTGATGGCTTTTAAATGTCATGAACACACATGAAATGCTACATGATGTTGTTTTGAAGAGGCAGTTAGGATAGCTTGCTGTTGCAGACAAATTTCATATTGCTGCAAGAAACAGGATAAGCAGAATTCATAAACTAACATGAGAAAAAAGAGCAGAGTGTAGGAAGTGTATGTATCAAGTGGACAGCATTTTTAAAGTTAAGAAGCATGCATAAAATGGAGCTATTTTGAATTCACTCATAATTCTGTGGTGTTTTTTGACTATATCAACAGGAAGGTCTATAATGAGATACTAAAAGATCTAAAACTGAATGAGATAAGGAACCCGAAACAGGAAGAAGAGGAAGATCACCAGATCAGAGATCCACCACGTGTTTTATTTAGTTAACATTTTAGATTTACTGTTGTTTCACATTATCATGAACTATCGACTCATTACCACTCTTTGCCATGACCTCCCTGGCTCTTCATTCAGAAACTGGTGAGGGGTAATGGGGGATTAAGAAAAACACAGAAACATTTAGAGAGAAGGGTGGGATCAGGTGGGTACTGTCCTCTGATGGAGGAACAGTGACCCAGAGCTGGCTCCCACACGTTTATTGTATAGGTTTTATCATCAAAAGGTTATTTGTGAGAAAGTCCCTGTAAAACAGCAGACTTGAAGTTCACAGCACAGGCAAGACAGTAGGGGTACCTTGCTAAGTTCAGAATCTTCTACTCCTAGAAGACAGTGTCCATGACTCAAGGTTAAAACTGACATTTCTGGACATTTCCTCAGAGAGACCCGGGGCCAACATGCCATAGCAAATGGGGAAAGTTAACCCTGTACTTTTGCACACGGTCATGTTCACCCTATGCTCTCTAAGGGGAAATTCTAGCGCAAGTGCACCACAAACACATGGTAATCACACTTTTTGTTTCACACCAACACTCCCCGCAACTCTTCAATGTACTGACCACATACCTGGCTGTTCAGAACATTCAGGGCCCAACCTGCTAAGAAATACACAACATGGCCTACTTTAAAGGGTAAAGGACATCAAAGTCAGTTGGTATGATGAAAGATATCTCCATAGCAGCAACTGTTTTGAGAACAGATACTGAAGGGTGGGTTGATATTTGAATCATTCTATCAATTCCATGTCAAGTTTATGTAAGTCAGTTTTTCACACTATTACAGGATCAATTATGCAAAGAATCAGAGGCTTGCAACTTACACTACCAACTTAGGAAAACAAGCATTTAAGTGTATGTTGCAACATGGGAGGGGTTACAAAGAGATAAGAGGATGTGATTTCCACCCCTAGAGATGTTTCTAGTCTTTTTTTAAAAAAAATTTTTCTTTTAATATATTTTTAGTTGTCAATGGACCTTTATTTTATTTATTTATATGCAGTGCTGAGAATTAAACCCAGAGCCTCACCCATGCTCGTCAAGTGCTCTACCACTGAGCCATAACCCCAGCTCAGGTTTCCAGTCTTTATATAGAAATATTTTACATGTAGATAACACACCCAATTTAGCATAGTACAATCAAGCATTGTTTGGTAAAATTTGTAGAGGTGTCCTTGTGAAAACAGAAGTTAAAAGATCAGTAGGACAAAAATAGGGCTGGTAATGGTACTCCTTTACCCTAACTTATAAAAATGGACATTAGAGTTGCCAGCATCTGGGTTGAGGGAAAGTAAAAGAAGAGTTGGTCAGAAAGAGTTATGCAGAAAGACTAAGCATGGTCGATTGGGTGCACAGCGTGGTGAGTATAGTCAACCTTACTGTATTCTGTATTTGAAATTTGCTAGTAGAGTAGATTTTACACATTGTCATTGCAAATAAAAAGTTGTAGCTATGAAAAAAAGAAAAAAAAATTCTCTCTCTTTAGATTCCAAAATATGCTTCTGCTAAAACACAATTCAGCAATATTATTCTCCCAGTTTTCAGGAGGATATTCGATTCTCAATTTTAAAATCGGTGCATATTTTTTCTTATAGTTTTGGTACCTAAAATTTCTTGTCAAGATTAGAATCAAATGAAAAGTATCACACATTAGTACAAAATTATATAGCAGGCTATTTTAAGCTTATTATATTTATCTCATGATGTCTTCAAAGAGTATTGGGGATCTTTCACCTAAAGAAAATTAAATGTAATCACAATGTATGTTGCAGTTAATTGAAGATTAATCATGTTTTTAAAAAAAGATGTTTTTGAGTAAACCTTATTTTCTTTTTATAGAGGAGATTGAGTTTTTGTGCTGTGATCACTGTAGGGGTGAGCAGATTATTGGGTGAAGCAATTTCTACATTGCATGTGGACATATTTAGTTCCATTCACCCCACTTGATATTCCATTATGAAAGGAGACTTGGATGGCATAGTTTCTCCCATGCATTTGGTATGTGAAGAAGTTAATGAGCAATCTAAAAGACTTGTGCTTGTGGTGATTGTAGTTCCTAAGCCACAAGAATAGATAAACCAGAAGAATCTTAATAATGGCAATGATGAGACTTTTCTTTAGAAAGGATGAGGATGCTTTCATCCAGTCTGTATGGATATGCATGCACAAATGAAGACACCCACTGCCCTCTCATTGCATTGAACTACGCAGCTGTTTTTCTTTTTTTAAATAGGAAGAACTGAGAAGTATAGACGTTTTCAACATTTTTGTAATTGAGTAACACATTTGTGTTTGTTCACAAAAATTCTAGATTTAGCTCGAGGGTCCTTTCAAAATTATGCTAAATCCTACAATATAATTTAGCCCATTCAGTTAGACCACAGAATTGAACAGGAGAAATAAAGCATCTCCCTGGGATTGACCAGAAATTCTCACCTCCAGGTGCTGCATTAAGTTCAGATGTGATCAGTAGCCACATCAGGAGAGTCAGCAAATTAGAAGAAATATGATCCATCCTAGGAATATATTGTGAGCACCTTAGCTAAGTCACACAGCAATCAACCAATATTGTTCAGGTCTATCACCAGGAATGCCAGCTATTGAAAGTTAGGATTGAGGCTATAAAATTAGGAAACAGTCTGAAACCTCCCTTACAAATCCCTTTATTTGTGAAGAGTCCTGTCCTCCATCTTCTCTGTGTTGGAATCTGAACAGGTGAACTTAGCTGGAGAAAAATCATAATAAGTGGAAACTGAATCTCCAGGTAACCCTAAGAGAAGCAAGCCTACTTGTTTCCCTGCAAGACTTCCTGTCTCGTGCTGTGAGATTATTTATAGTTTCTCTCCTCTACACAGCAGCATTCTTTCTCCCTTCCCTTTCCTTCTATTCTGTGCCCACTTCCTGATTGCCCAGGAGAAGGAAGTAATGAGGAAAGAGTGCTTTCAGGTTCTCAGCACCAAACCTTCCAACCTACCTACCTGCACCTAGGCCCTTGGGATCTATTTCCCTCCTGTCACCTCTGTGACTCCTCCTTGTTTCCACCCAACCCACCCCTCATGGCACTACTTCCCCTCCTCCTACCAACCAAGTTCCATTCCTCTTTTTACCAATCTGCTGTTTCATTTACTACACATAGGATCATTCTTCTCACTCTAAAAACATCTATCATTAAAGGAAGCTATTGGAAGCAAATGCCCTCCAGGTATTGTCTCATGCCTTTATTTCATTGATGATCTGCATCTTGGCCAAATCCAAAGCTATGTCTTTATCCTTATTTTATTCAGCTTCTCAGAAACTTTTTACCCCACTGAATTTCTCTTTATTGAAATTTTCTATATATTTACTTAAACCAATTTCCCTGCTTGTTAAGAGCTAGCACTGTACTGCATAATTCTAGGTCTTCCTGATGCTATCATATCCCCAGTATCTAGTACCTGGCATATACTAGAGGCTTAAGTCATATTTCAGCAGTCACAGACTTTAAAAAAAAAATCACATGAAATCATACAATCATAAACACTTAAGGGTTTATAAATAAGACATATTTTGGGAGTCAGAAACTTCTTACCATTATTCTGTCCAGAGCCAGAAGTCTGCCATTTAAATTGATATTTGAGCTTTGGAATCTCTTCATTTCCATGTGAAATGAATCCCTTCACTATATCCTCTGAATGGCATAGCTGGGAGTGAACACTCTCCAGTTGACTTGGAATGAGTAAGCAAATTATCAGAGGCCACCGAAGTTCCTGTCCTGTGAAAACACAAGAGTAAATTCAATCTGCTTTCATAAAACTACAACCCAAAACAGTAAACCCCATATCTTCAGGTTCATCTAACAGGCTCCACCTCTGAAGTGCAATGGCCCCTTCATGCAGCTCTCCTATGCCAAGTTCTAACAGTGAGAGGAGTGTGAGAGGTACCAGCCACCTGCCACCCCCAGCTCATTCCAAAGGTCTCCTTCCAGCTATTGACCTGAATCATCCACCTTCGTTTTAGGATGCAGTTAAGAGATCTGCAGCTCAGAGTAAACTGCAGCTGAGCTGGGAGGCCTCTTTCTTTTGTTTATTTCTTCTTTCAGAACACAAGGAAACTAACACCAGGAATCCATGAAAATAATAGGCTCCTTCCAACCTGGATTCTTTACTCTGAACAAAAAGAAACCACCCATAAGCAACTCTGCCACTGACTGCATTCAGATGAAATGCTTCCTACACAGACCATCATAGACCCCCCCCTCAGGTTGAGGTCCTGGTAAACACTAGATCCACAGTTTAAATGAAATCATTTGGCAGCTCAACCACTTGGTGCTTCTAAATATGCTAGCCTTTAGCGTTCAGGCCATGGAGTGGTGGTAGAGATCTTTATTTTCACCCCTACACATGTTGTTTGGTTCAAGGAATTCATCCACAAAAAGTTTGACTATGATATATGTTTATAGATGCTTGCAAAAGTATTTGTTCTAGCATTAATGAACCATCTAGGCCATTAGAGGAAGACTGTTGGAATGCTTCAGAAGTAGAGTTTTTGAAGAATATAAATCAAAACAGGAAAAATAAATAAATGAACCAGAACTAATCTTCCCCCCTCCCAAACTTTCTTTCATTTTTGTCTTTGTGTACCTTCCATATTTACTGAAAATGTGTGGATTTGGCTGACTTCAAGGTATATTTATCAGTAGGCACAATAATCTTCACTGTTGAAAATATTTTACTTCATGTATTAAAGAGATATATCAGGAATATATTTTTAAGCAATGCATTTTTCAAAAAGTTAAAAGTTTCTAGGATTGTACAATCCTTTGAATGTCAAAGAAATATTCTGTCTTGTGGCTATCTTCTATTTCAGTTTATAAGGTAGAAGATGCAATGAACTTAAGAATTTCACAAGGATTTTTTTCTAAGAGTAAGAAAAAAATAAGCTTTTCATAAATTGGAAAATCCAAAGATCAAAATCATAATTCTAATTAGACTTCCTGACAACCAGAGTTTCATATGGGATCTTTATTTACTGAATATGGACCTGAAACTAGGAGAGTCCCATGTTGGGACCTTCAGCAGGTATTGATCTAAGTGATGGGGTGAGGCCACCTGATGGTTTCAGGCCCACAGAATGACACATATGACAAAGCAAAGGGAATCAACTGTGCCTGCACATTCCTGCAACCTCTTCTACCTGGGCAGTGAGTTAGCACCTTGGAGCAAAATCCAATAGTGAACCATTCTTGGTAAAGAGTGGAGGTAAGAAAAAGTAATGCGATTATTCTCTGAAGATCAATCACAAATCTGAGGCCAGATAATATCTTCTCATGTAAAAGAATCTCCCTATGCGACTCGATTTATCCTCAGGATGGTTTTGCCACTCTGAAAAGTGAATCACTTCTTCATCTTGATGAGGAATATACCAGTTTTCAATGATGGCAAAAAGTGATTCCTTCTCAGTTTTTACTTCCAGTAGAATCTACTAGAGATCTAGAAAGTTACTTTGTCCCCTTTGCTCGCCTCATGTCTGTATGTAATGGTAGATTCATTTCAACATGGTACGGAAAGATAAACAGATGGAAAAATACAAAGCGCTCTGTTTATTCTGCCTGTTCACGAGAAAGGTCCTGGAAAGGCTGTCTAGACTGTGGACTCCAGCTGTCCGCCATGGGATGTTGGCAGGACTCCTGGGGGAAGTTAGGGGAAACAGAGTGATTGCTTTAGAACTATATTCATAGCTACTCTCTTGTGTGTGATTGTTCTTCAGAACCATTACTCTTGAATTTTTTTAAAAAAAGCACTAAAAATCTTTCTAATGTTTGAACATTGAAAGGACATGGAAGAAAAGCTAGGGGCTTAATCTTTTAGAGCTGGTGCCATTTTAGAGATGGCAAAACCCTTCATCTCAGTGAGAAGCGGTGGAGGATTAAAAATACCCGAGGTGTGACTGTGGTACCTGGTGGCTTAGGGACCAAGCCATTTCTCAGCCTCTTGACTTTAGGAGCTGGCAAGTCTCCTTTCTTCTCCACTGAAGGTCTAAGGACTGCATGATAAAGGAAAGCACGTTGAAATAGGGGCAGGAAAATAAACTTGAATCTCTTTCTCTATTCACCCCCTGAACGGAGGTTTCTATAAAATTAATTTATTTGAATAAGGGGTTATTGTGGTAAATTATATGCAAAGGAGAGGATAGAGTGGGTGTTTGTGCAAATGGAGCACAGTGCACAGATTGAGACTGATCTAGGATCACACCTAAACATTCCAGCTATGAGATATGGGTCAGCTGACCCTGTTTATCTCTTGACTTCCTCATTGTTAAAATGGACATGATTCTACCTAAATGACTCTTATGACGATTAATTCAACTTCTCATGTAGCCCATTGCCTGCTAAAAAGAAGCTGCTCTCTTCTTCTAACAATATTAAACAATTCATATTATTCCTAAATTCTATATTTTACGTAGACCTGCCTCTGACATGTGGAAGTTGAGAGAAATTTTTTTCCAGTTATTTGGGTTATACTATTAGTTTTGCAAAATGATACTGTATAATCAAAATATATAATGTAAATCACCCATTTTTTTACATTAGTGAAAATAGACGAAAACATTATAATATTCTGAAGAAGTATCCCCGCCTTTTCCATTTCTGCTAAAATTTAAACAATTGAATTGCAGACATCTGCAGTAAAGGATCTTGATAGTTTGGTTTTGTTTATGTAAATCAACTTTTATTTTAATACAGTTGTAAACAAAGCCCTCCACTGTCCTGTTGCCACCACACCTATGGATGAAAATTAATGTTTCTTTCAAAAATTTCCATACATGTCTCAGATAAAAGTTGCAACATGCTCACATTCTTCAAATATGACATGGCTGTTTTCAAATTCAGGCCCCAAAGCCAAAATATTGAGGATTTTGCAGTGATTATAGTTTATAAATATTTCCACTGGGGAAAAAATGGCAGATAGTATGGTTACAGAAAATCCATAAACTGAATAAAAGTCTGAAATGACTCTTTCTCCCAAGATTGTCAAGAAATGTCCTCAAATTTTACCTTTGGGTTTTAAAAAATACTTAAATAATAAAAGCTGTTGGTTATAGCCCTGTTTTGTTTTGTTTTTTTCTTGTGATGACCTTCTAAACATTTACTGAAGATGTTATATTAAGCTACCATTTCAAAGTTTTTACCACTAGCTTTAGATGGTTTGTATTTTGTTGTATAACACAATAGAAAACAATTTTTTTCTATTCATTCTGGCACGGATGATCTACTTTTCCACCAACAGTAGGAAATACCATTTATCATGTGAGAATGGTGTTAAGAAGCTATTGCAGGCACAGTGAGGGCAACAAGATAGGATTAGGAGTCCATGTGCCCAACTGAGTGAAATAAATTCTGCCTCTTCTCCCAAAATTTTGCTTTACACAGCTACTAGGTGACCCTAACACCTGGAAAATAGATGAAAACATTATAATATTCTGAAGAAGTATCTCTGCCTTTTCCGTTTCTGCTAAAATTTCAACAATTGAATTGCAGACATCTGCAGTAAATGATCTTGATAGTTTGGTTTTGTTTTTGGAAATCAACTTTTATTGAATAAAGTGGTAAACAAAGCTCTCAGCTGGAACTGCATGCTGATCCTCATCCAGTTACACACCTCTCTCTCCACATACAGCATCCTCTAATCACAACAGCAATTTCTCCTGCCAGGTGATTTCTGTTGAAACACAAGTCTTTCTTAGATACCAGTGTTAGCTTGTGCCCCTTCACTTACTCCCAGTAGATAGACTAGTAAGAAAAGTAGAAAAGCAAACTGCAAATCATAATTAACATGCAGATTGTAGAAAATAATTAACCTTGTGTCTGAAGACTATGGAAGCAGATACAGAAATATTCCTCTGTGCAAGTCACTTACATCTTCATAAAATATACTGGAATTTTAAGTTGTTTTTGGAAAATGCCAATCATTGTGCAAAGTATATAATTTTATCTTAGTGACTAGCTGGCTATAGCTTGGGGCATTTTTGGAATCTTAGGTTTAGTGATACAAAGGGTATATTCCAAATTTGGGTCATATTTTTAAAAATTCTTTTTTGTAGGAGTGAATCTTTTCTCTTTGAAGGAATCTTTAAAAATAGTCTGTTACATATTCTATAATATAATGAATTTGACCTTCTTTTGTGGTTAATCATTTATTCAAATGTCAACATTACTGAGCTAATATTTCCAAGGTGATGGTTTTTGAGGAAGTCAGAATCAGTTTGGGTATATGAAATGCAGGGAAAATTAAAAGAAAAATTTCAGTATGTACATCATAGTCTAGCACACCCGGCCAAAGCCCAGAAGGAAGGGCTGCTCAGCCTGGCTGAGAAAACTTATTAAGTTTAGGAAGGTCCCTCAAATTCATTGAACTCTTGTCATTTACATTTCTTCTGGATCAGAGGTTTCTAACCCTAATTAATACCCATGAACTCAGTCCTACTGGGACTGGTGCTGTGTCTAAGCATTCACTTCCTGAAAAAAACTCAGGGGTAAACTGAAAGAACTGGGAGAATATACACAGTTTTAAGCCAAAATTCCCTAATTAGAGACTCTAATAGGTACAAATTTCTGAGCCCTTTGGGGGGAGAGGCAGGTAACAGTATTTCAGATTGTTTCACGTGATTTTTACATAGCAAAGCTAGCATTAAGTTGTGTATTTGCAAAGTATACTTTGACCAACTCTGGTGACCGTGGTACCATTACTTACTTATGGAGCCCAAACACTTTTGAATAAGTTGACTACATCAAAGATACCAATATTAAATAAACATATACCATTTTTTCTACTCATTGGTATTAATTCTATTACTGGGGATTATGGGAAATAAATCTAATTCTTTATTGTATGTAGTAGCTTTTAAACTATTGTCAGCAATGGCAAGACTCCCATTTCAGCCAATTCTTTCTCTAAATGTTCCTCATTCTTCAGTCTGCATGTAACTTGGCTTAAAATCTTGAGCATTCTTATAGTTCTGAGTTTACCTGTGAGGTATCTCAGGAAATAAAGGCTCAGATCCAGCATAAATCTGATTAGGACGGAGTTTACATGTGCCATCTCAGAACTCTCCTACTCAGGACCTATTGCTCTACTGTCATCGATTTGAAATTCATAATAATTTTTAAATAAATTTCCACTTTGCATAACCACTCAAATGTAATGAGCAACCCTGTGCCTCAGCTCTGATATGATCTAGTTGTATAAATAGTTCACTTCCCCTGTTCTCTGTACTAAGGTAGCCTGAGTATGTGTTATCTACTTCAACAGCCCAGATTATTCTTTAGCTTGAATTCTATACACTGCCCAAAGAAACCCTGAGGTCTTATTCTACTACGCACCTACATCTCCTTAAAGAGGATTTTTTTTTTAAATCGTTGGAGACAAATATGAAAATTTAAATTTATGGAAGTTAAGCATCATCTTTGAAGAGTTGGCCCATGATTTCAGACTATTGAGATCTTATTAGGTTTTGATTGTTTTATCCATCATTTTTGTTATCCTTTTTAATTGCATGCCACTAAAAGACACTCATAACACCACGTTATAAAGCAATGGAAAAACATAATGGGAAACATTTACAAGGATGAGAGGAATAATGGTTTCAATAAATGTCATCTAATTGTTGTGGTTGTTTTAAAGCCATTTGTCTCTGATTTCAGTAGTAAGGCCATGATGGTCTTTCCCCCTTCTTGCCTAGAAATACAATCATGGTCCTTCTTGTCATTGTGAGTTGGGATTTGGAGCTGCTTAGTTGTCATGAGGACCTCTGCTGAAAGGAAACACATTCCTAAAGCTGTATTCAGTAAAAGCACACCTCAGAGGAGTTGTAATGGAATGTACAAATTGAAAATGCAGGGTTTCTGTCTACCACAGCTATGAGGTACTTTTAGTATAGAGCCTTCTTCTGGTAACCATTTCTCTTCATTAGTGTCTTGGCATTGTGAGAAAAAAGCTATCTGAGGAAGCTGTAAGAGATCTACAGATGCATGACCACATATAATAAATGATTTCTGACTCAAAAAATTATTTCTTGTATACTATGCTCATTATGGAAAGTTTTATGAAAAGTTACTTGTTCGGACCGGGGTTGTGGCTCAGTGGTACGGTGCTTGCCTAGCATGTGTGAGGCACTGGGATGGATCCTCAGCACCCCATAAAAATAAATAAACAAAATAAAGGCATTCTGTCCATCTGCAACTAAAAATATTTTTTAAAAAGTAACTTGTCCAGTTAGGATGATGATGCTTTTGATCTCTACCATCTTTATGGTCAAATGACAAAATCTGAATTAGTTTTCTCATCTACTAGATAAAACCATTAGGTTGAATTAAACAGTAGCCTGATTAGCCGTTGTTTCATTTTGATTTTTTAAAAATATATATATTTGAATACTTTAACCATATCACAATTTAATCTGAGCAATTATTCACTCAGAAATACAGGAAAGAACTCCTCACTAGCCAAGAAACATGATATTATATTTGGGTCACCCTCACCCATATAAAGCTATATTCATGACAAAAGTCTGTTACTCAACATGCTTAGTGAGTTTTCTTTTAGTGCGGTAACAGATCCAAGAATGAGCTCACAGCAAGACCAGTGCACTGGTAGGAGCACCTACTTCTAGTTGCTGGGCTGGGATACCTTGTTAATTGGCTCTAGATCTATTATTTACTCATCATCTCTGAAGTATAGGGGATATCATGGCCCATCACTGAAGTCTCTTTAATCTCCAACATTGTACACATCTGTAAATTTGTGAAATGCCTCCAGAGAGAGGGGACAGTATAAATGATTTATATTATTGATTCACTCCACAAGAAGGGCTGAGCTCAGAAATATGAAAGCAATTTTCCTATTACAGTTCCATAGTCTGAAAGAACTACACTACTTGGATCTCAACAAGAGCTTCATTGCAGTGAAAATGACACTTTTAAAAGCTCATATAGGAAATGTGTTCACATGTGTGTATGCCTAGATCTACACATTCACTCATTCATTTTCCCAAAATTGTTGAGCATATACTTTTTATCAGGTATTCTTCTAGATGCTGAGAATACAGAAAAGAACAGCAAGGACTATGCCTTTATGGGCTTATTCTATAGGAAGCAAAGGAGAGAGATAAGCAAGACAATGGGGTAAAATAAACTGGGTGTTAAGTAGTGACAAAAATACTGTACTAAAGACAAGTTGAAAAGTTAAGCTGCAAAAGAATGTGAAAGGCCTATTTTCATTTTAAATATTGTGGTCAGAGAAGTGTCCCTAGTGAAGATCTTGCAAGAAGGTACAAGCCTTGAGGATTTCTGGAGGGAGGATGCCCTAGGCAGAGCCAACATCGAGTGCAAGTTCTTAAGGGGGATCTCACTTGTGTTGGAGAAACAGCAGTCAGGAGAGCATCAATGGAGGTGAGTGAGCCAGGAAGAGAGGAAATTGAGGTGGAGAGATAACAGGAAGCCCTGTGGCCTTACCGCCCTGTTGACCACTTTAGGGTTTAAGTTATTTTCTCTGAGTGAGCAACATCAGGAGATGTATTGTGTGATGGGACTCCTCTGGCCACTGTACTGAGAATAGCCTGCCTGGAGGAGCAGAAGCAGCAGATCCAGTAGGAGGCTACTGAATGATATTTCACCATCAGACATCTCACTACTTACAGTTATTCACAGAGAACTGCATACGGTGCTGTCTGTAGCCTGGTCTTCTGCTCTTCAATTCTTCACTCATTTACAGCTGTGATATAACTATTTAGTACAAAATGCTAAGTGCTTAATTCTTGTTGTACATTGAAGTTATGCGGTTCTAACTTTTAAAATACCTATGCCTGTTGGGACCCCCAAAGTCTACTACCTTTGCTAATTTCATACAGCCATGACAATCCAATTCTATTAAACAAAGACACATGGAACACCTATTTTGGGTCAGGTACTGTTCTTGATTCTTGGGATTCATTGTTTAACAAGAGAGACACACATCTCTGTCCTCATGAAGTTACATTTTAAAAGATAAAAGACAGAAGTAATTGGCATAATAAATAAATGATAGAGCTTATTAGAAGATTATAAGTATAGTGCAAAAGAGAAAATACAGACTGTATAAAGGGGATAGGGTAAGGGTTGGTGTTAGTGGAATATTTTGGTTTAGACTTTGCAAGAAAAAATGAGATTCAGGCAGAACTGAGGAAGTCTGAATATTACGCTTGGGGTTTTCTGGTATATGAATATTCCAGGCACAGGAAACATGCAGAGACAAGCAACAGGCAGCTCAACAGCTTGAAGTCAGAAACAGGACTGTCATGGTCAAAGCACATCAAGGTGATCAGTATGTTGAGGGCAGAGCCATCAGTGGGGCATGAGCTATGAATGGAAATGAGGCCAGATCCTGTAGGTGCCTAAAGCCTATTGGAAAGTCTTTGTATTTTGCTTCATATGAAATGAAAAGTCAGAGGAAAGACAGGATCTCCTCCTGACATGCTTGATCAGCTCCAGCGTATCCTTCTGACTTTGCCATGTTGTTCTAGAATACAGGAAGGCGGACTCATTTTCCCTTTATAAGACACTGTGTGGTGACTGCTTCTGCTTCTGTCACTGTGTGGTGACTGCTTGGGATACTCTGCTGCAGCACATTTAGAGGCTAAATTTGGGATTCATGGACAGGGGCTCAGTAATGCTTTGCAAGGGGACAAAATGTGCAAAAAAAATGATGCCACACATTTGCTTATCGTGGCCTGATACAAATCTCATAATGGAAAGCTATATTTGGGAGCTATTACTCGTTACAATTACAAAGATCACCTACTAAGAAATTTGCATTTACTTGTGTACCTGCCAAATTAACATACACTATTTTAGTTAGATTTCTGGGGGGGTCTCACTAAGTGACCCCATGTCTCCTGACTCAAAAGGAGTCCTACTACCTTAACAGATTTTCTTTCAAAGCTTCATGAGCTTCAATATTAATTTTGACACACTCTGTCTACTATTTAGCAAAGCAGCAAATAGACACAAGGTAGTTATTTCACCATTATCATTGTTATAATCACTTTATGGAGAAACTTGCCAAGAACAATTCAAAGTAATTTGTGACTTCATTGCTCTTTTATTGGACATTAACTTTGCAAACAGACACTAGCTATGGGCCAAGTGGCTGAATGAGTCCACCGAAAGACAGATGGTGATTGCAAATATCACAATTTTTCTCCTAAAATTTTAAACTTATACATTAATGATGTATGAGTTTAGAGTTGCCATATGTATAGCATTCTGATATAGACAAAGAGAATAAATTGCCTTTTGTTTAACAATGAGATATTTTGCCATGAAAACCTTGGAAAGATTTGAGACATTTTGGAATCTAACTGCTGCCAGGAAGTGTTCCTCAGCTTTAATTACTCGAAAATATAATTAAACCAGTTTGATAAACAAGGTCCTCAAAACCAAAGACGCATTGGAAGTCTAATGAGACTATTATGGAGCCATGAAGGTTGATTTATGATCAGCTGTTTTGAAAATTCCAAACCAAAACCATTTCTTTCACACTTTGTAAAAGAATTCCCAGCTCTAATGAGGACTGGACCAAAGTGATTAGGAATCCCGTGATCAGTGTTTAGCACATCACCTGCCCAGGGGGACCAAAGATGTTTTCGCCTTCTAGAAAACCAGGGGTTCAGATCTGTTCAGCTCTAGGACAGAACTCTCAGGGCTCACTAACTTGAGCAGATTCAAGGAAGTCTGTGGAGAAAATAGGCCTCTCACTGGTATCTTCCCACAGAGGTAGGAACACATTAGGCTTTGGGATTTTCAAAATTGATATTACTCTTCTTCTCTATAGCATATGGCTCTGCCTGCAGTCAGCACCCCAGAACTTGAGCTCTTGAGCTTATCTCAGGAAATAATTTTTTTAAAAAAACAATTTGGTGTGTCTGACTCACCTGATATAACATTTAAGAAAGATTGTGTGTGTATGTGTGTGGGGGGGTGTCTGGAGTTGTGGCTCAGCATAAGAGCACTCACCTAGCACGTGTGAGACCCAATTTTCGATCTTCAGCACCATATAAAAATAAATAGACAAAATAAAGATATTGTGTCCATATATAACTAAAAAAAAAAATTAAAAAAGGAGAAAGACTGTAGCAGTGGCTCTCAGTGTCATGCCAGATCAGAAACATCAGTGTTCTTTCCGACCTTGCCTGAGGTTTCCACTCTAGATTTACTGAATTAGAAGCCATAGGATGGGACTCAGCCAGCTTTGTTTTCACAAGTCCTCTGGATGAATCTAAAACACACTGAAGTTAGAGAATACTGGTCCTGGATGAGATTTTTCAGCTTTTAGTGAGCTTTAGTGAGCTTGTCTTAAGCAAGTACCCAAGCTGAGGTGCCCCTCCTACCAAAAAAAAAAAATGAAAAATAGGTTGGATATAATATTTATAGAATTTGTTTTACAAAATCTTAAAATCGTTCAATACAACATCGTCAAATTGTTATTTGGCGAATTAGAAAAATATACTCCCTAAGTGATACCATTTCTTTTATCAGGTCTAGTTTCCCCTGTGTTTAGATCAGACTCTGTTATAATGGTCCACTGCATTCAATGGACTTTAGGTAGGCATGAGAACCAAAGATTTGATTGGAAAAAAGTTGACTTTCAATTTCTGCTGTGTGTATGAGCGTATAGATGTGTGGATATGTGCATGTCTCTACGTGTGTGTCACGTGCATCAGTGTGGGTGTTCCTTTCATGTTACTGCCCAGTATTAAAACATTTCTTCCCTCATCGAATTCTATGAAGCTGAACAGTTTGCATTTTAAAAGTCTTAGTTTATTTTATTTTTCATAGGCAAAGAGTTCTTTAAACACATTTTAATTGGTAATTGATTCACTGACATAGATGACTGAATTTAGGTTGTTTAACATCCCCAAGAATATTTCGTAATTAATGGAGTTGGAGTAGTGAGTTATTTAATATAATACCATGTTTGGCCAAGGAAGAACTGGGCCTTTCCATAAATCCTGAAAGATATTTCTGGGAGAAATGCAATTTATATTATGGTTCTCTTTGTTTCCAAACAGAAGAATAGCTCAATTTTAAAGCACCGGTGAGAACGCCATGCTATTTCAAAGTGATTTACCTTCTAATTTTTTTCCTGACTTTCGAAACTTGTTTTCTTTTAATATTAAAATGTGGATTTTAAATGGTGAAAATATTGCTGATAAACATTTTTTTCTTCACACAGAGGTTAAAATAAACTGCTGATTTTACTATGATAGAAATGTATAAGGAACTAAGGGATACTAATATACTATTTTATAACTGAATATTTTTGGAAGGCAGATTTTGTTTTACTTTTGGTTATATTGTCATAAGATCCTATTCCAGGTCCATAATTTTGATAGTGAATTGGAAATTATAGCTTTGAAAGACTTTTCACTTTCACAAATTAAAATGGATTCAAAGTATATTCATTAAAAAAAAACTAACCATGTATATGTGTGTGCTTGTGTACATGTACACGTACCGTGATTTTAAGATATGTATAATTCTTAAAATTTGACACATTCAAAATTGATTTTTTTGCCACATATGTTGGTACACACCTGTAATCTCAGTGACTCAGGAACTGAGGCAGAAAGATCACAGTTTCAAGGCCAGGCTCAGCAACTTAACAAAACTCTAAGCAACTTAGTAAGATCCTGTCTCTAAATAAAAAGGACTAGTGAGATAGCTCAGATGTAAAGTAACACTAGATTCAATCCAGTACAATAAGAAGGAGGAGAAGGAGAAGGGGAGAAAGGAGGGGGAAGGAGGGGAGGAAACCAACTGATTTTTAAAATGAGTATGCTTCAAAAATCACATTTATTATTTCAGACTTCTTCATTATAAGAATTTTATTGTTAAAATATTTTTACGTCTTATAACATTTAATAGTTTCTCAAAGAGGAATCAGGTCGACATCACGGGAAAGCACAAAATGAAATTTGTATTTCTTTGTTTTCAAATAAATAACAATTTGTGGATAAACACTATCAATTTGTCCTTATTTTTAAATTATATACAATTTTCACTCAAGTTTTCAGGAGATAGTATATTTAATATTTAGTATTTTCTTTTAGTTTACTAAGAATATTTGCTTTGATATTATTTTATTGAAGAAATAAATTAAAAATATGGTTCTTTCTTGCCTCAGAAAGTGTGATATACTGAATCTATTTGAATCCCTTTCTGGTGACTGATGGTTTGGAGTTGGTAAGAATCCATTTGATACTTACATGTATTGGTAAAATAAATAAATAAATGTTTCTAGATGTACACATTGTCAGTGATTTCACTAGTTGTAGTATTTCTGTAGAAGATTCCAGAAAAAGAGGGGAGGTGAACTGTTAACTTTTATGATAAGAAATGGATTATTATAATTGCCACACTAGTGACTGTTGTATTCTGCTACCTTTCCTATACTCTACTATCCCCCTTCCCCTCCCCTCCCATCTTCTCTCTCTACCCCATCTACTGTAATTTGGATTATTATAATTATATAAATGAATGGAACTGGAAAATATCATTGTATACCAACTGCTTGCTTTAAACCCTACAAGGCAATAATTTTACAAGTATTTATTCAATTCTTACTGTGAACCTTATGTTATTTGGATCATTGGAATGTAGTATGTTAAATGGTCTTTAACCTAAGGGATACTAATATTTAGAGAGTTGATCATATGGTAACAGTATGTAATAAATCGAAGCCATGTGTTTCATGAATGGCAAATTAGCTAGGAAAACAGAAAATGACCCAGGAGTTTGAAAAACAGAAACATGAGCTAGAATGGTTCTCCAACCCTTTGAGAAACTCAAATTTGAGTTTGATGACATGTCATTTTTCAGGAGACGGGGAAACAGCATGGTATGGAAATGAACTGTACTTATTTAGTAGGAAATGAGAAAGTTACTGTGGCTAGATCAGAGGATGTTTGGAGGAATTACAGGGAAAATATCATTGGTTTTGTAGAGATAAGTCTTATTGTAGAGGTGAAAGACTGAAGAACATGAAAATCCTCTTAATTATATTTCAGTTTCTATAAAATCTTTTTGTGGAGTAGGAATTATTATGCAGGTTAATCTACCTATTCTATTCGGTATTATGTGAGAGTAGCATGCCTTTGTTTTTAATTAATGCAAAAGTTCTCTATTAAATAGAGTAATGAAGTATGTGCACATGTATGCATGTGTGTCCAAGCATGTGTGTCTGCATGTGAGTAATGGAGTCCTCATTTATCACAATAAAAGGGGCAGATATGCACCTAATTAAGCATGAGGCAAGCAAAGACTGGATACAGTGAGCTTTGTCTCATATTGCTCTAGAGACATCTTTTTCTTCTGTACTAATCACTGGTGACGTGTCACATCATTGTGAGTGACAATTACAGACCTCTCATTAGAGCAGGTGATTGCACAACCAGGGAGATTGATGAGTGGATTGGTGTTTTCTCAGAAACCGAGCTCCTCCCTGCCAGCCCTCTTCTGACAACATTGCTGAATATTATCAAATACCTATTTAATGCAATTCAGGTAAAGCTTCTTCACTGGGGAAAACAGGTTATGATTGCTTAGAAATTTATGCTGAGAGCAAAATCCAGCCTGTGTCTTTGAATTGTATCATTATCCTGAGAGAGCTGTGCTTTTTTGGAGTGCTTTGCCACTTTCGGTTTGTGCGACAGGGCCTGTGATGTTGAGGATCAGGTGTTACATTTTGTTTATACATGGAAAATACAATAAGTGGACAAATATTTTGCTGAAGAGAGCCTAGTTAATTAAAAGCTGAATGTCATACTCGTAACTTCATCCCAGATTTTGCACTTTCAATCGCCAGTACCTTTAAACAAAACCTGGTTCACCTATTCCTATTATAATTCAGTGAATTGGCTCTAACCCTTGAACAGGAGTTCTCAAACTCCAGCCAACTAGAATCATCTGTAGGCTTGTAAAAAACACAGAGTCCTGGGCCCTACTTCCATGGTGTCTCCTTCAGGAGCTCTCTAGAGGAACTTCTTTCTTTTCTTAAAAATTCCCAGGTGATGCTGACGTTGGAGTGAAGCTGTTTATCCAGAGGAGTCGCTTTTATTTTTTTATTCTTTTTATTTATTATTTTTTATTGGTTATTTAAAACATTACAAAGATTGCAGAATCACATCAGTTACACATCCACATTTTTACATAATGCCATAATAGTAACTGTTGTATTCTGCTACCTTTCCTATCCTCTACTATCCCCCCTCCCCTCCCCTCCCATTTTCTCTCTCTACCCCATCGCTTTTAATTGTTCGTATTTTTTTCCCAGATATTCATCTCCTGGCTGTTCCCCAGAAGCTTCCCTAGGTCCCAGTTGTGCATAATTGTCCCTTGAAAAATGTTTCACCTGTTTCACCTGCTGCTTTGATTTTTCTAGCTGTGGCCTCATGGTCAATTTCCATGAGTCGATCAGGGATTGCTCTACCTAGAATGATGCTACCCATGTCATTTTCTTCGGCTACTTGCCTGGTTGTGTCGTATCCAGGCACTGTTGCAATCACAGGTGTCTAAATTCTTGCTGGCAGTATTTGTAGAACTATCCCCACTGTAACTTTGATCAAACTCATCAGCTTGGTCTTTCTGGATAGAGGATAGGAGAGAGAAAGAGAGAGAGTACCATTGTCCAAATGGAAATGCATTCATTATCCTAACAAAATTATGGTTATTTTGACCAAATTTATCATCAGGTTGACTCCTGAGATGTTTATAATCCAAATTGCCCTTGAACAAGGTAAACGTAAATTAGCAAGGAACTGTCCTCTAGCAGGTAGAAAAACTGAAGACTAAAATGTGAGATATTATTCTCATTTGAACCATGTATATTACTCACCTATATGTATTCAGAAGTCTTTGTTTTAGATCTACTCTGTGCCAAACCCTCTTGGAGGTGATGTGGATACAAAGTCTGCACCTGGGGAGCTCATATTCTTATGAGGAAAGACATGATAAACAGGGAAGCAGAGGAGCAAACCACATAACTTTGTGGTGGTTCAGTCCTCTAAAGGAAGTAAAGCAGGAGGACATGATGCAGTGCAGGGTGTGGAGCTAATGGAGGCAGAATGATCTGTGCAGGTCTCTTGGAGGAAGTGGCATTTTGGTTGAGACCTTATCAGTGAGAAGCAGGCATCCTTCTCTATCTCAGTGCGAAAGGCCAGGCTAAGATCTGCAGTGATGGCAGGGGAGAAGCTTTCAGGAAGAGGAAATAGACAGCTGCAAATGTTTTGAACTGTAAAGACTTGGGAACCTGTTGACTGTATTTTGGCAGATTATACATGCATAGAGGATATTATTCTATTTAGGATCCCACTCCTGTGGTTTTACGTAATATGGAGTTAACATGGTCCTGTATACAATGATGGATTAATTCTACTGTCTTCCCCATTTCCCTCCGCACTACTTTCCCTTCATTTCCCTTTGTGTAATCCAATGGATTTATATTATTCTCCTGTCCAACCTCCCTTGTTTTATATTAGCATCCATAAATCAGATAGAAAATTCAGTTATTTCATTTAGAATGGTATTTTCCAGTTCCATTCATTTAATAACAGATTTCATTCTTCTTCATGGCCAAGTAATATTCATACACACACACACACACACACACACACACACACACACACACACACACTACATTTTCTTTATCCCTTTATCCATTAAAGCACACTTAGGTTGTTTCCATAATTTAGTTATTATGAGTTGAGCTGCTTTATAAACATTGATGTGGCTATTGTCACTGTGGTATGCTGTTTTTAAGTCCTTTGGATATGGACCAAGGAGTGGGTTAACTGGATAAAATGGTGATTCTATTCCAAGTTTTCTAAGGAATCTCCATATGGCTTTCCATAGTGGTGGTAGCAGTTTGCAGTCCCACCAACAATGTACAAGAGTACCTTTCTCCCTACACGCTCACCAACATTTATTTTTACTTGTATTCTTGATAATTGCCATTCTGACAAGAGTGATATCCTATCTCAGTGTAGTTTTAATTTGCATTTCTCTAATTGCTAGAGATGTTGAACATTTTTTTTCATGTATTTTTCTGCCAATTTTTATGTTTTAATTAGTTATACATGAAGTAGGATGCATTTATGCTCTTTGATATGTCATACATAGATGGGATTTAATTTCACATTTTTCTGTGTACATGTTGCAGAGTCATATTGGTCATGTAGTCACATATATACATACAGTAATAATGTCTGTTTCATTCTACTATCTTTCTTATCCCCACATCCCCACCATTCCCCTCCCATCACATCCCTCTACCCAATCTAAGGTAATGCTATTCTTCCCTTGTGCCCCCTGCCTTATTGTGAATTAGTACCCACATATTAGAGAAAACATTCAGCCTTTGGTTTTGTGAGATTAGCTTATTTCACTTAGCATGATATTCTCCAACTCCCACCATTTACTGGCAAATGCCACAATTTCACTCTTCTTTAAAGCTGAGTAATATTCCACTGAGTACATATACCACATTTTCTTCATCCATTCATGTATTGAGGGACACCTAGGTTTGTTCATAGTCTAGTTATTGTAAATTGAGCTCCTATAAACATTGATGTGGCTGCATTACTATAGTATGCTGATTTTAAGTCCTTTGGGTATAAAGCCAGGAGTGGGATAGCCGAGTCAAATGGTGGTTCCATTCCCAGTTTTCTAAGGAATCTCCATACTGCTTTCCATATTGGCTGTACCAATTTGCAGTTCCACCAGCAATGTATGAGTATACCTTTTCCCTCACATCCTCGCCAACATTTATTGATACCTGTAATCTTGATGATTGCCATTCTGACAGGAGTGAGGCGAAATCTTAAGAGTAGTTTTGATTTGCATTTCTCTAATTGCTAGAGATATTGAACATTTTTTCATACATTTATTGATCAATTGAATTTATTCTCCTGTGAAGTGTCTGTTCAGTTCCTTAGCCCATTTATGGATTGGGTTATTGTTATTTTGCTGTGAAATTTTGGGAGTTCTTTATATATCTTAGAGATTAATGCTTTATCAGAGGTGCAGGTGGTAAAGATTTCTCCCCATCTGTAGGCTCTCTCCTCACGTTATTAATTATTTCCTTTGCTGTATTTTTGACAGTTCATATTTCTTCTTCTGGGAAATGACATGATCTGCTTTATATAGGTGACACTACGGACCTATTCTGGATAGCGAATTTGGTAAAGAAAGAAAAAAAATAGGTGGTTTAGTGAGCACATAATTCTGATGCTTGCCCAAGTTGCCAACTACTGTAACAGAGCACTTCCTTGTGGACTACATGAAGAAGAATTTCCTCCCATGCTTTCCTTCTAGGGACATGCCACCCAACACAGGGAATGAATGGGAAAAACGGAGTTTGATTCTTGGGTATCTGCTTGAGCATTTATTTAGCTGACTTTATAGTTCCATTAGCTGAGATGGAAGTTGAAGAAATTTCCTAGGAGTAGCACCTTGGGAGAAATCAAGCATTCTCTTTTCAATTTGGTTAGAATTGAAGTGTTGTTCAGATTTCCAAGTGGGAATGTCAAGAAGGTAATCAGATACATACGCGTCAGAATTCTTGCATAAGGCCAGAACTGGTGGAATACGTTTTAGGTGTTTCCCCATAGGGACAATAAGGCCTCGAAGGGATCCAAGAGATATGAGGTTTGTGGTAAGTCTCTTATTTTGCATATGTGCTAAGAACTGTACAATGTAGGTCCACAGGACTTCTTTTTCTAGATTTTTGAAAAAATAATCCTATCGGTTCCCAAAACCGATATATAGAACAGATCAAATAATAGCTAACTTAATTACCAACATGACTATTTGTTCTGTGTCTATGCAAATGGTTAAAAAGATCATACTAATTATTCATTAGAGAATTCAAGATTGATTTAGATTTAAAAATGTATGAAGAATTTTTTTCTTACCTTTTTTTTTTTTTTTTACCTGCTAAATAGAGCAGGTTTCTTATGGAGGGTGACATTTCACATACCTATATTTGGATGCCGGAAGAGTATAAAGTGTGAGATCTCAGGAAGCCAGGTCTTAGGCCTGCATTGAAGCAGACAAAGACAAAGAGCCAAGTTTGAAGGTGTCCTGGAAGTGACAATTTTTTCACAAACATATATGAAGATGAAAGCATTTGCGTGATCCTAAAGCAAGCATCGCATTGTTCAAAGAAGTTTTAAATCTTTTTTTTTTTTTACCATAGTCAGACAATTAAAACATATTTAAACAAATCCAGCGCATTCAAGACTGTGTTTCGGTGGTGTTCAAGACCATGAGTGATGTCTTAAACACCACTGCTTCTTTTCTAACATCACTTCTTATTTCCCTCTGTGATTCCTTTCCCTTCATGAATTTAGGAAGGGGAAGCCCGTCTCACATGAGGCGTCATTGTGTCTGCAGCTTTTCATCACTCAGTGACTATTAAAATGCCATCTGCTCTGCACACGGGCTGGTCTCCATGTGTCAGTGGCTTCTGATGTCAGATTTAACCCAGTTGTCAGAAGCAGATTGCTAGAACAGATCTTAAGCATGTTCTACTATTTAAGGATTGACACAGGTGTAGCATAACAGGAAATGTATAAGGAAGAGGGAAACCATGTTTTTTCGGGGGGCTAGACTCATGTTTCAAAGACTATTTTTCTCAAGACAATTTAAATCCTTTTTAGAACAACATTAACATGATATAGTATGGTGTTTACAAACATGGGGTTTGAGGTCCAACGTAATGACTTACGTCTCCCACCTCCCAAATGAATGGGCAAGGGAGTGTATCTTTCTTTGCCCGGTTTCCATGTTTGTAAAGTGACCACTCCACAGGATTATAGTGAGGATCAAACAGTATAGCAGATGTCATGCACTGAGAACATTGCTTAGAAGGCAGGACATGTCCTGAGCTTCAGGAATACCAGGGATGCGTTAGATGCACAAGTATCTGCTAAGGAGGATAAATTTCTCTTAAGATTTGATGTGCTGTTACATGCTGTCCAACAATACAGTGCTGGTTTGTTTTTTAAAGAAGGGGAATCTTGCCATGTTTATTCTGTATCTAAGTAGCATCCAAGCTGAGTACACTTTCTTTTACACTCACATACTTATCGTAATCCGAGATTGCTTCCACTAAAGGTAGATAGAAGTCAAGAAGTTTCATTCTTTCTAATCAGATAAAAAGTAGAACTGGAAATTACTTTTTTGCCAAGTTTGACTACTTGATTCTGTTTCATGACAATTCATGTCCAAACATAAAATTGCAAATTAGCTTCATTAAGAAGCAGAGTGGTATCCTAGGAAGAATTAGAATTGGGAAATGTTTATTCTAGCCTTCATCTGCTATTTAGCCACCCATCTATTTATTTGGCAAATATTATCAAGTATGCTGTTACATACTAGTCACTATTCTAGGTGATATTGCAGTAAACAAAAAAAGTCAACGGTCTCATCTACTTTTCTAGTGACAGAGAGAATTTAAAAGTAAACAAATATGTAGTAAGTGACATAGTGATGAATGCTTAGTAAAGTGCAAATTGGTTAGGGGTCAAAACTGATAGAAATGTGTTTTACTAAGAAAAAAAATGTTATTTGACCTTACATATGCCCTTTAGTGTTTCTTATTAAATTTTTTTTATGTGTCCATGTGTGAGTTTTTTATGTGTGTTTATGTGTGAGTGGGGATGGATGGGTATAAAATTGGGGAGTTGTAGTAGCCTTCCAGTGGCTAGCTATGATTCACTCGGGGTCCCGTGTAATAACTCTATGCCACTTAATATGTCCTGTATTTAAGAGATGTCATCTCCTCCTTTCTTTAATCATAGTCCCATTCTATATTTTCCATATGACATAATAATGTGCATTATACCTGTTGCATTTGGCATGGTATGTTTCACAGCAGTTTGTACCTATTTCCTCCATTGACCCACCATTATATCTATTGGTTCTTCATTTACCTAATGTATGTGGAGACTGCACCTTATACTAGGTCCTGCATTGAAAGATTCAGGTTGCTCTTATTATCTTTGTACTACAGTAAATAAATAAGGAAATAAGAAGTGATTGAAATAACTATGAACTAGTCCAAAGGAAAAAAAATAGGTCTATGGAAAGTTAAAGCTAAAATTTATTCTCCTAGAAAGATAAACCATATTGCTTTTTTTAAAATTCATAACCAGTCCTTTTCAACTCGAGAAGGTTGGGCTTCCTTTTGACATTATTACCCAGAGATGTCAATGAGAGTAGATCTGATTTTTTTTTTTTTTTAGCCAGCAAAAATCTCTGGACAAGAAGTTTTGAGTGAGTGGCTTTGTGTTTGTGCTATGTGGTCAGCACATTCCATGGAGTCACTACAGAAAATATTCGTTGATCAAGGAAAGAGAAGAATTTGCCATTAGAGAAAGGCAATGTTTCTGCCTAACACAATGAAAAGACCTGTCCAAGAGGTATTCATCTGTGCTAGCATCTGACCTCCTTCTTGACAAGATGTCAGTGAAAAATGAACTCGGTGAGATGCACCCCAGGTTCCCTGGGGAAAGAAAGACACAGGACAAAGAGTAAGGCTTAAAAGCAGCCCTAGGGAAGGTCTGCAAACAATTTCCACGAATATTTCCCACGTGTCACAGGAGAAGGCAGCACATATTAAGAAGACTGAGCTGACCGGGTGTGGTGGCACAAACCTGTAATCCCAGCAGCTCTGGAGGCTGAGAAGACAGGAGGATTGCGAGTTCAAAGCCAGCCTCAGCTACATAGTAGCACTAAGCAACTCAGTGAGACCCTGCCTATAAATAAAATACAAAATAAGGCTGGGGAGGTGGCTCAGTGGTCCAATGCCCCTGGGTTTAATCCCGGATATCAAAAATAAATAAATAAATAACAACTGGAGACTGAGCATATGTGTCCTCATTGGATCCCTCCCTGAGATTTGGAGAGACTCTGAAAGAAAGCTTTATATTGTCACAATTTAAATCTGAAAGATAGTTTAAGACAGTATAATTATCACTATGGGGGATACCAGCAATTTTCCTCCACGAAGTAGAAAAAAGCCATCGTAACACAATGCAGCAGTGGCCAAGGCAGCAATCACCCCGATGAAATGATACTGTGCAGGCCACCTCCCAGCCCACAGGAGAAAGACCCTCCGAAACTGTGGAGTAAACATCCTCTGGTGAGACACAACTTCCTGAAAACAAAGGGAAACCTCTGTTATTCTGCTTCAGCTGCAGGTAAAATGCTGCTCCTCCATGCCGTAGCGATCAGAGCCTCCAAATGAACTTGTACATAGAAGTGATAAAAGAAAAACTTAACATAAAGTGTATTTAATGGAGTTAATGTGAGCAGATGACCCTTCATGAATCAAGCAGCACTCGGGACCAAACAAGCCTCCCAGGCCTAGTTAGTGGGCTTCTATGGGTGGAAAGCGTGTGTGAAGAAATCCCTTGGTTGTCTACAGCTGGGCATGGGCCTGCCTTGGGCATAATCAGGTGCAAAGTCCCCAGTTATAGGTTAGTCGGTGTTTTGTGATTGATGAAGCCTAAATTTCATTTTTTTTCTTTAGACTGGGCTTCCATTTGATTATGTAGGAACCCAAGGTCCTGGAGCTGTTCCTGCCTGATGGCCACCCAATTATTATTAATTTTTAAGAGCAAAATCAGTGACAAATGACATAGGTAAAGATGTTAATTTCAGTTGTTCATCATAGGGATTTAATGGATTGATTTCTGAAAAAGGAACGAATTTCCCCATACCACTCATTTCACTCACAGGAAGCATGAATTGAAGAAAAGTACACAAAATCTCTCTTTATGACCTAGGGGTATGGAAGAACAA
The DNA here is from genome assembly GCF_052094955.1 of Ictidomys tridecemlineatus. NCBI lineage: Eukaryota > Metazoa > Chordata > Mammalia > Rodentia > Sciuridae > Ictidomys > Ictidomys tridecemlineatus. The sequence goes on along the minus strand of NC_135489.1, from coordinate 21,211,520 downwards.
GGTTTCATGAAGAGGGCCTGATTATTGAAAAATTAAACTTTAACATCCCTCCCAACACACACACACACACACACACACACGGGGCTGCCTTTCTTAGTTGCTCATGGGAGACTGAAGGCATTTAGGAGGTATATCAAGTCTAACCTATTCTAGTGAATGGCTAATGACTGGGCTTCAACTGCATACAGTACTGGTGGACAGGAGACTCCATCAGAAGGTAAAAATCATTGAAATCAGAACTGTAATTGATGGATATTCACCAGAGGTCTGTGCAGAAAATGGGTGACTTAGGGTGAGGATGGAAGTGATCTACTCTACAGTCAGAATTCCCATGTGTGTGTTATGGAACACTGACTTTATGGGCAAAATGTATCCTTTTGGATATGGTACAATTTCTACAGAAACGGGCTTTCCACTAAGTTCACTGGTACCTGATTATAATCCCAGTGACTTACATGGCTGAGGCAGGAAGATTGCATGTTTGAGGTTAGCCTGAGAAACTCTGCAACACCCTGTCTTAACATAAAATAAAAATAGATTGGAGGTGTAGCTAAGTTAAAAAAAAAACAATAAATAAAACCCTTGGATTAAATTCCCAGCACCAATAAATAAATAAATAAATATAAATAAAATATGTGGGTGTTCAATTTACAGCCTATTGTTATTTTATTTTCTATGCTGCATGAAACCGCTTTTTAAAACATATATCTGGTAATATTTTATATTTTCAATTTAAACTTGGGGCTTGAAAGTTTTGATACCTTGCCATTCCCTTTCTGCATTGATCTCTTTGCTTTAGACCTATCTTTGAGTGTACATACCCAGAAGTAAGGTCAAAATGTTGAGCAATCTGTAAGGCATAAATACCACATAATCACAATAACTGTCAGCCATTGTGCTGGGGCAGAATCTGGAACCACTCTGGTTAAAAGACCTTGGTTAAGTGGATACTTCCTCCCCAGGTGGTCCATGGAGGAGGGACTATGGTCCTTGGCTGTTAGGACGATAGAGGATACCGAATAGTAGCTATTTGATAGTAAAATAGAAAAATCTCATTATTTTGGCAAACAGTATCATCGTGATGTTGCATCAGATGAAGTTAGGAATCTCAAAGCCATCAAACATGACTTTAGTCTAGTAGCCAAAAGACAATTCCCTGACAATATAAAGATCATATCATTAGTTCACCTCTGGGACTACTCTCCCTCCCACCCCCCCAGTAATCTCCCAGTTGGGACAAATGCTCCAATCAAGGCTTAAAATACAGAGTGGCAAAAGGAAAGGCTTGATTCATGTTATTATTTATTATGATTTTCTGGATTAGACCATTGGATCTCTTTTTATTACCCCAACCATAGAAAAGTCTTCTGCTGTGTTAATGTGAGGTAATCTGAAAAGCAAAAAAAGTACCCCACTTGAATGATATAAGCATCAATTAGCTTTGTGAATTTCGAGCAGCTCACTTGCCATATTTTTTTTCCATCTATAAAACTGGAGTAGTGATACTGATTTCTAAGATTCCCCCAGTTTTAGTACTTTGAGTCTGGTTATATGAACTGATAGTAGTTAACATTGCTTATTTTTTATAAATTGCACATAGAAAAGTAGAGGAAGATAACATTTATTCTGCACTTGTTAAGATAAACAGGGAAAGCTTTCCTGTTTTGCTTTCATAATGTTCTTGACTTTTAATTTTAATTATTAGATCAATTTACATCAGCATATAGTTCTGGAAAGAGGGGCATCTATCTTGATGGTTTAAAATAATGCATTTTGGAATCAGTGAAACTTTGCACAATTTTCACCAAAGAATCATTTAAAATTTTTATTTAGATTAATTTATAAGTATTTCCTTTAATGGCTTTTGGAGTTTCATGTATTTATTTTCAGTTGTCCATGAATATTTTATCCATTGGAATTCATCCTGTTTGATTAGCTGTGGTCTAGCTTTGACTTTTTAATATTTTTCCAGATGACTTCCTATTTGTTCTAACAATATTTATGGACTTGTTCATCTTTCCACAATACTTTGATATTATACATATTTTTTCAAATACATTAAGTGGTTTTGGGACTTTTAAGTATCTTTCATTCATTTGTCTATATATTCAAGTTCACATACCTTATGTGGCAACTTATAGTGAAATCTTGGGTACATTCTGCAACTTATTTATGATTCAATTTTCTTATTGTTAAGAAGGCAGCAGTAGTAGCATGTACCTCAGAATTGCTAGAAACAAGGAATAATATAATGTTTAAAAAATTCATCATAATATCTGACCCATTCTAGACTCTTAAAAAATGTTAGATATTATTACCAATATGTACTATTAGTAATAATATCAGTGATAACACTTTCTTCCTGCTGCCAAATTTTCATATGTATTTTGTAGTTGGTTTCAGTGCCTACTGATTTGTGTGTGTGTGTGTGTGTGTGTGTGTGTGTGTTTTCTAGGAATTTTTTTGTTTTTGACAAATTCATGCAGTTTAAACTCATATAGTTTTGGAGAAAAAGCTCCCTCAATCTCTTCTACTTATGAGAATTAGTACTGCCCAGCAGGAATCGTTATTCTAGATAGTAGTGTGCTTCCTACTGGGCTGCTTTTGCCATATGCCCCCAAGTCATTCCTGTACCAGTTAATTGTGTGTTTTGGTTCCCTCTTGAAAATAAGCTAGAACTTCTCTCCTTTGGAAAACAAAGCCTGACTCCCTGCCCGTGCCATTTTCACAACCCTGCCCACTGTGGACACTATTGGCCCATGTTAGTCTTTCATTCTACAACTCTATGGGGAAAACTTCAGTCATCACCCAGGATGGGCATGGTGCCCCTCGCTGAGCAGCTGAGATTAAATCCAATAACTGTGAAGTTTGTGCACACCTGAAGAGAGTATTGGAAAGATACAGCACAAAAATTCACAGGCTGTTTCGCAACTTTTGTACCTGTTCTCAAAACAGAGTCTCAACTCTATTTTTTTCCCTAATAAACCATCATTGGCAACAGAATATGCCCCTCGCAGGAGAGCTCATAAAAAAGTAGCTTTTATATCTTGATTATTTATTTGAATTGTTTTTCCATCTTTTTAGAGCAGAGATTCCAGCATAGAATCTTAAAACAGAAGAGGGGGGGGAGGGGCTAAAGGGATACAGACTTGATACATACCCAGCCAATAAACTAAACTTCTGATTTCAGGGTTCACATTTAGGTTGTTTAGCAGAGACATTACATGGGCTTTTCAAGACCAGAGATAACATCTTATAAAACACCACACCAATACCCCAGGTCCTGAGCAAACTAAAGATTATAATATCTAGATAGTTGTTGGGATTTGTTTGTTTGTTTTTGACTCTTGAATTTTGGATGGCAAGAATTACATTTCGCTCTCCTGAAGTAAGGTCTGCTAAGTCCGAGATGTATTTCTGCCTTTCTGCTTATACCCTATGACAGCATCTCTAACATCATGTGCCCAAGGGCAGAACTTGAAGGAATATTTTCCATGGAAGTGAAGTAATCAGACAGTCAAAATTTGGAATCACTCCCAGTTCTTCGGAAGTAAAGTTAATTAATCTGGAAGCAGATCATTTGTGTATAAGAAATTCAAGAGAAGTGTAATTAGTTCAGCAATTAGCTTTAACTTTTCAGAAACATTTCTCAAAAATAAGCATTAAAACCTTCCTACCTCCTCCTTCTAACCGTATTTTTAACTGGTTTATTACAGCTGATTGTTAAATATGCTGTCTCATTGCTTGATCAGGTGGTTGAGGGGAAAACTAATCCATTATTAGCTCTTCCTGCACAGTGAAGTTCTGCTCTATGTACATTCTCAATTGAGACTTACTCTTTGCTCTTAATGAGCCTATTACTAGGACGTGTAGTGAACACATCTTCAACCGACAATGATTAATAATGTTTCCTTCAGAGGTTTTTTTTCCCCTCCTCTATTCCTTAGAAAATACCCACCTACTTGTCCTCTGACTGGAGCTCACCTTCAAGCACATACCTATTTATGGTGATTTTGACAAAAGAACTGGAATAAGAGTAGTTCAGCAAGTGGGACTTATGGAGACATTTGAGTTCAATTGTTTTTCAAAAGCTGGAAATTGTAGAATAACTTCTACAGTCAGATATTATTTCATATTTTTTCATGCATTCTAAATCCAGATGATTGTTTTGCAAAGTCTGGTCCGAGCAATTAATGAGTGCCTCGACTGTGTTGAATTTGTCTTTTTATCTTTTCCATATCAACAAAATAATGGTGCTTTATATCTGCATTAGTACCTCCTTTTTCCTCTGTATGCATCTAGAAATAAATGAAAAATAAATAGGGCTTGTATTATCATTTTTAAATTGCTAAGAAGGAAATATCCAAAAGTAAAGGATTACAAGGATACATTTAGAATCTGTCAATGTCTTGGAGTCAATACTTGTGTCTTAATTCAAAGCAAAGTGATCCCCCCCAAAAATATTCACAATAGGTTAGGAGGGGAATTTGAAACATATAGTAATACATATTTAGCTCTTTTAAGATTATGTTTATGTATCTTGTTTTCTTATTTTTATGTATCTTGTTTTTGGAATATTCTTGATGTGTATCCAATTTCAATGAAGTTTATTAAGTATTATACATATTTTCTGAAAAGTACCTACGTCTTAGTCCAGAAGATATTTTGTTTACCATAAAGTGGCCCATTTCTAAGGCAACAGAATTCCCAGGGAGCCAACTCAGCTTCTGTTTGCAGCAACTTGGGAAATAACTTGAACACTCCAGTAAGTCACATTTTTTGCGGTCATTTTTCTTTTGTACCATGTTTGTAATCGTGGCCTACAGAAAGATATTTGCTAAAAATATACTCACAGAGTTCTTATTATTGTTTTATATTGGCTCATTGAATTCACTATTTCCTACACATCAAAATTTCCTTGGCTTTCTTACCTTGCTTCTCTTTTCCGAGTAAATAACAAGTTAAGAGGGAACCTGAAACTGTAATGTCAAGTTTGAATGTCAAGTTTGATGCTGAAGGTCAATAGAATCTGCATGGACCTGCTAGATGGACAGCATCTTCTTGATAGATACTCGTTGAGTACTTCCTCTGTGTCAGAACTGATTCCAGCTGCTGGTACTGAAAGAAATGTAGAGCATAAATGGTGGACAGTGAGAAGGAAACTTCCATTTAAACAACGTATTTTATAGTAAATATAATCTTAGAGATAGGTTTTAACCAGTTACCAAATGACCATCTTGTTATGTAGAGGCAAGTCTACTTTCTCTGGGTAGAATACTTGGCACATTGAATATAGTTTTATGTGTATAAAACATATATTGCCCATACACACATCCTTTTTTAGATATTATACTCAGAAGAACTGATTGATTTTATTTTTCTCATTTGAATAGCAATTATGGTACCATTGTAATACAACTTGAACTGAAAATTGGCCTTCTATCTAAAGAAAAAGAGGCCAATTATAAAAGTGTGTATAAAAACTCAGTAATCTATCTCACAAGATTTAAAGGCATATCAAAAGAAGAAATCAAAATCATTGTGTATTTAAGTCTATGATTGATATTATTATTGATGTAGAATATTGCATCTATGTGCTAGAGCAATAATTTTTATCTTTTCATTCATTCCATATTACTTTTTAAAAAATGAGATGGTTGTTATTTATTTTTTTCATATTTTTTAAAATTGCTCAACAAATTAAGAATAGTAAGAGTTTGAAAGCTTAAAAACAAACAAAATCTATGGGCACTCAGTACAGTTTATGCGGGATGATTTTCCTAATGCTCTATGAAAATTGGCAAAACAATACCAGGTAAACATCTTTTATTTATTTCTAGGGATGTTGATTATAGCATCTTACATAGTTCGTCTATGAATGCTACATAGGCACTTGAGGTCCATATAAATTTATGTTGAACAAATAATCTAAGAGACATCAATTATTTTTATGTGGTTTCAATGGTTACAGGCATATTTCTTTAATATTTGGGGAACTTCTTTTCCTGCAAGTCACATAAATAATAAGCATGTGGCTATTTAGAAAATACTTATTATGCATAGTAGTTATTATTAAAAAATCAGCATTTAATAAACTTGTACTGTGAAAATTGTGTTTATTAGCTCATTTAATCCACATAACCACTGTATGAGGCAGGTGAATTTTTTTAGCTTCCAGCTAATAAGTCATAGAATTGACTCGAGATAATAGTGATTTTTCTATTGTCAAAATTCCTCCTATTGCCAGTGACATTGTCCATTTTCGGGGCTCACGCCTGTAGTTCCAGCAGCTGGGGAGGCCTAGGCAGGAGGATTGCAAGTTAAAAGCCAGCCTCAGCAAAATCTAGGTGCTAAGCAACTCAGTGAGACCCTGTCTCAAAATAAAATACAAAATAGAGCTGGGGATGTGGCTCAGTGGTCAAGTGCCCCTCAGTTCAATCTTTAGTACCGCCCACCCCCCAAAAAAACTTCTGCTTCTTCAAGTATCGCATTCATTGATTCCCCAAGTTTTTGGCTCTCCCCTTCTCCTTTTATGATGTGCTTTAGCTTGATTTGATTGCATTTTTCCAATTTCTCTTCTAAGATCAAGTGGCAGAGTTATGGTGACAGGGAGCTTGAGCTTTGGAAACAGCAGAGCCAAAAACCATAAGGGAGGAGACTCCAAAGTGGGTAGGTCTGTAATTTAGGACTCTCATGTTGCCCTCATGAGACAGACTGCAGATGAAACCTAAGAGAGAGCTGGCAGCAAGTACAAGCAGTGTGAACTGGGACATGAACGATTAAACAAAAGTCATCCCCCTCTGTCTGGACTCAAAAGATGCAGAAAGTGAGACTCAAGGAGCAGCATCCGTTGCTACCCATTTATTCCACACCAACATACTGAACAGCTTTTCATACAGTCCTTCATTAGATTTCACAACCACCAAGTGGAACAATACACCTTGCTGATGTGTAACTAGCAGAGAAGCTGGAAGTGCTGACCTTCGCAGGAAAGCCCATGTCAGAGATGATGCTAGGAGATTGAGAAACTTACATCATTCCTCAGTGCTCTATTCACCTCCAGGAACTCAGACCAGAGTCACAGGACACAATAGTAAATTGTATTCCAGAGCCTGAAAGCAGAATTTCTAACCTCTGCATCATGCTGTCACTACTCCTGGGTGAGGAATGAAGACTACAGATCCTGTGAACAGAGAGGGTAGGAGCGATCACTTATACCAAAATAGTCATATTGCAACTCCCGAGCAAGTCTGATATACACTGATGGAGCCTGCCTAACTCAGGGTCAGGAATTCCAGTCTTTATTATTATTATTATTATTATTATTATTATTATTATTATTATTTAATAAATGAAGTAAGGCAAGAGTCATAGTTACAACTCAAAGTCCTTGCAAAAGGAATTTGGATCTTAGTTACCACTATACAAATGATTAGCCATCCTGTTTTTGGCCAATAGTATCCATTGACCTCAGTTTATCAGTTTGCAAAGTAGGAATGCTGATCATCAGGTAGTGTGATGGATGGAATTTTAATAGATTTATTATGCAGAGCTGAGGCTGTGTAATCTGTTCAGTATTTCCAAAGCCACACCTTTGTTTGTGAGAAGCACAATTAATTCTCCAAATAGATAGGCTGATTTGACATTTTGGGGTCCTATTTCGAATCAAAAAGGCAAATTATAACACCTCATTTATTCATTTCCCATAGGTTTGTATCCAGTAATATGGTGATCTGAGTCAGATTCTGAAATACCTTTCTTATTCTTGGTGTTATAGGTGTCAATGTTTGGATGAGTGGTGACTGTGGGATAAGGTGGGGAAGTCAGAGAAATTACCATTTCCCAGATTTATTAAAAATTAAAGTTGAGAATAAGTTTACCTTAGACCATCCAGGAAGATCACATAGATAATTTTTATCCCCATGTTTTACTCTTAGAGAGAAAAAAAAAATGAAAGTAAGAGTAGAGTCAAATTCCATCCCTAAATCATTAATTAGAAAACCTACATCTAAAACTGGTGACTTACTTGCTAGACTCTCACTCTGCGGGCAGTTATGAATTATTGCCAGTGTTTAGCAGACGAACAGCTCAAAAGCGAGGAATCATCTTCCAAGATCTTCTAAGCCCTTGCTTTTACAGAAGTTGTTTATTAGTTATCCATTGCATGGAGCCCACCAGCAGGGTTTGGGGCTGTGTATAATTCTCGAAAAGAAATATTTGGTGTCTTCACATCCAAAGGTGTTTCCACTGACCCATTAACATTGGGCATGCCTTCTGAGTGGCCTTGCTAGGACCGGCTGTGTTTCTGTTTGTCAGAGCAGAGATAATTGATCCCCACAGGAGTGAAAGCTGTGACCTTGGCTTCCTAAGTGAAACTGTCAGAAATGTCTTCCAGGGGCAGCCTTGCAGTCTAGTCTAGGCAGCCTGTGAACTCAGTTGCTAACAGTGGAATGAAGGGATATTTTGATCAGAAGGATATGATCTACCCCTTTGAAATCAGGCTAACAATGAAGGGTCACACTGCCAGGCTTTGGCTTCCCTGAGCACTCTGTGGAGTAACCCAGCCCTACCCAACTGCTCTCAGCTGTCCTGTCTCCTGAGCTCTGGGGTTTCTCACCCCCGATCTCTCTTTGTTGGTCAATTCCAGTTTCATTTTATCTTTCTTCATATCCCAGGATTCCACTTCTACTTACAGCAACCCCTGGCAAAGTACAACAGTTCCCTTCATTCCAACTGAACCAGGAGTAAGATGTAGAGAGGGAGAAAATGGATTTATTTTGAGATCCCTTTTCTTCCTGTAATTTCTACATTCACAAATACAGTAAACACTATAATGTCTTATGCTGTGGGTACCTTTATAAAATTTCAAAGTGATATTTTAATGAATGTCATAATAAGTTATTTTGTCAGAGAGGACATCACCATGATATGGTACAAAGGCCAGCCAGGGACTTTGGGTACAAGAGTTGCAGGTTCAGCTCCAGGTCTACCAGGTATTTGGTACCAGGGACAAAAGCAAAGACCCATGAACCTCTCTGAAAGTCAGTTTCTTTATTTGTTATATGGTAATAATCACTCATAACTCACAGAGCTGTTACTATGTTTAGCAGTAATACTCATAAATTTAAGTAATACATTATTTTTAAAGGAGCATGTGCATAATCTGGCAAATTATGATGAGAATGGTGACTGAGAATAACATTACAATTCAAATTTTTGTGGAGGCTTACTTGAGGCAAGAGTAAAGGTAACCGTGATCATTTAATTTAGGACACAAAATATCTGTTTAAAACATTAGCATGCTGGAACATGCCTGTATTCATAGCTGCTCAGGAAGCTGGGGCAAGAGAATTGCAAGTTGAGGCCAGTTTCAGCAACTTAGTGAGGCCCTCTCTCAAAATTAAAAATAAATTGAAAATAAATAAGAGTTGGGGATATATCTCAATTGTAATGCATCTTGGGTTCACTTCCCCCCAAATTAACCCAATGTTGATTAGAAAGTCCGTTGTATGACTTAAGCAGTTAATTTAAATATTTTGCATTTATACATGCTCGTGCATTATATATAAATGAATCAATTTCTTCTAATTATAAAGAAATCCTTTTAAGAGTTTAATGAAAGTTCCAGTGATAACACCTGTAAATAGTCACTAATTTAAAATGGCAATATCTATTATTAATTTGGTAAAAATTTTAATGAAAGTTATTTTGTTAGTCCTTCCAGATCTTCATATTCTTGAAGAATGATTCTGGTTGTACTTTGAAAGTCACGTTGCTTGTGGCTTTGAGGTAATGATCAGTGCACTCATTGATTCAAGGACCCCCTTCCATAAATCTAAGCGTGGTTGGTGCTCCCATTGATTCAAGGACTCTTTTCCTTAAGTCTAGGGCACATACCACTCTTATCTAGAGCCCCTTGACCCACAAATTAATATCAACTGCCATTTAACAAATCAGATCTAAGTAATAGGAAATTCTGGTATGACCCACAAATTCCTCCACCAGACTGGTAATGTGGGTTGGGCTTGAAGTCAGTGGTTAAATTCTACATGGATAAGCTGATCCTCACTCTTTAATTTTCCTGCCTCATAAATATTTTGGTATTCAACTGATCCATCACCATTACATGTGATTTACTTTTATATTTTAGAAAAAAAAGTGGTGAAAAATAATATCATTATATTCCTTCTTAAATAGATTGGATTCTCTGGTAAAAACACTAAGTAAGTGCCTAATGGGGTGGGTCTGAGAGGAGAGTGCTTTTAGGAAATTCACAATGTGGACATGTTTGAGTAGCATCCTGCTATCTGTGCTCTAAAGACACATGCTAATGGATGGGCTAGAGTAGCATAATGAGCTCACTCCATTAAATTAGTTCTTTTTTTCCTGTTAAATATCTAAAAGAGAAAGATGGTCCACTTAACTAGGGAAAAAAGTTTTCATTTTAGTGCCGTAAAGCATGATGCATATTTCCTTTCTAATTTAATTTCCAACCATTAAGACTCAATTCTATAAATGACCCAGTGAGGCACTTGGAGAGATTAGAAAAGTATAAACTGAATGCCGTTTGTATTTGGCTGGCTAGACACCATGATTTTATATATAGCATAATTCGAATTTAACATCATATTTTCATGAGGCCACCAAGCTGAAGCCTGGTGATGCTCATGAACAATTACTAAGAAGCCCCCCAACGGAAAATGAGAATCGATCTGTTGTCTGGTCACTATTCTTATTAAGCATCATGTTGGCCAAACATGACAGTCACTGTGATTTGAACTTTTGTTTAAATAGTCAGTTTCACTCCTAGAATCATAGAAAAGGGTTACTTTCAGTCTGTGGGCTGAGAGAGAAGGATTACAGCTCTAATGAGCCAAATCCATGAAAATGAGAAAATAATAATCTCTTCATAATTAGAACTCCCATTTTAGACTAAATGTTGGTCATGAGTTTTCCAAAGAAGAAAAATCATTTCATTATTTGGTTAAAACAATATATGTAAATTAATGCCAGATTGCTTACTGGAAAAGGAGAATTAAAATGCTTTGGCTTGTTTTCACAAATATGTACAGTGTTGGAACCTCATCTTGATTTTCTAGTCAAAACAATTCCTGTTCTTTCCTATGTCGTTGAGATAGCCGTGACAAATGTATCATCTACACAGGTAGCAGTTGCTGTTTACTGAATAAAGCAGTCACTTCTAGTTGTTTTGAATATGCCCTGTCAGGTTTAGCATATATCTGTTTTGCAGATGGAGAAATGGAACATGGATTGGTTAAGGTTTAAAGAGATTCAACCACTGGAATCAGAATTCAGGAACACTGGCTCCTACTTTTCCATCTGTAGACCATCCCAAGCTGGACCAGCATCTATGACAGTGATGGGTGCTTTGAGTTGGAGAACTCAGGCTGAACTCTGCTCATGAGAAACTTGAAACACACAGGAGCATGTATACATGGTGGTGTTTTGATGCCTGGACTGTCCAAACGTGGTGACATATCACTTAATATCACTATATAATTCCAATGTGCTTTTCTACTTCTGGCTTCTCCTACTCCTATGGCATCTGCTGAGTTGAGTTTAGAAGTCCAGTGGAAGATGAATAGCCATTTGGAAAACCCCATAGGAATGGGCCATCCCAGACGGAAATTTTAAGCTGAAAGGGGAAACAGTGAGGCAGAGGCTGAGTCCTCCTGAGTCAATTCTGTGGAAAGTCACATCACAGCAGGGGATGGAGGCAAAGATGGGGCCACTGAGGGGAGGCCCCTGTGTGGGCCAAAGAGCTCTCTTGAGGTGGAGGACTTGGGAAACAAAAGTTTATAAAACAGGGACATTCTATAAACTCGGGTTCCATTCTCAAAAGACCATCACCATGCGCCATCTCAGTTACTCACCATGACAATCTACTAAGATAGTCTAGGTATCTACAGACTCATCATCCACCGTTTAGAGATGTTAAAATGTCCCCTAGAGGTAATATAGCTGTACTCAGGGTCACAGAAGAGGTTGATGTGAGAGCTTGACTTGCTCCTCCTGTGACTTATCCCTATATGAGAAATAACTTGGATGGATCTCATGCTGAGCCACTTTGTACAAGAAACAGGAGACCCACCCTCGCCCTTGGTTTTTAGTAAATTATATCTGATAGACATGACTGATAAGGTCAAACTTGTCCAGGAAATGTAATAAGGTGAGAACCTTCAAGGCAAAGAGTTTGGCCGCACTGACAGTTATTTTAGGGGCTAATAAAAATATTAATGCACTGACCTGTGATTATGTTTTGTTATGAATAGAGGTTACTGTTCCTAAGAGAGAGCTTTAATCACTTTTAAGAGCTCAGTGATTATATGACACTTTAAAACAATCTTTACTACCCTTTATTACTTTTTTTGTTGTTGTTATTTACCCCTTGAGTCACTTTAGGTAAGAAATACAAATTATAAAAATTAATTAACCATTATGTTGACATAATATCATTAGACAAACTAATGATAAGAAGGCTTTTGGAAATATCCATCTAATTCTCATTAATTGTGTTTATTCTATTGACAGTCTATTTTTAATATACTAATTATACTTATCATGATATTCAAGTTTTGTAAGTTGTAACCATTGGCCCACTGATCTTGAAATTACTACAAATATATTGCCATATTCCCACAAGTCCCACCAAAGACACCCCTAAATAAACAAATAATTCTAAAATGAAGGTGAATTATAGGGTAATGGTCATGGGCTTTAAGGGTCAAATTTCTTCTATTCAAGCCTTTCTTCTTCAATGTTTGCTAGATTTGTTCTTCATGCAGTAAATAGTGTGTAGAGGATGAGGAAAAGCACCTCTTTCATTCAGCATAGAGCTAAGTAAACCCAGCCCTATGTATGGTGGTCATCAGAGTCATGGATGTAGAGCCAAGATGCAAGAAATATAGAAATATCTATCAGGCATAGAGACCAGCTTGCCACGAAGGAATCTAGAACACAGTGTTTTAGGTTATTTCTTCCCTCCTCATTCAACCTGGATCAAAGCTTTAACATTTAAATCCTTTTGGCCTCGCCAACAGCTTAGCCCAGGTTGGGTGAATAAACTACAAGATGTCATCATTTACTGAATGTTTTTCCACAATTAAGGTATATCATGTCTATAGTATCTTTTATGATTTACCAAAAACAGGAAATAGAACAGTTAAGAGTGAATAGGGCTAATTTGGCATAGCTTATTCTTTCCAAACAGCATTGCTCTCTCATGGGTACAGACAAGCAGAGTTAATAACACAGTGGGTGGCATAAGTACATTACTGCTTGCAGATGGATATAGTATTGATGTCCATGATATGAGTTGGGATAAGAGACGGAAGGGAAAGTTTTATACAAGTAGATTATGCATGTCTGCTAATGAGTGATTGTCCCTCAGCTCAACATCCTACAAAAGAAAGTGGATGAGATGAATGATTGTTCTACTGGGGTGTTTTAGAAAGGAAGGTATAAGGCTTTGGTCTACATTCATTGTCTTTTAGTTCTTTTCTTATTAGAGCTTCATTCTCCTATACCTTTGTTCCTCTGATCAAAATCAGTAAGTACAAGAGGGGCAAAAGGGACATTTATTTGGTCAAAAGGGACATTTTTTTTTTCATCCAAGGTTTGGTAATTTCAGTCTATCAAACAAACTGACAATGGACAGATTAACAGGAGAAAAGACATGCCAAATTATTACTGTGCGAACACTCAGGATGCCACACTCAGGATGGAACTCGTGGATGGGCCAAAGAATTGAACCATAAATGCTCTCTTCACAGGGGAGAAGGAAGTTGGTCTGCAGGCAATTTTAAAGGAAGAGTAAATTATTTTTAAGGAAGGTAAATGGGCCCAAAGAATAGAAAATAGCCTAGCACAAAGTTTGCCTGGACTCTGGGTACTGGATTAACTTCAGTCTTTTTTCCTTGTGAATCTTCTGGAGGATCTGATCGTTTTGAAGACAGAGAAACTTCAGAGAAGGCAACTTCCTATACTTTGGGAAAGGGAGCAGGGTGAAAGTTTGGGGGGCGAAGAAGAAGGAGAGCAGACTTTGTTTCTCCTCAATTTCAAAGAATTCAGCTCTCCAAAATATTATACTGTGGAGTATGATTTTCTGATCCCCAACAGTAGAGTACTTACTCTTCATTTCTTGTAGGAAAAAATACCCTCATATTTCATTCATTGAGAGACAGAGATGAGGTCCTCATAGATATCCCTGGTAGTAACACACAGATCATAAATTTAGCAAAACTGGCAAAAATTTTCCCAATGGATCAAAGTGTCAATATACTCCTAGAGATAAAACTCAAAATACTATTGAGGTAACAGTGTTTAGAGAGATGACTTGAATCTTCTTTTCTTATCTCATAGACAAATTACTATTAGTGATAGACAAATAAGAACCCTTCGTAGCTTAAAAAATTATTAAAACCTACTTAACTTATTAAAATGATTTTCAGAGCAGCCAAATTTTAATTCTGCAAAATAATTGAGCCATCATAATCAAAACTGGTCATTGTGAATATTAAAATTCTATATAGATATTTAGATACAAAAGTAAAATTGTTTTTGGTGTGTCATTCTCTTTTTTAATTTATCCTGATTTGTTATATATAACAGCAGAATGCATTTCAATTCATAGTACACATACAGAGCACATTTTTCATGTCTCTGGTTGTACACAAAGTAGAGTCACACCTTTTGTTTCTTCATACATGTCCTTAAGGTAATGATGTCCATCTCATTTCACCATCTTTCTTACCCCAATGTTCCCTCCCTACCAATCCCTCCCCTTTGCCCTCTCTAAAGTTCCTCCATTCCTCCCATGCTCCTCCTACCCATCCCTATTATAGATCAGCATCCTCATGTCAGAGAAAACATTTGGTATTTGAGTTTTTCAGATTGGCTTATTTCACTTAGCCTAATATTCTTCAAATCCAACTATTTACCTGCAAATGCCATGATTTTATTCTCTTTTAATGCTGAGTAATATTCCACTGTATATATGCTGCAAATTCTTTATCCACTCATTGACTGAAGGGCATGTAGATTGGTTTCACAATTTACTATTGTGAATTGTGTTGCTATAAACAATGATGTAGCCGCATCCCTGTATTATGCTGTTTTTAAGTTTTGTGGGTATAGACTGAGGAGTGGGATAATTGGGTCAAATGGTGGTTCCATTCCAAGATTTCCAAGGAATCTCCATACTGCTTTCCATATTGGCTGCACCAATTTGTAGTCCCACCAGCAATGTATGAGTGTGCCTTTCCCCCTACATCTTCACCAATATTTATTGTTGTGTTCCTAAAAGCTGCCATTATGACCAGAGTTGAAATCTTAAAGTAGTTTTGATTTGCATTTCTCTAGTTGCTAGAGACATTAAACATTTCTTCATATATTTATTGATTGACTGTATATCATCTTCTGAGAAGTGCCTGTTCAGGTCCTTGGCCCATTTATTGATTGGGCTATTTGTTTTTTTAGTGTTAAGATTTTTGAGTTCTTTATATATATTCGATATTAGTGCTCTATCTGATGTGCATGTGGTAACAATTTGCTCCCATTCTGTAGTTTCTCTCCTCACGTCACTGACTATTCCTTTTGCTGAGAAGAACCTTTTAAGTTTGATTCCATCCCATTTATTGATTCATGATTTTATTTCTTGTGCTATAAGAGTCTTATTAAGGAAGTTGGGGCATAATCCTAGATGATGGAGATTTGGGTGCCATTCTTTATTCACAAGTGTCATTCTTAGAAAGTGATGAATTTCCTTTAAAAGTTCTTAATTTTTCATCTAGTTCCCACCCTATCTATATCACCTCTCCTCTAGGGGGTTCCTATAGCTACCACACACATATAATTTATTTATTAACAACAACCACAAAAATAATGCTGGTTTGTGATTTTGGAATTGATTTTTTTTAAGTTAGATGCAGCTATGAGATGAGGCAGATGAGAGGTTCAAGAAAAACAAAGTTTATTATACAAAGAGGTTCTAAAAAAAGGGCTTGACACACCACACAGGACCACATGGGGAAGATAATGGGTTGGTCACAGCCTTTTCCAGGATTTCTATGGGAAAGACAAGGCAAGGCAGAGTGACAGCTTAGGCCTGGGTAACCCTAAAATTTAGTTTGAATAATTTCTGTGGGCTTTGGGCCAAAAGATGGTTCCTAGTTTCCTGACCCTCAATCCTGGGATGATTTAGGCCCAGGAATATTACCTAGGCTACATGGGTCAGTTTGGGGAAGTATGCTTCTGGATTGGTTAGTTTGCATTCCAAAGCAATTCTTTATTATCAGTAAGAATTAACTAGCTACAAAAGGAACACCCTCCCCAGCCATAAAGGATTTTAAGCTGTAAGAACATCACAATATACAGAATATTAGAACATATTTACAATATAGGAATATTTTTTTTCCGAAAAAAAAAAGTTACTTACTAGTATTTCTTACCAGAAGCAATAGAAATTTCTCCCAATAATTTTACAGTTTCTTTTCTCAAAGTCATTGTTTGAACTTGGCCATCAAAGCAGCACTGAATATAACTTGTTTTAGTTTTTACTAAAGAAATTTTGGTAGCATTGCAATCTGTCTGTCTTCCTCAGAGAGAGAGAGAGAGTGAGAGATGTGAAATGTAGAAATTGAACGTGATATTCTCTGTACAATCAAAAAA
Source organism: Ictidomys tridecemlineatus (assembly GCF_052094955.1). NCBI lineage: Eukaryota > Metazoa > Chordata > Mammalia > Rodentia > Sciuridae > Ictidomys > Ictidomys tridecemlineatus. The sequence goes on along the minus strand of NC_135489.1, from coordinate 21,194,831 downwards.
CACTAAGAAATAAATGCAGAAAAATATAATCATGGGTAATCAAAGAGACCTGCAGTCTCAAGCATCATCCCCAGCTATTGACAAAAAATAAACTTTGTCAGGGAAGCACTGGTATAAAATATTCATGTTGTCATTGGTGCTGAAGGCAACCACTGATTTATTTGCAATTGGTAGTAAAGCATTCATAACCGTGCTCGGACGCTCAGCCCTTAGAAACCCTGGGAGGCTTCTGTATTTTCCAGGTTTGCAGTTCTGTTGCCATTGCTATTGTTTTTATAAGGAGAAATGAGCTAGGCCTTGTCAGAGCAGACTGTGGTATCCTTTGAAGCCTTTTGTCTCCAAATTGAAGTTAAAGGCAAGAAAATTAGGCTACCTCCCAGAGGCCAGGTGGTTCCCAGACTTTCTGGGGAATCTTCATGGAGGAAGGGTCATTCCCTTCTGTTGGCTCTCTTGGACCCCCTACTCAGGGTCAAAGAAATCTTAGCCCATAACGGCTTGTCAAAATATCCCAGGGCTTTGAGTGACAGCAATCCCAAATTAAAATGAAAAAAAAAAAATGTTGTTTTCATCCTTTCTGATATAGGAGAGAAGCAAACTTTCCCTCCACCCACTGACAGTTTGATTGATTATGGAGTCCATGAAATAAACTGACAGGAGATGGAATAATAGGAGAAAAGACATACAAACTTATCTTATACAAATCCAAGTTCCACAAGATGCGAGCTGCTAAGAAGGCCAGATGGTAGAAGTTTTCCGAGTATGGGAATAAGGCCTTGCTTAGGGCTTTGAGGGAAAGGTGGCAACAAACTATGGTGGAAATGCTTAGGCAGAAAAGACTCCGATTTTGTAGATCAGATCTCTCTCAGATAATAAAGAGGGTTCATCAGTGTGGCAAAGTCTGAGATGTCCACCTGCCATCTCTTCGGTAACACAGATTTTCCGTGGTTGGTAAGCTTCTTGGGAAGGAGACTCATAACAATTAGATTTGGTTTGGGAAGCTGTATCTGCAGAGAAAGCCCTTCTCTGTTGGAGAAGGGTGCATAGGGAGTGTCAGGAAGGAAGAGGATGTGAGATTGGGTGGAGGAGGAGGAGGGCAGGGAGACCTTGGTTCTTCCTTAGTTGAAAGCACTCATCACAACAGAGAAAATATTCACGGGTTATCATTTTCTGAGTCCCAATACTTTTGTTTCCCTTCTACATCCTTATTCTGTATCCCATTGACTCTGAGGATTTGTTTTGTTTTTACTATTTAGTGAAACACCTTTTATCTAGGGCAATTCTTAAGCACGTGGGACTCCACCAAGCCTCTATGAGTAAGCCAGCAAGTAAATAATAGAGGGAAACTGAATCAGTCCTTAGGTATAAACACAAATATCTCTAATTCAAAGTTTGTGGTCATTTTTCATTTTTTACGTCACAGTTGGGAAGAGTCTGTCATTTATTGATCAGATGCTTTTCCCAGATCCATCTTTGGCACCGGCTTATATTCTTCTTCTCAGTGATAAATGTCCATGTAGAGTTGCATCACTAATTTATTAGGACTTAACTTTAATAACCAGTTTTACTGGAATTGGCCTATAAAAACATAAATTCTTCACTTCATTCAACCATTATATTATTAAGAAAGTCTTACATTTACGTAAGAAGTCCCAGTTTATAAAGGACATTTTGATGTATTTGATCAAGCAGTGGAACTGTGTTTCATGGTAATGATTTCCATATTAAAGGTTTATAATTGCTGGGGTTAATTCTGCCTTTTAATGGCTACCAGAAAGAATCGTCAGGATCAGTGCTTCTCAGATTTGAACATGCCTTGTGAATCTCCTGGAGATGTATATAAATATGGATTCTGTTTTAGTAATTGAGGGTGAGGTTCCCAGTGGTTAGCAAAAAAAAAAGGAAATACATGGAACCCAAATCCATAGTTCTCAGAAACTGCCTTAGAAATTTAAGCCTTCCATGTGTCTCATTTACAGTGACCACTGTTTTTGCTTTGGGATTGTACCCTGAAATACTCCCTTGCCAATTTATTGTCTCTTTCCTTGGAAATTCCATCTCTCTAGAATCAGCATTGTCAGACATAGAGAATAAAAATGCCAGTTAAATTTGAAATTCAGATTAAAAAAATGGGTAAAATTTTGGTGTGTCTCTAATATTCCATGTGCGATACTTATACTAAAAAAATTATTTATTTGAACTTCATGTTTAACTATCTTATATTGTATCTGGCAGTATTTTTTCTCATAATTTTTTTATAATTCTAACTACTTACACATGACAGTAGAATGCATTTTGACACATCATATATAAATCGAGTATAACTTCTTGTTCTTCTGGTTATACGTGGTGTGGAATTATACTAGTTGTGTAGTCATGTATGCATATAGGGTAATAATGCTCTATTCAGTCCCCCAACCTTCCTACTCCCTAACATAACCCCTCTCTTCCCTCCACTCTGCCAAATCCAAAATAACTATATTCTTCCCTAGCCCCCCATCCCCTTATTGTGTGTTAGCATTAGCATATCAGATAAAATATTTGGTCTTTGATTTTTGGGGGATTGGCTTATTTAGCTTAGCATGATAATCACTAGTTCCATTCATTTACCAGCAAATGCCATTATTTTATTCTTATCTAAGTCTGAATAATATTCCTTTGTGTATATGTATATGTAATAACTTCTTTATTTATTCTTTTGTTGAAGAGAACCTATTCTGGTCCATAGTTTAGCTATTGTGAATTGAGCTGCTATAAACACAGATATGGCTGCATCACTGTTGTATGCTGATTTTATGTCCTTTGGGTATAAACCAAGGAGTGGGAGTATCACTGTATTATGCTGATTTTAAGCCCTTTGTGAATACACCAAGGAGTGGGATAGCTGAGTCAACTGTGGTTCCATTCTAAGTTTTTTTTTCTTTTTTGTATTGGTTGTACAAAACATTACATAGTTCTTGATATATCATATTTCACACTTTGATTCAAGTGAGTTATGAACTCCCATTTTTACCCCGTATACAGATTGCAGAATCACATCAGTTACACTTCCATTGATTTACATATTGACATACTCATGTCTGTTGTATTCTGTTGCCTTTCCTATCCTCTACTATCCCCCCTCTCCTCCCCTCCCCTCCCCTCTTCTCTCTCTACCCCCTCTACTGTAATTCATTTCTCCCCCTTGTATTATTTTCCCTTTCCCCTCACTTCCTCTTGTATGTAATTTTATATAACCCTGAGGGTCTCCTTCCATTTCCATGCAATTTCCCTTCTCTCTCCCTTTCCTTCCCACCTCTCATCCCTGATTAATGTTAGTCTTCTTTTCATGCTCTTCTTCTCTACTCTGTTCTTAGTTACTCTCCTTATATCAAAGAAGACATTTGGCATTTGTTTTTTAGGGATTGGCTAGCTTCACTTAGCATAATCTGCTTTAATGCCATCCATTTCCCTCCAAATTCTATGATTTTGTCATTTTTTAATGCAGAATAATACTCCATTGTGTATAAATGCCACATTTTTTTTATCCATTTGTCTATTGTAGGGCATCTAGGTTGCTTCCACAGTCTTGCTATTGTGAATTGTGCTGCTATGAACATCGATGTATCAGTGTCCCTGTAGCATGCTCTTTTTAGGTCTTTAGGGAATAGACCCAGAAGGGGAATAGCTGGGTCAAATGGTAGTTCCATTCCCAGCTTTCCAAGAAGTCTCCATACTGCTTTCCAAATTGGGTGCACCAATTTGCAGTCCCACCAACAATGTACAAGTGTACCCTTTTCCCCACATCCTCGCCAACACTTGTTATTGTTTGACTTTATAATGGCTGCCAATCTTACTGGAGTGAGATGGTATCTTAGGGTGGTTTTGATTTGCATTTCTCTGACTGCTAGAGATGGTGAGCATTTTTTCATGTACTTGTTGATTGATTGTATGTCCTCCTCTGAGAAGTGTCTGTTCAGGTCCTTGGCCCATTTGTTGATTGGGTTATTTGTTATCTTATTGTCTAATTTTTTGAGTTCTTGATATACTCTGGATATTAGGGCTTTATCTGAAGTGTGAGGAGTAAAGATTTGTTCCCATGATGTAGGCTCCCTATTTACCTCTCTAATTATTTCTTTTGCTGAGAAAAAACTTTTTAGTTTGAGTAAGTCCCATTTGTTGATTCTAGATATTAACTCTTGTGCTATGGGTGTCCTGTTGAGGAATTTGGAGCCCGACCCCACAGTATGTAGGTCGTAGCCAACTTTTTCTTCTATCAGATGCCGTGTCTCTGATTTGATATCAAGCTCCTTGATTCATTTTGAGTTAACTTTTGTGCATGGCGAGAGAAAGGGATTCAGTTTCATTTTGTTGCATATGGATTTCCAGTTTTCCCAGCACCATTTGTTGAAGATGCTATCCTTCCTCCATTGCATGCTTTTAGCCCCTTTATCAAATATAAGAAAGTTGTAGTTTTGTGGGTTGGTTTCTGTGTCCTCTATTCTGTACCATTGGTCCACCTGCCTGTTTTGGTACCAGTACCATGCTGTTTTTGTTACTATTGCTCTGTAGTATAGTTTGAAGTCTGGTATCGCTATACCACCTGATTCACACTTCCTGCTTAGCATTGTTTTTGCTATTCTGGGTCTTTTATTCTTCCATATGAATTTCATGATTGCTTTCTCTATTTCTACAAGAAATGCCACTGGGATTTTGATTGACATTGCATTAAACCTATAGAGAACTTTTGGTAATATCACCATTTTGATGATGTTAGTTCTGCCTATCAATGAACAGGGTATATTTTTTCATCTTCTAAGATCTTCTTCAATTTCTCTCTTTAGGGTTCTGTAGTTTTCATTATATAAGTCTTTCACCTCTTTTGTTAGGTTGATTCACAAGTATTTTATTATTTTTGAGGATATTGTGAATGGAGTGGTTGACCTCATTTCCATTTCAGAGGATTTGTCGCTGATATACAGGAATGCCTTTGATTTATGCATGTTGATTTTATATCCTGCCACTTTGCTGAATTCATTTATTAGCTCTAGTAGTTTCTTTGTAGACCCTTTTGGGTCTGCTAGGTATAGAATCATGTCATCTGCAAATAGTGATAATTTAAGTTCTTCTTTTCCTATTTTTATGCCTTTAATTTCTTTCATCTGTCTAATTGCTCTGGCCAGTGTTTCGAGAACTATGTTGAACAGAAGTGGTGAGAGAGGGCATCCCTGTCTTGTTCCAGATTTTGAGGGAATGCCTTCAATTTTTCTCCATTCAGAATGATGCTAGCCTGAGGCTTAGCATAGATTGCTTTTACAATGTTGAGGTATGTTCCTGTTATCCCTAGTTTTTCGAGAGTTTTGAACATAAAGGGATGCTGTACTTTGTTGAATGCTTTTTCTGCAACTATCGAGATGATCATATGGTTCTTATTTTTAAGTCTATTGATGTGGTGAATAACGTTTATTGATTTCCGTATTTGAGGAATCTCTATACTGTTTTCCCTAGTGGTTGCACCAATTTGAGGTCCCACCAGCCATGTATAAGTGAACCTTTTTTCCCCACATCCTCATCAACATTTACTGTTGCTTGTAGTTTTGATAATTGCCATTCTGACTCAAGTGACATAAAATAGAGTAGTTTAAGTAAAATCAAGAACCAATAAATGGGATGGATTCAAACTAAAAGCTTCTCAGCAAAGGAAACAATCAATAATGTGAAGAGAAAGCCTATAGAATGGGAGAAAATCTTTACCACGTGTCCCTCCAGGATATATAAAGAACTCAAAAGACAACACCAAAACAAAAAAACCCAGTCAATACATGGGCTCAGAAACTGAACAGACACTTCTCAGGATAAAAAATATGAATTGTCAAAAAAAATATGAAAAAAAAATCAACTTATCTGGTAGTCTTACTTCAGAAACTAGTGGTTCCGTATGGATGGGTCTAGATCAACCTGAACACTGCTAACTTCTGGGCTGGATAGTCCTGTTCTGGAAAACCATTCTGTGCGTCATAGGAGGTCTGGCAGTACCCTGGGCTTCTGCTAACTAAATGTCCATAACACTCTCCATGCCAAGGTGGGACAGCGAGATGTTGATATTTCTATGGGGAGAGATAAAAAGCAGCCACAGTTGTAACTCACTGGTCTCAAAATTTGTGTGTGTATGCACTTTTATGTTTCTAAATTTTTAAGGGGTCAAAACATAAAACATTAGGAACATTTTGGTCACCTATTGATTCTAGTCAAATATGATAGAATAATCTAACAGAAACTTCTTAGGTTCAGTGAAAGTTATGAGATTTTTTAAAAAATTACAGGCTGTCAGGTATTTTCTATTTATCTTCCTGTGAATTTTTTTCCCTCATTACTTGTGAATCCAATACGTAAAACAATTAGATACTTCACACTTATGTTAATCATGATGTTCATGTCATCCTTTTCTGAATATTTTAGTCCAGTCCTATATCCGTGTCATATACATTTGTTCCATTTTCCTGTGGGGTTAAATTTTAACTCCCTTCCCCAGCATTTATGATCTTCCACTAACTTACTCCTCCCATCCATATGCACCCTCCTTTGGTTTTCCATTCTCAGAGTTTCCCATCCACCCATCCATAATATCAGTCCATGCAAACCAAACTCATAGAGTCTGGTTTTTAAAGTCCTTTGGGTATAAACCAAGGAGTAGGAGATCACTGGTTGGTGATATTCTCCCATCAGTTTCTGTGTCTCTTAAGCAGTTTCTGATTATGTGCTTTCCTGGTCTTGCTGTCCTTCCACCCTTCCTCATAGCGATCCTGTAATGCATTCTGTTCAACCTAATGCTTATAAAAACCGTATTTCTGAATCTGAAAAAAATGCTATCTTTGATGGCACTGTAATGCATCATCCACGGGCAGCTCCCCAGGTGTCCCCCCATTGAGGTATTTCCACATGTTTATTCTGCTTGGAATGCATCACCCCACATGTCCTTTCCCGAATTCCTTATTTTAAATTCCCAGGGTTCCCAGACTCCACAATGTAGGAGCACATGGCAGAATACCTTTTCTTACTCATCATTAGGGTCACAGCCTACACTCTGTAACAAAACAGGTTAACAAGAAAGGAACATAACTAATTTATGTAATCAAAGTTTTATGTGACACAGGAGCCTTTAGAAATGAAGACCCAAACACCTAGGGAACACTGTCTATTTTTGTGCTCCAGTTTGACAAAGAAGGGACAGCTATATGGAAATGTGATTGGACAAGGACATGATGACCTAATGGTACTAGGCAGAGAAGGGAAACCAGCAAGGCCTGTCTGCCCATGTTCTTAGCTCTTCTGCACTATGTGCCTTCCTATTACTAGTGAAGCAGGACAATTTCTGGAATGAGGGTCTTCTAATCTACTCCCAGATAAGGTAGGTCACAGAATTTCTTTGTAGTGAGCTCTTACACAAAAAAGTGGAGATGGCTTAGTGTGGTATTTCCAGGTTTGATAGCTGGCTTTGGGGGAAAGAGGTTCTAGTTTCTGTGGCCTGGGGGAGAAATGAGAGTGGGAAAAAGAAGAGGGAGAAATAGACTCTGCTTCTGAATCCTTCCCAGTGTCCTTTAGTTCAAATACTCCGCATACTTAAGTGCTGTACTTTGGGTATTGAGTTTTGATCCCTAACATCATACTTACCCCTCTGTCCTGATTTTCCCCCATGCAGTCAAGACCCTATTTCATATGTTTTTTTTAACCTATTTGCTTTTTCTTCTGAGTCCCCTTAAATGCATGTAAGTTTTACTAGCATAGGTCATTGTGTCTCTGTTATTTTATTACACATTCTGTAGCATCTTGAGTAATTCCCAGCACATAGTGGGTGCTCAATATATCATTGTTGAACAGATAAATAAATTTTCTGGAATATCTGAAGGTATATAAAGGAAGAGCTGGCCTCATATATATTCGATCCATGAGAATATTAACACAAGAGTTTTAAAGAGACGGAACTTGCTCAGCTGCAGAACTTCTAACACACACCCAGACACAAACTCCTTTGCTTTATAATCCCATCTCAAGTTTATTTCACACAGAGGGCTTAGGAAGAAAAAGCTGAAAAACTGCATTGATTGCAATTTGGGAGCAAGGACACTAAAAAGACTCCCTTGCTTGAACTGTTGTAATACCGGGTGCTGCAAATTCCACAACTGCTGATATAACAAATATTATATTACTTGTTACTAGCTGAGCAGCTCCAGAAATCAAATACAACCTAAAGGAAAGTGGAAGAAAGCCATTTCATAAGGCTTTGCTTCTTTCTCCTTTTGCTTCTTTTATTGTCTTCATAAAAGTTGCAATTGGAGGAGCCAACTGCTCTCTGGGGCTGTGTCTTCATGGAAGGTTAGGGTAGTAAGCAATTATTTTTGTGCAGTTGATCACTCAGGGCAAACATGCCAGATTAGAGGATGATTTTCCCAAGCATGTCAATCAACTATATGTGAAATCGGTTAATTTAGAGCCCTTGAGTTAACATTACCATAATCAAGGGGTTAGTAAACAGTTTTCTTGTAAAGAACCAGGTAGTAAATACCTCTAGATTTCTAGGCTGTGTGACAGCCTCTGTTTTTTCTTTTTTTTTTTTTCCTTTTTCATAGATAGTCGACTCAAAAACAGCCATAGACAATAGGTAAACAAACAGGTGGGACAGTGTTCTAGATACATTCTGTTTAATAGATAGTGAAGTGTTAATTTTACATAATTTTCACATCAAAAAACATTGTTTTTCCTCAGCCATAGTTGGTTTGTGTGCCTCACAGACGTGGATAGTAGACAAGAGTTGGCTAATGAGCTCTGGCTGGCTGCTCCCCACCACAGACCGCTGCTTCCAGGTGACTGTGGTGTTCTCCCAGGCCCTCCTGCCGTCTGAGCAGGACCAGGTTGGCATGGCATGGCCACAGTACAAGACTCGAGTTCACCGGCATGTTAAATGAACAGCAGGATCTGCAGTCAGATGGCAGCTTGACACAGGTTTCATGTAAACCCAATGTGGAGTTAGATCTCCAGTTAAGGCCTTTTGGAAGTCTTGCACTTTTATCTGACTCCCAATCTCACTCCACAACTTCAGGCCTAATTAACACAGGCTCTTCTACCCTTATGCTAACTCTTTAAGCATTTTAGAAAAATCCTATGATTTCTTATCAAAAACTATCATATATATATATATATATATATATACACACACACACACACACACACACACACACACACAGAAATGAAGAGCAAGAACATTATTTTCTGCCTTTGTGCTCCCTGATGCTTGCTTGATCTTATGTTTTATTCACCTGTGTTTTCTTATCTGCAAAAGCATCATTCCAGCAAAAGAAGAAGGTGCTCAGAGTTTAGTACTGCGCAATTAGGACTTAAAGACGTTGAAGTTTTTAACTCCTATTTTTAGATCTTATGCACAAAAATGGAATCAAGGATCACATACCCTTTCATTTATTAGCAGTTGTTTAAATAAGTAGCTTACAATTTATATAGTATTTAATGCTTTTATAACACGATTCTTGTGAATACTAGAGAATATTTTTTCAAGTAGTTATTTTAGGCAATTGTTTATTTCATTTTTTCCCCCAAAGAATGTCAAAAGTTGTAATTTGGGGTATCATTTTCTGGCTCCACATCTAAGAATTACACATTCTTCAGCTTCTGTACCAGTCAAACCATCTACCCTTACGCTTTCTCTTTTCCCCTCTAAGCAGGATACCTTTCTTATGCTGCTCAGTGAGGAAATGAGTGCTTCTATCTGAGCAGGGGGGAATGGGGTTTATTCTTTAAAAAGAAATCTCTGAAGACACTGATAATGTATTTTCAATCAGTAAAATTAGCCTTTGTCACTTAATAAATGCAATGAGTCTCTTCTACCCATTTAATATCACAAAGGATTAAGATCTCTTGTCTCTTGTTTTAATTGGAGATTTGAAAATATGTTTTCATCTAAATGCATTAGCACTCAGCCCCCTCCCTCCTCCTTGTGCTTCCTGTTTGAAAAGCCAATTAAATGGTTTCTTTGCTGATTGGCTGGAAGCCTGTACAACTTCCTGGCTGCAGGCCATTAACACCCTGGCCAGAAGTGCTGACAGGAAGATGAAGAGATTTACACTCTCTGATTTCTGTATTAACAACAAGGACAAAACAGTATGTGGTCTTGTCAGTGGATAATACAATTTAAAGATATGATTTCTTTTTCCACAGGTGCATTTGTCTCTGAAAATTAGCAGTTCAGCTTGGTGTAAATAATAAGACATCTTCTCTGATGAGTTTGAATTATATTAAGCAACCTTTTATGGACAAGTTCAAGATTTATAAGACTATTATCATTTTTCTAAACAATAAACTGGATTCAGCTTATTTTTAGCTATAAGTTTTGATCAGTGTTTTTAAAAAATAAAAAGGACCAACAAATATGGAAAGTTTTATGTTTTATGAAAGGAAATTGTTTACATATACATTAATGGTTAAAAAGAATTGTTTTAATCATTTAGTTTATTTAACATAAAACTGCTTTTTTAAACAAGTGATAATATGATGGATTTGTTCAGTGAATTCTCAACTGATTTCCATGATAAAATAGATGTTTTCACTGTAATACATTTGAAGTAATTATGTGTGTATATATAAAATGTAGAGTGATGTATATGTGTGTATGTATATATTCATACACACACACACACACACACACACACACACACACACACATATATATATATATATTTGACTAGACTTGCATAAGTATACATATACACAAACCTCTAAGTTATTTTTACACACACACACAAACACATGTGTGAATAAACCCATTGTATTGTTCTGGCATCCCATCTATAGAGCACCTATGAAAACTTCAGTTGAGAATACAGGAACCAAATTTAAATTTAAATTGAGCTCAATTTAAGCTTTTGTAGGTATCATATATATGGGATCCTGCAACATCATGTGTTATTCATATGTATAAATACATATAAACAGATATGTCAGTTGGGTATATGTCTATGATATTTGTTTATCTTCACCACCCCTTTCATGAAACCACTTTGGAATTCTGGAACTGATGCTAGATGATTCTTGGAGAACAGATGAAGAATGGAGTACAGATGTAAGATCACGTTTTCAGTAATGAATTAGACAATCTCTGTTGCCCACATGCTACCACAGAGAAATTGTAATGGGCTGAGAGAACATAAGGGAACTGAAGTCTGACCTTTCAGGAGTTTATAGAATAACTTTGGAAAGAAATGAAGATATTGACATAAAATCATAAGGTAAAGCAGGGATTAATAAGTAGTAAAAAATACATATTAAATCCAACTTTTCAAAATCAAGAGAGGAGGTTACTTTAAATAATGTATCTTATACTGTAAATCAAGTTTGTACAATTAACTTGCTTACCACACCTCTTCTTGATAGCTATTCCAAAGATTAACCAGCTCTTTAGGGCCTAAATTATTACAAGTTGCAAATTCTAAAATCTAACAATGAGGTTTTTCATAAATTGAGACAACCATCAACATAGTCTTCACTGAAAAGGACCTGTCATCAGAATTTTAAGATGAAATAAATTAACTGAAACAGATATTTTAGAGTTTGTTTAATAGATGGCTCTTTGTTATATGGGCAAAACAAAAATAATTACTCTTCAATGTGACAAAATTTAAAATAAGAATATTATTCTATGTCTTCACTCTGCAAGATATGCTAAATGTTCAGAGAAATGTAGAAAAATATATTTTATCTTTGAGCAATCTAAAACTTAATTGGATAGGAGAAGCATGATAATATGGCAACCATATCAATAACTAGCTATTGATTGACAATCAAATACCAACTAGAATAAATTCTATGAGGTAATAGAGAAGATGAAAGGAAATATTTGATTTGGATCTAGAAGGTTGACTGGAAATAGTTGAACGTTCAGAAAGTATTTATTGAGACCTACTACATACCAGAGACTGAGGACATAATATTGGACCATCCAATCAAAACACCCTTGTGAGGTGGCAAAAGGCAAAATAATCAGGCAGAAGGGTGCAGAATGAGGCAAAGCTGGTGAAGTAGATGAGAAAGCACAGAACCATATTTGGGAGCTCAGTGAGAAGACCAGGAGGAGTTGGACATAAAGTTATAAAAGGAGGGTCATAAGGGACAAGGATTGATAGGGGAAAATCTTACAAACTCAAGAAAAACATGGTCTACAATGACAAATATCAGATACACAATTTGGGAAACAACTCTGAGATATTCAAAGTGTGCTAGGATACCTGCACTTAAAGTCAGGTTAACCATTTGTATATACTGGAGTGTAATTACCTTAAAGATATATGTGTTATTCAAAAGGACCTTTAGTAGACTCTAATGACATCTTTATAGATGATTTAGACCTAATATGCAATACAACAGCAGATTCCCCAAAAGGACAAATCTATATTACAATAAAATACCAATGTGTTGTCTGAATTGCCATTTTGGAGTAGAGATAAATGCAAATCACCCGAAAGACTATCATAAATTCTCAAATACTAAGACCAAAAAGAGTAAAATACATGCAAAGAGTTTGCTACAAAAAAAGCAAAATATGATTCAAAGCAAATTCAAACAACATGGCAAAATTGAGGATATATCTAGCCATTTCAAACTTATGCTCTTGATTTTCTCTTTGTTGAAAAGCTAAATGACATTAAAATAATGGTGGGTTAGTCTTTGAGAACCAGAGTCCTATCTACAGTCAGAACAAATCATAATCGATGACTCTAAATTAGTGAGAAAACACAATAAATGACAAAGCCATTTATTTATAATTACAAACAAAATGGCTGTGAGTACATTTTTATAATAAAGGAATGTTTCTTAACTCTTTTCTTACCATGAGTTCCAAGCTTATTTTTAGTTTCTTCTGTCATGAGCCCTCAAGATAAATGCTGCATTTTCTGCTAGACTAGACTCTCCACCAAGACAGTGATGGTGAATTTTCAATTTTTTTCTGTGTCTTCAGTTTCTGTGTATCTATAACAATAGTTTGGTTAAATGATGGAGGACCACAATGTAAGATCTGACAGTACATCAGGTTGTTGAAGCACAAAATTACATAATTTTATATATGAAGGGATCTTCTTGAGGGTCAACATCTCTAGTCCTTTGCTTTTTGAGATTTAGAGATCGAGGTCCAGTAATATACTTGATCATTTATACTCCTGCTCAATTTTTGATACAACAGCTTTTCCTTATGTGTCTTATTTTTGTTGTTGCCCATCTCACCACACTTATCCATAAAACCTAAGCAAAATCACAGCCTAAAAATTTCATTTGGAAGTCCAGGTTCATTTATGACCTATCCCTCTCCTACATAAGCCACACCCAACAGGTCCAGTGGATCATAACTCAGAAGATACCTAGGCTCTCTCCTTTTCCCTGTTCACACTGCTGCCTCATTGCCTGATGCTGTATTTCCTTTCACATTGACTCTTGTTAACTTTCTGTGTGAGTTTTCTGTTTCTACTCTTGAATTCACCATCACACCTTCCAACTGTTCTCTGCACAGGAGCAAAAATTATCCTGCAGAAACAAATCTGATAGTCATTCCCTTGTTGAAAGTCTCTCAATGACATGCAATTGTAGTTGACATAAAATGCAAACTTTCTAAGATGGTGTACAACACCTGAATATTTACCCTGCCCACATCTCCAGTTTAGTGTTCTGCCCTGTTTATCTTTGCCCACTTCTCTGCTCTCTCTGATGAGCAATGCTTTTTTTTTTTTTCCTTTTTAAAGAAATGCTTCTTAATACCTTAATTTTTTGTAAGAAAAGTTTATGGATATTAACATTAGAAAAGATTAGACATAAGCTTGGAAACAATGTTGTTGCTGATTCTATTTTTAAAAAAAATTGTATGAGTACTCTGAAACTTTAGGGTTAAACCTGTCTAAAGAATTAGTATACTTCATACCACACACACCTACAGCTCAGTTCTGGCCGTCTTGGAACCAAGGCAAAAATCTAGCTTGGCCTTCTCAGATGTGCCCTTTCTCCATCATTGTCCTTAGACCCTGGGTCATACAACACAATTGGGCCTGGGACAGTGTCCCCACTCTTGGAAGATTTTCAAAGGAAGGTTTACTGTTCTCCAGCTTTTACTTCCTCTGCCAAATGATTGCTTGGAGAGCGAGCACACAAACAGATGTGCTGAGTCAATGATCCTTGGCTCATGTGGTGGACTTTGATACAAGTAAGTTGGATGTACAGCTCAACTAGTGAAGGAATCATTATGTCAGCTACAATTGGTGAGTCTGCATCAAACTACCAAAATTGTTTATAAAAATAGTTTGATTTTTCTCAGGTTCTGAATACATAAGTTTGGAAATTACATGGTGCCAGGTATGGTGGTGCACACCTGTAATACCAGTGACTCAGGAGGCTAAAAAGTTCAAGGCCAACCCCAGCAACTTAGTGAGGTCCCACTCAATGTAGCAGGACCCTGTCTCAAAAATAAAAATGGCTGTTGATGTGGCTTATTAGTGAAGTACTCCTGGATTAAATTCCTGACACACATACACACACACAAATCACATGGTATATATGCAGTTAAATAGAAACGTTTTAGTTTTTCCATTTTTGTTGTGCAAAAGTGCAACATATAAATGCATTTTATTAGTTACACTTTCCCCCCGAGTAGGCACTTCTGAATCTGAATTTAAGTTATATAGATTTACCAGAGGCTTTAAATTAAAAAATTATTTCCACCTGGGTTTCTTCTCATATTATAAGATGGATTTTGTGGGAAGGAAAAAAATACTAAAATTATGAGGGGAAAATTTGGGGCTCCTTTGGAATATTTGATGCAAATCTTAACTATATCAAATTAACTATATTGAATTATGTACTGAAATTAAGGCTTGGAGCTGATACTCCTCTATCTGCTCCCTCTGTGTATTGAAAACTTATTTCATGTAGTTTTCTCTTTTCTTTCATCTTTGTCTAAAAGTTCTAGAGATAGAACTCAGGCACATGCTTTCAAAGGGGAAAAAATATGTTTATATGCTAAGTACGTTAGACCTTACCCAATCAATTTAGAGTAAAAAAAAATATTGCCAGAAAATTTCAGCTGAGCCATTTACAGCTATGTGAAAGCTATAACTTACACTATTGTATCTTACATAGTTCCTAGTATATTCCTAGTACTGGTAATAAGAAAAAAATTGCACTTGGTTAAAAGTTGGACAGAAGATAATTTTATTGTTTTGAAACAATTTCAAAAGTTTGAAGTAATCATAACTCAACAACTCTTGTTTCAATGACCTTTGAAACTAATAATATGATTTCAGGTCAAATTTTTCTGCTTATGGATTTTCCTACAGTTGGGTCTTTGTAATGTTTAGCTTAGAAAACATGCTGGGTTGAATTTTATACTGTTATTCTGGCATCCCTAAAACCAGAAGAGTGAATCATTTCCTGAACAGAAACTTCATGTTAATATAACTGCCATGAAATACTGTCACATTATATAGCATGATATGACCTCTTATTCTAATATAACAGAAACATAAAGTTAACAATTATTGGTTTAGTAATATAGAGGTTAGTCAATATTTATTGAGTGCCACTGTGTACCTAGGAAGTAGTACAGGGATCATAGCTTCCAGAATTTGATAAAACCCCTGCCTTTGATAAAATTCAAGAAGTCTTTATGGGATAGAACAAGATGGGCTTAAAGATCATTCACTGCTTCTGTATCATTCACTGAATTATTTACTATCTCCAAATATGTTTATGGAATTTGGATTCATGGTTTTTGCACATGTTGTTTCTCTATCTAGAATAGTCTCTTGACCCTTGGTTCAAAGGAAGACCTATTTGTTATTGAAGATCCATTCATATCTACCATTTCAGGATCTCTTTCCTAATTTTTTGTTTCTCATAAGTATCTCTGAGCATCATGCTTGCTCTGATCCCTCAGTATTTTTCACTGTTAATCACAGGGCATTATTCTTAATTATTTCCTTTTCCTACCAGACGGTGAATTCTCTGAGAAAAGAAACTACTACTATTCATTCCTCAATTAGGATTTAGCCTAACATATATTAGATGCCCAATAAATATTAGTGGGGATTCTCTCTGGAGAAACAGATCAATAATAGAACAAACACAAACACATGCTTGGACACTTGGATGAACAGATTGAATATCCCTTATTCAAAATGCTTGGGACCCAAAGTCTTTTAGATTTTAGAATTTTTAAGATCTTGGGATATTTTCTTATAAATAATGAGGTGTCTTAGGGATGGGGCACAAGTCCAATCACAAAATTCATTTATGTTTCATATATCTTATAGCTTGAAGGTAGTTTTATGCGATTTTTTAAAAATAATTGTGTTTCATAGTGTGAATATTTCCATGTGGCATCTCAAATGCTTAAAGCATTTTGGATTTTGGAGCATTTCTGCTTTGGGGAAGGTCAATCTATATATTTGTTGATTAAAGACACATACATACATAGAGACTGTCAGAGAGAGACAGATTTATTTTAAGGAATTGATTCAGTTCTCTTATGGAGGCTAATTGATTCAGTTCTGTTAAGGAGGTTTTATTATCTGTAGTTGTCTAGCTAGAGATCAAGAAGATTCAGTCAGAGTACAATGGCAGGAACTGACCAATGCCCAGCTAATGTATCATCAGGCACAGAAAGAGATTCTCTTTCATTCTGCCTCTTTGTCCTATGAAGGCCTTCAATGATTTGGGTGAGACCCATCCACATAGCAGAGGACATTCTGCCTTGCTGAGTTTACTGATTCAAATGTTAATGTCACCCAGAAACATTCTCATGAACACATCCAAAATAACAATAAGTAATATTTAGCCAAGTGTCTGGATGCCCTTGGCCCAATCCCCGTAACATAAAATTAGCCATCACTTTGACTGACTGATGAATTAATGAATGATCTGGAAATTCCCAGGAGGTAATATCATTGGTGCTGATAGGGGTACTTGGCAGGATAATCTAGATAAGTTATGGAAGGCAAAATGTCAAACAGAATATTATATCTCTTTTTTAGTTATAGATGTACACAATATCTTTATTGTTTATTTATTTCTATGTGCTGCTGAGGATCGAACCTAGGGCCTCACATATGGGAGGCAAGCACTCTGCTACTGAGCCACAACCCCAGCACCTATTATACCAATTTTAAGAGTTTGCTTTCTGTTATTTGGATGATCTGCCTGCCTTCAGTTATGTGCAATTACAAGTAGGCCCAACAAATACCAGATGCATTCATGCTCAACTTTCATGAGTGTTGTGGCCGTTCATTAGCCATGCATGATAAGATTTAAGCTTGATGGAAAGCCTGAGCCTGAATTCTGTAAAATTATTCATTACTATTGATTATAAACCAGGCTCAGGTTTTTGTAATAAGAAACTTATCTGCAAAGGAGAGAATGAAAATAAAGTTATTGTCAAAGCTTATGGAGGTGAACATCTCTTCAGGAAATCAATATGCTCATGAAGAGTTGCTCGCAATTTGCTCTAAATATAATGCACTGAATGGAGTGTTGAGTCCTTTAGAAAGTTTGTTTTTGTATTTTTAAAAAAATATGCTTATTTTAGAAAAAAAATGAGATACACCATTTTCCATCCCTTTTAACAGTGTTTAACATACTTTTCTATGGTTGTATGATGTTATATACACTGATGTACCAGAATTTGCTAAACAATTAGCAATTGTTCAATTAACCAATTTTCTATTTTTCAGTATTTTAAATATGTTGAATATATTGTACTAAATTTCATATATATATATATATACATATATATGTATAATTTTTCTTCATATTGGTGTGGATAGATTCCTAGGAGTGAAATTACTGGCTTAAATTTTTAATGATGCACATTGCCAAATCACTTTTCAAAAGCAATGTATCAATTCACACTTTCAGAAACATAGTTAATTATCATTTATAAAGGTCTGCAATACTGATGATAGGCTAAAGTGTTATATCATTTTGGTTTATATTTACATTTTTTGATTAGCTGAAGTGCTTTTTTCTATTTTCTATTTTCAAAGTTTGCCCTTTAAAAATTACTATAGAAAATATTAAGGCAAATAGACCACTCATTATTGATTTGCATCAATTTGACTTTCCTCTTGACACTTTGCATACACATAGGTAAAGGGTCTGATTTAGTTGATTTAGAGATATGACAGCATACTAAGGTAAAAGACAGTTGCCACTATATGGGGTTGACTGTGTGGTTCCATCTGTAAGAAGGATTCCAGTCTAACTTTCATACAGAATAATGGCATTGATGTTCTCTATAATTTCATTATATTTTATGAAAGATCTATATCCAGGAAGACAATACCATATGAGTTTGAGGAAGAGGTGGTAAAGCTCTTCATTATTCAATTTTGTGCTGGGAAGAGATATTTTATAATAACTCAGATGGATGAAAGGGAACTTATTAAAATGCTACATAAAACAATTATTCCCAAAACTCCCTGACTCTGAAGGTAATGAAAGATGCAGATGGGTCAAGATGACTCATGCCTGTCTTATTGCTGCTGATGAAATCAAGAAGACTAAGACCATGAGTACCTGAGTAGAGTTCATACTTGATAACCACAGCCGGGAAATTTTGGTGAGTTCTCCAAACCATCTCTGGATACAGCTGATCCATTATAAAATTCATCCTTCAGAGTGTGCATGCTTTCCTAATTCTTATAATGACACCATCATCCTGAAGATTTTATAAGAGGGATGATTTGGGGTAATCTGGAATCATTCTTTGGATTCAAAGGGCAAATAAGGCAGAATCTGGCAAGGTTGCAAGGTGAGATCACGAAAACCAGTGTGCAAACCAGCTCTTGGTCATCAGGACTAGTGGAGTCGTCTAGGTCTTATGAATAGTCAGTCTTCAATTTCTTCAAGGATCTGGCCTAGGGCCAGCTGTTCTTCAGGGCATGTTATGTAGGAAAAATCTTAAAAGATGACCATAAGAAAGACTCTAAGACATTGCATCTTGACTATTTGTGGCCTTAGAGATGAGTTCAATGTGTGCTGCAAAACTTGCAGAGCTCACCTGATAAACTAACTATGTGTAATTTGCCTACACTATTTTCCTTTTCCTTCACATTTCTCCTATTTCAACTAATTGACCACATGGTTGTTTCTTGCAAGGTCACAATGTGAATGTGACTGGCACCCCTGAGGTGGACTCACATTATGATGCCCACATTCAAGCTCTTTAGCCAACCACCTAGAAACCTATAATCTTTCCAATAAAATGAAGCAAAAAAATAGTAAAAAAATGAAGGGAAATGACATTCTCTGGAGGGACATGGGGTATGCAGAAATGAGCTACTGACAGATTCTGTAAACACCATTTTTTTTTTTTTTTTTTGGTCTTTGGCTGCTTTTTGAGAAGAACTCAATCTAGAGAACTTCTCTTTGGCTTACAATGTTCTCTGCCCTTCAGCTAATTTCGCAATTAAACAGGGGCAAACTAAGTCTGGCTTCGAAGGGACTTAACCTCCAGGCTTTAATTTGGAGCAAACAAAGCATTTATAGCAGTTCTCCTCTGGCAGTTGCAGAATATTAGCACATTGCTGAATATTTAAAATCAAGGCATGTTTCCAACCCCAAGGTCTGTCCCCCAATTGATAAATCTCTTTTTATTAAATGGACTTTAATTACTTAATAATTAGACCTTCCATAGGAGAAGATGTGGATCCTGATAGTCTGCCAACAAGGCAAGAGGGCAAATCAGAAGAATATGCCATTTTCAGATTAGAATTTAAAAGAAGAAAAGAAGCCCACTCTGGGGTGCGTGGGTGGAGGAGAGGCCTTTCTAGAAACTGTGAGTCTTGGCAAAAACCTGGACTGAGAAATTCTTTGTTTCCACTTTCGCTTGAAATCCAAATTCATTTAGAATTGAATGAATGAAAGTGCAGGTCTAAGATATTCCAACTTTCTTTCTGCCTAGATCTGATGGGAAGATTTTTCTTAGTCTGTGTGGTGCATGTATGCATGGTTGGAAGCAGAGGGAGAAATTATTGTTCTCCTTATTTTAATTCCAAAAGCCTAACACTATTGAAGGCCCTCCAGATTTTGTAGCTTTTCATTCATTTCTATAGTGATGTTTTTTTACCTCTTTCTCCCTCTCTCTTTTTCAGCATCATAAAAGAAAAGCTCAAGTGAAAAATGTTTGCTCTTTTTGCTATTAACATTTCTCCTGCCTTGGTGACAGCAAACATTTTGGTTATCCCTTGGATCTGGGGAAATTTGTATTGGTCAGAAGGAGAATGGTGGCTATTGCCCAAGCTGTCCCAGGTGGAGGGAGGCTGGCCCTTACACCTCTGATAATTTTGTTCCTTGGAACACTGATTGAAAGAGGAATGGAAAATTTTATTGAAACTATCTACTGTTCTCAATTTAAACTTACGAGATTTAGGTCACATTTTCATAGATGCATTAGGCATAGACCCCATTCCCTGGTCTCTTCAAATGAAAGGCTCTAAGGTTGGGGAAAATTGAGTCTGAATATTAGCCTCAGCTCATTCACTTGTCCTGAGGAAATGACTGCTTTCTCCCTCTCACCTTTTATTCCTCCTTACTTACTGCTGTCTCTCTTAGACTTCCCCGTGGCTGGGGTTGGAATATTTATCTGAACCGACTCTCCTAAAAATAAGACATATTTTTCCATTCAACAAATATTCGATGACCAATTATTTGTCATGCATTGTGCTAAAGTGTTCATAGTCCAGGGTAAAGTAAAACTGAACCCTGGTTTTGTAGAACTCACCAGTTAGCCAGGAAGATGGATATAAAGTATATGCCACCATTAATTAATCACAATGGAAGTAAGTGGTACAAAGGAGGCTTATTATAGGAGTAACTGGTTTTATCTAGATTCAGGGAGACCTCTGTGGGACTGGAGAATCTGATGCTGGATGGGTGCTGTTAAATTCCAGATATTCAAGCATGGTGTTACCAAAGGGATAAAAAGAATTAAAGTCGGTTAGTGTTCTAGAAACAAATTGGTATTATGGTGTTTAATAGGCCTTAAGCAGCATTTAACAAAGAAACAAAGACAATGAATCATTTTAGTGATAAAATAGTGTAAGATAATAAATGAGGGATTCTTTAAAGAAATCAAAATAAACAGGTTGAGCCTGTTCCTCCACAGTAATCTCATAATGGCTATATCTCTTGCTAACAACATTTAATACTTACTGTATAACTATAATTTGTATTGTTGACATCAATAAAATTTCTGATGCCAAAGCCCAGGCACTTTTAGCATGTATTAGTTACTTATAAAATTGGAGTTTAAAATGTCTGTGTTTATCACTTCCAGAGCAGGTGATGAAATGGAGCTTCCATATGTGTCTGATTTTTCCATATGTAAAGCAAAATGTTATTTTCTTTTTATAGTTCACCATTATTAATAGGTTCCTACCTTGTTAACACATGGAAGAGCAGATAATGTCTAAACCCGAAAGTTGACTCATGTGGGATACTGCCAACGAGTCCAGGTGTCCCTAGATTTAATACTGCAATGGAATCCTCGGCCAGGCTAGATGTGAAGATAGGAACCTGGGCTACCGTCCTTCCCTGCAACAATCTTGACCTCTCAAGATGGAAGCCCTCTGAGAGCACCAAAATAGGTTATGGACTGTTTTTAACAGTGTGGTGCTTCAGGTTGAAGTTGAGGAAGTCCATGTAGGGAAGAGCCTATAGTTGTCCTTCTGAATGTGCAGGAGATTGTCTCCAGGACATGCCTTCAGTTAAAAAAAAAAAATTCTAAATGTTCAAGTCCCTTCTATGAAATGGCATAGTATTTGCATGGAACCTACACATATCCTCCCAAATACTTTAAACCATCTTTAGATTATTTATAACACCTAATGCAGTATAAATGTTATGTGAATAGTTGTTACACTGTATTGTTTAAATAATCATGACAAGAAAGAAATCTGTACATTCTCAGTACCTGTGGACCTTCTCAGTATAATTCTTTTTCCTGAATATTTTCAATCTGTACTTGATTGAGAATATGGAAGTGAAACTTATAATTACAGAGAGCCAGCTCTATTCACTAAACGGTTTACCTATTTCTGAGCTGCTGCTGGGGGAGCTAGAATAGAGAATCTTGACATATATAAGGAATTCTCTGTGAGGCATTTCCACCTAGATTGAAGAAATAAGGTCTTTTAAGAAGTATAATAATTCAGCACTAAATATTTTTTTAAATAATCATACCACAGTGTACTCATTTGGAAGAGTTTTGCTTTCATACCAGTTATATAAAGAAGGTAGAGATAATCATAATACTTAAAAAATTGTCCTGACCTGGGGTGTAATTCAGGGGCATAGTATTTGCCTAGCATGTACAAAATCCTGGGTTTAATCCCCAACACTGCAAAATTTAATATAGAATTGTCTTCATGATTAAATGAGTTAATTTATAAAGGGTCTTGGAGTAGTGATATTATAAAACTGAGGCCTGCCCAAAGTCATCCAGCTAAAGAAAATGTGAAGTGGGAAAATGACCACAGGTAATCTGGCGCTAGGTGTGTGCCAATGTGTGTTGGGAAGTGATAGAGTCTGAATTCAAACCCAATTTTCAAAATGTGAACTTTTTTTTTTTTGCAAAATATTTAGAGTCACATAGACTCTCAACAAATATTTATGTGTGTTTTTTCTTTCCGTAAATATTTGATATACCCCGTGGAAATAAAATGCAGAAAACAACACAAACATGCAAACACTTTTCAGACTTTTATTTATAGACTGTTATGGTATCTGTAAATTATGAGCACAATAAAAATTTAAAAGGTAAAGAGATGATTTCCAGCAAGGCTAGGAAAATGGTGATTTTTTGTTTGTTTGTTTGTTTGTTTATTCAATACCTTGAGAGTAACTACAGATTTCATAAGTAGATGTTAGGGGTGGGGGTGTGCCTTTTTAGAGGAAGCACTATGTGAAGTGCAGTCCAGAGAAAGCCATGTTGAAAAGGGTCTAGGTAAGTTAAATAGATCTGAGAATTATTTTGCAAAAGTTAAGATGACCCTGAAAGGTACATTGTTCTAGATTCTTGGGTATGTAATTAAATAAAACCCAGCCTTGGGGGGATAAGATAATACCAGAAAATTTGGGGAATGTTAGTTTTGAGCAAAGCAAAAATGTAGGTGATTTAGGAACACTGATGTTTTGACGGTGTTTGAACTTTCTTTGAGTGAGTAAAGAGAGGTAGGAAATTGGTTGCAATGGATCCAACATGTTCTGATGAGTTCTCTGCTGATCAGAGAACTACTTTTTTCATTATGAACTAATTAAATTTATACCTGTATGAAGAACAAGAATCATTGTTATTAGATTAGAGCATTAAATGACTTTTCTAAATATATTTTATTCTTATGAGTTAAATTGAAACTAATATTCATTACTAAATGTCCATACTCATGCAATGAAATGCAGCACTAAGCTGATAGCCTATAAATTCTTCTTTGGAGACTTGGTGGTTTGTGACACCTTCATGATATGTCAGTGCTAAAATTTAACCCTATGTTGGGAGTGTTAATTCAAACCACATACGGTCTTGTAAACTTAGGTTACTTCTTTTGTTGTGAAGAGTTTCATTTGTAGAGGGAAAAAAGGAAAATCTACAAATCAGTTTTTTAATTTTCCATTATGACAAATAATCAACTATTTGAAAGTTGCATTGTGTACTGCACACATTGCATTGTTAGCTTTTAAATAGGATACAGTTCTGACCCTAGTTTATTAAGATCTGAAATCACTATAGAGTGCATATTGAATAAACATGCAGAGAAAGAGCCAGTTCCATTAAGTCTAATTATATTAATATTCAATCTCGTGCCTTGTGTATGTTTCTTCTAGCCAGATGAAATTTACATAGGGAGACGATTGTTGAATATCATATGAACTACTTCTTTATATTTCATTTTGTGCTCTAGAACTTATTTCAAAGTCCATTTTTGAATGCTACAGATAGATATAAAATAAATGTTTTAAATTTACCCAATTTGTGGTCGAGAACCATATATATGAATATTTATTTTTTATCAAAATACCTAAAATATTTTATTCTGCCATACGTTTATGTTTATGAAATATATAACTTTTTGGGTATGGGAAAATTATTGTCAATTTTATTTAATTCACTACAAAGTTAAAAAAAAACTCACAGGGATGAAGATGAAGAAGAAAACTATCAAATAAAAAGTCAGAAATTTGTAATTTGTTGTCTGTCATAAACCTCACATATGCCATTATTTTTTCCAGTTTTGCTGTGTGTAGTATGTGCAAACCATCCCCTGTTTAAATATCAGTGGTAGATTAATATATGTTTTCCTTTTCTTTTGAACAGACTTAAACCATATACTGCAAACAACCTAGAAATTGGACTTTGAACGATGAGCCAGGTTATAGCAAATTCATTTTGTTTTTCTCTTAGTCAGTAGGTCTAGCCAAGTATAGATTAGTTCTTCTGATAATCAAAGAAAAGAATGGAGTTAGGCAAGTGACTGGCGCCCTCTGTAGTTGTATCTGTATTGTTGACCCAGGTAGCTCAGCGGATCCAAATTACAGAGTCTGTTTTGGAATCATATCAGTATTTAGTGCCTATATATGTTGACTACATTTCAGTTGATACATTAAAATTTGTATCAATATTAAGGTTCTTGCATCAATCACTCTTCTTAAAAAATACCTTAATATTGCATCTTCAGGATTTCGAGTTGATTTATGCAGATATTGCTATAATGATGGCAGCCTTCAGCATTCCACATGTGATATTAATGTAATTTTATACATTTGGATACAGTTATGGTTCAAAGACTCTGGTCACTGCAAGAGACATGAAATTCTATGTTCACCTAGGGAAAGAAAATTCTCTATAATATTTCTTATTGCTTCTCATATTAAATTACAATGTGGTTTGACCCAGGTCATTTTATGTTTGTCTTTCTGTCCCCAGCAAAATTTTTTTACCAGTTTATAGGGAAATTAGGTTTGGAGAATTAATCGACCCAAGTTCAAACAAACAGTAGTTAAAATGGAACACAATAGAGTTTGTTATCGACTAAATATTAATAGAAGAAATCAAAACTTTCTGACTCATTTAAGCCCAGACTTGGGAAATTTTGACATAATTAAATCTATAAAATAAATACCACAATAACATAAAATGTAATTAGTAAAACTTGATACAAACTTGAAATTGATGGATGAAATTAAGTTATACTATGAAACGTACTTACAATGGAAACAATCCCATCAAGATTAAAATGAAGTTGGAAATATCAAAATTTAACTGTGATGAATAAAAAAGAATCATAGATTTTAAATTATCAGGTACCATAAGCTCTAGAAAATAGAATTGCCACTGATTTATCAATGATGATATGATTTATGTAAATGTGTTTGGTTGCAATCATCAAAAAGTAATGAAGGTTTTCATGGTCAAAGGAGTAGGTTCACAGATGTCCACTTCCCCCTAAAAGGGGTTCAAGAGGGTAAGATGGAAATATCTTTTGCCCTTTCTGTATACTAACATGATGGAGAAAGCTTCCTGCCATGCTTAGGCTTAGTAGCCAGTTTCTTTTCTATTTCTCCCTTCATTTTCTGTCTGTGAGAATGCATCATTTTTCATATATTATTTCATATGAACATCACAGTGGTCATATGAGTTAGCTATTATTCCATTTTTATAGCTCAAGAAATAAAACAGGTTACCAAAGGATGCATAAATAATAGGTGCCCAGCCAAACCAGAAAAACATACTCTTCTAATTTCAATCCACTGTAAACATATCTGGCAATACTGGTGATTATTAACCTTAAGCAGTCTACACATAAACAATTGTTCTCTGTTCTTATATTTGGCAGTTAATATTACACATCCTTCTTGAAACTTCCATAGGTTATGCTGTATGGCCAGTCCTTCATGAATTCCCATGACTTCACAGCACTTTGTTCAAAATTGGGTAACTAGAAGAGCATAGTACAAGATTCAGAACAAGGTCCTGTTTGTAGGATTGCCATATAATAACTAGTGTGTTGAAATTTATTTCTCTGAGCCTCAATTTCCTTATCTGTAAAATTAAAATAGTCTTAACCTGCTCTGTGTATTTTTCAAAAAATAATAAAAAAACAAGCAAGTAGAGATAAGTGAAAACATCTTCACAATATTTTAGCCATGGAACCTACCTGCAGTATCTGACACCTGATGTGGTAACGTATGAGGAGCAAATGAGACAGATAGGATATGAGAAGATCCATTATAAGATATCATTTTCATAAAAATGCAAAGTGCTATTATTTTTATTGATGATTATTGTGCCTCATCAGAAAGATTGATCCCTTCTTCTTTGTTTTGCCCTCAGGACCTCTGAGATTCCTTTCCCAGACAGAATCTGTCACTGCGTTCATGGGAGACACAGTGCTCCTCAAGTGTGAAGTCATTGGGGAGCCCATGCCAACCATACACTGGCAGAAAAATCAACAAGACCTCACTCCAATGCCGGGAGACTCCAGGGTGGTGGTCTTGCCCTCTGGAGCATTGCAAATCAGCAGACTCCAACCAGGGGACATCGGGATCTATCGATGCACAGCCCGGAATCCAGCCAGCTCAAGAACAGGAAATGAAGCAGAAGTCAGGATTTTATCAGGTATTTCAGTGCTCTTTGTTCCCTTCAGAATGCATCCTCTGGAAGAGGTCAAACAACAAATTTTCCTTCAAATATCTTGTGATTGTTTTATATTCTATAGTGTGCATTGGGTTTGTAGTTTATGATTTCTTTTTTCTCGCAGAGGCACTCGATGAGGGTACACCAAAAGTGGTTATTATTTTTCCATGTCTTGTTGAAATTTCTGGAAAACCAGGTTTATACTTTGGTTTCATTCCTTCGTTCATTCACCCATCCTGTTAATGTTGAGTGCACGCTGCTTTGTGTAGAGCACATTCCTGAGCATTTCTTGTGTATTGTTTCATTTTTCTCTGATAACAGTCTGAGAGACCGTTGCTATCGTCATTTCCAAAAGATGAAAGACAGGATTAGTGAGATTAAGAATCATCCCTAAATTGATATTGAACAATTATCTAGTCATTCATTTACACACTCATTTCTGAGAAGCATTGTGCGAAGCACCAGGGAGATAGCAGCGAATAAGACTGACACAGAGCCTGGCCCATTGAGGTTCTGGGTGAACACAGACATAGAAATGGTCACCACAACGTGTGATTCATACTGTGATAGGGAACGTTATTTCCTTGCATCTCTTCTTTTTTTGTTCTCTTCTCCAGTTAATTTTTGACTGACCTCGTTGTCCTATCCTAAATGATCAGAGGTTGGAATGAATGCTAAGGTCTCTTCCTTTCAGTGATTGCTGCTCTCACATGTCTATGTCATATCTACTTTCTCAATTATTCCCACTGCTAAGGCTTGGATAGTCTCACTCATGTGAATCACAAACAGGCACACACTTGAGTAATTGGGATGAACCGCTCATCAAAGCACCGAGATGTTGGCTCCTCTCTCTGTACCCTGTGTGTTCTTATCACAGATATTTCAGTTATGCAGAGAGTAAGTCATTTTTAAAACAAACTAGCAAATTGGAAGTTTCCTCATAGTGCTTTAAATAAGGACATCTTTAAAACTTCTTTCTAACTTTTTTGTGCATTCCATCCTCCATTAGTTACAAAGATATTGGCTTAAATGTGTTGGTTACTATTGGTATGATGGTTATATTCCATCTACCTTGCAGTGACTGATGCAAATGTAGCATTTATTCTGAACACATGCACGTAGCTATTTAGGCATCCATTACATTCACAAAAGTTTTAAATGTTTATATTCTTATATCCTTAATAATGCATCTGTTGAGTCAGATGGGAAGCCAAGATAAGCCTCATAGAAAACTGGAAAGAATATGTTTGATTATGTTAGAATGCTAGAGGGGTCTGTTTTCCAGTGGTATTAAGGAATCTAGGTGGACTAATCAAATATTCAATTTAAAATGGATTTTGAAAGACACAGAGGCATAATCATCCAATCGCCATTTACTTTTATTTGTTCACTTTGTAAAACACATTTGAATTGTAATCCATGGAGATTTATTTAAAGCCGCATTGGTAATCTGGCTAAAACCAGGAAAGTGTTAGTGTATGCTGGAGGCAGGTAGGTATGTCTTCCATAAATGGAAACTAAATTATTTTTAAAAAGTAACATCTAATGAGAATTGTTGTCTAAGTTCTGTGAATTTGCATATAACCTTCAAAGAATCATGGGCAGAGGTAATACACATGCACATAATTGTCATACTTATTACACATATCCTATGCCCTGTTTTGAATACCATTGACCACCTAATGTGCTTGATCTTTGTCCTAAAGTTTAGTAAGTTGGCTCAGAGCTTATCTACATAGATCCACAATAAGTACAAGACTCAGTGAGAGGATGGAGGATTGAATGCTCAAGCCTAGCTTTTCTCAGTTGCTTATTATGGTTCTCTCAATTTAAAAATATTTCTTTTAAAATTCATTTTTATTGCTGCATAATAATTACACATAATAGTGGGTGTGGTTCATTAGGCCATATGTGAACATGCACATGATGCAATTTAAGCAGCCTCATTCCCCAGCACCTTTCCTTTCCCTCCCACCTCCCTCCGCCTGATCTGCTGCTCTACTCCATGAATCTATCATTTTAAAATTCATGTTAATATTTTCTGAATTAATTTCCATTTTCTACAGATACCAATTTAAACCAGTACTAGATTATATACACATATTATCCATCCTATGTTCTAACCCCTACAAAATTGGAAAGATGGGGTTACTTAAATAGAAACCCATCATATTAATAGCATGACATAAAAGCATTAAAAGTGACACCAGAATGGTCAATATTCAAAAAATTTATATTCACTTAAAGTATCATATTGACTGATGAAATTATTTAATTTATAAGGACTCACCCATTTTTAATAGAGTAAATTAGAATTAAAGATTGTAATGGATTTTTTAAAAAAATAGCAATAACAACACACTAAGCATTGAGATGTTTTCAAGTGTCTTACTGTATGTGTTGGGGAATATATGATGGATTGGAACAGCCATTGTGCTTGTCAAGTTCACTTTATTCATGGTTCATCACATCTGAATGCCCAGCAGCAGATTGAATTGCAGAATTATAAATCTGCTTTGGGCACTAGGTTGACTAAAATAACTGCCCCATACACTGGAATTCTTATTTCAGTTTTCTTAATAGCCTAATTGAATTGCTTAGTTGGTAATTCAATCTATTGTTCATTTGTTTAACTACAATTAGATGACTCTGGACTCTGTATAGATCGGAACTAAATATCTGTATAACTCACGGCAGTGACTTTTAATGGAATGAACTGGACTAAAATATATTTTGAATGATTTTTCTCTATGGTATTTATTTTGTTGAAATAAATATTAATAGATACCTCAAGAATGTGTCTTATTTAAAAGTAAAATTCTGTTTTTAATCTTAAAACAAATAGTTTCATACTTTTTTCATCACTAAGAATTTCTCACCAATTCCGTATTATATTAAGCTTTTTATATCCCTAAATATTATATTTCAAAATTAATTATACTCAGACCTTAGAAATATTGCAGTTCAGTTCCGGATTACTTCAGTGAATATATAGAACAAATTACACAGTGTTTTGAATTTCTGGTGCATATAAAAGTTATTTTTAAACAGTGATATATTTTATTAAGTGTGTATTAGCATGATATCCAAGAAAACAGTGTATATATTTTAACTAATAATAAATATTAAGTATTAATAAATAATTTAACTAATAATAAATAATAAGTATTAATAAATACTGCCACAAAAAGCTAATGATCATCTGAACCTTCAGTGAGCCATTATCTTTCTGTTTTGAAGTATCTTGCCTCAGTGATGATAGCTGTTGACTCACCAGACCAGTAGTTGCTGAAGGTTGGAGGGGCTATGGCAATTTTTTAAAATAAGACAGTGGTGAACTTGGCCTTATACTGATTGACTGTTCCTTTCATTAAAGTTTGTCTGTAGAAGGCAATGTTATTTGATACCATTGCACATGCAATAAAGCTTCTTTCAAAACAGAGTCATTCCCTCTAATCCTGCCCCTGCTTTATCAAATCATGTATGTAGTATTCAAAATCCTTGGTAGTAATTTTAACAATGTTCACAGCGTCTTCCCAGGGGTAATGTCCATCACCACGAGACACCATTTTCTTTGTTAAGCCACAAGAAGCAATTCTCCAGTTGTATCACAACACCTGGAGAAAGTTGTATCACGACACTATGGCAGTTCAGGCGCATTTCTAAGCATGATTTCTAATTCTAGTTTCCGTACTATTTCCACTCCTTGCTATTTCCACCCCATCTGTAGTTACTTCCTCCACGGAAGTGTTGAACCCCTTAGAATAATCCACACAAGCTGGAATTAACTTCTTCTCAGATTGCGTTATGTTGATATTCTCACTTTCTTTCATGAGTCATGAATAGTCTCAATGCTATATAGAATGATGAATTCTTTCCAGAAGGTTTTCAAATTATTTTTTCCAGATCATCAAAAAATGTCTCACTCTCTTTGCTAGACTGTGGCCTTATGAAATGTATTTTAATTAATAACAATAGAAGGAGAAATTGCTCCTGGCTCCATGGATTGCAGATTGTGTGTTGTGTTAGCTGTCGTGAAAACACAATTAATCTCATTATACCTCTTAATCAGAACTCTTGGGTGACCAGGTGTATTGTCAATAAGCAATGATATTTTAATATTTGTAAGGAAGTCCCCCACCTGGGTGGTAGTCCTTAATGGTGGACCTCAAATATTCAGTAAACCATGTTTTAGATTATCGTGCAGTCACTCGGTCGTTTGTATTCGTTAGAGAATTATATTTGTACATAGTGGCTGGGTCCGTTCCCCTATAATCATACATGCATTGAATCTGACCTATACCATGTCACTCCTCACTCCCACCCAGTCCTCCACTGCACTGATCCTTCCCTTGCTCATTCATCTTTCCATTCTTGACTGGAGCTTTCTACACACACATAAAGGTAAAATTCCCTGTGGCACATTTATATATGCACATAATATAATTCTGTAAAATTTATTCCACTTTTTCTCTACTTTCTCATCCCTTTTGCCTCCCTCTCAATCTCCTTCCACTTCCCTGATTTTTCCTATATTCTTATGACGTCTGATCCCCTTCTTTTCCTTGTTTTGCTCTAACTTCCATATACAAGAGAAAATATCCAACCTCTGACTTTCTGAGTCTGGTTTAATTCACTTACCATGATGTTCTCCAGTTCCATCCATTTACCAGAAAATACCATGATTTAATTCTTCTCTATGGCTGAATAAAACTCCAGTGTGCATATATACCACATTTTTTAATCAGTTCATCTGTTGATGGGCATCTCAGCTGATTCTATAACTTAGCCTTTGTGAATTGTGCTGCCATAAACATTAAAGTGGCTGTATTGCTATAATATGCTTATTTTAGTTGTTTTGGATAAATACCAAGGAGTAGGATAGCTGGGTCAGATGGTGGTTTAATTCATAGTCTTTTGAGGAATCTCTGTATTATTTTCCAAAGTGGTTGTACTCATTTGCAGTTCCACCAATAATGTATGACTGTACCTTTTTCCTCACATCCTCATCAGAATTTATTATTATTTGTATTGAGAATTGCCATGCTGATTGACTTGAAACATAGTTTTGATTTGCATTTTTCTGATGGCTAGAAATTTTGAACTTTTTTTTCATTTATTTATGACTATTTGTGTTTCTTCTTTTGAAAAATGTCTGTTCTTTTGCCCATTTTGTGATTGGATCATATTGTGTGTGTGTGTGTGTGTGTGTGTGTGTGTGTGTGTGTGAAGTTTTTAAGTTCTTTATATATCTTGGCTGTTAATGCTCTGAGCAGTAGGTTGGCAAACATTTGTCTTCCATTCTGTAGGTTCTCTCTTCATGCCCATAATCATTTCCTTTGCTATGCAGAAGCTTTTTAATTTGATAGCACCCAACTTATTGATTCTTGGTTTTATATGTTGAGCTTTAGGAGTTCTATTAAGGAAGTCACTTCTTACACCTACCCATATGATAGAGTTTGATCCTACATTTTATTCTAGCAGTTGTAAAATTTCTATTCTAATCCTCAAGTCTTTGATCGTTTTTGATTTGACTTTGTGCAGTTTGAAGGAGAGGGATCTAGTTTCCTTCTTTTACATATGGATATCCAGTTCTCCCTGCACCATTTGTTAAAAAGGCTATTTTTTTCTCCAACATAAATTTTTGATACTTTTGTCAAGTATAAGATGACTGTAAGTAGGTATATAGATTTGTCTTTGTGTCCTCTGTACTATTGGTTTTACTATTCATGTTTATGCCAACACCATGTTGGGTTTGTTAGTATTTTGTTACTGTAACTCTTCAGGTCAGGTACTGTGGTGCTTTCTGCATTACTATTCTTGCTCAAGAGTACTTAGATTATTCTGGATCTTATTCTTCCAAATAAATTTTAGGTTGTTTTCAAACTTCTGTGAAGAATGTTATTGCTATTTTGATGGGGATTGTATTGAATTTATATATTGCTTTTGGTAATATGGCCATTTTAATAACACTAACTCTGCATCTCCAAGAACAGATCCTTCCATCTTCTAAGCTCTTGTTAAATTTCTTTCTTCAGTGTTCTGTAATTTTCAGCATAGAAAATTTTCACCTTTTTGGTTAGATTAATTTCCAAATATGTTTGTGTTTTTTGAGGTTATTATGAATGGAATATATTTCCTTCTCAGCAGAATCATTGTTGGAGTAAAGATTTGAATTATGAATGTTAATCTTATATCTTGCTATTTTGATGAATTCACTTACCAGCTCTAGAAGTTTTCTGGCTTTTGGGGGGAGGGGAATATATATAGAAGATATACCCATTGAAGGAAATTACATGTGTGATACCAGTGAACACAGCCATGATAAAATCACAAAACAGCCTTACTGAGGACCTGGAGAAAGTTCCATCATTCTGATTAGAAAACCAAAAACAGCCATAATATTCATTGAAGACAAATCCCAATCCAGAGTAAGGCAAATGAACATGGTTAAGGAATAAATCAATTGTATGTGAAAAATTTCTTTCTAGAGAGTTACTCTTCTAGATCATAAAGGATCATAACTGTTTGTAGTGTGATCACAGTACATGATAAATGTGGAGTGAGAAGTTGAACTCACAATATGGAGAACCTTGAGTGCTATCTCTTGGAATTGAAACTGGATTCAATTAACTTTATTGATGGTTGACAGTTTTTGAACATTTTGGAATAACAAATACCCTGGCAAATATACACAGAAAAACACAAACAAAAATGAAAAACAAAGCAGATTAATGTATTACATTTTAATGTCTCATTTTTCATATTTTTCACTACTTTGAAGGATTTTTTCTATAGTTTGCTTTTTTTACAGTTTACTTTTTTAAAAGACAGTTTTGAATAAACTTAGCCTTTCATAAATTTAATGTTAATCTCTGTTCCTTTCTTATATATTCTTAGAAAAGGGAATATGTGATCATATTATATTTAAACCATGTAAAGTACAGGTTTTCTAGATATTTTATCAGATTTAATCTAGATTACATGAAAGGGTCTGTCTACTACCTAGAATCCATTTCCATATATCCTGGTCATATTGAATAAATATCATTCAATTAATGAGTATTTCAAGTTCCTGTTTTGATTTATTATTATAATAAATGATTAAAAGCATAAGGCCCAACACCAAACTGATTAAGTACCGATCTTGTTTTCATCACTTACTAGTTGTACAGTTTAGAACAAGTTACTTGAGCCAAATTCTTTCTTTATTTGGAGTGCCATATATTTCATAGGGTGGTTTCAAAGGTTAAATTTGGTAGGCCAAGTTTATTTCCTAGAATTTTGAAATCTTAGATATTATAACTACTTGGCATTTTAGAACTTATTCAGTCTTCAGAAATTTTTTTTCTCATGTCAATATTACTTACCTACTAATACATTACCTGATTTTGACTCTGGGTATCTGAGTGTGCTTTGTCAGCTGACAGTTACTTATCCACACTCTGTCTAGTTTTGCATTTCCTTTTCATATCTAAGAGGAACCAGACTTCTCTGCCATTATTTCCTCTCTAACAACTCATTGCTACATGGTTTTCACCCTTGTGTTTCCACCAATATTGTTTTTTTCTGCAGTAAGATACAGTGCTAGGGATATTACCTAAGGAATGAGAGTCCAAAGTTAAATAAGCTTCTAGCATTTGATATTCAGTAGCCATTAGCAATTTACTGAATCCTCTAAAATCCTTAATCTCCTTTCCTGTTAAGGGATGAGGGTTGGATTCAGTCAGGCTTTCCACTAACAAGGATATAATGTGTTATTTCATTCTACATTCAGCCCCAACTTTGCCTTTATAATCCCACTATTCAAGAATTCAACTTTGTCAGAAAAACTCTGGTTACTAATACCCAGAAGACCATGTGGTGAAGCAATAACTACTGATGAAATTCAATCTCTAAATAATCCAACCAGGGGTTGTCCTAGTTTTAGATGAATAACAATTTAGTTTTAAGTTGATTTATATTGTCACAAAAAGTATATGAAAAAAGATACAATACCCTTTATTATATACATTCTGACCAAGATCTGTGTCATTATGTGCTCCTCACTGACAGATGATCGCTTTAGCCTGTCCTCTCTAGGAACCTGGGCTGGGCACTGCTCCAGAGTTAATGGACTATCATGTTATTTCAAATTTGTCATGGTGGGGCAGGTCTTTTAACCACTGTTGGGTGACCATTGTTTTACTTGGAGTTGATCAGATTCTATTGGATGCAACAAAATCTAATATCTTAGTAAGATAAAATGAATTTACTATGGATAGAAAATCTGTTTGATTTTGAACATTGTTAAAAAATAATTATTTGGCCCCTGGTGTTTTGGGGATCATCAATAAGGTTCAGGATTCCTAGTTTAAGGGATCAGTTATATGCTTATTTTTTTTTTTTTGCTGTGCCTATAATTCTAATGTTACCAGTGATCTTCCCATCACCGAATCCACAATTTTTTTCTACTTTCACCCTTGACCTTAAGTAGTATAAGGTATTGATTTTATTATCCCCTAATAGCTACCATTCCATGAAAGGTTACTATTTCCCAAAAGGTCAAAAGCAAAGTTAATATAGTTGAGATTGTGTTCCCCATAGAGAAATGGATATTTCTTGGTAAGAAGAGAGCCTTTCTTTTCCTGGAAGTCTGTTGGGTCTACGATACCATCAGTTAGGATTTACTAGGAATATGACATTTAGCAGCCGGGGGTGAGTAGACAGAAGGTTACGCAACCTTCCCTGACTCACACACAAACTAGGAGCTTTCCCCAAGGTTATACAGATGTCATATCTATAACCTGCAAATGCAGGTGTTGGAAGAAAATAGTGAAAAACCCAGGAAACATTGCTTTCTCCTCTGGTGTTGTTTGACATCAAATTATTCCATAGGCGTAAAGAAAACATATGTAGACATGTTATGGGCATACCTTTATTGATCCAACCTTAAGTAAATAGGAAATAATCCAAATACTTTTGGTTCATTATCAAAAACAAGAGCTAGAATCAAAAACCCATTACTTTTCTGGAAAGTCTTAAGTGTTTCTTTATGCATGTGTATCAATTATGAAGTTTTTTTGATTCCCCAAAAACAACTTTGACATATCATAATGGCAACATTTGTTTTCTGGGATTCTACTGTCAGCTGCAAAAAAAAAAAAAAAAAAAGCTTTCAAATCATTCTAAAAATGAAAAATCACTTCCTTCAGACCTGCTACAAAATGGAACTGTTAGACCAAAATTTGCTTGTGAGACAGAAGGGATAGAGCCATACGCTGGTGATAAGAATAGATGCTCTCCCTTCTTCCTTCAAATTCTAACTACAAATAGAAGTATGTGTGTGTACATGGAAAAAGAAAGAGGAAATATGAACAGATGTAGGAATATTTGCAGAGAGGGAATGTCAT
The DNA here is from genome assembly GCF_052094955.1 of Ictidomys tridecemlineatus. Lineage (NCBI taxonomy): Eukaryota > Metazoa > Chordata > Mammalia > Rodentia > Sciuridae > Ictidomys > Ictidomys tridecemlineatus. The sequence continues at coordinate 21,158,732 of NC_135489.1, read as the reverse complement.
TTTTAGTACCTAATTGGTGTAAATGAGGAAAGGAAATAATAGAACATAGAGTAATAAATAATAGCTCCTGAGAAACGGCTCTCTTCTCCCTCTGTGTTCAAAGATGCTTGGCTTACAGCCAGATGGAGCTTTTCATTTTTTATTAAATAAAATCTAGTTCCTGTGATCAGTCTGGATTAGACTGGTTTTTCAAAACAATCCTCACCCCGCCCCATGCATGTGCACACAGAATTCTAAACACAAAGTAAGGAGTATCTTGGAAATTTTCACTGGGAACACATACTCTAGAAGGTACCTGCTGGTATTTGAAAACTGATGGTACCTGTTAGAACAGAACTAGAAGGAGGATAACTCAGGAGCCGGTAGGTGAGTCATAGGTTAGCTTGAAATTGAGGGTGCTGGCAGAGAAAGCTAGCTAAATTAATTTGTAACTCTTATGCGTAGGAAGCAATCAAAGAGAATAGTGCCCTTTCATTTCCAATGGGAAATCCATTGAGTCAAGGACTTAATAAAGAATTTCAAGGAATGCAACTAGGAAAAAAAACCTTTTTTTAAAATTCAGAAAGCATAAAAATTAAAAGCCACTACTGGTTATTTTGAGGATGATTTATTAAACTGTGAAAAGTGACATCATTTTTTCTTGTTGACACATATGGTAGCAGTCCATAATTTAATTTCTGTATGCCTCAGTTATTCTTTAGATTCAGCACTGTAAATTTAATGTTGAGGTTCCTAAATAATAATTTTGAAAAGTGGCCCCATCAAAGGAAAATTGTCATCACAGGGCAAGCGGGCATTCCAGTTTCCCTCGGGTGGTCACGAGTACACCCACGTCCTATGATAATTATGAGTTTCCTCTCACTCTAATAGGGTCTCAGGATGACGTCCATGGGTAGTCATGTGCCACGAAGGCAGCCAAAATCTATGTCCACCTGAGGCATTTAGGAAAACCTGTGAATGTGGAAAGTGAAATCTAGTTTTTACCTGGCCCTATAGACTCATTTGAATGTTTAATATTAAAAGAATGTTAAAATGCTTTTTAATGTTAAGAAGTTTGTTAAATGCCTCTAAACATAAAATATTCTCTCTAATTTTATGAATATGCTTTTCTTATGCTTCTTGAGGGTGTCAGCCCTAAAGATAGTTTTTATTTTTGCCTGTGTTAAGTGTAGACCAATGTGCCACATTAGAATGATAAAAAGGGCTTGCTGACTTAATAAACACTTGCTGAAACACAAGAAGTGGACATATATAATTGTTGCACTATCTTCCCAAATGAAAATGAAAACAATAATAGGAGAGGAGGCAGAAGGAGAAGGGAAAATGCTAGAGAGGAGGGGGAAGAACATAAATATATTTATACACTTTTACTTGAAAGATGCAAAATTATTCCTATGGTGAGCACAAAGGGTAATGAGCTGTTTGAGTCCCTGTGCAACAGTATGGCCACTGGATCTTCATGTTGCTTTTGAGGGGACCTGGAGGTCAAACCTACTTTAACACCCATGCTTCTGTATCTGTTGTACATTTCACCATGCCACCTGGATGTCCTTGATGAAGCAGTGCAGGCTACTAATTTTATTGAATCTTGATGTTAAGTGCACATCTTTTTTAATATGCTGCATGCTAAAATGAGAAATACACATGAAGGAAATCCAAGTACAAAGAGTTTTGCACAGTAAACACTTTTGCAATCATCTGAATTTCAAACCAAACTCTCTAGCATTTTATTTCCCTCATGGAAAAAATAAATAAATATATATATCTATACATATATATATGTATAGATATATATATATTTACTTAAAAGGACAACCAAAAGAAACACTGTAGCTATTCAGACTTGAGTGCTTGTTAGATATTTTCTCACAAATGAACAAAGTGAACCAGTCACTTTAAGGAAAATAGTATTTGCTGCCAAGGATGAAATTCGTGTTTTAAAGCTAAAATTCGAAATTTAGAAAACTTTGTATCTGTCACTGGGACCTTGACAGCTTCCGAGCATTAAAAGTCATTTCTATTGGATTGGCGGTGATAGTTACAAATGAGATTTTTTGATACTCTATAGTGATATGTGTCAACATTTGGAAGACCTGTCTAATGCAGTGTACTGTTAAAAATGACCAGTGATTGATGTGATAAAATCATGCATGGGTAAAAGATCCATTCAAAGTACAAGATAGAGCAATGGATTTTTATAACACCACAAAATGTTTACTGATATTATGTCAGATTCCACATTGCAACCAACTTGCAAGAAACTGCTTGTTGAAATTTGGTATGGTGTTAAAGGATAATATCTACAATTATCTGAAAAGGCTGTCAAAATATGCCTTTCTTTACAGCTACATATCTGTTTGAAGTTATGTTGTTTTCATGTAATTCAATGAAAACCATATACAGACCATTGTGAATGAAGAAAGTAACATTATAATAGTTATTTTTAAATAAACTACTCATTAAATGTACTTACAAACATGTAAAGAACTGCTTATGATCCTCACTAATATTTTTGTTTTAAAACTATAGATATTTTGGAAATTTTTTGGTAAGATATAAGTATACATTTAAAAATAAATTTTGATTTTGATAAATATTTGGAGCTATAACCTATATGAACCAAAGCCCTTTGGAGTCCTCAGTAATACCCAACAGTTTGAGATTCACTGTCTAAATAACTATTCTTTATTTTTTAATAGATTGTGGAGCAGTCCTCTCTTACTCAGGTTAAGCAAAGTAGGCCAAAATTTCCATTGAAAAACAAGTTAAAAGGAGATAGAGTGGGAAGAACAGGCAAAGACAAGGTGTCTCCATATGGTAGTTTTGTTCCTCCAGGCAATCTGTAGACCCAGAAAGGAAGCACTATGATGGCCATCCTTTATATGTTACTCTCTTGCACTCTGAGGGAGATTTACTGTACTATTACTCTGGTGACCCAGGAACCAATTCAAAGAATGAAGCTAACATCTTTTTTTTTTTCCAAACAGGAAAAAGCTAAACTGGGTTGTAGTCCAAGTAAATCATGATAACTTGCAATCAATTTAGAAAAATGAATATTTTGGGGTTTATTTTCATGAGCTTACATTATATAAGGCTGCTTTGTAACTTTTTAATATGGAAATTTGATATTAGAAGAGAAGTCAATTTTTGCTAGTTTGCTGGTAAAATGATTATCAGATATATTTTTCAGGATCTACGCACGCATTTTCCTTTCAGTTTTATTTTAAAATATGTTAAAATATACACATACACACACAGACACCATACACACACACACAAACACATATAAAAGTATACGAAATGTTTGTACAGTTTAAAAGAAAAGTAAAATGTGTGTGTACCTATCACCCAGTTTATGAAGTCACATTACAAATTGTTTTCCATTATTTTTTTCTTGTAATTAAACCATGCTCCTTGTTCACTGGAGAAATTCTTCCATTTCTCTTCACTTTGACTGGGATAGTTAGTGCCTAAACAGCCAGAGAACAAATTGTTTTTATCAGTAATTACTAATTTCATTCTAGTTCCATTCAAATCAATTTAATCAACAAGAGTCATGAAGCTAGAATTTAAAGTTCACTCTTCCTAGGACTTTTTCCTCTCTACTATTTGGAGCTTAGAGACAAAGCTTTCATTGGATCTTAAGTATTTGCTTGAAGTTTTAGTCATTAACATTTATGATGTTTTTGGCCCTTTGTATAATTTCTATACACTTTGTACCACTAGAGTTGAAAATAACTCTTCGCCCTAAAAATATATGTCCTTTTGAAAATCTTTAGAAAATACAGAAAAATTCAAAGATGAAAATAAAAACCACCCACAAATATATCACAGAAAAGTTAACTTTGTATTTTATTGTCTTAATTTTAAAATATAAGTATGACTTTTATTGGTCCTCTAAAATATTTTAAAGGAGAAAAATGTGCAGATATCAAGTTGAATATTGTCTCTGCATATACTCAAGATCCCCCCAGCAATTAAACTGAAATCAAACTAAAATAACAATGCAAAAATAGTTACTTGGTATTTTAAATTTGGGGGGTGGGTTTGTTTTGTTTTTGTATATATATATTTTTTATGTATATGTTTCAGTTATTTGTTGTTGAATAACAAACTACTACAGAATTTAGCATCTTAACCTAGCAACAATTTCTGACAATTCTGCAGTTTGCCTCAGCAATTTCTGGTTTTGCTAGGTCTCATTTATGTGTATTTGGTTGAGACATAGGATTCAAGATTGCCTCTCTCATGAGTCTGGCAATTGGACATGGCTGTTGGCTGGTGGCCTCAGTTAACATCTTTGTGATCTGTCACTCTTTATTTGGCTCCACTAACATGCTAGTCTCAAAGAGCAATCACAGAAGCAAAGATCTCTTGAGTCCTTGGTTCCACAACACACATAGCCTAATTCCCACCAAAATCTGTTTGTCAAAGCAAGATATAGGACCAGGCCAGACTTGAAGCACAGGGAAGTGAACACTCTCTTCTGTCCTGGAGGAACTTCAGACATTCTGTGGTCATGCTAATCTGTGTTGTGTACTATTTTCATATGAACTATTTTCTTTGAGCTCTTTTGGGAACTTTCTTAATACTAGAATTTATTAGATAGAGAAATATATTTGGGGATTTGAAACTAAAATCCCCTACCAAACACTGACATTTGCATATACATGATCAGGCTCACAAACTCCAGTGCATATGAAGACATAGATAACAAGCAACTGAAATGGGCCAGGTGGGTATTGGCTTACTGTGGAATATATTATTTTATTTTAAATGTAATAGCAGAAAGATGCTTTGAGACAATAGGAGCCCTGTGATGTCAAGATATTTTAACATAAAGACAACAATTCCAGCAAGTTGTTTTGTAGATTTCAACAAACTCATTCTGAATTTATGTGGAGATACCCAGAATAGTGAACACAAAAGTGAGGAAGAAGACTAGAGTCACGGGATGGGTAGGACCTGACTTCAGGACTTACAATAGACAAGTCAGTATAGAATTTGCAAAAGAATGGACAGAGGGGTCAACAGAACAGAATGGAGCTCTCAGAAATATACCTACACAGGCCCCATCTAAAGTTCTTTGACCAAGGAGCAAAATCAAGTACATGAAGAAGGACAATTGGACATAACTATCAAAAACGTCTAGACATATATCTTCCATCTTTCATAAAGATTATCTCAGATGGATCTGATGATATCTAAATGTAAACCACAAGATTAATATTTTTAGAAGATAACATAGGAAATTGAGGTGATCTCAGCTATGGTCATGAACTTTCAGGTAGAATACCTAAAAAAAAAAATGCATGGAAGTTAGATTTTCTTAAAATTAAAATTTTCTACTGTTTAAAAAGTAGTGCTAAGAGAATGACAAACAGCCACCCACAGACAGAGAAAATATTGTATAATATGATAAAGGACTTATATACGAAATGCATACAGAACTCTGGAAACTCAATGGTTTGAAAACAAACCAACCAATTAAAAAAATAGGAAAGATATTTGGACACTTCAACAAAGGCTTACAAATGCAAAGAATAGCATATTAAATGGGACCAACAGCATATGAGGTATTATTGCACACCCAATAAAATTCACAATACATTAAAAATATGACCATAGCAAATGTTGCTGAGGATATGGGTGCTGGCACTCTCATTCCTTGATGCTGGGAGTGATATATTACACAACTACTTTGGAAGACATCTTGCCAATTTCTTACAAAGCTAAACATAGATTTATTATACTTTACAATACAATTTAGTAATTCTACTCCAAGGTATATATTGATGCAATGGAGTTGAAAATTTTCTATATGTGAATATTTATGTCAGTTTGTTAAAAAACTGAAAACAGCCAGTGTCCTTCAATAGGTGAATAAATACATAAACAAATTATGATACATATATGCAATAGAGTATTATCCAACAATACAAATTAATGAGCTGTCAAGTCACAAAAATATTAAATGCATATAGCTAAGTATAATAAAATTCCATCTGAAAAGTAGCATATTGTGTGATTTCAATGATAGGATATTCTGGAAAAGGCACATAAATGGAAGAAGGGATTGTGGCAGAGTGATGAATAAGTAAACTTAATATTTTTAGGGTATTCAAACTACATAGTACTGTAATATTGGATACTTAATATGCATTTGTCAAAATCTATACAAAATACAGATAGTCTTAATGTAAAATGCGGACATTAGTTAATAATAGTATGTCAATATTGGTTCAATAATTGTAACAATTGTAACAACAATGTAAGATGTTTATAATACGGGAAACTGAGTAACAGGGGATGTGATCTGGTATATAGAAACTCTGTTCACTATCTGTTCAATTTTTTCTCAAATGAAAAAAATTTTAAAAGATATTCTAAAATTGAATCATTTTGTGTTACATGATTTTGTTTTCTGATGAAGTATAGTCATTTGAGTTGAAATATTGGCTCTTCCATAGGTAAATAAATTACCTGTCACTTTACCTGTCGCTGGTAAATTTTCTTTTAGCTAAAATATTACACTTAGTAGATCTTACTTGATGTTTTTCAAGGTATTGTAGAGCAGCATTTGTGATGTATGTGGAGGACACATGTCTGCTGAGGAGCAGGTGGTGAAAGTAAAGAATTCGAATAAATGGTCCTCTGTAACAAAGATACTGAGTTGTATATGCACATTTTAGGAACTTTTCCATTTCAGAATTTTCTTTTTGTAAGCATTATTATCTTTTGGAGCATATTTGTTTAATTTGAAAAGTCATTTTGGAGAAAGGAAGTAAAACATGCCAGTAGCAACTAGCAAAGGTTTTGAGGCATTTTTCTACAATATTGGTTTAATGATGATAAACACATTTGGAAAATGCCTTCAATATTTTCATTGTGAAGATTATTTTTGTTGCTGGAACAACTAGAAACAGATGTGGCAAGACTGAGAAAGTGTGAATTTACTTTTTTTCTCTGCACACAAAATAGATGACAAGTATAATCCCAATTATTAATTTGAGAATTGCAATTCTTATATTACCCTGTGGAGTTGGATCTGACAAACGGAAATTAATAAGAATGTTAAAATATGTCCCAGCTTCCTTCCCACCTCAGTTCCTCCCTCATCTCCAGTACCCTATGCTGTGATACGGTTGGATCTAATCTCCCTCAGCTATTCTTCATTCAGCACAATCTTAGTTTTGAAGACTCCATTGCCTCATTTTCTTTGTATCGGGATTTTCCTTTGATTTTGCATCATGACAAATGAAAGGCTAATTCCACTAAATGCATTAAATTGAAAATAGTCAATTAAATCTCCTAGAGAGATGTGGATTTTAATGGAAACGTGGAAACTCAGCATCTTATCTTAAATACATCAATTCAGAGGGATTGAAATTTGGTCAGCAGGTCATGTCAGAAAGTTTGGCTTGGGTGGAACAGTCTCCTCCAAGTCCACCTAACCTTGAAGACTGGTGTGCCCTAGGCAGGAGGACTGGTCTTCTATAATGGAGGGAAGAGAAGCTCTTCACTCTTACGGAGCTGAACCCTGTGCTTAAGACTGTATTTTTTTTTTTGCATATTCCATCTGTTGATATCTTAATGGCTTTGTATCACTTGAGTTCTCAGGTTGAATAACATGAGTTCTTAGGTTGTACAGACACTGTTTCAATTACCTGTCAGACAACACTAGTAATGTTGCATTCATAGAACAAGTAAATATGTGAGGTGAATTGAAGGGTACAAGCACTGCTTCACCCAGGGGCACAGAGCTAGGGACAATCTCACTGTTTGAAATATTTAAAAATTAAATATAAATAAAAGGTTAAGATACAACCAGACATTGTTAAAAAAACAAGCAAACAAACTTTAGTTATACAAATATAACTTCCTTTTTGAAGAAAGCTGATATTTTTTTGCAAAACCTTTATATTCTAATCCTTAGAGCCTGTGTGCTATGGAGCACAATTCTTATTATCTATGTTTATCATATGTATCAAGTCACCAAAGCAATGAACTAAGCAGAAGAAAGTGGAATAGATGTTACTGGCACACAGACTGAACATATAAAATTTTCAGATGAGAACTCTTAGAAAAGTACTAATAATGTTGTCTATTTCTCTAATAGTGACAAATTAACAAGGTCCATAGCCCAAATGAGTCACCTGTATCCTCCAGCTATGTCCTTTGCCTTATGCCATGACATCTCAATGGCTAAGGATATCCCAATATAATCCTAGAATCTGGGGATTGGGGAAACTCTTTTAGGAGTTTATTCATAAGGTTCACCGGCATCTTTCCATTTTTCTTTCTTTCCTCTCCATCATTGTGTATTCTTAGGGGAAAAATGATTTCAGTTATGTCATTTATCTTGGAAATGTTTTTCATAGAGTATTTCATCCTGTATTTTTTCTTCATAGATCCAGGACTGCATAGGCAGCTGTATTTTCTGCAAAGACCATCCAACGTGGTGGCCATTGAAGGAAGGGATGCTGTCCTGGAGTGCTGTGTTTCTGGCTACCCTCCGCCCAGTTTCACCTGGTTACGGGGCCAGGAAGTCATCCAACTCAGGTACACTCATTTAGGATTTCTGTGAAATATGCATTATTGTTTACTTTTCTCTAATTTGACACAAATGCCTAGTAATGCTAGGTTTCTCATGATCATTGGATTTTTCCCCTTATTCCTCCGCATGATACAGTGTATAAATGGCATCTAACCACTGGCTTGAGCCCATGGGGAAAAGAGTCAAAATGCATAAGATCAATTCTGAGAGGAAATTGAGAAAGCCAGGATAGTTATTGAGGTGATCCCATCCAAAGTCTTAAGACGAGGCATCTGGTTGATCTCATTCTAAGGTAGTGGAATAGAGAGGTAGATCTTAAACATTCTGAGCACACACACACAGAAGATTACTATGTGAGGTGATGTTTAGGTTAATTAGCTGGATGTTTATTCTCTCTCTCTCTCTCTCTCTCTCTCTCTCTCTGTGTGTGTGTGTGTGTGTGTGTGTGTGTGTGTGTGTGTGTGTGTAGACATTTGTCTATATATGTACAAACACATATTTCATCCTTTATACATAAACATAAAACATCACATCACATTGTATAAATACATACACTTTTTTTTCAATTATACCTCAATAGAAAGGGAATAAAGAAACCGAAAATTCTGGATTTCAATATGTGGCATATCATCGTAATGTCTGAGCAATTCCTTCTAGCTCCAGTTTTGCTTATGACTAATCCAGCTGTAACAAATATTTAAGGTAAGACAGGAGAATGTGCCTGGTCTTGAATTACTGGAGCATTAATAATAAGATAGAGTTAGAAAGTGAGCCCTTCCTATGATGGAATACTTATTCTAAAACATTTTGATTAAATGGATCTCACTTAAGAAATTAATTTCATTGATTGGGAGGACTGGTGTACTCCTTTTTAACACGTTTATTTTCTATGATGAGATAGGTCCATAGATCATATATTAATCTTTAAATTCATTCACCTTAAATATGTTCTTAGACAACAAATGTATGACATCACAACTTTTCTGGGATCATTAAAGCTTGCAAGAAATGTTACGGCCTCAGCAGACACATGCGCTTTGCATATGTTTAGGCAGTTTGGGTTCAGTATAAGTTGTGGCTTCATACAAGATCACTGAATTGGATGTCAGGGCACAGAACATTGCCCTCCACTCTGAAAGAACCACTTCTTTGGACCCTGAGGCTCTCAAATTTAAAAGGGGGTAAATGGACTAGATTATCTATAAGTTTCTTTTTTAGCACTGCAGTTATCCCTATTTTATCTGTCTGATTAATACATGCTGCCTTCCAGTGAGAGTAGTTTCCTTTGAATTAATTTTAGGTCAATAAGTGAGATATTATCAAGCCCCTCTCATACAGGGTTTGTTTCCAATTTTATGTTTGAGGTTTGCAAAACTCATTTAAACCTTGAGTACCTCTCCTGCAAACGTGTGTTAATTTACTGTATATATGCCTGGTGTCTTACAGGTCTAAAAAGTATTCTTTATTGGGTGGAAGCAACTTGCTTATCTCCAATGTGACAGATGACGACAGTGGAACGTATACCTGTGTTGTCACATATAAAAATGAGAACATTAGTGCCTCTGCAGAGCTCACAGTCTTGGGTAAGTCAATGACTGCAGATGACTTTACGTTGTCCTCTTCAAAATACACTTTAAATGCTTGCCACTGATTGCTTCCTATGTTTATTAGTGTGAAATCGTGAAGTCCCAGTACACCACATGTTTCCTTGCTGTGCTTTGATTAATTGCACAAGGGTTGAATACAGTGTGGAACACTTGTTCATTGATTAAAAGCAAATATATTACTCTTTAGGCTAATTATTCTAGTGATAAGCTGAGAAGTTCCCCAAATTACTATTTGACAGGGGTGTTGAACAACAAGTATAAGATTCAAAAATATCATATCTGGGGGGAAATATGTGAAGAAGAATATGGGAAAAATTGAGCAAAAATGGGCCTCAGTGGAAAAAGCAGATATCATTCAAGAGGACAGGGTCTCTGTCATTAAATTCAGTGTTTTGGTAAGATTGTTTTAGTTACACGGAAATACTTAAAATGGACCCTAAAATCTAAAATAAGTAAGAAAAACTTGCACAATAAGAATATAATTTAAGGAAATTAAAGATACATTGATAGGTTCATTTTTCAGAAAGGTGGGGTCACCTGTGTCTCTTTGTAAATTAATAATTCTTACATATAGTAGGTACTCAAGCAAATCCAAATTTTATCGTGTACTTCAGATTTCTTTTACCCAGTTTCATTTGAATTAAATTGTTTGAAGAAAGAGCCTTAGCATTTTTATTTTGCTTTCTTTTTTTCCTATAACAACACTAAAAATTGTTTACTATGTTTTTCCCCCTTGGGGATCAATATGTTTCCTTTTAAAGAATTCAGGACAAGTCATAGGCTTCAGTAGAAATGAAAAGGTATCATAAACTGATTATATATGCTTCCCCGTATCATAATATTAATATGCTATCCTTCATCTGTTTTGGCTTTAATGTTAATTCATAAAACACTTTCAACTGTGCCCTGGATAATAATGTATATAACGCATTAGGCAATGGAGTTGCTCTTTCTTTCATCAAGCCAGAAGTATTAAATAAGAATGGGCAAAAGACTTTAGTTCTTTGGATTTAGAGGTAACATTATTTTAACTAAAATATAAGCTGTCTTTAAAATGGCAACAATTTCATTTAATCATATTTTATAGCTTGGTGAAACAAAGAAAATTCAAGACCTTCATATTTTTAATGTCAAAGTATACTAACACTAAACAGTTATCTTAGAAGTGATTTTGTAATGTGTATTACTGATCATAATGCAAGTGTGGTTACAGAATAAGAGAATTTATATTGACATAATCAGATTTTTACTTGCAAATACAGAAGGTCAAATTTTGTGTCAAATTAATGCACAATGTAAGGCTTCATTGGTACTCCAGCGGTACATTTAACAATGCTGAATTTTGATGATAAACTAAATCAGCAAAGACCTACATGTATGTACACATGTATGTGCACACATATTGGCATACTTTTTACTTTATGAACTATGTAAATTATCTCTAAATAATTATAAGCACATACATATACAAACCAGTACATACATATACATGTGTTTTTATGTATGTTCTGTATAAACACACACACCATATATACAAGAAATGGCAATTATTTAGTATAAACATTGTACGACGTGCTCTTCTCAGTAGCCTATGGGGGTTGTGAAGTTGGAACCCATTAAATAGCAATGCTTCTGTTTAATAATTTTGTACCAATTGAGAAATAACAAAAGATTATGACATAGAGGGACTCAAATATCACCTTTATTTTTTTTTTAAATCTCTGCCACTGAGCCTGTGATTCCTCTCCATGTGAGAGAAGCATGTCCATCTGATCACTGGTGGTAGGGCTCCTGACAGCATGGTGTTCATTGCCTGGAGGTCAGTGGCCTGGGAGGGCAGTAATTCTCTTTGGTCAGATGTGTTCCACAGAGAGAACAGGAGGTGAAAGGGATGTCTTTAAACTTCAATCTGATAGGTTGTTTGTGCCTTTTATCCTAATCTAACCTTCCTGACTCTAGGAAAGGGTGAATATTGGGAAGGGATTGGGGAAGCAGCAGTTTTATCCTAAAGGAGCCTTCTCTGCATGGAAGGAAAGGTCAGATTGAGGAAGAAGCTGTCACTAACCCTAACCCCAACATTAGGTGTCAGTGTCAACCCTGCTTTATGAATAAGAGCATTTCTTCCCAGAAAGATGAATAAATGTCTCAAGGGAAGACTCAGGGTTCAAATTTATGCAGTCTGAGTCCAGAGTCCCAGGTTTCTGTGATATGCAAGAAATGATTCTCGAATTTCTATTTGGCTAATAATTGGTTATGTTAGTCACATTAAGTATAAGAACATATGGTTGATAGTAGAAAGTTTAGTGAAGAAACAAGAAAGAAAGGAATAAAACTATTCTTTGAAAATGAGGCTCAAACAATTGTCATACCATCTGTGGACAAAAAGGCACAGGAAAGGTAAATTTGGTATCAAATGTTGCTTGTTCTTTAACTGTAGCTTGTACTTTGCAAAGGTGTGCATCATTTTTATAATCAGAAAAATAACAGGAAGGTATGGGAAGAAAACATGCTTATGACTTTAAAAGGGGAAGAATGAAAATTAAAATAAAAAAATCATATTTAAAAATCAAGATGATAAAACTTACACATAATCCATAGTCCTGGACTGTTCAGAAACACACACACACACACACACACACACACACACACTCACTCTCACACAGCACACATTTTCTCCATGTAGATGATGTACATATTACAAGTGTGTATTCACTTAAGGATAAATCATAGTATCTTCTTCTCTGTGTGCTTATATATATTTGTATGTTCTTCAAGTTTTCAGTTTTCAGACATTATTGTGTTTCTAAATTTTACTAAAAATAAAAACACTAACCCAATCATTATTAATATCTGTAATAGTCTTAATATCTTACTATTGTTAATATCTTTCTTATTTATTTGCTTATATCCTAAGAAAAATAACCAAAAAGTCTTTATACTTTCAACAGCAGTGCCAGAATTTGCCTCTTATCAAAAGAGTGCATGTCTCTTCTGGGCACAGTGTCGTACACTTATAATCACAGCAGCTCTGGAGGCTGAGACAGGAGTATCACAAGTTTAAAACCAGCTTCAGCAAAAGGGGTGCCAAGCTACTCAGTCAGACCCTCTCTTTAAATAAAATAAAAAATAGGGCTGGGGGTGTGTCTCAGGGTTCAGTGAATGAGTGCCCCTGAGTTCAATCCATGGTACTACCCCTGCTGCAAACAAAACAAAACAACAACAACAACAAAATGCATATTTTGTCCCACAAAAATTTTCTTACCTAACAGTTTTATAACTGGAGTCTCCTTATAATAATTTGGATATCTACTAAATTAAAATTTCCTTTTTTTTTTGGTAATTAAACCATTCTTTTTTTTTTGTAAGAAAGTAAACTTTTTTATTGATTTTATTTTTTTAAAATGCATGAAGTGGAGTTCATTACAATTCTCATTACACATAGAGCACACTTTTTCATATCTCTGTTTATATATAATGTATGTTCACACCAATTCATGTCTTCATACATGTACTTTGGATAATGATGTCTATTACATTACATTCCATCATCATTGCTATCTCCCTGCACCCTTCCTTCTCCTCCCACCCCTCTGCCCTATCTAGAGTTCGTCTGTCGTTCCCATACTCCCGCTCTCTACCCCATTGTGGGTCAGTCACCTTATTTTTTTTTTTATTGGTTGTTCAAATCATTACAAGGCTCTTGACATATCATATTTCAAACATTAGTTTCAAGTGAGTTATGAACTCCCATTTTTACCCCAAATACAGATTGTAGAGGATAGGAAAGATAGCAGAATACAACAGTTACTAGTATGGCATTATGTAAAAATATGTATGTGTAACCGATGTGATTCTGCAATCTGTATTTGGGGTAAAAATTTCCTTTTTTAATCTCATTGGAATTTGCATTTTCATTTTGTGAATTTGCTGTCAGTATTTACACACTTATTCAAATATTCATCTGTATTTCATTGATTTGAAGGAAATTTCTTACATAGGAAGAACAGTAACTATTGTGTGGGCTCTATGTAGAATATTGAGCCAAGTCTCTCTTCCCACGACTGCTGGGTTTGTCACCTTTAGATTTTTCATTTTTATTCTAAATGAACTCTCTGTCCTCAAATCTGGATATGTTACATGTTGAATGTGCAAATTAGAAGTATTACAAATTTAATAGAAACTAGATAGAGCCATGTTTACATCTTGGATCTTGGTGGCCTTAGTGTTTTCCTTTTTGTTTGCTTGTTTTTAAAGAATCATCTTGGTAACTGGGCATGTATGAATTTCAAACATCTCCCGTAGACCTTGTATGATTTATAACTACTCTAGAAAGCTTGATTCAATTCAGGAGGTGGTTGGAGTACTGTTGTAACTATTTTACCCTGGCTTTAAAAATGAATTTCGATATAATAAAATCTGTGACATAGTCTTTAACTCTTCTGATGTAAAGTTAGGGTCACTGTAACTGAACTGAATATATTTGGAAAATAGGATTTATTACCTTTTTAGAAAGTACACAATGAAGAGAAAAAAAAAACTTCACTATCAATGTTATTCAAATTTATGTTTCATAACTTTAAAAATTTAAGCCTATTTATATTTTCCATGAGATAAAATCCCAAAAGAAATCTAAGCTTGCCCTTATAAAACTTTAATCATGCATTTTATCAGATTCTTGTTTTGCCTTTGAACCTGTGGTCCTCTCTTACACTTAGACTGGCTCTGAATGTGAACCTTCATGAACACAGACTTCAAATAGAGCATCATTTTATATCCAAGAAGATAAAGAAAAATGTCATTGCCTTTTACAGTAATTTCAAGGAGTCAGTATAATTAGATATAATTTGAAGCCTAGCATTTACATTGCCTTCTTCTAAAAATGAAAATTAAAATGCTCATAATCATTAAACCATCTGGGGAAATGTATACTAGACCAGATTAGTGACAACCTTGTTTAAAACAAATATGAAGAAGTTATTTTGCATATTGCTTGTAAGCCTTGGATCTATGAACACATACGGAGTTGATAATCTCTCATAGAAGACAGGAAGGGTCCTAATGAGAAGGGTACCCAGGGAAGCTGTCTGAAGATTGTCACCAGAAAATGTTTTGTTTAAATCCCTAATGCCATGATTATACATTCTTTAAACCTAGTTTATTTTTTTAAGTGAAGAATGACATTTTATCCATTCATATTTTCAAAGTACCCTGCTGTCTGGCTCAAGAATTCTAGTCTGATTATAATTGGGGAAATATATCCATTCATCGTCTCCTACCTCTGGTCATCCTGACCTACATACACATCTTCATGCACATAGAAAGGCAAATCTCAATAAGCATTCAAGAGATCTGCTACTGCTTTATGTCCTGATTGATTCAGTTTCTGGATCAATGTAGAAATGCATACTTTAAGAAGGTATTTAATCTTTCATCAATACCGTGTCTGACTTTGTTGGGTCCTGTGCACTGTTCCTATACATGAAGGAGGAGATGGGTGGAAAAGTCTCTCAGGAAAGGCTCTTCAGTGAAAGCCATCATGTGTAACACAACCAGTAAGAAATGAAATTTTTTTAAAATATTTTGCAAAGTATTCTGGAATTACCTTTAAAGCTTTATGTAATGTATGCCATTCGTAGTTTATCTATATATGAGGATTTTTTCAAGGATTTGCCTTACCAAATTCTAGAGAAATATTGGCTATAGTTGGTATAGGCCGGTTTTATAAGATGCACCTGTTTCCTACATTAGCCTTTTGCACAAAATGGAGAACAGGAAACCAAAACTAAGCATTGTCTATGTCCTCCTATTTATGAGTGGCTTACACCACTTCACATGGTACTTGGGCTTAGACTTCTCCCAGGAAAGTGTCTTTAAGAAGAAGTTATTTGAGGCAGGTATATCCCTCTTCAGTCCTTTCCTTAAAGGAAAAGAACCCTCAGGTCACCCTTTTGTCATGGTTTAAGGAGGGTAGAGTATACCCTCACCTTTCACAGAACTGTTCTTTAAGTAGAATGGCAGCACATTCACACTAAATTATATTGAAATTTACAGTCCTGTGGTGGGGATACCTTCTGAGAAATGTGTCAATTAGTGATTTCATTGTCGAGCACACATTAGAGACTAATTTTACAAGCCTAGATGGGATAGGTCAATCACTTGGTGTGGTCTCTTGATTCTTTGTAGTAGATATGAAATACATGAGACTACAGCCTATGTAACACTGCAAACTGTTTATAGTATACTTTCTTTTTTATAAGTAAACTTAGTATACTCTAAAATAATAATACAAAGTATTATTAAATACCCAAACCAGTAACATAGCCAATTATTGTTATTATTATTATTATTATTAAGAATTATAGATTGTACATAATCATAGGGGTTGTATTTTTTACTACTGGCAGCATAGTAGGCTTCTTACCCCAGCATCAACATAATCATGTGAATAAGGAGTCATGCTCCTGTTACAACAGCTGCAACTGAACTAGGTTAAAAACAAACAAACAAACCACACACACACACAAAAAAAAAAAAAAAAAAAAAACTTTTAGACTCCATTATAATCTCATGGGACCATAATGATATCTACAATCTGTCACTTGCTGAAATGTCACTATACATATATGTCCATGCACATAATGCATACATTTATACATGATACACACATTGTATATTTCTAGGAAATATATCTTCAAGACCTATTTCTATATTCTTTAAAGTGTTATACATATAGTATATTAACCATTAAGTAATGTATTCATTATGCAAATAAATATATTACCAAGCTATTCAGAATGATTTAGAAATAAGATAAAAGTGAGTTAGGACAAGAATAGAGTAAGAGATATGGGGGACGGTAAATATCCCTGATAAAAACCATCATTTTATAGCTTAGAATGGTAGAAAAGTCCAAAATAATAGCTTACTTTCTGCTGAGAAAACCTCTGCATAGAAATAAAGATGGTAACTAGATAGTGAGCTAACAGTCCAAGTTTCAGGCCCAGGTACACCACTGAATCAGTGTTCTTAGTAAACCAGCAACCAGTAATTGAGTGCTGAACATTATACCAAGCATCTATGTGGCAGCTCCAGGACTCAAAGTTAGATGAAAAGACAATAAGATGGAAATTGCTAAAAGAGCCAAGGAACTATTTGGAAAGGGGGCAACAAGGACCCCTGAAAAAGCAAAGATGAGAGAATAGGAGCTGTAGGCCTTAGCCTTCTGGGCAGAAGGAAGTGTGTGAAGGTTTGGAGGTGAGCATGGGTTGGAAACAGGAAATGACTTGATGTGACTGGAGCTTGTGGGTAAAAGGGAATCTGATACCAGACTGGAAAACAGGGGTAGGTCCTGAGTGTTCCACCAGTCAGGCTGGAATTCATCTGAAGGGCAAGAGAACAGCATGGAAGTTTTCAAGTTATACTTTACTAGTATTTTCAACTTGGTCATTATGTAATCCTCAATTCCTTCATTTGTCTAAGAATGATAATTACTCCTTTTAGGACTTGGTGAGAATTTGGAAGGGGAAAAAAATTATTCAGTATAGCAAGGCACAGCTTTGAGAGTTCTGGGAAATAAGAAATAAGGTCTCTTCCAGTTCTAACAAGAAGCCTAAAGCCTAGTTGCAAGGATCGAACAGACAAAAGCAAAACACGACTAAACAGCACAAATGTTAAAACATCCCTTGCACTCTCTCCAGACCCAATTGTCTTCATCTACAAAATGTATATAACAACAACTGGTCCTTTCATAATTCCCCCAAATCATGCAGGGTCATTATAATGATGTCCAAATGATACACAGACATATTATTGGCAGTCATCTCCAGAAACAGACCAAAAATTAGGATTGTGGCAGAGGATGATATCCATCTGTGAAGCATTTTATAGTATTGCTTTCCTCTATGCTTCTTCACCCTGCTGTTTGTGTCTACTCTCCCCACCCCCCCATCCCCCCATCCTCCACCCCCGCTCCCAGCTAGATAGGGAGATACTCAGACACAGAAGCCCTGACTTGTTTATCTTTGTAACTCAATCCTTGGTTTGTTGTCTGGCGCATCTGAGTTTTAAATGTAGGCAATAACATTTGTGCATAAAACACGTTATCTTTCTATCTGAATATTTTCTAGCCTTCCATGGAGAGTCACGTTTTCTTCATGCACCACTCTTATGATCTGAATTGTCTCCTCTTATAATTTGTATGTTAAGCCCAGTGTGACTCTATGTGGAGATAGGACCTTTAGGAGATCCTCAAAGTTAAATCAATTTAAAAGGCTACCTGCCAAGAATAATATCCTTACTAGAAAGAAATGACAGCAGAGGTCATCTGAGGACCAGAGAGAAGGTACTATCTTCACCCTGAGGAGAGAGGGATGGCTCACTAGAAATTCACACTGCTGCACCTTGTCCTTGGCCTGCCAGACTCCAGACTCAGAGTCTCAGCCCATGGTATTTTGTTGACTGGCAGAGAAGACTAACACAATCGTGCAGAGAAGTTACTCTGTACACTATACAAGATTCTTTCTATGCCCTAAAAATATCCTTTGATCTGTGTTTTTTTTTTTTTTTAAAGAAATGAGTGACAATGGAGACATTGCTTACATATTGGTAGTACAAACCATCTTAGTTTTCCAGGTGTATGGAAAAATATGTCCTTTTTAGCATTTGATCAAAAATAACTACCTATTGACATAGTACATTTTAAAATAATTCCAAAGTCCTTGTAAATTTGATATTCCCTCCTTTTTCTTCAATACCATCACCATCACTATCATTTAATAATTCCTAAGTATGAAGCACTAATTATAGTTTAGATATTCTCAATTATCCCAATTTGAATATTAAATGTACTCTTGACTATAAAGAAGCTGTGTTTTTTTTTTCTAAATCCATTCTTATATATGGCTTGTAAGTTCAATTTTCTATGTACAAAAACAAATGTCTTTGCATGCCACCTTCAACTACCAGACGTATCTGGGAGTAGAGACACGTTAACTCCAAATTGATATTCCTTTTCATTATTGTTTGTTTGAATATGCTTTAGTTTTATAACTTTTTGCTGAAGAATATGCAATAGCAGTTGCTACTTTCTGAGCATGTGCAGCACTTTTTGGCTAAAAATGGAGAGCTGACCCAGCCAGTTGTTTGGAGATCCAGCAGCTTATCTCCTGTGATCACAGTTGTTCATTCTCCTCTATTTATTTGCTCACCAACGTTGGGTGTTAGCCTTAGGCTCTTAGCCATAAATGGGGAATAGTATCATAAAATACATTAATTAAGATAATATTTATCCTTCTATTACTATGTGTAACTCTTAGTTTGAATGGAGTTTTCCCGAATTTACAACATCACTACCTCTGCCTAAGTAGTAGTCTTTAAATTTCATGTATATCTATAATTGCCCTCATTAAGAGGCCCCCACACATTCATATGCATTTAATGGTCATAGTCATAAAAGAAGTGTGTTAGGTAAGTTTATATTGATTATCCTTCACAAGTTAATTGCCAAGTGGATAGTACTGAAATTAGCTAAACCTGTTACTGAATAGGGATATGATCCCAAATATAGGCTACTAAAATCACACTGGGCAGAATTAAAATCGGGGACAAAAATAATTTGTGAGCTGCTTCCCCCCGTCAGTGTAAAGATAACTTATCTTTCTTACTTTCTGGAACGAGGTCATGTTTGTCACAAGAGTATACAAAAGCTCTGCCCCAAATACTGTCTAAAAGATTCTGTTGAATGTATATATGGATTAAAAGAAGAAAATTGTACTTCAGGGGGTTAGTTATAAAATGTTTTGGTACTATATTTGCCAGTTACAGCTGGTAATGGAAATACTAGGTGGATTGGTGATGAGACTTATTTATTGACTACACAAATATTTATTTTAGGGTTTTTATGCTGGGCTCTCTACTCTCTTCCCACCTTGTGTTGGAAAATGCAGTTTGGACAGTGTTTTGCATTTGTCCTTGAGATGGTTATGAATCTAATTTTTTCTTTCTTAGATGAGAGAGGAAGAAAAGACCCCAGAGGGAAAAGGGAGAGACTATATACTAATTCAGAGCATTAAAAAGGCAATCTAAGGATATGATTTTAATTAGCCCTAACAATCTAAGCAAGGTGAATTGACCATCTGTGGCTTGGAAAGAGGAGAATTGCTGACAGTGGTGAAAAGCTGCCCAAAGGGGCATTTCATGCCAAAGTTGTCTTGAAGAACCAGAGCTACACATCATCCAAAAGAAGTTGACTGTGCCATGAGACTCGAGCTGAATTAGACAGGAGTGTTTTAATCAAAGACAAGCAAGCATTAGCAACAGTCTTGCCTGCCAATTTTCAAAGACTATGAAGCAGATTCTTCCTAGATGTTTCTTAATATACTGATTGAGTTTATTTGTCTGGACATTGTTCCATTTATGTGTGAAGTATTTCAGTATTAATACATAGTAAGGTAAATTTTATTGATTTATTGATTTTTTAAAATTATTAAAAATCTGGTATATTTGAGCAGGTAATCATCAGAGAATACCTTCCTCCACCTCAAATCACACAAGACCAAAGCTTCCACCACCACCTGGAGGCAGTGTACCTAAGGGCAAAGAGCAAACAACTTTAAAACCTAGTTGAAGTAGCAGACTTATTTTAAAGCTTTTGAAATTTCCACTTATATGTTGATTGATTCATTTTTTCACTCACTTGACAAATGTGTATTGACAATCCATTAATTTTCTTTACCTAATGCTTTTCTTTATAAAAAAACAAGCAAAACAAAATTTTAAAGATATAATTCACGTTTGTAAAATTTTGCTTTTAAAGTGTATTAATTAATGATTTTCAGTCTAATCACATTTGTGTGGGATACCTTCTCAACATCGTGATAAACACCTTTATCACCTGAAAAGTCTATCCCATGCCCTTGAGCTGTCACCCCACCCTCATTTTCTCTCCTCTGTCAGCCTTCCACTCCTGTGCAATCACTTTTCTATTTCCTGTCTTTGTAGATTTTCCTACACTGCAAATTTCATATGAATGGAATCAGAATACATGTTCTTCTATGCAGCTTATTTCATTAGTATAGTGTTTTCAAGATTCATTCTTGTAGCATGTCTTAGTAAGTATTTCATTCCTTTTTCTGTCTAATTAATATTTTATTGTATGGACATATCATATTTTGTTGACCCATTCATCAGTTCATGAGCATTTGGAATACCTTCACGTTTTGTCCATGATAAATAGTGCTTTATACATACTTGTGCACACATTTTTGTGTGGATGTATATTTTCAATTCTCTTGGGTATATATAACTATAAGTAGAAATTCTGGTACCTATAGTAATTATACTTAATGATTTGAGGACTATTTTTCCAAAATAATTAAAATAATTTTCCATTTGCATCAGCATTGAATGAGTATGACTATTTTTCTAAATCTTTGCCAAGGCCAGTGTTAGCTAAGACTGATTCTAGACATCCTACTGTGTGAGATGGTAATTCACTGTGGTTTTGATTTGCTTTTCCGCGTTGGGACATCTTTCCAAGGATTTTTTAATTTTCCCTTTGTATATCTTTCTTGGAGAAATGTATATTCAAATCCTTTGTTCATTTTTTAGTAAGATTATTTGTCTTTTTATTATTTAAAAATTTTTATGGGCATGTGTGTGGAGTGAGGTATGCCACTTTCATAGAAGTAGGCTAGTTGGAATGCCACATGGAGGAACTTCTAAGGGCAGCATAAGGTCATCATATACATGAATGAAAAAATTTTTTATGTCACAAAGGCTATTTTGTTCTGCTTTGTTGCTCTCTTATACTGACACTGGGCCATGGATGCACCCTGCCTCAATCTTTCCATCTGACATTGCATTCACCTATGAGGTAACCCTGTCTCATACCATGCTTCCATAATTCCTTATAATTCCACTAATAACCCACTGGGTAGGCAGTTCCCCCAAATATTCATACAGTAAATTATAATTACATGATTATAATTATTGATTTCTCAAAAGAAGGGGTTGTATCTTAATCATTTTCATATCTCCAAAATACTAGTTGACATGGATTAAGTATTTAATAAAATGTGAAGAATACACGTTTTTCCCTTTCAAAATTTATTTTGGATTTTCATACTAAATATTGAGTTTCAATGTGTGACAGAAAGTCATATTATAAATGTACTGGTCTGGAGGTCTATTCCCCAAAATTCACATATTGAAATCCTACTCCCTGAAGTATTAAGAGGTAGGACTTTGGGGATATGATTTGATCATGAGGGTGGATCCTCATGGTTGAAAATATGTCCTTATAAAAGAGACCTCAGAGAGTTAGCAGGATCTTTCCACTGTGTGAGAATGCAGTGAGAAGGTTACCACCTGCAGTTCAGAAGAAGGCCCTCACCAGAACCCAACCATGCTGGCACCTAGACTTAAGAACTATGAGAGATAAATTTCTATTGCTCATAAGCTACTCATTTTATGACATTTTGCTAAAGCAGTACAGATAGACTGAGATAACATTCTTATGAGGAAAAAAAAGGATCTTTTGTACTCAATCCTTGGACTCCAAGCCTTCTATCTCTTTTAATCTATGATGTTGTTGTTCAGAAAAGCTGTTACTCTTAGTGCATGCAGTTTAACTGCACTACAATTAAGACATGACAAAATGTTCTAAACCATAATAAATGTTTTGGTAGTTACTCCCCATGAAACTCACTGTGGGTAAAAGTTCAGTGTGAATACAATGGACAAAGTTCAAGATTCCTTAATTATGCAATTAAGAGAGACATCTAATAAAAAGGAAGAACGAAACTTCTTGTTCAGATAATTTGTTTTTATTACTAGATATTTCTAACAAAAGTGAAAAAGAAAGGAGGGGTGGACAAGGAAAGACAAAACAAGCAAAAATTTCTCTGTGGTCACCCCAGTTTGAAAAATGCTTCATTAAACAAATTTGTCAACTGCAGGATTTTGCAGGGTTTCTAACGAGCAAAGCTTGGGAAATGTTGTGTACAGTTAGCAAGGCTCTAGAATCAAACCTATTTTTTTTCTCTAAATTTTGCAAATAAAGGGGTGCTATAGGAGAAGAATCTAGCAATATTAGCAGCAAAGCTATACCAATCCAGTTTATATACAGTTGCAACTCACTCTATGCATTTCTATGGAAACTGCATACCCAATTAAAAGAGGATTTTTGCCAGTTAATGGGAGCAGTTGTCATTTAGTTCTTGGAGTTCAGACCCATTACAAATTCTGTAAGAAGCAACATGATGCCATTTTAATCAGAACACAGTACTTCCCTCCTGCTAAGAAGAAAAATAAAAAAAACCAAACAAACAAAAAAAACATTTGTGATTTTGCCTCTACCACTTCTTTAGAGGACCAGCAATAAAAATAATTAATCTAAGGAATGAGATTATGTAAGTCAGTTTCCCTTCCTATGTTCTTACATTCAAAAAGTAGTGAGTCAATCTGGCTGCTGCGTGTTCAGTAAGGATACTTTATCACAAAAATTCAGTGCATGAAAACAAAAGGATTTTAAATGAGCTGGGGGATGTGTGTGTGTGTGTGTGTGTGTGTGTGTGTGTGTGAGATTCTTAAGGGATGGTTAGATAGAAGTGGGGATTGTGCAAATAACATTGTGCTTCTCCTTTAGAATGATAATTTCACTTGAAAAATATATTCAAAATTAAGAGTATACAATGTAGATATTTGCAGGAAGATAGATTGAATATGCAAGGAGGTCATTATGTAGATATATGCTAGAAAGAAGGATATTTTCCTTGTTTGATTTTTTAAAATAGTAATAAATGAAATTTTGGCTTCTGAAGAAGATATCAGTGAATTTTTCTCTCCTCAATGCGTTTTTTCTCCTTTCCATAGAAACAGAGGAATAAGTGAGTTCTCATTCTTTTTTTCATGTCAGTTGTATCTCTCTAGTTTTTAATTTTTTTTCCTTGCTAAGAGCTTTATGCTCATCCATGCCTCCCTAAAATTAGGCACATTTGTACAGTAGTGACTCATCATTCATTCTACCCACATGTCTTACTCCTCCACCTTGTTTCCCACTGGGCTCCTCTAACTCCCTCTAGGGTACACTGAATGCTGTGACTGGGGAAGGAGCTATGAAGACCTCAGTGAGTCTGTGGGCTTCTTCTGTACAATAGGCCAATGGCACTTACTCCACAGAGCTGTTACATCATGAGGATTAGGCTCATTAGAATAGTCCATGGGTGGGGATGCTCCAGCTTTACCTTGGATAAGGCAGATATTGCATTAAGTGACATGGTTACCATTATTGTTACTACCCTCAGGTGCATGCATGTTGACATGCATTCTCCTTGATTACTCAAACACAGAATAGCAAGGTCAACTCTTGTTAATCTTACGTCATAAGTTCTAGGTTTCCATGCAATTGATGGCTTTTAACACCTCCTGACATTTTGGAATGACTCAAGGAGAAGAAAAAAACTTATCAAAAAACATGCTACAGGTGACTTTGAGGATAGATAGTAGACTTTAAGCAAGGCAATAAGATTCATCATAACATATGAACCAGAGTTGTGGATGTGGGGACTAAAGTGTCAAGAACGGAAGAGGATGAATTAAGTTTGGTGCTTGAAAGTTCTGTTTATCAGAGGGCTTTGGTCTGGATCAGAGTCTGCTAAATATGAAGCATTACATACATGTAAGCTATTGTTTTTAAGAAAATAATTTGAGCTAAAATATTAGAGTTTTTTGAGGGATTTTAAGAAGCATTCTGCATTATTTTCCCTGTACCAAAGACTCTTTAAAAAGTCAACATTGTAAGTTACTAAGAAAATTGCCCAGAAAATAAGTGTACACAATTAAGTTTGCTTCATATAATAAGGAATACTTTTCATTCACATAAATAATGCATATGAAAACTGTCAAAATAAGTAAATAGTTTGGTTTAATTAATATGGCTTTTTGGTGTTGCAATATATTAAGCTGAGTCATCTGTCTTAAGTCCTTAATTTTGCAAGCCTTACATTGAATCTATAATTGTTCAACCTCCAAAATATATTTCAAATCTGTGTTACTTGTCTTTGTTCTGATTTCCCTAACCCTAATCTGGCTGCTCTAATCTGTTGCTTAGTAGTCTCCTAAGTGGTCTATCGTTCACTCTTACTCTCCTGTAATCCATTTTCACCCAGAATGATCTTGTGAGCAGATTATTAGAATATGAGATTCACCTTCTTAAAAATAAGCATTCCCAGAGAACTTCCATTTTTCATAGATGAACCTGAAATCCCCTTATCAAATCCTACAAATCACAATGGTATTGGGTATCTTCATCTTTCTAATTTTATTACCTCTACCTTTATACTCCAGGATCTATCAATATTGGCTCCTATATTTTCTTTAAACACACTAAACAACATCCTGTCCATTTGTTGGGGTAGCACTCTGTGTCTGGAATTCTCTTCCATGAGCTCTTCCCATGATGACTTCTCTTCCAGCTCAAGTGCTATGAGTTGTCTGTCTTTTCTAGCCAAATTGGCCTCTCCCAAGAGCTTTGTCCCACAATACTGTTAGTTTGTCCTTTGTAGTACTCACTACCCCCTGTTATTATCTCTTTCCTCATCCAGTGTTGCTTTCTGTCTCCTCAGTGAACTGTGAACTCCACCAGGACAGAGTCCTTACCTGTTTTATTATTATATCCATTATATCCACAGAAACTAAAAAATAATCTCCTGAATTAATGACATATTGCCATCATCATCCATATTGATGTTCTTGTAATGCACATTTATTAGGTACCCGGGATGTACCAGGCAACGTATCTTCCTTTCTCAGGTAATCATCTCAATAATCTATGCTGGTGATATTATTTCTATCTTCATTTATCCATTTTAAAGATGAGGAAATTGAGACTCATTGTCATTACCTGTATTATCCTCATTGTCATCCTCATTATCGTCATTTCAGGAAGGAGAACTGGAATGGGTATCATTTATTTTTCCTACATATAGTCAGAGGAACAGTTCAGTTAGATGTAGAAAAACCCAAGATAGGTGGGTAACCAAGGGAATACTCTGGTGGGGGGTGGAATATATGTATATGTGTGTATGCGTGTATATATATATATATATATACACATACATATATGTGTGTGTGTGTGTATGCATATACATATGTGAATATATGTATATAAAACATTATAGGATTTTGTTTAATTTTTTGTTTTTCCCCCAGCATGGTCTTCAGGACTGTAGCTTTGGCCTCACACATGAGCCTTTTAGAAATGAAAATTAATTGGCTTTGCCCCAGCATGCTAAAACTGAATCCTTGGGTTGAAGGCCCAGGGAACTGAGTCATAATAGGAATACCAAACTAGTGAAATGCAAAGGAAATTGGATATAAACAGGACTAGAGGAAAATATTTATATTTCAAAATTAAACCAAGGGAACAAAAGTAGTTAGTAGGTCAGGTACAAAGACATGGACCTGTCATTTAAATTCAAGTAAAGAGTGGGCCTTGATCATGAAGAAGAATAGTCAGGGTAGAGAACAGGATAGGAAGATGACTTAGAGTTAGCTAACATCTAGTCACAATTAATGATCTCACCTTCAAGTTCTTGAGTATATCAGATTAGTATCAGAGCATGAGTGAAGGTAGCTCCAATGCGGCTACGGTTATGTCGATTGAAACAACATGCACCCACTGAGAAAGACAGGCCATTATGACCACTCTGGGACAGCTTTAAGGTCATGGTCACTTAAGTTACCATGTGAGACACATGGATCCAATAAGAAGTTTTTGTAAAGCAAAATATTTACAAAACTTTTTGTGAATGGACAAAACCATAGCAGATAAAGTTCAGCTGTGGAAAGTATAAGGTAATGTATCTGGGGAAATACAGTCCAAACTGCTGATAAAATGAAGTACTCTCTGATTTTGCTTATTTCTAAAGAAAATTATACCTGAATTGATGGCTGTTTGATGCATTGTGCCAGTGTAGAATGGCAATTCAACAAGTCATCACGATGCCAGAGGTCACCATGATAAAATTGAAAAATAGAAGTGCATGATTTTGTTAAATCTTGGAACAAAACTAACAATATTTTTTTGTACTGGGAGAAGAATTCAAAGTTCCATTCAGTACATTCTTGTCGGGCCACAAATAGAAAAGCCTGAAAGATTAACAAACATTATCAAAGGAATGAAATAGTGAAACCAAATGAGAAGTAAAGAAAAAAATGATGACTGAAAAGGGACACAATTAAATTCATGTCCATGATGGATACTGGAACATGGGCTTTTTGAACAAATTCAAGAATATGATACCTAGGAGAATGCTCTAGAAGCTCGAAGGTAGTTTTAGAACAAAGAATAAAAAGTATAGCACTTGCCTCTCGGTAATAAATTTATTGCTATTGTTCTCCACAAGAGGTCCACAAAGCTAGAAAGATAATTGTAAACAAAAAACTATTTATTTATGGAATATGAAATTTAAAATGGTTTATAAAATGAAGACTACAGATTATTCTGGATAATTCCTTTAGGTTTAATAAAGATATCATTTAGACAATTATTTAAAATTATGTAACTTTGTGAAATATGAATCACTTATTAATGCAATATTACAGTCTTTAAGTGTTTTTGACACATATCCCCATGTAGGCATATGAACATAGACATTCATACACTCATGCATATGAATGTGTAGATTTATATTTGCTTTCTTTTTCAAATAAATTTTCTTGTCATTATGAAAGTAATGTAAGTATGAATTACAGGTAAATTTAAAACTATAGAAAATTAAACAATTATACATATATTCATTAACCAAAGACAACTACTAGTACTATTGTACTCTGCTATTTTCTATGTATGGTCATAATATTCCTTTTTTATGATTTTTGAAAATAGTCACAGCTTCCAGAATTTTGCTACTAAATATTCAGGCTATTTGTTTAAGGTAGATATTTTAAAATAAAAATTATATGAAATTACTAATATTCTTTGCTACTTAGTTTATCAGTACACAAACACACACACATACACACACACACACACACACACACACACACACTTATTTGTTTATTTTTGGTATTGTCAGTTGAATCCAGGGATGCTTTACCACTGAGCCACATCCCCAGCTTTCACTAAGTTGCTTAGCGTCTCGTTAAGTTGCTGAGGCTGGCTTTGAACTTGAGATCCTCCTGCCTCAGTCTCCTGAACCACTGGGACTACAGGTATGCATAACAACACCTGGATGGTTTTGCTATATATTAAAAATAAACTTAGTCTCTAGAGATTTTTTTTCCAACCAGTTGAAGAATTTGAGATTGTTATACTCATGAATTAAACATTTTTCTAGTTCTCTCTTCTTACTTTAAATATCCTACATTTTACTTAAAATATTTTTAATTTCTTCAATATTATTCTATTTATTGTGGAAATACTATTTCAGGTGTGTCCTTTATTAGCATACAGTGGTTCCTGTCTTTGTTCATAGCTAATCAATTTGAAATACATTGCTTCTTCCAAGGAAAGATGGCTTATTCCTGTTGTTGTAAATTATTTTATGGGATATCTGAAACAAACATGTTCTGCCTTTGGATACTGAGTCATAGTAGTATAGTCTTAATTATATTACTAAGCTGCATGAAAATTTAAATTATATAGAAGATTTAAAGCATTTAATATAATAAACATCATGAGGTACCCATTCAAATTATTATTAGTTTATTTCCTCTGTCTTATTTTAAACCTGTGACTTCTATTTCATTATTATTTTGGTGGTGTTTTTGTTATATCTTTTGATAAAGTTCATTTGTTCCTATTTTAACAGTAACTCAGAACATAGAAGCACTACTAAAATTTTCTATGCATTTAACTTAAGATTGATACAAAGTTACTTAAATCTATAATTCCAAAATGTAAAAGTCTGATGGGGAATTTAGAATGTTATTTTTTTATTTAATAAAAAATTGTAATCATTTTATTTTTGCTTCAAAATAGTACTTATTTAAAAGTGACATTTAGGAGTTTATTTCTGTTTTTGTTATTGTTGTTGTTTTGGGAGGTTTATTTTTGGTCCTGGTGATTGAGCTCACTGAACTACATTTTCAATCCTTTAAAAATATTTTTTTATTAAAAAAGACATAGTTGACATCTAAAATAGACTCTGAAACATATTATTTGAAAATTATGTGCTTAGCACTGAAGAGCTCCTAAATTTGTACCTTGCTGGCATTGGCAAGACCAGAGAGTCATTAGAATGACATTACCTCTGCATGCCTTTCTCCTTTGGACTCCATTTATAATAATACTTTGAGGACAAGAGTATTTAAAATCTGGGCTGGGGATGTGGCTCAAGCGGTAGTGCGCTCGCCTGGCACGTGTGTGGCCCAGGTTCCATCCTCAGCAACACATACAAACAAAGATGTTGTGTCCGCAGAAAACTAAAAAATAAATATTAAAAAATTTTCTCTCTCTTTCTCTCTCTCTCTCTCTCTCTCTCTCTCTCTCTCTCTCTCTCTCTCTTTCTCTTAAAAAAGGGTATTTAAAATCATTCTTGGCATTTGCCTTTGATATTTCTTACTATCACCTATAATAATTGTGTATATGTAATGATGTCAATGTAAGTATTTTAATTACTTGGAGAAAGAACCAGAAGGTGACATATCAATGATGTTTAGTGAAATATTTTGGAACTAAAATAGATTTTGTGGATATAAACAGTAAAAATGACTTATAATCTCCATATCTTTATCACTGCTCACTTTTAATTGATGCGTAAAATTACATTCTATATCACTAACACGGGGCCCATATGTATTTTGAGGTAAAATGTAGATACTTTAAGACCAAGAATGAACATCTCACATAAGTTTTTATTTTATATTATTCAGAAAGACCGAAGGGAGCTTTCTTGGTCTATTTGGTAAATGGTAATTTTTAAAAGGTCTGGCAATATTTGGTTAATGAGAATGTCAGTGTTTGATAACAAGTTCTTTAAGTAGTTAAAAAAATATTACTTCTGATGAACAATATTTCTCCATGTTCCTTTACACAAATAATTTTTAAAAAGATGGAGATGGGAAACAACTTTGGTAATGTGGATGATTAAAGAATGATATTTGCCTATGTAAGAAGAGGGTGATGTTTTAGAAAGCTGGGAAGAGAACTAAAGATGTTTGAAATGTCTATTGGATTGTCTGTACTTCATAGGAATCCACACTTCAAAGTCCAGAGTTCTCTAAGTCTGAAAGTTAAAGGCAGGTTCACTAAGGACCAGGAACTTCAGTACCAGTTTTTGTACCCCAAAACTGCCTGGGTGGCTGCAACAAATAAAGTCTCAAGTTTAAAGGTCAGTCTTTGG
Organism: Ictidomys tridecemlineatus; assembly: GCF_052094955.1. Lineage (NCBI taxonomy): Eukaryota > Metazoa > Chordata > Mammalia > Rodentia > Sciuridae > Ictidomys > Ictidomys tridecemlineatus. Next base: position 21,128,223 of record NC_135489.1, on the reverse strand, counting down.
CTAAAAAAGCCAGAGAGGAAGTCTTAGTTTTTGTGCAAGAGTTTTACAAGCAAAAACATATGGAAAGCATTGATAAAATGATGAGTGAAGAAAAGGGAGGTTAGAAATCTATTGAAAAGAAATGGAAGTCCATTGCAATGATGCATAATGTGGAGTGCCCAGACCAGCAGGAGCAACATGTGGGGGTAAGTCAGAAACATGGACTCTTGGACCCCACCCCAGACCTAGTGCAAAAGAAACTTCAGGTGAAGAGAAGCAACTGTCCATATATGTTAGATGATTACGATACAGAAGAACCACCAGGTTATAAAATATGTCAAGGGCCATTAAGTGCATGGATCAATAACTCCATCTCCTACCATAGCCTCTTGGGCATTGTTGTGTTGTAATATAAACATGATGATAATCTTAAAAGAATCATAAGTTTTATTACAGTTGTCTGTATACATTAGTCCTGTCAATTAACTAAGGCAGGTATCTTAGGTAATACGTATTAGATAGCATTTCATCACCTTCCTTGGGGGCATTTGAAGTGGTAAACCTGCAGCTATCAAAAACACTAGGGTGTTCCTGAATATAAATGTTCTCATACTGCTAAATAAATATCATGTTATTGTGTTGTGACATATCTCTGAATGAAGATCACTCACAAATTTCTGCTAAATTTGACTATTACCCTCCTAGTCACACAACTCCCAAATCTTCCAGTGTAGGTGCTATTGTTTTCTTTAAAAGTATGAACTTACGTTTTGGCAAGGAAATACACCTTTCCAAGATTTATATGAACAATGCTTGAGATAGATGATTTTTAAACAAGAGTAAATCTGTTACATTTTTAAAAATGCATTTTTCTCCACTATACAAATTTAATAGTGAAAAGTATATGAACACAATCTGCTTTCCTAAATATTATGATTTATTTGTAGACTGAAATTTGCATAGTTGTTAGAAGAGATATTCTACCCAGTATATTACAAAAGGACTACACCTAAAATCGCAGTTACCTCATTTTCTATGACATTAGAAGTTCTCACTTTATGTATTATTACTTTCTTGTTTTGCTCTGAAGATACAAAAATGAAGAAAAGTAATATGACTCTAAGCACTTTTGAGCAAATTACAAAAGAGACACCCTTTCTTCTCAGTTGATGCCACCTTTCCCAGGGATATTGGGATTGGAAGGCTGAACTAAAGGCTGAATATCAGCCCCAACTGCCCGTAGGCAGGGACCTTCTGCTTTGCACAAACTAACTTGGATTTTCTCCTAGTTCTTGTCCAAACTGGCAAGATGTAATATAGAGGTTTGTTTGTTTGTTTGTTTTGACGTGAACAGTAGGTATAAACAGCAATGGTTAGTGGACAGAATTTTCAGATTTCAAGATTTTTCAGAGTAATCTGAATTCATTGTAAAAACTAGAAACGGTGGCAATGTTGAGTGTCCATCCAAATCTAATGACAATTGACCAGAGCTAAGGAGCAGCTTGCTCTCTGCAAGAATGTGTTCTCTGAAGACCATGATCCCCATCTAGTGTTTTCCTATATTTACCAGGCATCTGTGAACATCCAGGCTTATAATTTGGTAGTGTTCAATTTATCAATTCCTCTTCTACTAAACCTTTTCTCTCCAGATAGGTTTAGTAACTTTAACTCTGTGCCTGCTGAGTCAAGTATAGAGGTGCATATCAACATGTGTGACAGTTAATCACACCTCAGCATTTCTAGCTTTTCTTATACTAGATGATAAACGGATGAACTGAGATCTAACCGTTAATCCCTCTGTGGATTTCATTGCTTACCATCTTCAGTTACATAATAAATATTTGTTGATTAGGGAAACAGACTGTGTTCATTGAAAGTATGATAGAGGTAGAGAACCATATTTCCTGCTTCCCCTCTACTGAGCTACTGCCAACATAAAGCTGTATGACAAACTACCTTAGAACTCAGTAATTTTCAACAGCATTTATGTATTCTTCTGATCATGGCTCTTTAAGTTCATGATGTTTCCTGTAGGCTAAAAAGATTCATATTATAGTGTGGGTTGCAGCCTGCTTCATGTACTGATTCTGTGGTACAACAGCCATAGACTGCAGCTCCATGAGGTACTCTGTTCTCATAATGATAGCAAAAATGCAAGAGGGAAAGCCCCATAAGGTGAACCCTGGGCTCATTCTCACTTTGAGACAACCTTCTGGCAACAGAAGCTTGTGTTTTCATTCAATCTTCTAACATCCTCATTGGCCAAGTCTATAGTGCAGGGATAGAAAGTACCTTCCAACACCTTGAAAGCCTAGCAGAAATGTTGATGTAGGTACGTGAAGAATTGCAACAAATAATCCAATTGAGAGCTGAAATTAGGGTCATGCAAGTGAGACACTTGCCTCTGGTGCAAAAATCTAAGGGGATACCAAGGGACAAGATATGGCCCTTGATCAACTCCCCTCACTCAGTGGACTAAAGATAGGACTCTTATCTTTTCTGGGCATTATTTTTTCCCAGTATTGGTCCCATCTGAAACAACACCTTGGCAGCAGTTACCAAGTGCTCTTGCTTCTATTTTGACTCTCTGTTGGAATGAATATTTGCATTGAAACATATTAGGAATTAGATATTCAAGTCTCCAAGAATTTGACTAATATATAATTTAAGATACCCCAGAAAAAGAGGGCTCAAGGCATACCATTTTTAATATAAAATATCTTCATTTGTTAAAGAAATAGTAAAAGAAAAAAAAGAAAAAATTAGTAAAATATACCAGAAGACTTTCAGGAAAGCATGAATTACCCTTAACTAATACTAAATATCTCTGTGTTTATATTAGCCAACCCATTATTATGTCCAAATTCTGAATGTCATCGTCTAAGACCACTCTGGCAGCACACCGCACACTCACACGACTATGAAATTTTCCTACAATGGGAAGTGAGAAGGCCATAGGAGATCTAGTACAGTGACAATTTTTCTCCTACTCTGGGTCTTTTTTTCTGAAGTTTTTCAGACTGTTACTGACCTCATTAGGTGGGGTTTAACCATAGGTATATGAATATTTTTTTATTGTCAGAGAGGCAAATTTCTAGTAATCATCCTACCACTTCAGTCTTTAAAAAAAATTTTAATTTTGAATGTGGAGTTTGGAAACTGGGTTCAGGCTACTTGTGGAGTCCATCTGATAGAAAGGGCCATCTAATGCCACACTGTGTGAGATGAGAGTCATGCCATACCTGGGTACTTGGGCTCCATGAGTCCTGTTCCCACTTTGAGACAACCTTCTGGCAACAGAAGCTTGGATATTGAAGTCATATGTTCAGGAATTTATAAAAATTCTCATAGATTTTCAAGCTTTGCGTACACTGTGGTGGTATTTGTTAGGAGACATGTAAGAGTCAATAACTTCTGTTTCTTGAAGACAGAAAGGAATTTAACCATATAAAAATGATTAAGTAACAAACATAGAAAGAAGAGTATTCCTATAAGAGTTCTAGCTAAATAAAGTAAAATAACATTGGCAGCATAAGAATCTTTAAAGGAGAGTAAAAGAGCCTGAAAAGTCTGAAAGAATATTATTCCTGATTCAGGATATTTGAATATCTGCAATGTGGTATGATTTTGCATGCTACAATGACTTTCATTTTACTGCACAGTAACATTATAAGTACTCCACAGAAATCATTCCCGGACCCCTATCTTTTTCTAAAACTATTAAGTTTAATGAAGTCTTCAGTTAATTCTTCATCCTAATTCTGCCACTGTAATATCTTTGAGATTGTGTATGTGCGTGCGACAGTTGGAAGATGTAATGGGAGTGGGAGCTTTTAGCATTATGCATGTTACTAAGTAACAATAGCTGTCATTTATCCATCTCTTTCTGTATACCAGGCATCACGCAAGATATTTCACATGAATTTATGCTTCACTGCAACGCAATAAAGTAAGCATCCATATCTCAAGTTTACAAGTTAGAAAACTGAGATTGAAAAAGGGTTAAATGGCTTGCCTGGTAACTAACAGATGCCTGAGTCAGGATTCATGTGCTGGGTCATTCTTCCCCGACCCTGGATCCCTGCAGGGCTGGCTGTTTACTCACTACCTGTTTCTGCTGCTGTGCAGAAACAGTTTCTCTTAGGATTGTCCTAACAAACGTTACATGCCTTAAGGGCCAACTCATAGCAAACCCTGTGCTTATCATTCACACATCTCCTTCATCCTCAAATGATAGGTATTATTGCTGTTCCCCATTTTATAGGTAAGGAAACTAAAGGGGGAGTTTAAATAAATTGCCTTGTTCATATATCTAGGAAATAGCTGAATCTAGTCTCACATCCAGCCCAGCCAGCTCTAGGAGTCCTGCTTTTGCCCATTATACAGAGCTGTCTCAGGGCATGCTGTGCTTTAGCTCTGATCCAGACACCATTACTGGTTAATAATCACAGACATCAGGCTTTGATCCCAGACATGGCAAACGCCAACTCCTGCTTCTTCACCTGTGGAGCTACAGTTAATAGTCTGCCCTGTGTACGCCACGTCACTGCTGTGAAACCTCCACCAGAGATGAGAGCGGAAAGCTCGCCCTGCCAGCCTCTGTGAACACGCTGTCGGCAACCTGAGAGCTGACGGTGCTGTGATGATGTGTTTTGAATCTCATGCAACTTACAAGAGCTTGACTCTGAAGTTTTATAAACGCACATGAACTGTATTGGAAAGAGAGGAGCAAAGGGAGTTTCTTGGAAGTGGGAAAACTCTTCTTTCTACCCATTAGGGTCAGCACCAGTCCAAAGGTCAGTCCGGAGGTTTCTGAAGAACAGGCAGAGAACCTTGGATATCATTCTCATAATTGCTTTCCTACTACTTGTGTCAGTGTTGCTTTCTTACTCCAAGGTGCTGCTCCTTGGAGCGAACAGGGAGCACACAATGCCAATGGCTGCAATTTCCAAACCATCCCTTTGGCTCTGAGATACAGAAGACCTGAGAATATGTGATAAGGAGATGACTGTTGTCCTCCAGCCCTCAGTGGTTTGCACTGGGGTCCTGGTCCCAGCTTTATGGAACCTGCAAGCCCGTTGGTGGCAATGCTCTTGTCAAGGAAGCAGAGGTCACGGATTCTAACGTTTTTGGTACTGATAGATTTTGCTTTCCTGATTGTAAAATTCTTTGTTATTTGGACCAAAATTATATAGGTATCCCTGGTACTTATTTTCCAAGCTCTCTCTCTCCTATCTCTGTAATCTAAATTAGGGTATATATCTGTCATAGAAAGAAGAACTAAAAGGCAAAAGCCCCAGCTATAATATGCAGGAGCATTTCACCTGTTTGACAGGAAATATCTGAGCACCTCCTGACACGGGTATTCTGCCAGATGTGAGGTGTGATTGGCTGGTTTCTATTCGTGAGAAACTTAAACTTTTTATCTTACCCTGTACTGCTTCGAGATAATAATATCTCTATGCATTAATTCATATGATCTTTTTGTGTTTAGCTCTGTCAATTATTTTGTATTTCTCTCTTCTCCCATCTTATTCCACAAAGTTATACCCAAAGTACAGTCTTTATGAAAAATTTCACAGAAACTTGAATTCTAACACTGTTTAAATTGAATAAATGTATATATACATACTCACACACACACACACACACACACACATTTGTCTTCACTGCTTCTGTTTGTATCAATACAAACTCATCAAAGGTCAGTTTCCTATCTGCCTCATTTCATGCAGCTGGCCTGATTTTTCCTCTGAATAAATCAGCTCTTTTAAAACTGTCCCTGTGTTATGGCACCTGTATATAAGCTCTTTGACCACAGAATAATTTAGTGGCAGAAGGTTCTAAACAAGATCCTTTCAGACAAGAACTATGTGGGTTATATAACCCACACCCAAAAATGTTTAAAGCAAACCAATGTGACCATGTTACTCCCACAAAGGGAGAAGTGTTATAATGGGTTACAAAAGATCTTCTTCTGTTTCACTTGGTGTATATTAGTACATCAAGATTGAATTCTCCTCTTTACATATGATTTATTTAAAAGGGATAATCAGTTTTGTTTTATTTTGTTTTTTAAGTATATATTTTTAATCAGATTTTTATTGTTGTTATTTTTTTAAGTACATATTTTTATTCCCAATCATTTCCTTTCTGGCTCCTTATTCCTGTGTGGCAAGTTAGCTAGAAGTCACCATGCTACAACATGACATTTGAGAGCTCACAGGCCTTCAAAGGCTAGTTTGCCCTCACAGCAGTGTACGCACTGAGAACAGATTCTGTTTCCAGGGATCTAGTCTGAGACTTTCTATTATACTAAGCTGCCTCCATAGGGCATGTTTATTTTACATGTCTTTGAGAATAAATGTATATTTGCAAAGTGGTATTGCAGACTCTTAAGGGAAAATATAATTTCCAACTGAAGATAATTAAATAGCCTGAATATTTTAATTAAAGTTTTATTATTCTCCAGATAAGTCGTTATGTCTCTAATAGTATTGTGTTCAATGTTGTATCATTGTTACATTGAAAAATACCCTTACACTTCGGGTTATGAATACTAATAGGGTGGCAGGCAGGCATACATTGCTCTTCCCATAAAAACAATATCCCAGTGTAGAAGTTATTTATTTATTTATTTTTTAATCAATAATCCTTTACTCCTATGATTAATAGCAAGAGTGGTGTGCATCTGAGGTTGAACAGAGAGTGGGTGGGCGGATGTCCTTGTAGTAGTACATTTTACATAATGTGCTTCAAAAGTTGGAGTTTGGTTAAGTTTTTTGTGCTAGTTATCATCAGGCAATCCTGTGAATAAGAATGCTTTCTTCATCACCCCCTGCCTCCTATTTTTTTTTTCAATTGGTTAAGGTCAATACTAGTAGTTCCATTTTGATTCTGACAGATTTCACATTTGTTTTACACTACCTTCTCTCCTTCATTTGTTGAGTATCTCTCAGGCATTCTTATTTTTCTTCTTCTTCCATTTTTTACACATGACGGTAGAATGCACTTTGACACCTCATACATAAATGGAGTATAACTTCTCATTCTTCTGGTTGTACATAATGTAGAATCCCACTGGTTGTGTGGTCTTATATGCACAATAGGGTAATAATGTCTGATTCATTTTCCTATTCTTCCTATGCCCAAACCCATCTCCTCCTTTCACTTCTCTCTGCCAAATCCAAAGTACCTCTATTCTTCCCTAGCACCACCTCCATCATGAATTAGCATTTGCAGATCAGAGAAAACACTGGGCCTTTGGTTTATTGAGATTGGCTTATTTTGCTTGGCATGATATTCTTCAGCTTCATCCGTTTACAGGCAAATGCTATGATTTCATTCTTGAAATTGAAATGTTTAAATTGTATATGTCTTCCTAAATCAGTTTGGGTGGGTAATGTATCTCTAGAATTTGTCAATGTCTTCAAGATTTTCCTTTTTATTGGAGTATAGATTTTCAAAATATTTTCTGATTATCTTCTGTATTTCAGTAGTGTCTGTCATGATATTTCCTTTCTCATCACGTAGTTTAGTAATTGGAGTTTTCTCTTTCTCTTCATTAGTGTGGCTATGGGTTTATCAGTTTTATTCATTTTTTCAAAGAGCCAGCATTTTGTTTGGTAAATATTTTGAATTGTTTCTTTTGTTTTACTTTCATTAATTTCAGCTCTGATTTTATTTTCTGTCCTCTACTGCTTTTGGTGTTGATTTGTTCCTCTTTTTCTAGGGCTTTGAGATGTAATGTTAGGTCATTCATTCATTGACTTTTTATTCTTTTAATGAATTAGCGCAATGAAATAATTTTCCTCTTAGGACTGATTACATAGGGTCCCAGAGATTTAGATATGTTGTATCAGTATTCTCATTTACCTCTAAGTAATTTTTTATTTCACCCTTGATTTCTTTTGATATCTGTTTGTCATCCAATAGAGTATTGTTTGGTCTACAAGCGTTAGAGTAGCTTCTATTTTTTATTTTATCATTAATTTCTAATTTCATTCCATTATGATCAGATAGAATGCAGGATAGTTTCTCTATTTTTTATATCTGGTAAGAGTTGCTTTGTGGCATAAGATATAGTCTATTTTAAGAGAAGGATTCGTGTGCTGCAGAGAAAAAAGTGTATTTGCCCACTTATAGATGAAATAGTTTATATTATGTTCATTAAACCTAAATTATTGATTATGTTATTTAGTTCTATAGTTTCTTTTTTTGTTTTGTTTGGAAGATCTGTCCAGTAGTAAGGGAGGTTATGTTAAAATCACCAGTATTATTGTGTTGTGGTCTATTTGATTCTTGAAATTGAGAAGGGTTTGTTTGATGTACACAGGTGCTCTATTGTTTGGGGCATAAATATTTATGATTGCTGTTTTCAATGCAGTACAGCTCAAGTATGTACAGCTAGTGCATTCAATACGGAGCAGTATTCTATATGAGGATGTGCAAATTGACCAATGATGTAGATAAAGAGAATATTATTTGAGGGAATTGTATGGGATCATATATTGAGGCTGACCTAGACTTGAAGTATATCAACTCTGCATGAACAAGGTGTACTGCTCATTTCTGCCTGTATCTGGTATACTTTTTCATGTTCTCCTGTCTTTCATATTCCAGGTAGAACTGCCTTTTTATTTTTTTTAATCTATTTCTTAAATTGTCTATGGCCTTATTTTTAAAATATTTTCTCTTGATTATTTACATCTAAAAATGGAGTACACAATCAATTACTAAAAAGCTCGAAACAGTTCAACAATACTTAAGACAAAATATAAATGCCCCCTCTAACTATGCACTACTCCTATTTGCTCTGGACACACGTTTCTTTTTCTCACATCTTTAGCAAAAGTTACTTGAACCTACATGATCCAGAAAAAGTCCATGCTGTGCCTAAAGGAAGATGACCCTCGTTCAGAGTTTGATGTTTCCAGCCATGACCTTGACACAATTATAAGATATCTCAGGGAACTCATTTCTCAGTTGTGATATTTTTTAATGGTTTCTCCTCTGTGTGTATCTTAAGGTTATTGTGGTGATCATATAGAATGAGACATATAAAAGGGATGGGCAAATTAAAAGGGTCCGACCAATTTGAGTTACTGCATTTATTATATAAATTCGATCCTACTCAGCTCAAACACCCCCTCTGTCTGTGTAGCAAAAGACTTCCTACAGCTCAGTTCTCATTCTCATAAACTGAACCAATTTACTTGTTTACACATTAACAATCATGTTTAATCAGCCAGAAGTAATTTTTCTCTTGAATATTATTTTGAATCCCATAATATTACATTTATATAACTCATGTTTCTCACACCACGCTGAAATGTTTATGAGTTTGAGTCCCAAACAGGTCTCTGTTTTGACTTCCCCCACAAGCACTCAATATTTCTTTTCAAAGAAAACCAGCTTATCAAATATGTGTTAAGTTTTAAATGAAAAATAAAATGATCCACATGGACAAGTTATGGAAATATTTCAAAGTCATGGTACACATGCTTTCTCTGCACTGAGATAGCACACCTTACAGTCCAGGGTGGAAGCATGGAGCCATCCTCACCCCTGTTCCTGCTGCCACACCACTGTGAGGCAGTGCCTGACCTGGGATGTGAATGCATAGTATTGACTGACTTCCTCCCCTGGGCTTTCTGCTCTGTGACCTGGCCCAAATTCTCACACACAATCTATCGAGTGATTCCTGCTGGTTTCAACCTGTATCTGCCACTTCCATTTGCCAGTGGAGTCCTTTAGACCTTCCAGACCAGTGGCCTTTCCCTACCCACTGGACCATTCAAACACAGCATTGAGGCACGGACACGTTACCTATCCATTTGTGTCACTGACTTTCAAAGCTGCCTGAACAAATGGTTCGGGCTGGATTTATTTCAAAGCATTGACTACAGCAGACAGAAAGCTTCCTGCCAGGCAGTTATATTTACTACACAAATTTGTCAGCTTAGCCAAACATTTCAGTGTGTTAGGAGCAGAAATTTGAGCTGATTGATCTAAAGGGCTCAAACACTATGAAAGAGCTGAAGGTGATCAGTCTACATAACCATTGCCTGCACAGCTCCAAATGATCATTAAATAAATGTTGTTTTTCGGAAGAACTGTGCCGCGGTCGCAACCCCCCACTCCCACCTAGATTCACAAAAGCAATCAGGAGCTTTTGTGAGTGTTGGCATGTTAAGCTAAAACACAATAGTGGTGTTAGCGATTTTCAGGTGCCTAGATAAACTGAAATTACACAGCAGAAATGTCCTTGTAAACTCTGAGAAAAAAATCATGAGATGCAGCAATCCTAGATTTCTTGTTTCAGCTTTCCCTTCATCTTACATGTACCTGAGCTGCATCTTCCCTACTAGTAAGATGGGAATTACTCATTGTCATTATATTTCTGTCATACCCTGTTCACAAGTCTACTGTAGGCTTGAAAAAAAAAAAAAATCTCCATGACCCAAATGTGATGGGAACACCTGGGGTGTAAATAATCCAGGAAATATGCTTGATCATTGGGATACTGGGAAATTTTCTGATAGTGATGTTTTAGCATTGAGCATCTTTTGGTGATGAGGAAATTCTACTGGTCTTAATTGTCATACTGGTTACCAGCTTTACATAATTTGTCATTTTCCCATTTCCTACAGGAGTACTTTAATTATGTCTGAGTTCTTTTCTTCTGCCTGAAGTCTTTGGAGGTGTAAATGAAGAAATAAAACAGAATTTTTCAGATATTTGAAATCATTTTAGGCAATAATGGCACATTTTATAGGTGGGTCTTAGAAGGGTCAGAGAAAGGTAGGGACATATTTGAGGAAGGTCTGAAGTATCTCTAAGAATCTTATAACCCATTAGGAATATGAACAGTCCAATTCATTCCAAGAGACTGTTGCTAAAATTCATATAACTTGTCAATCAGGAAACAATTTTTAAAAACTACATTATTTAAATTAATTTAATAACTTTTAATGATGGATCTGTGTATTCTTTCCATAGTCTCCTTCAATTCTATTTTAGTTGATTTATTATGAATAGAGAAAAGTTGTATAAATATACTAATTTTAATTTCTCTAATTAATCAATAGCTGAAACCCAGTGTAAGTCATAAATTCATGAAAACATTAAGCAGAAAGTGGAGGGTTCGCACATACACCCTGCCCCATATGTGCACATCCTCTTCCCACTGTAGACATCTAGGGCCACAGTGATGCATTTGTTACAATCAATGCATCTACATTAAAACACCATTATACCCCAAGTCCATAATTTGCATTGTATACTCTGAGTTTTGATAGAGATACAAGGAAATGTTCTATCATATTGGTGTCATTCATTGTCCAAAGAATTCTCTTTGCTCTGCCTATGCATCTCTCCCTTTCCCCAACCCCCAGCAACTACTCATCTTTTACCATATGCATAGTTTTACCTTTTACAGAATGTCTTATAGTTTAAATTATTCAGATTGGTTTCTTTCATTTAGTTATATGCAGTCAAATTTCTTTCATGTTCTTGTATGGTTTGATAATTAATTTCTTTTTAGCACTTGATAGTATTTGTTTTAGTCAGCTTTTTCATCACTGTTACCAAAGGAGCTGATGAGAAAAATTTATTTGGTGCCCATGATTTCAGAGGTCTTAGTCCATAAACGGCCAGCTCCATTGCTCTGTGCCTGAGGGGAGGCTTCTGCATGCCGGCAGGAGGAGGAGGAAAGCAACTCAGGATTTGGCAGTCAGGAAGCAGAGAGTTCTTGCTCATCAGGTACAAAATATCAATCTCAAAAGTACCTTCAGGGTGACCTACCTCCTCCAGCAACATCCTACCTTCCTTAAGTCACCTTCCAGTTAATCCACTCAGGTGGATTAAAGCACTGATTAGGTAAATGCTCTCATTAACCCAAATCATTTCCTCTAAACTTTCTTGTATTGTCTCAGACATATTGGGGGGGACATTCATAGGTAAACCTCAACAGTATCCTATCCAGAACAGTTTGTCCATTCATCTACTGAAGGACATCTTGGATGCTTCCAAGCCTTGGTGATTGTGAAAGTGCTTCTTTAACTATCCCTGTGCAGGCTTTTAGGTAAACACAAGAATTCAGTTCATTTGAGTAAATATTAATGGGCATATTTACTGAATCATATATGGGAAGAGTATATTTAATTTTGTTAAAACTGTCAAACTGTTTTCAAAACGGTGCACCATTTTGCATTCCCACAAACAATGAGTGAGAGTTCCTGTTGTTCCATAACCTGACTGATACTGGGTAGTGTCAGTGTTTTGGATTTTGGCCATTCTAATAGATGTATGCTGGTATCTCATTGTTTTTATTTTCAAGTACCCAGCTTTTTACAATGTTGACCATCTTTCTATATGCTTACTTGCCACCTGTATATCCTCCCTCTATAATGAGGTACCTATTCAGGTCTTTTGGCCATTCTTAAAATCAGGTTGTTCTTTTTCTTTTTGTTGAGTCTTAGACTTCTATGTACATCTTGGGTAACAATCTTTTATTAGTTGGATCTTTTGTCATTAGCAGAAGTTTTCTCCTAATCAGTGGGTCATCTTATCATTCTCTCAACCTCAACTTTTACAGGGCAGAGGATTTTAATTTTAATGAGGTTCAGTTTTTTCACTTATCTTTTTGATGGAGTATGCCTTTGGTGTACTATCTAAAAAATCATTGTCATACCTAAGTTTATCTCAATATTCTTCTCTGTTCTCCTCCAGGAACTTTATAGTTCAGTGTTTTAAATTGAGGCATATGATGCATTTTAATTTTCTTCTGGGGGGTGTTAAAATTTATGTCTAGATTCATTTTTTTGGGTATGAGTATGGTTTTCCAGTGTCATTTGTTGAAAAGACTCTTTGCTTCATCTTATTGCCTTTGTTCCTTTGTTAAAGATCAATTGACTGTATTTATGTGGTTGCCTATTTCTAGACACTCTGTTCTGTTTCATTGATCTATTTGTGTAGCCTTTCATGGATGCTACACTGTCTTGATTACTGTAGCTTCATAGAAAGTCTTGAAGTTGGGTAGTGTCATCCTCTGACTTTGTTCTTCCCCTTCAATATTGAGTTTGCTATTCTGGGATTTCACTCTCTTCATATAAACTTTAGAATCATTTTCTTGATACTCAAAAATAACTTGATGAATTTTGGTTGGAATTGCATTGATCCTATCAATCAATTAGGGAATAACTCACTTCTTGACAACATTGAGTATTTTATACAAGACCATGACATATATATCTCCATTTACTTAAGATTTTGTTTATATTTTACATCAGATTTTAATTGTATTTTCATGAATAAAAATCAATTTTCAATCTAATATTTTAATTAAAGGGAGTAGTTCACTCTATAAAACCTAAATTTAATTTTAAAGTGATCAGAGATGTGGATTTCAAAAAGGAAGCAGGTAGCAGTGGTGTGTGGTATACATATTTTACCAGTTGAGTTTACTTATCTTTATAAAAGCAGAAAATAGCAGAATACATTTGCAATTTCAGTGCCTGAGGATTGGGGGAAATACCTAATAATCTCTGGGTGCAGATAAATTTGTACCCAGAGGGTAAATTATTTCCTGGAATTTTGAAAAGTTGTTGATATTAAAATAGAGATAGAGGGAGGAACAAGAATTATCAAATGGAAAATATTATAATAGATTATGCTGTTATGGCATTTGCTGATAAATGGGTGGAACTGGAAAATATTATGCTAAGTGAAATAAGTCAGTCCCAAAAAACAAAAAGTTGTGTACTCTTTCTGGTATGTGTATGCTAACTCACAACAAAGGGAGGATAGGGAGGGGGAAGTAGAGATGTTCATTGGATTAGACAAAGGGGAATGAAGGGAAGGGAGGAAGATGGGAATACAAAAGACAGTAGAATGAGTCAGAGATAACTTTCCTATATTCATATATGAATACATGACCCGTGCAACTCCACATTATGTTTAACCCACAAGAATGGGATCAAAATTCTAATGGGTTGCACCCCGTGTGTGTATAACATGTCACAATACATCCTACTGGCATGTATACCTAAAAACAAATTTAAAAAGGAAAATACATAAATAAATGGAGAGCTATACTTCCATTGTATTCATAGAAAAAAAAATCAGAAGGGTTTGGAATTACAGTAAAATTGAAAAAATGCTATTTTTCTGATGTTTTATATTCTTTATGGATAATCTAGTGAGGAAGTAGTACTGATTGGTTGACTCTGTTAGTTCATATATTCCTTCATAAGATTTATTGAGAACCCATCACCTATGAGCCATACAGTAAATTACACTAATAAATAATTGTAATATGGGAACATTGGAGGTGCAACAATTGCTGTTTTCAAAAGAAGTGATAATCTGAGGTAGATTTTGCAATATTAATTGGATTTTTTTAATCAACAGGATATAGGAACTAAAGAACTATAAGAAAATAGATTAGTGTCTTCAACAAATATGTATGAAATATTTGCTAAATACCAGCCATATAATTAAATGAATTTTGTAGTGGTATTATTTAGAGATCAGAGATGGCACTACTAAATATTGAAAATATGAATGTAAGAGAAGAGCAAGGATGTATATGTGCATGGAGGAAGGCTAGCTCACTTCACTATGGACTTACAGTAAGCTTCTTCTGCAAAACCAGTGTCCCAGTCCAAGACCTATTGGAAGGCAGGAGGTATAGAAAGAACCCTGTGTTCTGCAATTAAGGGCTAAAAGAATGCATAGAAGATAAGTGACAGCAAATGAGAATGAAGAGGTAAGTGGGAATACATTATGCAGAGCCCTGCAATCTATAATGGGATGCTATGGGATAGTTGTCATCAAGGAAGTAATATGTTCATTTAGCTTAAGTACACTCACTTCATTATAAAGCACAAGTTGGAAAGTGTTTTAGTCTATCTTGTCCCTAAAACAAAGTGTCTGAGGCTAGGAGTTCATGAGAGGGTGCATAGGGGTAGGAAAGATGGTAGAATGTGATGATCATCATTACCCCAAGTACATGTAAGAAGACAAGAAGGATGTGAGTCTACCTTGTGTACAACCAGAGATATGGAAATTATGCTCTATATGTGTAATATGAATTTTGTAATATTTGCAAATAGTAAATCAAAATTTTTAAAAAAATTAAAAATTAAAAAAAAAACAGAAGACATTTATTTAGTTCACATTTATAGAGGTCTTAATGGGGACCAAGCCTCCAGCACTTGAACCTTTTGAGACAATCTGTATCTAAATCATTATAGGAAGGAAGACAAGATTGGAATCAGGAACACCAATAACACTATTGAGAATTGATTGAAGATATCGTGATTTCCTGAGTTGGAATAGTGGTGTGGAATGTGGAATGCTACAGAAAAACAGGCACAAAGATGAAATGCACTAGAGGCTTTGGAGTCAGAAATTGGTTTAATTCTTTGTCATATCAGCCTGTTATGTTTTTTCACTTTGTCCTGATTTTTTACTATAGTTTTATTTCATTTATCCTTTCTTTACTTTGCACATATTTGTATTCTAGGATATTTTAAATTGTCTGTCGTCCCATAGTTATGTGGTACTCCCCCCACTTTGCTGAGTTGGCTGATATTTCTTATGCCTGACGTGGCCTGTAATATCCCTTAATATGAGATTATCTTATTAGGGATATTTTCCTATGATTGGACCACATGTCCTGAGTTGTAAAGTTCCCTACAGTTTGGAATCATCTTTTCTCCTTTTTAAGCCCTAGGGATTCAATGAACCATGACTAATTTTTTGTTATTTTTTCCTGGCTTCTGATATTTTTCCCTTTACAGTTATAATTTTTGATATCTTTGGCTGATTCAAAGTCAGAGGGACAAATTGCCTCCTCCTTTTTTTATCTGACTACCATGCTATCAATTTATATTATTACATTGATTGTTTTCCCCTTTTCTCTCTGATATTTAAAAGTTTTGTTTCATGGAATATATACATTTCTGTATATGGTGTTTATTTTTAAAAACATATTTTATTTAGTATGTTCGGAAATATGAGCAGTGAGTCTTTGACATGCCCTGTCTGCATATGTGGATTTTACCATGCAATCAGGAAGCTGTCTGCTGTGTTGGAATCCTTGTTTCAGTTTTAATTTATTACCTCTATGACCTCATGTGCTCAATACATGTAAGCGCTTTTTATCAATATTGTTTATCTGTGAACAGTGTAAATTGGAAATATGTATTTGGAAAGACATTGGGAGAGGAAAGTCTAGAAAAGAACATTATCCTTATCAAAATGAATCAATAGTAGCTTTTGCTATTTGAATATATATTTTCAAAATATAATTTTAAAGCAAAACTAAGACACAGGTTGATATTAGGAGGTAGAAGGCAGGAAGAAAATTTGTTGCAACATGTCAAGTATCAGCAGTTGATGACCTAAACCAGGGCATTGCCAGTGAAGATGCAGATACATAAGAATATCAGGAAAATAATTAACAATACTAGGTGACCACAGGCATTTAGTATGAAGATATAAAGATGACTCACTTGAGTGGCAGATAAAGAGCTGATATTCTAAGCTTGAGAATAAAGAGTGTGGCGAGGTTTGGGCATGAGTGGATAGGAGTGAGTTCATTTGCAGATACACTCAGATTGAAGGGTTCACAGTATTTATTTCAGAGGTGCAAAAAGTGGTTGAAGTTAGAAATAAGGGTTTAGAGGTTATCAATTTAGTTTAATTCACATGAATAAATAACATTTTCCCTGGGGAGGGGTAGGAAAACTACTGTTGTAAGACTGGAACAGTGAGAAATAAAGTGAGTAAACAGAGTTCTAAAGGATCCTGTGTGGCTGGGTGTGATCTTAGAAAATATGGAGAAGTAACTACATAGCTGGTGGTTTTCTTTCCTGAGTTCTCACGGTTGAGCCATCCATAGAAAAATGCTTCAAGTTAATTGAAATTCCCGAGAGGGGCAGAGCTACAATTAGACCAATGAATACTTTGACCTGTGACTTTAGATGAGTTATTGAATCTTCTAACCTTAATTATTTTCAACTTTTAAATGTGGAAAATAAAATTTTATTTATAATTTTTGCATGCACTATATATTTTTTTAAATCATTATACTGCCTAGCATGTGAGAGGCAAAACAATAACAAATATTTCTTAATAGTGCCAAGGATATCAAGGTGTTTTTGTTGTCTTCACTGTGCATCTGGTTTGCAGAAGGATATGAATATACTATCGATGATATAAATCGGATATAGTGTCCTTTCAGAAGGCTGTTGGTGAATGTTGAGTTTCATAAAATCAAGTTCTCTGGGGGCTCAGGCAGTGATTATGGGCCATGTTGACAATTCTGAACCTTTTTTGAAACATTTGATTTTTATGTGTATAGCTGTTTAAGCCCTACTTAGTCTCTACCCAATTAATCCTGAATGCTAAGAAATTACCAGAAAATAATAATGACAATGAAAAGCATACTCTCTCCTATGATATGAGCCTTAGGATGGATGAATGGATATATACACATACACCCACCCCCCCCCCACACACACAGAGACATAAGCCTACATACGTATACATATATACATTCACACACATGCATATGTGACATATACATAAATACATATTGTATGCATTATATATATGGGCATATGTATGGATACATACGTTAGGGTTATATATTAGGAGATATGTGTGCTAGTATAGTTTAATGTTGGTGAGAGACATCAATTGTTCTAGCGTGTATTCCCAAGGAGATTGAAAGACAGATGGTTCACATAGTGCATACTGTTAGACACTAGCTAAATTCATCTGACCTTCCTTGACCCCTTTGTTTCCTGTGTGCATCTTCATATCAGTCTCATCTGTGTGTCCTTAAATATGTGACAGGTGCTCAAAATTTTCCTAGAGCTCAAAATTTCCTAGAGTTCCACATTTTGAGATCTTTGAATGTTTGTAGTTTTTGCATATCCTGCATATTCCATAGTATTCAAGAATAACAGATTAAGAAGAGAAAATTTTTATCAAGTGAATATCCCTGAAGCCTTTTCCTGTAATTAAAAATTTTTATCATTTGTAATAAATTACATAAATGATTACACTTTATATTGCCCCCAGAAATAGTTTTAGAGCTCTACAGTTTCCAATTTCTGGGTTTGTCACTTATATTTTTTTTTAACTTCTACATCTTTAATGTTGCTTTAGGCATGCTATCTGTTTATTACTAATTAGAATACTTTCTTTTTTTCTTTTTATTTTACCTGTTTGAGAAACAGAACAATTTTTATTCACTCATGATGTTTTAAAAAACTGAGTTTTGTCATAGTTAAGTTACTGGGTCAGTGACTTCAATATCAAAATGCCATATTTAATTTAAGTATTGCCATGTTTCAGCCACATCTGGACAACAATCATGGAAGAACAAAATATATCCAACTTTATAATGTTTTCTCATATTCTAAGCTGAATTTATTAACAAGCTGAACTTTAATATCTGAATTTCTTTGTCCACTTTTATTCCTTCAACAGTTACTCCCACAAAACAAACAGATTCAATTTCTGCAAATTCCCAGAGATTGTTTGTAATCCAGAATTTATCATTTGGTCAGTGTTGAAAGTAAATGAATGATGAGCTGAAAAGTATTTCTGTCATGTTTTAATATTATTTCATAATATTCCTGTTTTTTGTGGTAAGACTAAAGTGGGTCACAAACTCAATTTTGGTTCCTCTTCAGGAAGAAGCTTACAATTTCTTTGATTCCTACAGTCATGACCAAGTATCCTAAACATATGCTTGTGTTATTAGAACTTGAAAGATCTACCAAAATCAAACCTGTGATATTGTACTCCTGCATAAAATCAAAATTTAATGTTGTGTACCAAGAAGTTATTTCTAAAAAAAACCCCAGTGGGAAAGATGTTTTCTAAGAGAATAAGAGTAAATTTATTCCATGTGTGTATGCAGATTTCTATAAGTCATCTTTGAAAAGTAATAAGCAAGACCATGAAGCAAAGGCTGGAAAATCAAATACGGTTTGATAAGCAAGAAACTTATGCAACTAAAGGAAGCCAGGGGCACACTATATATATATATATATATATATATATATATATATATATATATATATATATATATATATATATATATAGAAATAATGAAACAGGATGTTTTAGTCAGCTCTTTACTTGCTGTGACTAAAAGACCTGACAAGAACAATTGTAGAGTAGGAAAAGTTTATTTGGGGACTCACAGCTCAAAGGTCTCAGTCCATAGACAGCCAGCTCCATTTCTTGGTTCCAAGGTGAGGCAGAGCATCATGGCAGAAGAGTGGGGCAGAGGGAAGCAGCTCACATGATGATAAGGAAGCAGAGAGAAAGACTACTTGCCAGATATAAAATTATATCCCAAAGCAGGCCCCAATGACCCACCTCCTTCAGCCATACCCTACCTACTTTCAGAAACCACTCAGTTTATCCCATCAGGGATTAATTTACTGAATGGGTTAAGGCTCTCATAACCCAGTCATTTCTCCTCTTGCATTGACTCACACATGAGCTTCTGGGGGACACCTCACATCCAAACCATAACACAGGATAAGGGCAGAGGACATTCCTCAATTAGGGGGGTAATTGTGATGGCCAGGTTGGTAGAAAAGTGCAGACATGCAAAGTGGCAAATACACTCCACTGTTAACCATTTTGTAAGTACTTATTGCGAAGAAAATTTTGACACTTCCAAAGCTATTTAAACTATTATATTTTTCTTTGGTGCAAGTACTTATATTATCTGGTGCATAGGGTCCAATATTGACAGCTGTTCCAAATTATTTTCATTTTTTTCCCAGGGAACCTGAGCCTGAACACATGTATCATAATCTTATCCTATCTAAGGGTTAATCAATTCCAAAACATTTATTTAGTACTTACCCTGCATAGGACTTGAGAGGTTAAAGACAAAGTGCATAATATGATACCTAACCTTTAGAAACTCAGTCTTATCATTAGATTCTAATGGACAGAGAAAGCTTTGAAAATTAGTAATTATAATTACTATAACTACAGTCAGAGAGAGGGGTATATTCATAGGCTACATAGAATCAGAGGAATAAATAGTCACTTTCATCAATAGTAAATTCCACATTGCTCTTTTTAGGAGCTCAACATAAGAAGATTGGAAAGGGCAAAGGTGCCATCTACTCCTTCATGACTGTACTTTAATTCCAGAAGAATGCCCTAAGAAGTGGGGGGAGATTAAGAAATAGTTTGGCAACATTGCAGCTAATGAAAAAGACTTTTAATGATATTTAATTTAAAAGTTAACTTTGCCTTGTTCACTTATGTTTATTTATTATTGTTTTCATTGTTTTTCTAAATATAGATGACAGTAGAATGCATTTTGACACATTATACATAATGGAGTATAACTTCTCATTCTTCTGGTTATATATGCTACAGGGTCACACTGGTTGTGTAATCGTACACGATTCTTTAAATTAATTTTTATTTGTTTTAATTAGTCATACATGACAGTAGAATGTATTTATACACTTCGATATATCATACATAGAGGGGTATATTTTCTCATTTTTCTGATTGCACATGTTGTAGAATCACATGGGTCATGCATTCATTTATGTACATAAGGTAATAATGTCTGTTTCATTCTACTATACCTTCCTATCCCCAAATCCCTTCCTCTCCCTTCACTTTTCTCTACCTAACCAAAAGTAACTCAGTTTTTCCCTATGGCCACCCCATTGTGAATCAGCATTTCCTTTGGTTAGGTGGAGATTTTTAGGTCTTTGCAGAGACCCTATTTAAAAATAGTCTCAGAATTTCTACTAGCTTTTTATTACTGTTGTAAACAAATTATTATAAACTTGGTCGCTTAAAATAACATAAGTGTGTTCATTTAAAGTTCTGGAGGCCATGAACTGGAAATCAGTTTTAACTGGCTGAAATAAATGTGTTGGAAGGGCTACATTCTTCTGGGGACAATAGGGAAAAAATAACATTGCTTTCCTTTCCCAGCTCTAGAGGCTGCGTGAGCCTTGGCTACCTGCCCTTTCCTCCATCTTCAAAGCCAAAAGAATAGCATCTTTCCCCTTCTGGCCCCTGCTTGCATCCCTACATCCTCCCTCTCTCTGATCCTCCTGCTTTCCTCTTTTGAGGAGCCTTGTGATTACAACAGAGCAGCTGGATTGTCTGATAATCGCCCCATCTCAAAATTTTTAGCTTAATCATATCTACAAAGTTCCTTTCACGGGCTAAAGCAACGTATGCACAGGTCCAGGGATTAGGACACGAACGAGGAGGGGGTCATTTTCAGCTTATCTAAAGATGCTATTTTAAACTGTGCTGTGATCCATTAATATTATCTCAGAACATTATAAAGAAAGGTTCTTGATAAAGAGAACAAATATTAGAAATCTTTCCTAGACTAAGAAAAAATGCTAGAAAATACATGCTTGAATTAAAAAAAAATGCACTACAAAAGGGTAAAAGGGAAAATTTCCTCTCAAAACCCAAACAAAATAAAGCAAAATCAAAAAAAAAAAAACCCATGAAATAAATTCCTTACTGCAGAATATTGCCAAGTGCCAAGTCCCAAGCAATGCCAGGTTCAAAACTTCAGCCCCTTTTCTTTTGCAGATGCTGTCTCTATCCATCTGTGTAGTTAATATTCATGGCCATGTAACTCTGAATGCCAATGACTGGTTTTAAAGTACGGTAGGGGAAAAAAGTAATAATTGCTTTTTCGTTTCTTCCTTGCTTATTCTTTAAAAGAGTATTTGACTGTTTCAATGAATGCCATTAGAATTTAGATCTTAGGTTTTACATTTTTTTTCTATAAGAGATATAATAAAAGATATAATAAACTACCTTGAACTTTATATTACAGAGAAATTGCAGTGTGCTGTAAATAATTTACATTTCTGATCCAAGATCCGATTATTAGATAAACCTGATAAGCAGGTTTTCTGTCTCTCAATTTAGTTCTCTTTCCACTAATTCATTAACTTAGTGATTTGCATGTGAGTTCAGGTCTCAATGCAATGTATAAACAACCCATAAGCCTCCTGCTTTCATAAACTAGTTAATCTGAGCCAGGAGCATTTTCCTAGTATATTCAATAAACTGCACTCATGTGCTTGGATCTGTGGGGAGTCATAAAGGATGATGATTCTTGTTGTCCAGAAGTACATCTCTCCGTTGCTAAAGAACTTGAAAATATCCGAGGTGCGCTGCTAAGAATTCTTTCCCAAAAATCCATAGATCATTTCTCATAGTAAACAAGCAATCTTATCTAACCTTTTTCCCTTGCTGTTTCGAAACCAAGATTTTGCCCTGAAGCTAAAAGTTGTTTGAGCAGGGGGGTTTATCCCATGGCCATGAATAAAGAGACATTACTTACACACACTGACAACTTGAATGATTCACTTTCCAATAATGAGTAGCAGAAGGAGAGCACTCACTTATTTATGCTTTAAAACACCCAAGAGAACAAATATAGTTTTTGTGCTGTTTTTGAATTGCTTGAGCATTCCATATACTTTTGAGAACTGGCTAAGATCGTGAACAATTTCAATTCATTCTGTTTATCCCCAACCCAACGCCATATTTTTCCCTTCTTTGCCATGTAGTGTGGTCTAGGAGATGGGTCCCAGGGTTCTGCATCTCATGGATTCATTTGGCAGCTGGAATCCATTGGATTTTTCCCAGTGAGGGGCACCAGAAGGTGAACTTAGATAAGAAGATAGAAGGAAAGTATTATAGTGTTTTTCTTCCCCATCCCCCTGTTGAGCCCCTCCTCCATTGGTATTTCAGGGGGCCCTTCCTCCATGATTCCTGCACTTAGTGGTCTCAGGACCAGACCACTATTCCTCTCAGGCCTACCAGTGTTCTTGACAATCTCTGGGTGTGTCCCCTAATCCAGCTCTCCCCTTTGTTGTTAACTACTCTCTTCAATAAATTTTGTATTTGAACCACCTGAATTGAATTTTGCTTTCTAATAAGGCTCAGTTCTTGACAAGCATATTTTCTACTGTGTAAGAGGAAACCTCATAACCCATTAGCCAGTTAAGTATCTTTATAACCTACCTGTGTTCTGTTACCTCCCCATTTGACTTCTCCCTCCAGTTGACTCTGTAGTACTAACTGGGGATAGCTGTTGAGGATAGGCAGGGAGAGAGTCTCAGAAGCAGACTGCCAAATCCTTCTAAAATTAGTTGATTCATGCTTTTTCCAAGCTGAGGATACCACATTTTTATGGTTTTTAACCCCTTCAGAGGCTGTGGATAAAAAATAAAATAACAACAACAACAAAAAAAACCCCACATCATTTATAATTTAGTTGTTCAGACCACATATCTATATAGATGGAATGAACTTTGGCAGTCCAAAGCTGTTTTAACCCTTTTTATATATCAATTCAATTGTTGCCCTCCATGGTGGTATTATTATTATTATTATTATTATTATTATTATTATTATATATAGCAAACCCAACCCAGACTTCTCTGTAGACTTTTCCCTATTATAAAGTTAACTGAGAGTGGATATCTCTGCTTATCGTACTATTCATGATTTGAAGGTGATTTTCTTAATGTCACTATTCTGACCCAATATATCAGCAGCTCTTTGCCAAGACAACCCAGAATGTGGTATGCATCATATAGTTGTGCCCAAGACCTTGAATCAAATTGGATCATCTTAATTCTGCATTCTGGGTCATCTTGTACTTAAAGTAATTCTTTG
Source organism: Ictidomys tridecemlineatus (assembly GCF_052094955.1). Taxonomy (NCBI): domain Eukaryota; kingdom Metazoa; phylum Chordata; class Mammalia; order Rodentia; family Sciuridae; genus Ictidomys; species Ictidomys tridecemlineatus. The sequence goes on along the minus strand of NC_135489.1, from coordinate 21,104,508 downwards.
TTTTCTCTCTCACTTTTTAAAATTCTCTCCTGAAGTTCTTCTGAATCTATTCTTTCTGCTAAGTTTACCACCCTCCTTTTCTTCTGATTCATCCTTTTTTGATTCTTGGTTATTTTTCTGTACATTTTTTCATATTCAATACACTCACTCTCTGATAACTTTGAAAAATATAATTGGTATGCATTATTTAGGATAAATAGAGATGTATCTCTTAAGTAGCAGCATATACATTTATTTTACCAAATAAATACACCAAATGATGTACAGAAGACAGGAATTTCAGCAATTTTATTGTGGCTTCTTTCTGTTTCATACCTTTTATGAAAGCAAAAGTTCCATAATGTTATATGGCTGACATATAATTCCTGTTTGCATAGCTATATAATGCTTCTAAACTTGGGGTTTGAATAGTTCTTAAATCTTATCTTACCTAATAGTCTTTAGATATTTGAAATTCTTCTATTTGTATCATTGGTATCAAGAGGAACAGTATAAATGGATCTTGGAAAGAGCTTTCTTCTAGTAGTTATTCAGCATCTACAGTAGCCTGAGAATTGGGCTAGGCTTTTCTATCATAATGTTTAACAGAGCAGACTTCTGTCCTTCATCTGTCCCTTGAGGAGTCAGAGATATCTATTGTTCCTGTGATAAAGAATTTGAAACATGGTGCAGAAGTTATTAGGGTGAAAGGGTTAATCACTCTGATGAGAATGGCCAGGCACATTTCATACAAATGGTGTGGGTGTTGAAGGATGAAGTACAGTACATCCAGCAATGCTAAGGAAGAGGATTACATAGAAGAGAGATCCACGCTTGAAAAGTCATGTAGACAGCAGAAAGACATGAGACTTATCACAGGGCTTGGCTGTGGGTGGAGATGGAGCAGCTCTGTCCTTGATCCAGAATCACTCCTTCCCTGCTTCTACTGGCTGTATCCTTTTGTTTTTCTTTACTAGCTGAAGATGTCCTCCTTCCATTCTACTTACCTTGTACTTCCCCCTTCCCATCCCAGAAAAGATCTCAAAAGAATATTTCATATTTACCGCTTTGTCCATTTGCTCATTTGGCATAGCAACTACATTTAAAGGATTCCATGAAATTGTTTTGTAAACATGGTTAATGAGCGCTGCGGTTCTTGACAGGAACAATGAAATGGTTTTGGGCCTCATATTTTAGGGTTGATTGAAAAAAAAAATAGAAGATAACTTGTAATCTCTACAGTTATTTTCAGTTACTTCGGAAAATTTAAATATCAGATAAAAATGGGCACATTTTTAGCATAAGCCTGTTCCATGCAGTATTTGTGATGCAATGCATTTATTTATGGTTTATTGGAAATTCCAATTGAACTGAGAGTCCTGTATTTTTGCTTGAAAAATATAGCACCCTTAAATTTTCCCTCTTTCAGATGAGATTCTCTGAACCACTTAGATTCTTCCCTTCGCTTGTAAATTGCCCATTTTACTAGTTCTTCTGATCTCTCTGCTCTTCTCCCTCTCAATTTCTCTCCTTCCCCCACCTTATTATTCTCCAGTAATGTAATTTATGGTGTTTCTTTCTTATGATTAGAAACCTGAAAACATTGTTAGAGTATGGTGAAGATAAATGACTCTTTAAAATCTTGAGGACAATGCAAAGCATTGTTAACTACTAAGCAAGTGTGGCAAATTTAATTTAACCTTTCAGATGTGTATGAATGAAAAAACCAGCATGCATTGAGCACAGGTAGTAGGGAGTTACCTGCCATTAATAAACGAATCCCTTTCGGCATGCTGCATCCTATGCATTGGAAGAATTTATGTTAGATAACAAAATTCTATTTGAAGCCTCTGTAGAATTATTTCTATTTAGATAGTAACAAGTGGAGCTTGGGGTATTATTAGGCCAAATTACAACAACAGTGTACTGCTGTGTAGAGCAAGATCAGGGCATTTCTTCCATGCAGCATCTTTAAAAGTCTGGCTCCTAAAATTAATGTTGTGAAGCTTCAGTTCTTTTGAATTGAAACTCCAGGCAATAAGAAAGGGTCATAATTATTAGCTAGGAACTGATGCTAAATTTGTTTATTCACTGATTTTCCACCACTTTCTATAGTATGTAAATGAGATTTTTACTTAGAAAATACATTCCCACTCCGAGACAGATGACAGCTGTTGAAGCCAGGGGGAAAAGAAACCACAGCTTTTTCCTTGGCCCTCCTGTTTAGTGCAGTTTCCAAAGCTTCATTGAATTTCCCCAGAATCCCCCGCGCAGGAGCTTTCAATTCTGATTGATTAGTCATCATATCAGAGCTTACTGCCTGTGGCTCCCTTGCTACCAATTGAACATTATGAACTGGGCCCAGGAAATTAGCTGGCTCAGCACCATCGGGACTGTGGCCTGTTTAGCAAAGGATGTCTAATTCCCTGTGACTCTAGTCAGTAGAACTGGCAATCGAGGCATACGAATAGAATGCCTTCAGAGAGGAATCAGAACTTGTTTTCAAAGTTTACAGTACTCCTGTGGGATACGGTAAGGAGTAGACACATCACACACACACACCTGCCATTCACACCTTCCTAAAATTCCTGCCAGAGTAGTTACCTCCTAGCAAAGGGGGTAAGGAAGCCTGGAAGAGGGGACTCCTTCTGGTGGGAGATGGGGAGAGGTGTTTCTCCATTTTTATTTCTTTCAAATCTGCCTCCTTTGCCCTCTGATATTTTGCAGTATTCCCTTAGAGGCCACTCAGGTCACACCCTGGATCTGGATCTCATGCAAACCTCCTCAGACAGAAGCCAAGCTGTACAGACAGTTGGCCTGTGGCAGGGCTGGCTCATCCTAGGTGGAACCTGCTCCTCCGCTCTTGTCCTGGTGTCTCTTTCCAGGTGTGCAGTACTCACAACAAACTGCAGCACACCCTTGAGGCATGACTTCCTCAAGTACCCTTGCTCCAGAAACTGCTAGTATCTCCCCCCAAATATCAGAATCCCACTGCTTTCAGTACCCTGACAGAACATGAGCGCAGAAACAAATTCATATCAAGGTATAGATGGCTACGTTGAAAATACCATGGTACCTATCTCAGAGTGATATGGATTCAAAGCAGAGCTATGAGGAGAAAATATATGAACATAAAGAAAGCAAATCATGCCTATGAATCAAAACCAGTCTGGTAGATATCAGGAAGAGAAACTTTAGGGCAGGGAAATTTTCTCATTTTTCCTTCAAATTCTGAACTTTGGGTTGGTATGACTAACAGGAATAAACAAAAGCAAAAACATTTTTTCACATTCATAAATTGAAGTATTATTTTTAATCGTGCCTTTCAAAACTAAGTTGCCTTGAGGTAGATTTGTGTAATATGGCACTAATTAAAACACCATTAAATAAAGATAAATAAGCTAAAGTGCTTATTAGCCTTCAATTATTGTTCTACTGTAGGATAAAACAGTCCTGCAGAGAAGCTCCACAGCTCTCAAATCAAGAAGCGGATGTGTTAGGATGTGTTATCAGCTTTCTAAAAGATATTTCTCAATAGTATAGTAGAACCAGCAGATAATGGGAGGAAGGAGAAAGGAACGGTACTGGCGAATGAGGTAGATCCAATTATGTGCATTCATGAATATGACATAATGAATCCCACTACTATCTACATTATAATGCACAAATAAAAATATTTCTTTATGAAAAAACATGCATGTGCATGCACCTGAAATTTTCTTTCATTTGTAAATATACACATCAAAATAGATATGTTTAAAAAGCACATATCTTGGATAATAATGTTCATCACATGCTACCATCATTTCTAACCCCACTCCCCTTCCCTTCCGCTCCCACCCCTCTGCCCTATCTAGAGTTCGTCTGTTTCTCCCATGTACATGTATTAAGACATGAATTGGTGTGAATGTACTTTGTATACAACCATAGATAGGAAAAATCATCCTCTCTATGTGTAATAAGAATTATAAAGCATTCTGCTCTCATACATAAATAAAAAAATTGATAAAAATAAATAAATTTAGAAAGTACATGCCTATGTTAACATATATGCTCAACTGAACAATGGGATAATAGATTTGAAATTAACATTAAGGAAGTAAATTCTGCTTCATAATTTCCTCTTGCTTCAGTGCCATTGGCACAAATGTCCTTCTCATTTGAGGGCACACAGTGGAGTAGTCAGCATCCCTCCTCAGTGAGACTTGATGATGTTGTGGAAGAGGAGACACACTGGGTATTTGGCACCCAATGTTAAGCATGCTTGGTGTCCATGGCTGCCTTACATTTCCATCAGCCACACCATGGCATGTAGTTTTCAATGGTTCTTTGCTAGACATCATTTTTATGAGGTGCATTGCACTGTGTATTACTGCATTGCAAATGGAAATATGTAAGATACCAGACACAGAGAAATGGGTTCAGTACCAAACCAGAATAGGGCAGATTCAACATGTATTTCTGGTTGGCAATTTAGAGTTTTTTGCTATTGCAGTGCTGAAACCAAGTAGATGATTAATCAATATTGGTTGAATGGGTAAATAAGTGATGAATAGATGCATTATGTATCTTTAATTGGGTCCGTTTTTAACCTGAGTCTTCAATATAACACAGATTACAGAAGATGGGTTTATAGTCATATATTTTTTAAAATTCAAAATTGTCATTTAATAGATTTAAGTAAAGAACTCCTAAAATTCCCAAATTAGCATAAATTTTAAAAGATTATTTAAAAATTTTAATATATTAATACAAATATTCAAATCATTACTGAAATTTACTATTATTTATTAGGTTATATTATTTGCATTTTATAGATTTTTTAGGGTTTGGCATGCAGAAATAAAATTCAGAACATACTTATGAAATATAAACATAGTTAAATAGCTTCCTTACCCTATCCACGTGACTTTGGAATCTAGGGCTTGCTCTTATCTCAGATCTTTCTGCTTCCTAGTAGCAGGCTGTATCCCACCCTCATGACTTTCATGGCCACAGTTCCAACCCTCTGTCTCTTCATTTCTGATTACACAGTGTGCTACTTGCTTTCTTCCCACACACTTTGTGGCCACACATTCACAGAGAGAGATCCCAGCATCTGAAGAGACCCTTGTGATCTGTGCACTGGCTGCCTATTCAGTAGAGAAAGGTACACCTTTACTGTTTTGCAGAAGAAATCTCCTGGAGGCCAAGGGAGTAAATACGTGGGATTCAAAAGCTGATTTGAGTGAACTGGGTGGAGAGAGAGAGTGGGGACTAGACTTCCCAGACACTGTTTTCCTGTGTTTTTGTTTGTTTGTTTGTTTTTTGTTTGTTTCTTTAACCAACACATTTTTACTTGAGGCTTGTTTTTCTTTCATTTATCTAAAAGTGATAAGACCAAAGGTTTTACAAAATTAATTCAGTGAATCAAAGAAGACTCCTTGAACATCTTCTTCAGGGTTTTGAGCCTTTCATGTGCTGGGTAAGTGTGTTTGAATAACAGATGGCCTTCTATGATAGATACAAAAGATAGGTAAAAATAGAGTTTAGTGTACTAATAATTTTTATGACAATGTTGGTTTTCCTAAATCAAAATATTCTACATGTTGAAAAGCATAGTACACATGTAAATAATAATGGCTTTATTCTTATTTTCATGATGGAATAAGACTTTGGGATTCCAATTGTGTGATTCCGTTTCCTGATAGAAATTTCCCTGCAGGTTGAGGTTCTGGTCTGTGTATTCTTGGTATAATTTGGCAATGTGCAAAGGTAGACATTAAGCATTCTCTAATATCGTTCATGTAGATAGCAGAATGACCTGAAAGTCAAGACACCTGGGTTTTTATGTGTTACAGATATTGCTGGAGGGAGATGGGAGGTGCAATAGGTCATCATTAAGGTCCATTCCAGCTTTAATATGCTATTAATGTAATGTTGATTGTAAAACAGAAAATGTGCATTTTGTTGGTTGAAGGAGCCACATTTGCATGAGGCTGCCCTGAACCATTCCAAATGTTAATAAGTGCCAGAGGACTTGCAACAAATCAAAACACAAGTGCTGCTAAAATGAATTGATAAGGAAAAGAATGATTATTTTGCTTGAAAAGCCACAGGGTGGCCTGTAGAATCTAATGCAGTGAGCCTTTCAGAACATATGAGAATAAACACTAACACTGTTATGGGAGTCTACGTTGTAAGAAGAATCCAAATGAACCAATATGTTCCCTTGTCATTTTCCACTTGCAACATATACAGCTAATTTTTATTTTTCAGTTTTCATTTTTGAATAAAACCTAGAAGTGATGATGGCTGTGGTGGAAAAACCATGGCTGTTGGGAAGAAATTACAGTGTAGCATCTTGTCTTTAAACTTCAGAAAATATAATTGCCTTGTAGTAATTCTGTGTTAAATTCTATTTCGCTGTGATTTAAGTCACATACAAAGTACTCCATCCATCCAACATAGATATGTGAAAAGTGGGCTTGTGGATCTATTTCCAGGGGGTAATTTTCATATTTCTTCCCCATCTCATACTCTATCCCTGAAAATCTCTACAGGAAGCATAAGAAAGGCGTTGTTACTTCTTTTGAATTGTCTGCTTTCTTCGAATCATCATTGCTGATGCTAAAAAAAGAACGAAAGAAAGAAAGAAAAAGTTCTCCTTTTTATGGTCTTCTCCAGCTTTTTTAACAAAATATCACAGTCTAGGTGGCTGAAACAAAAGACATTTGTTTTCTCAGCTTTCTAGAGACTGAAGGTTCAAGATCAAGTACCAGCAGGGCTAATTTCTAGTTGCAGATTGCCTCCTGTTTGCTGTGTCCTTACATGATGAACAGAGATACTTTTAATATCTCTTTCTCTTCTTATAAAGAAACCAGTCCTACTGGATTGGGGCCTCATTCATATACCCTTATTTCACTTAAAATACTTCTTTAAAGGCTCTTATCTTCAAAAGAGTCACATAGGAGGTAAAGACTTCACTAAATGGATATTGCAGGATGTCACACTTCAGGCCATAATGACTCTTTAAAAATTATTTTCAAATGTGATCTCCTGTTTCACAAATACCTTAATTCAGCAACTGAAGATATTTTATCATTTTCATTTCCAAATGACGCCACTTGAAAAATAGAAAAAAAAAACCCAGTGTAATTTTCTCCCCTAAGAAAATTTGTTCTGGTATAAAACTTTTAATTGGTAAATTCACTTCTCAAAGGAGAGGAGTAATAGACAACACATATTTCCACTGGTGTAGGAATGAAAACATACAGAGCTTATTTCTGAATCTGTATATGAAAGGGACACAGTTCTTCTGATGACAGCAGCAAAAAGAATAACAACCTTTCCTATTATATTTGGTTTCCCAATGTATCTTATCAATGTTCTTTTATTGTCTAGTAAACTTTCACTCATTAATTCTTTCTGATAAACTTTTAATAAACATCTACCATGAGTCAATTATTATTCTAGACTTTGGTGTAAAAATGAAGAGTCAAGGTTCTCCCTTCAAGGATCTCAAAATATCCTAATTAGGATAATAAAATACATAGTCATGCTTCTCACACAGAATAAACTCGTCTTCTGTATTTGTCCTTTGGTTATAGTTTTATGCTATCATTTTTGCTTAGCATGCATCACTGAGTTCCATATTTTTCTTGGGACTTAAAAACAAAAAAGCAAAGTGAAATTGAGTGGTGAAATGTGTTCATCTAGAAAACTTTTGGGTAAACCACATCAGTGGTTCTTAACCCTGGCTATCCAGTAGCATCTCTTAAAGAGGTTTAAAAATATTCCCTGTCTGCCCCCAGAGATTATGATCCATTTGATTTGTGATGGTTCCTGTCCATTGACAGATTTTAAGAGATCCCTGGTTGATTCAAATGTGGAGCTTATATTGAAACTCCTGAAAAAGATGATGTCCAAGACGCTTTCCTGCTCTGAAATGTTATATCTCCATGGATTCCTAGTTTTTCTTTCCAAATCTGAAAATTAAAATTTGGAATAATTTGGAAAACTTACTCAATCCTTTAACATGTGTTTGGGGCTATTAATGCTGCCTCTAAGAATGGATCTCTGCTTAGTTATAATTTAGGATAATTCCCTTTGACATTTGATTTGAATAAAAATCATGGAGATTAAATAAAATTTGTATAAGTATTAAGTAGTTTAAATGTAGCCTATGATGCAGGGCATGTAGAGAAAGTGTCATGCAATTAATGCATACAGTGAAGGAGAGCCTTGTATATCATGCTAAGTGCTTCAGAGTTTCTGTAGAAAGTACTGGTTTGTCATTTCCTGAAAAATATTAAGAAGTGAAAATGCCTAAAGAGAACTGTGTTTTAGAAAGATCATACGGAAAAGAGAGTGGAGAGTGGGTAAAAGAGGAGAAAACCAAATGCAGTTAGGAAATTGACAGATGATTGCAGCAATCCAAATGAGGACCAGAATTCAGTAGGGGATGAGAAAGAGAGAGGCGCTTAACCACTGAGCCATATCACCAACCCTTTTTATATTTTATTTCGAGACAAGGTCTTGCTAAGTTGCTTAGGGCCTACTTAAATTGCTGAGGCTGGCTTTGAACTCATAATCCTCCTGCCTCAGCCTCCCAATCTGCTGGGATTACAGATGTACACCACCATGCTGGCTTCCAAGAGACATTTTGAATAATGTATGGAATGTGTGGCAAATAAATCTCTAATTTGGGCAAATGGGTAGTCTGGTGAATCTATTAAGAAAAGAAAGAGTGGGCTAGGGTTGTGGCTCAGTGGTAGAATGCTTGCCTATCATGCATGAAGTACTGGGTTCGATCCTCAGAACCACATAAATGTAAAATAAGGATATTGTGTCCACCTAAAACTAAAAAATAAATATAAAAAAAAAGGAAAGAAGATGGAAGGGGCATGATTAGGTAATGATTTTGAAACATGCTGAACTTGTAGGACATTCGTGGAGTTGTTGTGTATAGTCAGAACTTAAGGAGAAAGGTTTGATCTACAGAAAACATTGTGAGATATTATAATTGCATTGAATAAAAAGGAAAATGGATGAAATTACTCCTAAAAAATGTATGGTTTTATGCGGGAGACATGGATGAGACCTAAGTTTAAGGGAAGTAGAGAAAAATAAGAAATAGTAAACAGGCAATCCGATAAGCAGCACCTTGGACAAAGTAATGTTCTCCAGGTTGAATGAGAAAAAAATTTCAAGAAGCAGACAGTCTCTATCAAGGATATGTTATGATCACCACATATATTGAGTACCAAGCATTTTCTAATTGCAATTTCTAATTGCTTTATGTTTATTAAGACAATCAATTAACACAGTAAACTCAGGAAAGTAGCTACTATTATAACTTCTTTTTGTAGATGAAAAAATAAATGTGCAGAGAGAATCTTACCCAAGTCCACACAACCTTTGGATGGCACCGTGAGGGTATGTATCCCAAGGGTGTGATTCCAGAAGCCTTACCTTTAATGTCTGATGAACTCCCAGGCAGACGAAGAATGGGTCTATGAATTATTGGTTACACTTAGAAAGCAGGCAGCAACCTCAGGAAAGCAGCTCTCAATGAATGCTGGATATCTCAAACTGTGGAAGGCTAAGAGGGAATTGAGTAAGGCAATGTGCACTTGGAATGCTTTGTGGGTGAAGGACTCACAGGACAAGGTGGTAACCTGAGGATGGCTTAGTACAGAAGTGTGGTTATATTTGAAGATGGAAGAGGTGGAACACCCTTCAGTTCTGGGAAGAAATAGCTAAGAGAAAGACCAGAGGTGGAGATCCAGAATGTGGGTCACTCAGGAAGTATTCTATGAAGGTAAAGGGGAGCCAGGATGTAAGAGGGAGAATCAGTATTGTCTTCCTTTCTGGGAGAAGGAAGGAAAAGAGATGTGGAAATTAAGAGCACGTTGGGATCAGAACATTGAGAAGGAATATTTACCCACTGTCATTCCTGCCTATGAAACAGGAGGTGCAGCACGGGTCGGGAAGGTTACAGCCTTTTGATTGCACTCCCACTTTGTCAATAGGTGCTAATACTGCTAACACACCCACTCAGCATAGGGCCATCTTTCTCCTTCGGCACAGTCTTCAAGATTTCTGTATTGAATTTGTTAATATTTCGTCTTCCTAGTAAAGAGGAAAGCCAGTCCCTAGCAAAACACCTCTCAATCAAAGAATGGCAAAGGACAGGCGCTGGCCTAGCTTGTGTCTGGAGTTACCCATGAGGAATCTGACATTGATTTGCCATTCACAGCTGCATCTCAGTGTACTGAATTAGAAGAGTACCAGTGGGTAACACATCCAGTCAGATTGGCAGTGATTGGCCTGCCTGTGGAAAGGATGTGAACCGAATTCATAACACTTTCAACTGAAGCTGAAAGAACCTCGGAGGAAAGATGCCTTCAAATGAAATCCCAAGTGCAGACTTTCTCCCCACTCTCACTTAACAGGCTCTGTGGTTGCAAAGGGCAACTTCAACAACTTTCCACAGGCAGCCCAGTCACTGTCAGTCTAAGTTGAAAAGGAAAGGGGATGTGAATTCTCCAGAAAGCACTCTTCCCCTGAGACAGAGGCATGGCTTTCGTGTTCAATCACTGTGTTTAATTCAATTATCTGCCCCCGCCACCCCCAACTGTCTGCCTTGCAAGGAAGGTTGGGAGGAGAGTGATGTTTGATGCTTCTGCAAGTCCCCAAAGATGTGCATTCTTTATTAGGGAATTCAATAAAGGATGAGCTCTTACTCACCCAGCTGCTTCCTCTGGGAAGTCGTCATGGGGCTCCAGCTGTGTGCAGCAGGAGGATGACAGGGTCTATCAAAGCATTTAATTTTTTAATTTTTTATTTTTTAAGATTGGATTCAGCTGTTTTTTTTTTTTTAAGGAGGGATTTTAAAAATTCAAGTTAGATGCATATTCTTGGATGTGAAAATCATTGCAAAATCCTATTTGACTCTAAAATTTCTAGGGTCTAGTCCTCTAGAGTTATATTCAAGTATAAGGGTTTTACTCCCTTCCTTTATCATATCTGTCCTCTTGTTGATTCATTTCAACTCACCATTAAGATTAGCATCTCTGTCTGGCATAGTGGCACATGCCTGTAATCCCAGCAGCTTGGGAGGTGGAGGCAGGAGGATCACAAGTTCAAAGCCAGCCTCAGCAAAAAGCCAGGTGCTAAGCAACTCAGTGAGACCCTGTCTCTAAATAAAATACAAAATAGGACTGCGGATGTGGCTCAGTGGTGGAGTGCCCCTGAGTTCAATCCTTGTTATTCCCTCTCAAAAAAAGATTAGCATCTCTACAACAAGTTAAAGAATTTTTAGTATTTTAGTTCAACTGACCATAGTAACTTTATTTTTAGCAATGATTCTACTCAAATAATGCAATCTAGATATTTGGTTGCAAAAGTCATTTTAAAGCAAAGGAGTCTTAAAAATTAAGTATTTCAGTATTTTTTTTCTTAAAATAATAATGCACACCCTTGTCAATAAATGAGTCAACTGGTTGAACTTTTCTAACTAAAAGAATCAAAACTGGTTGATTGGAGAAGAGAACTATCTCATTTATCTCATGAAACAAGTAACTCACAAAGTGAAGAAAAAAATGAATAGGCCTTATCAGGGAGCATCAATTGAAGAAGTTAAGCTAATGTGGTTTTTGCATCAGTAAATTGCAAATCTTCTAGTCGTTTCAGAGTTCAAATGTATCATTATATTTTTTCAATAAATAGACCAGTGATGCTCATGAAGATATTTTATCAGTTGTTAATTTTCAGACTCGAATCTACATAAAATTCTTTAAGAAATTCCCAGCTGAGTACATTAGTACACTCCTATAATCCCAGTGACTCAGGAGGCTGAGGCAGGAGGATTACAAGTCCGAGGCCTCTCTCAGCAACTTAATGAGACCCTGAGCAACTTAGTGAGACTCTGTCCCAAAATTAAATATTTAAAAAGGCTTTGGGATGTAGCTCTATGGGTCTTATTTCTCAATACCAAAAGGAAAAAGGAATTTCCAAACCTTCATTATCATGTGCTTTCTCAATTTTGAGAAAACTGGCTGGGAAACTGAAACCTTATTCCATGAAGATATGTTTTAATTACAAATGACCACTACACAAGATAAAACTTATCTTAATATTATAGAACACCTTTTAGATTCCAATTAAAATTGAGGCTGAAAAATGAAGCAACCAAAAACTGCAAAACTAGTGGAACTACAAGTTTATGCCTGTAGACACAATCTGAAAAACACTACTCCAAGCACTAGTTAACCAACTTTGGAAACTTCTCAAAAGTTCTTTCCTTTTTCATGTATGTGTTAAATTGCCAACTTTCTCTGAGCTTTGTATTTAATCTAGTCTCTGAATTCTGCTTCCAAGTTTTCCCTATTCTCGTGGGGTCTGAACAAAAATGAAAAGATTAACAAAAATGAGTACCTTCAGTAACTTCCCCAGGGGTTGGAAGGCTGATTGTGACTTGATTTTTTTCAATTCAGAACAGAAAAATATGCTTTCTTTGAAAGCTGATTTCATTAGGAGCTTACTTAGTGTTAGATATGTCTCCGTTAAGTGTTATCAACAGCTGATGTTCATTGAATACCAGTTAAACATGAGTGGGAAGGACACAGTTATTGTTCTAATCAATCAATGAATAATAGTTCTTGTTCTTTTTTATGGAATTTAAGTTCACTGAAGTAGAGATTTTTAAAGAATATGAATTTTTATTCCTCTGTAAATATTTACTATCTTGATGGGGAGAGTAGGATGATGCACATCAAAAGATAATGATGAACACGAGTAATTTCCAAAGAAATGGGTAAATTGAATGAAACAGATGCGGAGATGTAATGCAGAGGATTTGGGGGAAAGTGAAATTTACACAGGGTCTTGGAATGAAAGTAAGCTTGGATTAGATGAAATGAAGGCAGTAAAGCTTTCCAGGAGGAAGCATCAATGCGTTAGAGGTGGGAAATATTATCTGGAGGCCAAAGATTGGAAAAGTATGGCTGAGTCAGATGTTCAGAGAGGGAGAGAGCTTCCTAAGAAAACTTCTAAAAGATTTGCACCAAATGCTGGAAGTGGCTGAGCAGGCTGAAATGAAGAGTGCAGGGCACGGCGATGGCTTGACAGCACTGCGAAGAAAGGCTTAAAAAGGGAAGGGATTTGAAAACTCAGTCCAGAGTAGTTGCTTATTTCTCTTTTCTACAGTGAAATGGGTAGAAGAGGGTGAAGGCATGGAGTTATCTTTCTTTTGCAGCTACATCCTCAATAGCAATGAGAGCAAGTCAGGAGAAGACAGATGGAAGATGATTGCACAACTAAGTTGCTCCTTACCTGAAGCATCCCCCTCCCCCAAGGCTGCATGGACAGCCCCGTAAATCTAAAGGTAGTGTCTCCTCCACCGTCTTTGTTTTGCCTTCTTGTTTGCCTGTTTGCCATATTGATTGCCTAGAGCACTATTTTTCAGCTTTGTTTTTACCCACATTTGGTCCTAGATAATTCTTTGTTCTGGAAGGCTATCCTGTTCATTATGCATGTTCAAAGGCATCCCTGGCCTTTACCTACTGGATGCTAATAAGACCCTCCTTACCCTCTGCAAATGTCCTCAGACATGACCAAATGCCCCCAAGGGATAGAATCAACCCTCGGAGAGAACCATTGGTTTTGAAAAAAAAAAAAATAGATCATGCCATTAAATGTAATGCACACATTTGTGATATGAGAAGAGATTCTTACCCTTCTTAATGGTAGGGTCATTACTAGGCCATGAGTTTTGTGAGCACTGGAGGCATCAGAGAACCATAAATGTGAACGATATAGATTGATAGGACTTCTCCATTGGTACTGTCCAACATTTACTCTTTTTCTACATATATTCTTTTACATTTTTCTTCTACATTATCCAGCGATAATCTGAAACTTCCTATTTAACTAGTGGATTGCCCATATGCCTGATTTTCCTGGGGGAGCCCTGGTTTATCATTCTCTAGTGTAGGTACCCCCTTTTACCCTCTAAAGTGCTCCAGGTTGGGTGACAAATTATATTATCATTCCAATATGGAAATTACTAGCATTATGAGAGGGCAACCAGAGAATATTGGAAAAGAGAGGAGGGGCCATTGGTCTCTCTAGTTTCTCCAGGTAAAATGGGGAAGACACTGGGGTAAAGATAGGAAAGAACATTCAAGAATTAACCAGGAAAAGAGGCAGAGACATTGGGGAAAGGATATTTTATAGGGTGAGACACTGACATAGATAAATTGAGGAGTTAGACCAACAGGCTAAAATGAAAATCCAAAAGTCATTTTTGCAAACTTGACTTCAATTTTGATTCTACCTATCAAATTGTTATCCTGTCTGGCAAAATGAGCAGTGGCATTTTCAGGCTATAAATTCTAAATGTGACCAACATTTATCTTCTATAAAAGAAAATGGATTGATCACTATAAATTGTGCAAGAAGAATAGAAGGGTCTGCGACCTAGCTATGGCTCTGCATGTGTGGTGATATTAAAATTCACCGATCACCTTCTTTCTTTCTTTCTGAATGTTTATAGCCAAGACATAAGTACAGAAGACCCAGCAAACCATTACACATATAGATTTCAAAGACTTGGGAAGAAATCTTATTTCAGCATCTGTAGTTGGTTTTATTAAAAGCAGTTTAAATTCCCCTGCCTAGAGCAGTTTGGAATTATAAAGATGGGCTGCTGAAATTTACATTTTAATTGAGGCAGAAGACAAAATAGGGCATGGTGCTGCATTCACACATTACAAGGCAGAATAAATAAGATATGTATCAGCTGGGAGAAAAGAAATGACTGGTCGTTTTTCACTGACTCCTACACTTAGTTTTTTCATATGGCAGTGAGCTGAGTTAGGCCAGCTAAGCAAAGACAATTTTTCCAGTCAAAATGTTTACCATTTCAGAAAGTTCTTACATTGAACTATTTTCACACCATAAAACAAATATGCTAATACTCAAGCAGGCATGTATTTGTGAGTGCGGGTGTGCACACTGGAGTCTGTAAGATAAATAAGATATTTCAAAATATCTATAAATAACACGTTTGAATAAACTCTTTAGGAAATGATTTAAAATATGGGAAATAACTGAGAATCACAGACAAATGTAGTTTATCTGTTAAATGCAATTATTTGAAGAGTTGCTTTGTAGTTTTACAGATATACAACATAAGTTTGATAGAAATGAATTTTTCCTCTATGAAGAAATTTTTTGTCTTGTGATTAGTGGGAAAGTCTCACTGAAGATGGAGAAGACCAAGTTTTCAAAGTTGAGAATTTACCTGTGTTTTAATCACCTTAAAAATTGTGCCTATTTGTTCTTGTTTTCCTTATTCACTGGGCATTTGTTTCATTTGTAGAAAATCAAGTTGCGAATTCAGTTTTCATAAAGAAAAAATGATATGCAAAAGATGTATTATAATAAAAGCTTTTTATAGTTCTGGTATTATTTTAGCGTCAAATGATTTTTAAAAAACTGAAAGATTTAAGCATTCTTCACCCTTTTGCTTGAACCTTCATCAACTTTGTATCTTCTATCAACTCTACACGATTTTTAAATTCATAAGTTCTCTTTCTCAGCCATAATTATGAATTAATTGCGACATTTAAAACCAATAAGCCAATAAACATTACAGCAATGTGATTATCAATTTATTTCTGCAGAGGTTCATACTATGATTGGACCAGGGAAAGGAAATATGTCATTCTTTGTCCCCAAATATGTGCCTCTCTCAAGCCATGGAGGTCAAATGGAATTTCCACTTTTAGTCAACAGCACTTATCTTAATTTTCTTTATAATTTGACACAGTCTTTCTTTTTGCTTCAATTTTAAAATGATGTAGTCTTTAAAAAAATAACATGCTCTCACCTTATCACTAAGATTATGTATTTGTTTTATATTTATTTATATATTTGTTTGGTTTTCTTTTTCCTTTTTTTTTTTGGTACCAGGGATTGAATCCAAGTGCAAGTGCACTTAACCACTGAGCCATGTCCCCAGAAATTTCTAAATTTTTTTTTTTTTGAGTAAGGGTCTTGCTACTCGCTAAGTTACTTAGAGCCCTACTAAGTTGCTGAGGCTGGCTTTGAACCTGCAATCCTACTACCTCAACCTCCCAATCTGCTGGGATTACAGGCGTGCACTACCCTGCCCAGTAAGATTATGTATTCTTAATCATATCCAATTACCAAAATGAAAAGACTTCTTCTTAAAGATACCAGCCCCACCCTTGTTTCCTCCTGGATCACTGTTCTAACTTGTGGTGATGAATTTGCAGCTTTGTCCCATAACTGCCACCTCAGGATTTTTTTCTCCTTTGACTCCCAGCTCACGCTCATTTCCTTATGCTTGTTATATTGTTTTTTATTTAATGGATTTTGTATAACTAAATTTTATTTATTTATTTTGTATGTGGTACTGAGGCTCAAACCCAGTGCCTCACCTGTGCTAGGTAAGCACTCTAGCACTGAGCCCCAGCCCCTGCCCCTGATTGTTATGTCGTTTTGATCTCTGTCTGCCTCCTCCAGGTGCCAGCTTTTTTGTTGTTGTGGTTTTTGTCTTTCTTTTCCTGACACTGATAAGAATGTTTCAGAAAGGTATTTGGAAAGCAAAACTTTTGAGTTGTTATAACAAATGTCATTATTTTATTATCATAATTAACACTGTAGCCAATATTAAAATTTGAAGGTAAAATATGATTTTCCCTAAGAACAATGAAGACATCACTTAATTGATGATGTTCAGCAACGCTGATGAGAGATATAATGCCAATTGGATCTTCATCTTTTATAGGAAGCTTTAGGGTGTTCTTTGAATCTCTGGAGATCAGCTATTTCATTAGGAGTAGTGAGGACCCTGCTGCTGCTGATCCACAGAACAACCATTTTATTTTGAAGGGTGTCTGTAGACATTTTTCAGTTCTGGGTTATTATTTTTACCCAGTTTTTTTCTTTGATTTTTTTCTCAGCCCTTTCATTTTCTGTGTATTCTCTCTTGTTTTAGTCAGCTTTTTATTTTGCCACTGTGACCCAAAGACCAGACAAGAAAAGTTTTAGAGAAAGAAAAGTCTCATCATTTCTGAGATCTCAGTCCATAGACGGCCCACTACATTGATGGCAGAGGAAACCAGCTCAGGATATGCAATAAGGAAGCAGAGAGAGAACTCTGATCTCAGGGAAAAAATATGCACCACCTAGGCACACCCCCAGTGACCCTCCTCCTCCAGCCACACCTTACCTGCCTACAGTTACTATCCAGTTAATGCATTCGCATGGATTAATGTACTGATTGGGTTAAGGCTCTCATAACCCCATCATTTCACCTCTAAACTTCCTTGTGTTGTGTCATACCTGAGCTTCTAAGGGACACCTCTGATATAAACTATAACATCTTAAAATTCTGATTGCATGGTGTTTGGCATCCTGAGTTAATTCTCTATATCTGTCAATCTATTTATCAGAGTGTCCATCCATGTGGACATAGAATTACACTTTTGTTTCTTATAGTCCAGTGACAGTATTTGGTTCTCTAGGGGATTACTAGATGGTTAATGCAACATTCCTGGATCAGCAGAGGGTCCTGGCAGAGGTAGCAGGCAGGTAGGTATGAAGGCTTCAGAATGAGAGTGGCTTAAACTGCAGCCCTACACATGAAAATCATTAAGTTTATTTAAAGAACCGTTTTCTTCTTCCCCTCCTCATCCTCCCTTGTTGTGGGATAGTATCTGCGTATCAGAGAGAACATTGGGCCTTTGTTTTGAGTGGACTGGCTTGTAACGGGTCACCTCGCCAATATCAGACAGTGGTGATTAGCAACTGGCAAAGTATTTCTTAGACTTCCATCATTACCTGTTTGCTTTCTGTATTTATGCTGAATATCCGGGATTTTACTATAAAAAACAATCCCTATTTATTAGAGCCTTTATTCTTTGAGTGTTTTTAGTCATGGTTTTGCCTACTTTGTGTAAAATAGCAATATGATGCCACCAATTTTCACTCTTCCGACAGACACCCATCCAATGAAAGCTACTCCACTAAGGCTTAGTCATCCTCTCTTCCCAATCTTCTGTTCAGAGTTCTTATAGGTTTATTTTATATTTATATGTATATAATATTACTATATTATTACATGTGTATACACACACACATACACACACACATAAATTTGAAAGAGAGGCCAAAGAAAGTTTTAAGTCTGATATTTTACACACGAAGCAAAAATTTCAAGGTACAAACAAAGCCAAGTACTGTTCTCTCCTCTGTCTATATATATGCTCCCTAAATAAAAAGCAGGAAAAGCAATCAAGCTTTCCCGAGGACAAGGATCTCAAGTGTTCTCAGCTGTTCTGCATCTGTTCCTGCATAGTGGATAACAGAAAGAATGGATAAGGCACAATGGCAAAATTCTGTATATTTTCCAAAAAAATTCTTCAGCTTGTAGACAACAAAGTACTATATATTTTCAAAAAAAAATCTTTTTATCTTGTAGACAACAGGAAAATCAAATTGTTTTACAATCTAAAACCATCACCACGTAAATTCCTCATTTGTTAGACATACAATTGTGGCCAAACTAGAACTGAAATATCCCCCACAGTCAAATTTAGGAAGATAATGGTTTTTGGTCCTTGATTAATCTTCATCCATTCACATGTAAGATTTTTTTTTATTATAAAATCATTACTGTAAATCAGAGTGGGGTACCCACCTGAGAAACTGGGCAGTGGAACTCAAATGAACCTTTGGTCATAGTGGGTTGATTCCATCTGTTTGTGTGTTTTCCCACATTCCTGGGATCACAAACACCTAAGCACCAGCACATCTTCAATTGTTCTTTTCTTCTATCCCAAATGCCGCTTCTGAATTCCCTGATTAACTGACCCACATTTTGCTTTGAATAACAACAAGAAAAAAAAATTCTAAATTGTCTAAACAATTGCATTTTATATACTGATTGTTTAACCTAATACATTCCTTCTACTGACATAATTTTCTTTTTTTATCAATACTTCCCAGCAAGAAGCCTTAGCTATTTAACCAGCAAAGCTGCCAATATTTACAACCTTTTATGTCAGTACAGAAATTTAGGTAATTTGTTTTTCAGTGTTTACTGAATAGTTAATGAATATTTTACTTGGAGTTTTACTTGATTATGTTCTACTTCATTCAAAAAATAATAATGGAGTGTCTTAGGCATTATAGAAGATCGTATGTAAAGAATTAGAATATGAGCACTGCATAATGAAAGCAAATTTTGGCCCAAATTCTCTGACCAAATTGGAAAACTCCAAATGTTTACATGTTTTTTATGTTTAAAAATTTACATATTTTTATGTGTTTCTGTAAAAATAAGCAATATATTCTATCATGTCATATAATTATTATGGAAAGATAAAACAAAAAGTTCACATGCAGTAGGACTATTTTATACTGAAACACTCAGATGATTGACAGATTTTTTATTCTATTTATGAAAGGATTGCTCTTCTGTAGATAAAACTAAAATCCTATCAGAGATAGTCTATGAGAAAAAATTCACACATATTTAAAAAATGAAAATCTTCACATTCATGTACCTTAATTTGTTTCATATTCAATTCCCTGTTATTAAAAAATCAGTTATAATAGCTATTATAAATTAAAAATCCATTGATTTGAAAAATATGGCAATATAAACATTGTGTGTGATAATCCATTTTGTACTCACATGTTTATGTTTCTATTAGCTCAAATTTTTATATTCCTGTTTTATATTGTGATTATATATTGTGCATATAAAAGTTTAATCTTTCTGTTAGGAAGGAGAAAGATGTGAATTGGTATGAGGAAATTTTAAATACAATTTTATATGTTCCAAAGGTAGCCTTGGTTGAAAAAATTATACTCTTATGAGCTCTGCTCCATCCTCAAAATAATGTGATATTTATTATTAGTTTGAATTGACTCCTAAATGGGGAAACACTATAGGTTTCTTTCACATTATTATTGTAAACAATCCAAGCAGGCATCCTTTGTCATCTTTATCTTCCCGTATATTATAATGTTGTCTACCTAGAAAATAGATTTGCTAAGAGACACATAACAGAAAACATCTCTTCTATTTGAAATCTCTTACAATAATGTAATACTAAATCCTTATAAATATGCTCCTGTAATCACAGCTGGTTGGGGGATAAAGAGCAGAGTTGAATTCATACAATTTCTCCCTCTCAAAATAATTATACTTTTGGTCATATATATATTGTTTTGATTTTCAGTGTTTTGAACATAATTTTATTTATTATAAAATGCATTCTGGGAGATTTTTTTCTCTCTGGAGATTTTTGGAAAACTAGTCATGAGATATTGCGAGGACATTATATCCTGTCTCCTTCTCTTTTCTTAAAAATAGAATAAATAGGTCTGGAGGTGTAACTCAGTGGTAGAGTGCTGGTTTAGCATGAGTGATGGTCTGAATTCGATCCCTACTGCTGAAAAAACAATGATTAAATATAGATAAGACATGAACTTTGGGAATACAATGCATCTACTCCCACCGTCCACACACCACCTCCTTTCCCTTGTGTAGTTAAGTCAAGTTTCTTCTAAATAACAGGAATGATAAAACTTATCATTATATGCTTTAAGTTTTCTGTAAGTCAATACATTATAGAGCCATTTCTATGACTGCTGCTATGACTAGAGTGACAGGAAACAATTTCAGACTGTCAAAGTCACACAGGGACTGAAGATACCATGATACCCATTCACCCCGCAGGTAGAGAAAATGGCAGCTACTGTCCTTGATCAGACAGTACCTGAATGTGAGAATATACTGCCAGAACTTTGGTTAATATTTACCAAATATTAAATTTGTGGAAGACTAAATCATCAATGGATATATACAACACTTTTATTTAAAATAAAGAAGGAAAGATATTATAGTTTCTCAGAGTGAGAAAATGAATTGAAATGTAAATTTACTTGTTCAAGTTCTCACAGTAAGTTAGCAGTGGAGGCCAGGTCAGAAATGATAGATCCTAGTTCCCAGTATAGTGATTGTTTCTCAGTATTAGCTCATCCTCTCATGTGCTACATAAAATAAAGTAACAAAGCAATCTATTCCAATTTGAAAAAGTCCTTCTTGTACCACTGTTGCAAAAATGCTGAAAAAAAGATTGTTAATAAAAGTAGGAATGTTTTGTATTCTCTCACCAACATCCAATTTCAATCTTATCTACCAATGTACATATTGATATTTTGAAGCTTATAATTGGAAAACTAGATTAGTTGTACAAAAAAAGAGTTCCTATAGAAATAGATATTGAATAAACATGAAACCGATCACAATTTGCTTCATTAATAGCAAAAATAGTTATCTCATGCCAACAGGAGAATAAGTTAGACCACTACACATTTCAATGCATTCGTCTAAGCATATGCTGCATACTAATTTATTAAATCTTTATAATTAGCCCTTGATAAATATTATTTTTCCTGGTTATTGATGAGGACATTTATGCTCAGACAGGTTAAGTAACTTGAAAAATGTTACACAACTAGTAAGTAGAGGAGACTACTTTCTGGACCTCAAGCCCAATTATGTATATTTGTGAGAATGAAATTTGTGTGTCAAAATTTATCAAATACATGGCTCAAATACAGATCCACCTCATCCATTAAACTTTCTCCATTTCTTAGATCTACATACTGTGTGTTGCGTCTATTACAATTCCAAATCCTGTGGTATGTAGAAGCACAATCTAAACAACGGTCATTGTCTATCTTCATCTTCTAATATTTTTTGTTGTTGTTGTTTTCAGTCGGTGTTATCTCTTCTTTGCTATTCAAACTCCTTACAAGTGTGGACCATTTTTTTTTTGTCTCTTGCATAGCTTAAAACATCAAGTTACTTTGGAAAGATGGTAAACATATCCTGAGTTATAGTTTGAAATGCATTGAAGAAGAGTAAATAAAGTATGAGTAATAACAGATTAATATGAGCAAGGTTGTCCCTTCTGGCTCTTTCTCTATGTGGTTTCTTTTGCCAATTCCTAACCATAGTACTATCCGAGCTCTTAAATTGTGCTTCTGATAATTTTTCTCTGAAGAAATATGCCTGTTAAGTTTCTCTCTAGATAACGTTCCATCCATTTTTTGTGTAAAATTCCCAAACTTTATATCTAGTCCTGTTCTCTCATTTACCCTTCAGCTAAGTACAGGATGGGCTTAATGCTTAAATCATCATGTGAAAAGCTAACTCCTCATTTCATCTTTATAGTAAAATAGTTCTGCTTCTGTGTGCTAGTTAGTATTTCACCATTTATGAGCACCCTCAATTAGTAATCACTGAGATTATTAATTCAATATACTTTTACAAAATACTTATTGTATTCCAGAATATATAGAAAGTGCTCCATATGAAAGGGACAGTATGCTGCTATTCCTTCCATAGGTAGCAATTACATCAATCAAGTAATCTAGTCCAAAGTGGGATATTTTGCCATAGAAATCTGCATGAGATGCTGAGAAAATTCAGTGTTTGCATATATATACTCTCATAATGTACCAAGCAAGGTAGTATGTTAGTTTAATCCTTCAGATAACTTTATAAGGTGTTACTGCTAGGTGTGTAGGATCTCAAAGACAAGTGACTTGCCCAGTTCCTCCTTGCCTAGTCCTTATGAGTGATTGACTTGTGGCATGCTGTCATTCTGTTTCCTATGGTGTACTTTGATTTCCTACCCCATGGAAGAATGAGAATACAGGCTTCCCATGTCCTTGAAGATTCCCACACTTCATAATCCAGGGTGGGATTTATTCAATAATCCCAAGCAGCCCCCGAATAGTTCATTATTTGAAATACTGGATTAAGTGTGATGTGCTGACCCTGAAGGCAGAGTTACAGCTCACAATAAAAGAGAACTTCCCACTAACCCATCTAGAAGTAGAACGGGTTGCCTTGTCATCTAGAAGTGCCCAAGGCAGGTTCTGGATGAACCCCTGCCTGGGAGGTAGACAGAATTTGTGCAGATGGCAGGATGATTGAATAAGTCAACTCAAAGTTTCCTTCCAACTCTTTTTTTTCTATAGCTAATTTCTTTCTCTCATACCTCTGAGTCTATAGACTGAGATCTATTTTATTTTGTCTTGAAAAGATGCTAGATACCACTTCCTTAAGCCACTATTCTTAAGAGAAAAAGAGTTGCTATTTAAGGCAATTGTGCAAACTCATCATCAGTACATACAATTCAGGACACACAACTCCCTTGAGCCCTTTCTCAGAGGCATAACATAGGACACTTTGTGTAGAATGAGTTTATTAAACCAGTTTTTCTTACCATGAACATTTAAATGAGAGACTGTGGATCTACCATTGCCTCATGTATTTATGAATCTTGTCACAGTGACTAAGTTGTCAAAGGATGTTTGGGATTGGAAATGGTACAGAGGGGCTGAGGTTGTAGCTCAGTGGTAGAGTGCTTGGAAAGTACTGTGAGGCACTGGGTTCAAACCTTAGCACCACATATAAAATTTTAAAAAAATAATAAGAAATAAAGGCATTGTGTCCATCTACAACTAAGAAAATATTTACAAAAACATTTTTTAAAAAATGGTACAGAGTTATGATCTGGCATGGTTCAAGTTTAGATCTTGACAGAGATAAAAAAGATGATTTCTTAAGAAGCCCCGCAAATAATATGGACTGGGGGCATACAGTGCCATTATTCCTTAGAGCATATCTCTGCTGCTTCAGTAACAGAATTAAAACATCTACCTGGAAGAAAAAAAGTAACTAGTGGCTCCCATTTTTAGAACTTCTGTGGATTTCTTATGATTTTTCTTTGCCACCTATCCATTCTTTCCACTCCTTTATGGTCATGTTTGGATTAAGATAAATGAAGAGTTTCCCTTGAATCAGAATAAGCTTTTAAAGACCATAACTTATTTTGCCTTGAATGATCAAGCATTGCAACATGGAACATGTATTATCCTTAGAGACAGCTAAGTTGACTGTTATGCACACTGACAAAACTATTCAGCTCAATGTTCATAAAAAAGAATCTCAACCTAGAATAAATATAGCTGGCATTTATCAGGAATAGTCACTTATAAAATGCTAAAATTAACATCACCCATCAGATTTTCTCTAAAAATCAACCATCTAGATCCTTCCAGTTTCATTGCTTTCTGTTCTTACTGCCTGAATTTATTGACAAAACATTCTTTTTAAAGACTATCTTTTGAGAGAAGTGAATAAAATAATAAGTTCTTGACAAATGTTTCTCAAATTTTTCACTGATTTCAGAATATGAGGGCAGTGGAAGGGAGAAGACCTAGTTTTGATTCCAATTACTTAGAACAGAATGCTCTCTTTAATTTTTTTTTAAATGAGGATGGAAAAAAATCCATACATCAAGAAAACAGAAGGATCCTGTGTGTCTAATAGTTGTTTGTATCTGTGATTTGCTTTCTAGGGAGCTGTGAAACTGTGATTCTCAAACTTGAGTGTGTCAATGTGGTGTGTGTGCTTGACCTCAGTTTATAAGATCATTAGTCCTATAAAATTGGTGTTAGCTGTGGGGCTTTTGCTTATAGAGTGGAAATTAAATTTAGTTGGAAAGATAATTCTAGTTAACCAATGAAGCCACAGGTTTTCAATACTGTATAGTATGATGGTTCATAATGTGTTAAATGTTTCAATACAAAACCTTTTGGACCATTCTATTATTTCTGAAGCAGAATTCATATGGTAACCTCATATACCAAATGTTTTAAGAAAACTAACAGTGGATAAAATTTCTCATAGTAAATAAATCTGCCAAACTTGATTGTTGCTCAAAGTTTTATTATTTATTTATTTAATTTACATTTATGGGCATTCGGGTAGTTTCTTAGAGAATGGGCGCATGGTTAAAAATGTGCTAAGATTTTTTTAACAAACACTTGTCATTTATTCAATAATAGTCACACCAGCAAGGACTAAGAAAAATTCCCATTACAAATATATATTTTTCTACTAAGCATGGTTCCCAAATGTATTTTAAAGGGACTGATAACACTTTGATACATTTTACTTTTCTATACCTAAGAAAGGTGACTATTAAGTAGTAAATAAATTAATATGATTTAATTAGTTTTTTATGCAGATATTATTTTAAGAAAATAAAATCTCTGTCATCAGCTGTTGTTTGCTCAGTATACAATGTACATGTAGAATGACATTAAAAAACTATGCAGTTGAAAATCCTTCCATGCTTCATGGCACATAATGAGACTCTTTATTCTTCCTTCTTTCTTGTATTTTTCTCTCTCCTCTCCTCCCTCTGAGGCAGGATCTCCCTATTATGGCCAGGCTGACCTTGAACTTGAGATCCACCTGCCTTAGCCTCCTGAGTTGCTGAGATACAGATGTGCACCATCGCATCCAGCTCTTATCAGGCTTTTTATTAAGCAAAACTCTAGATGGGAAATATCAAGTTAGCAGTAAGTGATAGTGAGCTTGGACCCAACTTTTATCCCAATTTAACTACCTACTAGCAGTGTAATCTTTTCACCTGGACCCAACCCCTCTTTGCCCTTTAGTGCCTTTCCTGCTGCACACTCCAGCCTTTTAAAAGTCTCCTGCTTTTGCTATGATGAAGTTGCATTCAGCTCATGCTATTATAGTTATTACTGAGTAATAAGTGTTCACACTGCTTTAAGTAGTGTCCAGCTTTTTCTCTGACACAATCCCAGGGTGTTTCCATATCTGTCCTGAGGTCAAATGGAAGCTGATTGAAGGAAATTGTATGTAGGGACCTCTGCTTTCCTGCCAGACACTGCATAACAGCATAAAATGACTTGGAGCATACACCATATACCATCAGTCAGTCCTCAGCATGTTAAACTTGTACCTTGAGGCACTTTATTTTATTTAGTTGACTGTTCTTCCTAATTACATTCTAGTTGCATTTTTAAGAGCATGACTTAGAACTTATCCAAGGAAAAGCCACAGGAATCTTTATGGGATTTTAATTTTGTTTCAAGGATCTGTGGTGGGTTTTTACATTTTTTATGTTTTTATGTATTGGTTAAAAATAAATTTGCATTTCTTTAATCCCTGCAACTCAAAGAGGGTGAAGCATGAGGATTATAAGTTGAAGGACAGCCTGGGAAACTTAGTGAGACCTTGTCTCAAAGTAAAAAAAATAAAAAGGGCTGAGGATGCGACTCAGTGGTAAAGTGCCCCTGTGTTCAATCCCTGGCACCAAAAAAATAAATAAATAAAAATGTTAAAAAATAAAAATAAGAAACCCACAAAAAACCTTAAAATAGTAAAATAAAAATAAATTCACTTTGGATTCAAAATATAAAAATCTTTAAACATGTATTTGTTGTACTGAAGACAACAAGTAAGACACACACCATGTCCACTAAGTAAAAAGGAAGGTGTACACCAAATCCTTACCTGGAGCTGCTTGGTCCCAATGACACCCTGAGCTTCACTTAGGAGCCATCTCCATCAAGTTCCTTACAGGAATCCATCCCTTCTCCTGATTAGATTTTGTTCTCCAAAGCTGATGTGGGTAGATGTTTAGGCTTCCCTAATATGTGAGTAACATAAAGCTGGATAGGAGAGTTTGTCCAAAAGACTTCTTCAACATTTGAAAAGTTTTTAGGAGGTTAAACTATGGTTTCAAACTATCTCGATGAAGTATAATAAGCACATAAAGCCCTACATCTCAATTGAGAGACTTACTTTTGCCAATAGATGGTAGGAGAACCTTGACTTATTAGCTGTTGCAGTAAGAATTGTAGGATTCTTTCAGTTACGTGTGAACTTCAGTTGAGTCATCTGTCTATCATGAATGTGAATTTGAATTTATGTTGCGTTTTTGAAGTGTAGTCCTCAGTGAAGGAAATACCCTGTCATTTTTGTACAAGTCAAAACAAAACAGGAGTCTGAGTGCCTTGAAAACTAGTTTTACAAAGCCCACGAGAATACCTGAGTCCTACTTGGAGTCTCACAATGGGATTGTTGGCCGAAGCTGTGACTGTATTCGCAATGCTGTACTCTCCTGGTTTCTTGTGTAATTCTCTGTCTTTCTGATGTTTTTTCTGGACCTTTTTTCCTCCCCTTTGCCACCTGGATAATTTCCATATCGTGACCCAGCAGAGGAAGCACCTCCCCAGAGCAACTCTGTCCTTCAGCCATAATTTCGACTCTCCGTTCCATTCCCTTTTGTGATGAAAACTATACATTTATGTGTTAGTCGGCTTTGACCAAAATACCTCACCAAGATAACTTAGAGAAGGAAAATTTATTTTTAGCTCATGGTTTCAGAGTTTTAGTTCAAGGTTGGCCAATTCCATAATGGTAGGTCGGAGGTGAGACAGATCATCATAGCCAAATTGCAGAAGGAAGCAAACTGCTCACTTTTATTTGTGTGTGTATGTTGGGGGGGTGGGGGTGGGAGAGAGAAAGAGAGAAAAAAAAGCTAAGGGGGTCAAGATATAATCTCTAAGGGCACACCCCCAGAGACCTACTTCCTCCAGCTTCACCCCGCCTGCCTACAGTTACCACTTAGTGCTTTCAAATTATTAATCCATCAAGTGGATTAATCTACTCATAATAATTAGATAATTACTCATAATTTAACCATTTTACCTCTTGCATTAACAGGTGCTTTTCAATGCTACCCCTTATCTAATCCATAAAAATTTAGTATACTATATTTGCCAGTATAAGAGCCTGTGAGTTCCAACAAACCTGCACCGTTCAATAAGTATAGTAGCCACTATCCACCTATGGTGATTTATATTTAAGTTGAATACAGTTAAAAACCGAGTTTCTCAGCCTATCACCATTCACATGCTCTGTGGCCATGCATGGCTAATGACTACCATGGACACTGCAGATAGAGAATATTTCCATCATTATTAGAAAGTTCTGTTGGCCAGAAGTGTGCTAGAATGAGTTCTTCTCCTTGATCTCCACATCCTCATGCTCTGAGCTAGTTTGTGGCATTTGGGAAACAGTTGGTAAGTGGTTGCTGGAAACAACTGAACTAAGAAAGGGTGGGTACCCTTACAGGAAACAGAATCAGACTTGGTTTATGTTGGCTAGACATGAGGACAGAATGTCTAATTCATACTAGCAGGGAGGCAACTTTGAGGTGGAGGAAAAAGCAGCTTTCTCTAAATGACCTACTGGAGAAGAAAATGGGCTTCTGTGTTAGATATTGAGCTCTGGCCCAAAAGTCATTCCACTAAAGCAGGTTGCTCACCTGTCAGGATGCCAATACAATAGATCTTTGCTTCACAGTAGGTGTTCCAACGAGAAGAAAAAAAAAACTGAAGCTCAGTTATTCTCATGAGTAACTTTGGAGGTTTTGTGAAACTCTAGAGAAACTCTGACGACCTGACACATGTCATCCCTGACTGTCAGCAAGGATCCCTGCTTTGCTTGAGAATATAAAAAATGTACATAATTGTCTTTTCCTGGGATAGCTTTTATTGAAACTGATCTCTCTCTAACATTTTGTGTTAATTTTTGTTTTTATCAAGTAAAACTGTCTGAAGATAGAAAACTGAATTAAGGAATAAATACCCGTTAGAAAACAAGTACTAACCTTAATAAACAAAGCATAATTAAGAAAACAATGTCACAACACGTATCAGCAACATTGACAAAGAGATAGTAAGGAGCAAATCATACAGATTTTTCATACATCTGTGAAGTAAAAATACTCAACTGTGTTTGGGGGCTTTGCACATAGTAGGTATTTAGTAACTATTGAATATAAAGAGACTGGATGCAAATAGGTCTGATTTTTTTCAAGCCTTTTTTGATTGGTGCAATGAAAGCCCCCTTCCCATTAATTAAACCATTCCAATAAGCTACTTTCAGTGTTTGGAGCAACAATAATTTTTTTGTTGCTGTGTTTTTATTACTGTTTTCAAAGACATCATGATTCTAACTACCAAACTATAACACAGGCTCCAAAAAACATTAAAATAGCTTAGAAACAGTGAATAGTTTATAGATTGAAGCTATTGTGTTGCTGAAGGCAAGAGGCAAAATGTACTTTTTTGGTGCATGAGGTTAAATGATCTTTGGGGTAGAATATTTCATCTTATTTGTCAGGAGACTTCTTCACTTTTTCATGTTTAGAAGGGCCTTCTCTGCTGATAGAACCTGCACTGGGTAAGCCAAGAGAAACCCAAGAAGAGGTTTCAATGAGGGAGAAAGTCAACTTGGGCCTTCAAAAGAACTCTAACCTTAAATCTGACAAAATTCTAGAATGATTTTAGGGAGGTTTCTTTTTCCCATTGAGTTGGCCTATGTCTCTGGTAAATGTGAATATACATATCCTCTCTTTTAAGACAGTTATAGAAATAAGGAAATTGACCAAGTAGTTCTTCTTAGGAGAATGTTTTTAAATACTGGTCTAATTTTTTATCAAGCATAGTTACGAATAGGATCCCTGTACATTAATTAAATGAGGTCATACTTGCATAAGGTATTCTTTAGCCCAATGCAACTGTTGTCTGTATAAGACACCCAGGGAGAATGCCCTGTGAGGAAAGAGGCAGAGATTCGAGTAATGCAGCTACAAGATGCCAGGGATTAGTAGCCATCATCAGCAGTGAGGTAGAGGTAAGAAGAGATTCTACGCCTGTTTGCACTCCAGACTCGAAGCCTCCAGAACTGTGGGATAATAATACATTTCCCTTGTTTCCCTTGTGGATGATGGCAACCCCAGGGAAAAAAATAATGTAACACCCAAATTGGTTATCCAGTTCAGTTTTTTTTTTTAATTTCTAAATAAGATTTTTGAAAAGCAAATTGAATGTAAATGGATTTTGTAAGATCATGTAGCACATCATGCTCCAATGACTGTATCTAGCTGTTCCTTATTTCTTGCTTGGTAACTCAAAATTGGCTGCAGAAATGGGGAGGGAAGGAAGAAAATGGCCTGAAAATATAAGGAAAAATTGATGTTTTCAGATGTACAACTTTCTGAAGCCAAAGACTCATAGATTTTAAAAGTCTGCCCAAAAAACAGTCTAAGACTTAGACTCTCTTTGAACACCAAAGAGTTCAGAATAATCACCCTAGTAGGGAGAGCTGGCTGACTATATGTTAGCACTTAGAATCCAAAAGACCAACATCTCAATGCCAAGAACTGAGTCTGTGCCAGAAATGTAGCCAGCTGATGACAGGTCATGGAAACCAGGTGGCTGATGATTAGGATTTTGCCACCAAGTAGTCAAAGACGGCCATTATTAAAATGAGATTATTTCAATTTACATTTAAATGAATTATATTAAACATAAAGAAAGAAAACCTTATCACTTGTCACTTCCTAGTATTTTACTACGTTTGGCTACCACCTATGCTCTCGAGGTTATTTATGTTGATTGTATCTCTCTGATAGACCTGTAAGGATATTATTGTGTGTTTCTTCCTAATTCCAAATTCAGTGACTTCAAATTGGTGGGTTGGCGTCAGTCAGATCCCAAAGGAAATTGGCAAATAGCACTAAAGAAGGCTTTCACTCCCCGGTACCCAGTCAGGATGGCTTGATAGTATTTTCCAGGTTAGCACTAATTAATTGTCCACTTGACTAATTTTCCATTCTTACAGCCCTGGGATTTTCATGATTTTGGATATTATATAAGAATATTGGGCTGTAGTACAAAGAGTATAGTACAAAGAGTGTAGAATAAAGATAAATAGGGCATTTTCTCATAAGAGAATTCACAGAAAACATGACGTAAGAGTGCTTAACTCCACGTCTGATCTTTATGATCATAAAGCACTTGTTAGTCCTCTAATCACAAATTTTTGGAGGACTATGATGCCACTATTTTTCTTATAAGTCAGCATGATCAATTGTCCTCTTAAAGTGGATCAGGATAAAAAATGTTTATGACCTCCTCAAGATATTTTCCTCTTTCTAGCCCAGATTTTGCATGATTCAGTAGTAGTGTATGGGTAATAGTAAATAAAATTTTGTATTTGAAATACAATCCTTTCTCTGGTGTGACTTATCTGGAAAAAAAATGGTACTACCTTTGATTATGTTAAACTGATAAATTTCTCTGGGTTATTTAAAATAAATTATATACATTTTTTTAAAGTTTAATTCTCGTCTTTTAATTTTTGTCTTAGAAGCAATGAAATTGGAGATAAGGTATAGCTCTAACACAGATTAGGGAATTGTATAGGGTAATGTCTGGGAAAAGTCCTCCTTCAAACTTAATTTTTCTTTAATTGTTTTTTCCTGGGATTTTCCATGTCAGTGTGACCACATGATGAGGAATTCATCCTAGTTACTTAGTGCTGGTGATTTAAAATTTTTTTTCTGTAATTTTACTAGTCTCCAGTGTGTAACAACTGCATGTCGCAATCTGATCAAGTTATTAAAGTCAAAAGAAACATTGCTGATGTTTTCCCCATGAGAAACACATTTTAAAAAGAATTTGTCTTCATTTTCATGGTTCTGCAATTCAAATAGAAATATGAATGAGTAGATTTTTACAAGATGCAATTATTTTATTGTTAACATTTACTGTATAGAGTTGAAAGAATTAACTAATGGTGCAGCTAATGCTGCTCTTCTCGCCATGCATAAATGTCAGTTAGAGTTTTGCAACTCATGCAAATTTTGACCCTGTTCTCATGCAGAAGAGTCCTTCATTATGGGATGTAAAAAAGTGTTTTTAGGGCAACGCAAATTAGGACTACCACATGGTGCACTGGTCCCAGTGATATGATCTTGTCTTGGGGAAACCAATGATCCTCTTCATCATCACATGTTGAGTTGTGAAATAAAATACTCTTGCTATACATTCATTTGACAACACAGGAATTATGACCTTCTTCTTTAGATCATCCAACTTGTTTCCTGTGCAATGAAGAACACAGCTGTACAGACCTCATTGTTCATACACAAAATGGCCAGGAATATCAGGGATGAGGAAACAGTTCACATCACACCAATGATTACTATCTCACTTTTGGAGAAATTGAAAGGAAACTCATTTTTAAAAATATTTATTTATTTTTTTAGTTGTAGTTGAGCACAATATCTTGATTTTATTTGTTTATTTTTATGTGATGTTGAGGATCGAACCCAGAGCCTCGCACATGCTAGGCGAGTGCTCTACCGCTGAGCCACAACCCCAGCCCAAGGAAACTCAATTCTGATAAAATATCACAAATCTGCACATTAATAAATTATAACTTTTTTTAGTAATTTGAGAACTCTGGTAATAAGTATGACTGATGTTTATAAAACATTTATTTTTGAAGATGCCTTATCCTTGAAATGAAAAATGGGAGGACAGCAGGATAGATTTGCACCTGATAAACTTGAAAGCAAGACTGGATGGCTCTCCAGTGAGGAGTTGTGCCTGCACAGTCTTTAGAAATGCTAGGAATGGGCATGGTCAAGTTTCCTTTCTCATCCTTTCTTTTTATACTGCCTACACAGAGAGAGCCTGCCTGTCAAGGCTTCTCAAGAGACAAAGGAAACTCTACTTATAGAAATGTGTTTTATAGAAGCCAAGGGTACATAGCTTTAGGGGAAACACAATTGGTAATATGCTGAAAACAAAAATCAAACCTCCACAACTCACTCCTAGCTGGACTGTGTTAAAAGTATGCTGTCCAAGGTGCTACGTGGAAAGTGGGGTGGCAAGCTCTCTCCTGCATCCTCCATTCCTGTTTCCTCAGCAACTTGGCATCTCAAAGGCCAGACCTTGGATGAGTAATTAAAATGCTACAGAAATCTCTATCCTTTAATTAAATAATGGATTATTGAAGGTAAACCATTCAATACGTGATTGAAAATGCTGTTAAACTAAGAGGTCCCTTCCTTTTGGATCTATAATACACACTGAACCCAATAACACAGCTCTGAGATCACTGACAGAGGCAATGTGGATATGAGGGAAGAGAGGTTTCAGTGCAACTACACAGACACGCTAAAATAGGTCAAATGTTCTCACCTCTCGTCAGCTGCTGCATTCTTTGTGATCTCTAGATGGTGTCCCTGCATTCTGGATATTATTAGTCATGAAAGCTACATGGTGTCTGGAGATAGCATGTACTTTCTTTTGTTTTTACAGAAAAGGAAAAGAGAGGTCTGGGGATATAGCTCAGTTGGTATGTGCTTGCCTCACATGCACAAGGCCCTGGGTTCAATCCCTACAAACACACACACGCACACACACACACACACACACACACACACACACACACACACACATAAAAGGGGGGCGGGGAATAGAGTCCATCCCTGAGGCTTCCTATCCCTTTCTCAGTACCTATTATAGAGATTGGACCTCAAGCTCCAATTTGTAGTAAGGGATCAAGACAGGATAGGAGGGAGATAAGTTTTTCTTTCATGCATGGCCTCAGAAAGTTGGAGAGAAGAATCACAGAAACACCCAGAACACCTCCATATGCACAGAGACATATCTCTTTAGCATTCACCTTCAGCTTAGGCATTTGTGAGTGATCAGTTTTAATATATAACCCATTTGGTATCTGGCTTCATACCAGCGGTTTGCGTCCCTCCAAGTTCTACGAGGTGTATTTGGCTGAGTTTTGATCCATGATATACCATCTACATATACTCTCATTAGTATTCCAACCAGTTATTCTGTACTACTTAGAAAAGAGGGAATGTCACTTAACCTAATGGAATCTATGATTCCTCAAACACACTGGGACTACTCCATCATGATGTTAAGAATGATTATTTGACACAAAGTAGTCAGAAATGTATTAGATTCATTTTAAGCGTGGTTTAAGGGGCCTGTCCTATGGTTGAGAGAGTCATTGAAGTTCCTGAAAATCTATGCATGATTTTTCTGTGTATGTCTAAAAATACATTTTAGATGCAGATTTTAACAGACTTTCAAAGGTTGCTTGTCTCTAATTTTGTACATCAGTTACCATTGAAAAATAACCCATTTTTATATTGGAAATATCTGCTTGCTCGTAATTAATAATTTAATACTAAATTAATAATAATTAATCAATTAGTAATTTTAATAAAACTTTTTTGAACTTGAGATCCTCCTGCCTCAGCCTCTGGAGCCAACTACTGGCTTGGGTAGCATTTTTGAAGTAGCAAGGAAATATTTATTCCTTCTGTCACAAATAGTTCATAAAAGCTACTTCTTTGGTTAGCAGAATAATTTCTATGAGGTATAATTCTTTTGTTATTATGAAAGACTTTTAAAAAATGTAACAGTGGAAAATGGGCTTTATGGCAATCACCAATGTACTGTCTGCCCAACAATGCCACCTCCTAATTTGGAAATCTGTGAGGTAAAGTGGTCTGTACTGCTGATGAGCAATTAAAGCCTAGATTGTCAAAGTTAATACTTGATGTGTTGTTGTTTTCCCTTCCTTCTATTAACTGTGCTGTATTAATGCCAACAGATGCCTGTGTGTGCAAAATCTGCTTATTCCTCTTGGTATCAAATTAAGAGAAAGGCATACTAAAGACATTTCTGTTTTGTAATAAAACTAATTAAAGCAATTATCTATTTAATTTAAGAATATAATCTTTGACACTGGACAATTTGGGAGGGTGAGTCACACCTCCTTCCCACTTTTTAACTTTAATTATATTATGGGAAAGAAAATCAATTATCTCCAAACTTTTCTATAGAGTATTATTTCAGTTAAGCTTATAATGAACACACCAATAAACACACAAAGCTGTGTTTGAAATCTGCCTACTCATAAAGAATATGTACTATGTATTGTAATTATTGGGGTTATTTTTTCACCCCAATAATTTAGATATGATATACCATATATTCGCATTATATACCATATTTTCAGTTCACTGGTTTTCTCTCATTAACAAAATCCATGATATCTTCAGTGCTAAAACCTGTATATGGATCAATGAAATTTCCATGGTATCTTCCTCCAAGTGGAATTTTATTAAGGGAGAGTCAGATATTACCAGGAAAAATTAGGCAAGAACACTCAGTTGTTAAAGTGTTTTGGCAACTCAAATTTATGTGTCTTTAGTCATTAGGTAAAAGTGACAGCCATACTTTTTAATACCTCTTTGTGTGTGTGTGTGTGTGTGTGTGTGTGTGTGTGTGTGTGTGTTTCATTATATGAAAATCTAAAATCTAAACTGGCTCTATGTTTCAGTTTGTCTCCTCAACCTCTAAAGTGTGATTTATGACTGATATGAACCAAATTAAGGTCTCCCTCCAGTCAGGAGGCCTCTATTTGATTAGTTAGAGTAACTATTCCTAAGTATGGCAATGCTCATCACGAATCCATTCCTATCTGCTAGGATGATACTAAGTATAAGATACTAAGGTGTACATTATGAACCAGATAAAACAAAATGTAGCAAAAACCAAAATGATGATCCAAATGTAACCAAAAGAATATTTCATAGGAAAATATAAATTTGGAGGTAAATATTCCTACCTGCCTCCAGCAGAGATGCCAAACTCAAGAAGCCCAGATGAAATACTTCTCTGTAGAGGTTGTTGATAATGGTTTTGACAAAATGAAACTAAATCATGTTGCACTGTTAGTTTTGACTTATTTTGAGGTTGGTCATTCATGTAGGCCAGACAGGAAGCAAAGACAGATGTCAAGCCACCATGTAAGCACAGCTGTTTAAATTAGTTTCCTTATTACCAATGAGTTGCTCTGACCTTGTCATTTCTTGTGAGCAGAACACTTAAGTCTTGAGTCCTTTCAATAAACACCTGACAGCTGATCTACCCCAAGAGGGCATGACAAGGTCATGGTGTTTTGCAGCCTGCCTTACCCACAAATGATAACAGCCACTGGTTCCAAAAGAATGCTTTGTAACATATGATGTACCAATGCAAGTGGTGTATTCAACCAAACTCATTAATTGTTTGTTAGAGGCTAATTTGAGGTAGATGATGATTGTGGTCTGTAGGAATGGCAAGGAGTTCTAAAAAACAAAAAAACAAACAAATATCCTAACTGAAGTGAAACAACTAATTAAATTGTTTGTATATACGCCAAACTTCATACACAGGGCAGAATTAGTTGCATCTGGTGTTATGGAACTTAAATATCTAAAAGCTTAGTTGGAAAGCACTGAAGTTGAATTATAACAGTTACGATAATTTAGGGAGATGTGGTTACTTGTGTAGAAATCCAAGTTGACAGTGATAAATGTCATAATAAATTTACGGTAAGTTTGGATGTGGGTGTCAGCCAATTAAATAAGCAATCAAACCACAAATAGAATTAGTTTTCTTTGAAGTGCTAGCTCCATGGAGAGCTCCATTACTTGGAAAAAACAGACAACTTGTAGAGGAAATCCATCAAAATATATTGTCTGGAACTAAATAAGAGCTGAGGTAGCAACTGTGTTTATAAGGGAGAGGAACCTAATTTGGAATCAAAATCAACTATTAAGTTTTAAGTAAAATATACTGAGATTCAGAGTCAAGTTACAGACTTGAGAATGAAAATAAATCTCACATTATTTTTCTGAATATATGTTTATACATATTCCATACATGTATAATAGTGTGTATGTGTATATGTGTGTGTGTGTGTAAGTACAATATATTTTTTTGTTCTTGTAAGAGCAAAATTTCAATTCAGAAACTGCAAATGACTTCCAAAGCAGACATTAGCATGAACATGTAATAGCTCATGGTATTGACCATGGCCAACTTGAAAACTCATGATTTATTTTCTAATTTGAAAACTTTCTTTTTACTAATTCATATGTTGGCAATGTTGACCAACAGTTTTCTTTTAACTCAGACTGAGAACACTAAATAGTTACTAGGGCCTAATTTTCCAAAAAAAAAAAAAATACATTATAAAGGCAAGATATATTTTATTAATTCAAGATTGAAAATATGAAGTAGCTGCAGAATTTATGCACAATATTACTGAAGAATGAATCCAAATCACATATGTAGAAAGCTTTTTGGTATTATAGCCAGGAAGTCTGGCTATAATATATTAAATCTGTGCTATGAATTCCATAAAGATGCTAACATGTTTAATTGTGTAGACTTGGATCACACCTTCATGCTTATTGATGGTGAACAGTTTATTTTGCTGACTTGTGGATTGCTTTTACTATTGATCATTTGTATCTATTCTGCTTAATTACACTTCTGTTGATATCTTAGTAATTTCTACTTAATTTGCTTCCAAGGAAATGGTTGGAAACCAAAAGCTTTAACAACTTTCATTTGCTCCAGGATATATTTCTGTATGGTGGCATTTATCTGTTCTCAGAAGAGAATATGTTCTATACAGAAAATAGAACTCTTTCTTGCTCTACCTATCAGGTACTTGAAATGAAAAGCTTATTTTGTGGTAATTGAATTCTCACTATTTTAAATATATCCCTCTGAACTAAATTAGTAATCAATTCATGGCATAAATGTCAAATATTTTAAGCTACCAAATATTTTTCCAAATTAGTCATTTTACTAACATTGTCCATATTTCTAAAATATGTCATTATAACTCAATAAGCATTTGCAAATAAATGGATGAATGAATATATTATACTTATAGATATTCATGATATATATTATATATATGAAATTTCTCAAACTAGATAAAACTACCAATTTTGATATAGGCAAAAATGAAATTCTAGTAAAAATTCTAGTATTTATTAACTGAACAGTTCAAAAATGAGTTTGCACTTGCATCAGTAATGCTGAGTACTAATGCCATCAACTAGTGTATATTAAAACTCAAAACCCATGTTCCTAACTACAGAAGTTTAACATATTTCAAAAGAATAGATGTGAATGCCTAGGTTAGGATAAAGTGTAGTCAACCTCCTTAATAGTTCCCTTGGCACTCTGTGGACTTCTCATTTTATAGTATGTCTTCACAGTGTTTGTGGAGCTAGGAGACACTATCTCTATCTGAACTAACCATATGTTTGACCCCATGTAATGAAGCATGATGTCTTTCTTATTTATTGAGAATTCACATGAAAAAAAATAAAAGAAATCAGAAGATACTGTATCAATTTATTTATAAGTTATTACTTTCCTCTGATACTTGAAACATTATTTCAAATAAAAGATGGATACAAAATAATAAAAAAACAGGGATGTTCTTCAAAATCCAGAATACTCAGTCGCTATATTAAATTGCCCCTGGCATTACCAGTGGAGGCTTCGGATTGAAAATATATCTCTATCTGTCTTTCTGTGTATCTATCTATCTATTCCATGAGACACCAAGTCTACTCATTATATTGATTATGCAGTAAGGAAATTGGTGATGATAATTACAGACTTAGGGTAAAACTGAAAAAAAAGAGAGAAAGTGAAGATAAGAAATAATCGAAGTCAGATTTGAAAATTATGGGAACGTTTTTTAGACCCTATGTTAAAATTTCATGTCTATGAATATTTCTCTACCTGTGTAAGTCATAGATGTTAGAGTCAGTCAGGTAGGTATGTATTCTTTATACATAGCACCGAGATAAAAGATCAATAACTGGATTAATAATCAAACTTTTTGGCATATAGCAGTCTTGTTTAGTCAGTTTGGAATTTTTAAAATCCCATTTTCAGATGCTTTAAACCATCTGAACCAAAAAACAAATTTCTAGTACGCTTCCTGTATAAGCACATCTGCCCTGTTGGTTACAAAGATTATAGCACTGTCACTGGTCTAATCCTGCCTTGAACTTTATTGTTAAATTCCCAGAGTGATTTCTCTAGGTAGATGCAATGAAGCAGCAGGAATAACTCTGGGAAATACATGTGACAGATGTTTTTATAATCAAATCCATCAAATATTACTACTTTAAATACATTCAAAATTGATTAGGCCCACTCATGTGATCTTGCCTCACACTGGTTTAGTTTAGTTTAGTTAATGTTGCAATTAATCTTTGCAAAAATCTAATTCATCCCCAAGCTTTTTTCATGTCATGATCTGTTTGTGTAAATCTTCTGAAACAAAATACCCTGTCTAATTTGATCTGTAGTCGTGATTGAAAATAGCAAGTTGATATCTCTTTGTTGCTACAGTGATGTAATTAAGATGCCCACGCTTTTCTAATTAATCTAATCTAAAATTGCTTTGGATATTAGATATCCTAAAAGAATATAATGAATTGTTTTTCTTTCTTATCTCTGTCATTAGTCAAGAGAATTAATTTTGCTAAGTTTGAAGCACACCCAATGTTTATTTGCATATCTAGATTTCAATCTAAGCCAGACTTTTCAAATATTCTCTACTATTTTTAAAGAGAAATAATCTCATGAGCCATTTTAATAATATTTAAAGTATAAGTTACAAAGATAAATAATAAATTATTGTTTGGAATTGCAGTGTATGATATGCCCATGCCCTAATTAATATTGTTAAAGTTAGGCATAATGCAATATAATGACTATAATGAATTCATTACAATATATTAAGTAATGATATTATAAATATAAATAAAGTATACAAATACATATTCCTTACATAATTATGTATAATATTTTTTGTGTATATTCTATTATAGTCTACATAAGCAAATGTAAAGTGCTTTACATTGCCCATTGTAAGCAAAATTTTTTTAAAAATTTTAATCCAAAGAAGAAAAATTTAATAAGTGGCAAGTTCATTTAAAACACATTAATAGTAATCATTTTATTTTTAGTTTTTGGAAATAAGTAATGTTATAATTTTATCAAAATTATTTTTGTGTTAAAGAATGAAAACAGAAAAGAAGATTGATACTAATTCTCCTTTCTAATGTTATATAATATAATGCTAATGTTCAAATATGATATTAAACAGCACATCAAAATATAAAATATAAATGACTTATAGTAATATTAAATTGCCTAATTTTTAAATTTGCAGATGAAACTACTCCTTAAATTATGTCCCTAAAGTCATTTTACAAATACTCTTGACTGTGAAAGCATAATAAAAGAACATATAAATAATAGTGAAGTTGATAATGTCAGTTATTGGCTTTAAGATATTTTGATATTGCATGTAGTTGAAAGAAGCCATTTACTCTGTAGTATTTGTATTTTATGAAAGCCTTTAAAAATATTCTATGTACAATTTTATTTTTAATTAATTGTTCATATATTCATCAATTCCATTACTTTAATTGTCATCTATTCTCCATATTTGTAGCTTTGACTGAATTTATTTCCCTTGAGATTTAAATTCAGTATTCTAATTATATTTCTGCATGATATATTTTTTCTGATTTTTCAAAAAGGGTTAAAACTTCAGTCCAAAAATTAGTTTTACATTACAACAATGGAAATGCAAAATAAGCAAGGAAATATCCTTAAGCCACCAGGATGCTTAAATTAAAAAGACTAAGAATACAAAGTGTTGGTATGGATATAGAATAACTGGTATGCACATACATTCATTACTGATACATTGCAGAAATGAAACTATGGATGTGGAAAATCATTTGACAGTCTTTAATAAACATGTGCCTTCCTGATAGAGTGAAAATTCCACTTAGAGGTATATTTCCAAGAGAGATGAGTGCATGTATGTATAAAATGGCTCATAGAAAAACACTCATGGGAGCTTTATTCAAAGAAGTGCCAAATTAGAAACAATCCAAGTGTACATCAATAGGAAAACAAGCAGTATTGATAGTTACACAGTAGAGTGTAGACTAATGATAAAAAAAGAACACATAAATTGAGATGCACGACAAAGATTAATTCTAAAATATTGTTTTGACAAAAAATCTTATAAGTTTTATAATGTAAGAATCTGTTTTTATGAAATTTGAAAAAGGGCAACCCTGTTGATAACGACGATCACAGTCATTGTAGTTGTTATATCTAGGGGCAGATTTTAACTAAAAACAGAAATGGAGCAAGAGGGATGAGGATGTCTATCTTTCCAATTTGGCAGTGTATTTGTACACAGGAGATATGCATGCACACATGAATATTAATAAGGCTATTAATTAATACATTGTGTCAAATGTAAATTTTACCTTAGCAAATAAAAGAGTACTGTTGTCACATAAAAAATATTAGAATGCTTTCATTAAAAAAATATTAGAATGCTTTCATGAGCACTGATTATATTGAAAACTTCAAATCTGTAAAGGCTGTACAATCTCAGTCCGTCTCCTCTTCAACCTGACTACCATTGCTTTCTATTTAATTCTTATCTGCCGTTTGATTATGAATCGTTTTTGCAAAACAGTGCACTTTCCATCAAAGGTCAAACACTCTGGTAATTCTACAGGGAAAAAAGAAAACAGATTAAAAATCAGAAGTTATTGCATACACTGTCTACCTCTAAAACTGAGTTTCTGTATTTGAAAATTGTTAAATATTTAAATGATCTCCACAATAGTAATGGATACTTATACATGCCAAGACTGTGCCATTTGAATAAAATATCAGTGTCCTATGACAATATTAATGAAATGAATACTATTTTTTAACTTCAGTGACCCATGGAGCTCTAACACAAACCTAGCCTCACTGACATCAGAAGAATTGTCCTTAGTACATATTCTTGTTACTTTGGGCATTCTGAGTGTAATAACCCTCTGAACAAAACAGTTGGCTGTTGTCAATCTACCTTTAAGTCAGTGAAGTGAATGAGAAAAATCACTTGCTTATTAGCAGGTTAACCACTGTATTTTCTTAAGAATATATTTTTAAATAGAAATTCTTTGGAAAATATGGGTAATTATTAGGGAGTTAAAGCTGAATGTTTCTCTATCTTTAAATGAAGAAAATTTGCAATTCGGAATATAAAGTGAAGATGCACAGAAGCATGTTTGAGGAGACCGATCTGTAGATTTTGAAGAAAAATCCCTGGATGTGAATGTGTCATCCCTGAGGATTATTTATAAAAAGAATGCCTGGGATATTGCATAAACATTTGAGTTTAGACAGAGGAAATACTTGGAGCACCAAAATGAGAGTCGTTCAGAAACTACTTTATGGTGAAATCTGTGTGGAGAAATTTAGTTATCCACCTAATGAAAATCCTGAGAGAACACAAAAAAATATTAATCCATACTTTTTATTTAAAGTGACTTTACTTCCAAATAATTAAAATTATAATACAACCAATACTCTACAAAGAGAAGGAAAACCCAATTGTAAAATTTAACATCCTATCAATTATGTTAGAATTTTAACAACAAATGAAGTGATTGCCTTTGCTTTGCCTATAACTTTAGAAGTGACATATATATGACTTTAAGTAAAATCTTAAATGAGAACAGAAATGGCAAGAATCTGTTATGTAAGTTTCCCCTGAATTATCCATTCAAATAATGAAAGTAAAATATGTTACATAACACATTTAAAAGTCATGACCTGCCAAAATGAGACTAAATATATAGAAAAACTTCTGTTTATTGGATTTTGTTTGTTGAATTGTATGATAGAAGTTAAAGTACTTTTCTTTTGAGATTAGAGAAGGACTACAAGGAAAAATGCTGTGAAATAAAACATTTTTGCAAATGTGTTAAATTATAGAGGAAATGAGTAAAGAAAATTTAATTATGTTTGTTTTTAAAATAATTTTCATGTTTGCCCCGTAATATTTGAACAAATTGAATTAAACATTTATGATAAAATGGATTTACTGAGGTCTGTTTGCTCGTTGATAAGGACTTCCCCTTTGAGAAGCTAGGGAGTAGCTATTCACCTTCAACTAGAGGTACATTTTATGACAATGTGCAATGGAATGCATTGAAAAATGGTTTGTAGATGTTCTTGCCCACTTCAGTTTTATGAAATGAAATGTATAGTATTTGATTTTCATAGTATGATTTATCTTAAGTTGGGTGAAGAATTCACAAATTTTCAGTTCATTATTATACTTTTCCATATATATATATAATATATATGATTGCATGTATCAATAACTTCTAATAAAAAACAAAATTAATAATATGCCATCAGTTATTCAAAGGGGTACATAATTTAAGCAGGAAACCTTATTCTATTTCAATATTTATTAAAGGGTGTTATATCTAATTGTTATTTTATGTAAGATATTTTAGAAGGAGATTTTATAAATATCCAACCTTAGAAGTTTGTTAATTTTTTAATATCCATACTAAACCCTAAATCCATGGTTACTGGGTACAGTAAACAATGTAAAAATGGCATTTACCATGATCCATAAGCACATAGAGGGCTGATAAAATTAGGTATAATCCCCCCATGAAGATGTACATATGTTCATTCATCTCATTATTAAAATATAAATTTTATTTTTTGTTCTTTCTACAATATATCTATTATTTATTATTTTCTTCTAACCTTAGCCAGTGCAAACCCCTTATTTTCAAAAGAATTGTTCTTTGAAAATAGATAGCTATAGAAACTATTTTTTTAGCCTTATGAACTTTTTTATTTGTTCCTTTTAGCTATACACAACTGTAGAGTGTATTTTGGCAAATTATACATACATAGAGTCTAACTTAATCTTGTGGTTGTACATGGTGTGAAGTTACACTGATTGTGTATTCAAATATAAGGCTAGGAAAGTTATGATTGATTAATTCTCCTGTCTTTCCTATTTCCCTCCCCTTTCCTTTGTTTTCATTTGTCTAATTCAATGGATTTCTATTATTCCCCTCTCCAACCTCCCATGTAGTGGGTTGGCAACCATAAATCAAAGAGAGAGCCTTTGACCTGTATTTTTATGGAATTGGCTTATCTCACTTAGCATAATATTCTCCAGTTCCATCCATTTACCATGCCATTATTTAATTCTTATGTATGGCTGAGTAATATTCCATTGTTTATATATACCACATTATCTTTATCCAATCATCTGTTGAAGCACAGGATCTATATTCTAATGCCTAGGTCCTTGATCCATGTAGATTTGAGTTTTGTGCAGGTTGAGAGATAGGGTTTCAATTTCATCCTATTACACGTGGATTTTCAGTTTTCCCAGCACCTTTCATTAAAGAGGTTATCTTTTCTTCAATGTATGTTTATGGCATCTTTGTTTGGGATGAGATAATATCCCTGATGAACATTGATGAAAAAATTCTCAATAAAATATTGGCAAATCATATAGAAAAATATACTTAAAAGATAATGCACCATGATCAAGAGGGTTCATTCCAGGGATGCAAGGTTGATTCAACATACAGAATCACTAAATGTAATTCACCACATCAATAGACTTACAGACAAGAATCACAGTTGCTTTTGGGGGAGGGCGTGGACCAGGGACTAAACCCAGGGACGCTTAACCACTGAGTCAAATCTCCAGCCTTTTTTAAAAGTTATTTTGAGGCAGGGCCTTATTAAGTTGTTGAGGTTGGCTTTGAACTTGCAATCCTCTTGCCTCAGCCTCTCCAGCTACTGGTATTATAAGTGTGCACTACCATGCTTGGATCCTAGAGTTACTTCTATTGTAGGCTGTCTCTTTCTCTTGGGATTATGTGCTGTTAATGGTTACTCCCACCAGTCTCTTTGAGGACTCTACCACCTCTCTTAGACCTAAGCCTTCTTCCTTCCTGTTTATGAAGCACTACAACTATAAATAAAATC
Organism: Ictidomys tridecemlineatus; assembly: GCF_052094955.1. Taxonomy (NCBI): domain Eukaryota; kingdom Metazoa; phylum Chordata; class Mammalia; order Rodentia; family Sciuridae; genus Ictidomys; species Ictidomys tridecemlineatus. The sequence continues at coordinate 21,059,994 of NC_135489.1, read as the reverse complement.
CCAGGATATATTTTGATATCTTGTACAGAAATATATTCCAGATTCTCTGCTTTCTTAAACCCAAATTTGGCAAACTAGGGCCTATGGAAAAAATGCAGACAGAGTGCATGTATTTCTTATCTAGTCCTTCATAGAAAAAGTTTTCTTTGGTTCATATCTCAAACATATAGAATTATTAATTGTGTTTAAAAATAATATTCTTGGATACCAGGTGTCACAAACTAAATGCTACAAACTTAAAATGATTGTGTCCACCTATAGGTATGCTAAAAATGAATCAGTCTTGATGTAAGAAATGGGGAACTTGGAAGATAGCTACTTTGCTTAAAAGTTTATGCATACCTAGCCCCAGCTCACCTTGCTTTACTTGTCTGTGGAACATATACTGATACCCTTTCCACTTTTTCATGGGAAGCTAGAAATGTACGTTCTTATGTGAAAACTTCCAAATAAAAATATTAATGATGTTTTAGGACATTCTGTGCTTAAAACAAAGATTCATCTGAATTTGACCATGAGTCATTTATCTATAATCCTATGACTTAAAATATTTAATTCTCTTTCTAGGAAGCTAAGATTAAATTGTATTGTAGAGCCAAGAAAAAAATTAATAAATTAAAAATGACTCTGCAAATTTCACATGAATTAAAATATGGATAATAGATTCCCGAATACATATATTAGTATTTTCATCAAAAGAATGGAAATGTCATTGATCAGGTATGTGGATATTTTCTTTAGAATTGATTCTGCACCAAAATTTATTTGGAAGCAGCAATAGTCCAAGAGAAATAGGTCATATACTATCTCTAATCAATAAGGCATGCTCCACACCTCTTATTAGTTCCTAACCCTCAATGTAAACATTAAAGCAATCTAACACCTGTCAGTACCTGTGGAGGCAAAGAGTAAACTGTAACAAAGATTTTAATTCCATCTACTTGCATTTTTGTTTTAAAATATTTCCCAGGTTGACAAATTTTCTATTTAGAAGGACATGAGATCTATAGTGTATAGTGAATACATCCGAGTTCTTGTTTCTTTAGCTGGATAATTCAGTAAAATTTAATAACATGCTTTTGTGTGTGTGTGTGTGTGTGTGTGTGTGTGTGTGGTGTGTGTGTGTGTGTGAAGGACAGGAGAATTTTAGGGAAGAGGGGGAGTGCAGAGCCCTTGGGCTACTAATAGTTCTGACTGTTCTATACCAGAGGGGAAACAGGGAGAAACAGGTTATGGAGCCTGGAGTGAGCCTTCTATGGCCTGTTGAGCTTTTAGAAGAAACACATAACCTACAAGCTGAGCTGTGTCTTAGAAGCCAGGGAGATGGAAGAAAACTATCCTGACCATTCTCTCCTTCCTGCTGATCCCTCCCATTGTGGAAGCCATTGGCAGTCTGGGGGAAAGGTTGCCTATTGAGAAGGTCCATAAATGTCAGCCTCCTAGATAGAGCAGGGTGTGAACAAGCTGGAGATTAGCTCTGAAGATGCAAAGAAAGAATACTCAGGCCAGTGGCCTTTCTCTCTTGAGGCACGAATGAAGTGTTCTGTCTAACCTTTGAAAATTGTATGGTCTTCCAAAGCTGAAAACACAGTAATGTAGAACATGAGTTGGGAGGTTTTTCTATAAAGCACTCGAAGTGAATGAGCTGTGAATGAATACTTGTGCACAGAGCATCAGATGTGCCTGTTAATGACTATTATTATATCTTGTTCTGTTATGTGTCTGGCAAGCCAAGAAGTCAAGTGAGGGTGACAGACACTGTGGAAACTGAAATACCATCCCCTTTCTATCCTCCTCTGGGAGCAAGTATTAAACAATTACTATTGTAAATCAAATTGCATATATATGCTTTGAAGGAAGGATTTCCATGGAGAAAAGAATAAAATGTTGTGCAGTTATTTATTTGCATATTCCCCAGTCGTGAACATAACTATTTAATTTTGAAGTTCAATTGATTGCTTTAATCAGACCGTGCTCTTGCAGGTGTTTCTATACTAGAGCAAAATAAAGCACTTCACTGTTAATTCTAGTTGTAGGCTGGCCTGATAAGGAAAATAAACTTGGATGACTTGATGGATGTTGCACAATTCTGGAAAACTTTAATTAGTGTTTTGGGAAAAGCAAGCAGTTGGGTTCTAGCTGCATTGGGTTTTATCTGGACTTTATTCAAAAGTTTTTGTTTTTGTTTTCACTTACAAATAATTGTATGGAATATTACTGTCTGTCCTAAAATTTGCAAAATTGGTTTCGATAACTTAGTTGCAATTAAAATATTGGGAAGGATTTTTTCAGGTGCTTTCAGATTGTATCAATAAGAATAACATTCTGCTTTTACGTGTACATTAATTAATTTTAGCACCAAACTTTATTTTAATGTTTTTGGGTTCAAAATCTCTTTGTTTATTATGGCACAAAATTTTGAAAATAACTTTCAGGAAAATAAATGCAGTTAAATAAAAGGATTCAGCAAGAATGCAAATTTACAATTGGATTTAAACTAAAATATATGTTCTTATTACTGAGTGGGTTAATAACATGAGCCCTAGAGCCACAATATCTGGGTCTTGATCCCAGATGTGTCATTTATTAGGTTTGCATAGTTGAGCAGGTTGCCATAATTCTGTTTCACTTTCCTTATCAATAAAATAAGGATGTAATACCATTTCTCTCATGAGATTATTGGAAGCACTAAGTGTTAATAATATCTAAGTGCATAGGACAGTGCCAGGAATACAGTGAGCGAGTCCTTGTTAAATATCAGTAATTCTTAAGTTTTCACTAATAAGGGAAGTGTATCAATATTGAACTCTGAAGAAAAATCATGACAACCATTGGGAGAAAGAGGAACTGTAAATTTATTTGAAAATCATTGTTATAATACTTTTTGGTGAGTGAAAAATATCAGAATCTGTCATTGTCCTTTTCTGGATTCATGGTATGAGTACTCATCTCTACAATCTGGAGGTTTGTCAAAATCATTAGTAAGGTGAATACTGAAATACCTTTCTTTTTCTGATAAGTTTAATTTGTGATATTTAAATGTGATGACTGTAGAAAATCCTGAGATTGAGAAAAAATTGACAATTAAAAACTTTAGTAAAATATTATGTTATCCACCTGTTCTAGCTCGTGAGAGCTGATTATGCACATATCTACCCAAGTTCATGCTCAATGACATCACCTCAAAGGGTCAACACAAACAATGAAGGAAGTACTTAAACTACACAAATTCACTAACACTGTGACATCAGTCATTTTGGGAGAGCCAACTGTTAAACAGCTTTCAACCCATCACTACACAGTGCCTACACCAGAAGAGTCCAGTGAAAGTTTACTGAGCTTTAATATCTTTTTTGCAGTTTTCCTAATAGGTAATGTTGCATAGTAATTACTACAGTATAGTGTGGACATGTTTACTGCTCTGTAAATGAATATGTATTTTGGGGGGGATACAATTTTGTGCAAGCCAATCCACAACATTCATTGGGAAAATTTTAATTTCAAGATTTTTCTAAGAATACAGCTATCTCTTGATATTCATGGGGGATTAATTCCAGAACATCCCTGCCCCACATGGATACTTTATGCTAAATTCCCTTATGTAAAACAGTTTAGTATGTGCATGAAACCTACTACATAATCCTCCTATATACTTTAAATGATCTCTAAATTACTTGTAATACTAATACAATGTAAATGATATACAAGTAGCCATTGCATTATATTTATGAAATGATAATAAAAATGTATATATATATATATATATATATATATATATGTTCAATATAGGCATTTTACCCCTGAATATTTTCCATCCATGTTTGGATGAATGCAATGGTGTAGAACCTGTGGATATGGAGGCGTGATTCTGTTAGTTTACAACTAGGTTGATCTTTAATAACAGATCATTTCTAAAGGAATGTTTCTTTATAGTGTTCTGCTAATGCACTCCAGGCTTTGGCAGTATGTCATCAAAGCTAAAAATCTGGACCCTGGAGCTAAGTGAAACTATTTGAAATGTGCTTTGCCATTTACCAGCTGAGTGTCTTTCAGCAATTTATTTGTCCTTTATGATATTCTGATCTTTACAATGTATATTTACCATTGTAGAATTTATGGGACTTTAAAGCCATAATGCATCCTAGAGTTGAGCCCAGTGCTTGGCACTTCCGCAGTCTCATCTTCACGTGGATCTGCTTTGTGATCTGCTCTCCAGGATTGTACATGGTTGGCTCAAACCTTGCTATGATGGCTTCACTTAGTCTGTAGTTATTGGAAATAATTTATAGCTCCTAATCTATAAATTTAATCTAAAATTTGTATTTACATGCCATGGGTTTACTGTAGCTCAAATTCATAAAATTTAAAGGAAGTTTTGTTTGTTATAGAAGTGGAATTTTATAAAATCCTGTAATTTCTTTGGAGGAAAGACAAAGAATGACTAAAAAGTGATTTCAAAATGGAGAGGGTGGATTCTAAGAAACAATTCTAACAGCAAAATTTATCATTTTTTTTTCTTGAGCTCTTCAGGTTTAACTTTAAAAAAAAGATGAAATTTTAAAACAGTTTACTTAAGAGATTTATAAAAGATGTAATACAAAACATACATATAGACAAGAATCTTCATAAGAATAAAACTCCTTGGAATCATGAGAAAAGGATATGATTTTCTTTGGGGTAAGCAGTCCTGTACAGAGAGAAGCACCAACCTAGAACTTTGTTGTCCTCCTTTTCACTCTCTGAAGTACACGTCCACTATGAAGTTCCACAAATCATCCTATGAACATAATCTGTAAGGCTTCTGTTAATAAATACCATTTGCATATCTCTCAACAGTTTTCAAATGCTTTTTACACAGATTAGTTAAGGGAAACTTCCCATGAGCCAAAGAGTTCATCTCAAGATGAGCAAAGGTTTCCTCTGCTAAATCACAGGGAATGGGATACAGCAATTTGACTCAGCAAAGGAGACCCAATAGTGTCTGGCATCTAAGCTAGGGACTATTTCATAATGACTGGATTCTAGTCCTTTGATCAATTTTTGAGTAACAGCAATACTTTAATTACTAATCCAATTTAAAATTCCTAAGCCTTGCAAAATATGTGTTAACAAATGTTAAATTTTTATGAGCAATGGGGAAAGCGATTGTAGTTGTTGTTTCTTAATAGATATAAACTTGGCAAGTCTTTCACAGTTAATAACGTTAAAAATTTTCTGTAGCTAAGCATGTTGAAAATAAACCAGTTCAAATACTTATACCTCCTTTCTTTTAACCACCGTGTTTTTAGGAGAAAGAAAAATTTCTGTAGATTTTTCTTATCTACATGCTTTTTGATTTATGTAAAGTATGAACACATGAGAGATATACTTTAAAAAATTAAAACATTACAGAGAAGGTCAATTCTTGAAAATACTTTGATTTGTTAAAAATTAAATTAAATTTTAATCCATGCCTTGTAAGTTTGGCCTCAATCTGGTGAACATTTTTGGAAAGACATAATGAAACAAATGATGTGTGAGCATTTTCTGGGAGTTCAGCTGGAACAGATGGAAATTCATTTTTTAAACACACACACACATACACACACACAAGCTATTTAAAATTTGTTTCCTGCCATTTAAAATTATTACTGAGAGAGAAGGTTAAGGACAGTAGACTCATGGGTGCCTTTTCAATGATACAGGAGTATAAACTGAAAGGAAAGAGACATGAACGGATAGATATCAATTGAAATGGTGAACTTGAATCTTCTTGGTTGAATGTATTTGTGAAAGACTGGTGTGATGTGAGTTGGGCCTCAGCCAATTATTAAACATAAATTAAACCGTAAGATGGAATTATAATTTCCAATACTAGAAAAATATCAACCCTCACAATGGCATGACTACTTCAGAATAAGATTCTAATAATTGACTCTTACCCCAAAATATATCTAGAAAGTCTTGCCTACAATAGTAGGTGAAAATTGAAACCATGCTAAAATAACTGAAGCTATTTAGACTGGTAAATTGAAGGTTCACTGGACAAAAACATCTAATGATATATGTAAAGAACTTCCATGTTGGAGATTATTAAGGTATAAAATTTGTCTTTATTGGTAAAATAAATTAAAATTGAGTTTGGGGTAAAGATAATTTTTATTTTCATTCAACACAAAAACCTTTATTGGGGCTGGGTTTGTGGGTTAGCGGTAGAGTGCTCACTCGCCTAGCACATGTGAGGCCCTGGGTTCAATCCTCAGCACCACATAAAAATAAATAAACAAAAATAAAGGTTATTGTGTGCAACTAAAAAATAAATATTAAAAACCCCTTTATTAACATTTATAGATGTTTATAAGTAGAATAAGTTTCCTTATGAGGGAAAGCCTTTTCCTATAGATAAAATTTTCCAGCTCATCTTTTCCTGTCCCAAAGGCAGTCTTCTTAGTTGCCACTTAAATGATCTATTTTGGAGAAAGACACACCATTAGCTTTCCATCTATTCACTAGGAAGCAATGTTTTTTGGAGTGCACCGTAATATCACTTGGTTTTATTCATTAAAATCTTCTCTTGCTCTTTAAAAAAGGAAGTCTGAATTACATATGCAGGCTTGGTCATTCCTCCACAACTTGCCACTTAACAGTCCACCCTGTCTTCAATGATGAAATTCAAAGAACTGTAAGGATGTTTTCAATCTGTCTCATAACATCCCACCATCAAAAGAATGTTTGTTTCTTCCAGTTACCAAAGACGACCTAAAAGGTTGTTTTTAATTTTCTATATTTTTTAATTACTTACTTAAATAAATTTTAAAAAAGAAAATTTCCTGCACAGGCATGAGCTGAAAGATGCCCTTTGTCTTTCTCATTTCTCTTATTTTTTTTTTTAACCTGAACAGGCCAGATGATCATATCATCCTCCATGATGGCTAGGTGCTTTCCCTTTCTAACCAGAGAAAGAAAAAAACAGTCAAGTTTGATTAAGCAGTGCTATGACTTCCCTTGGAGGAATGGAGACATTTGTTTTCTCTTTCATGGGGACACTGACTGGAGAGAGAGCCACTGCTTGTAATGAATGTGGAAAAGACTATCACAGCTCAGCAGTGAACAGCCTCAGAGAATCCACACTGTTGAGAAATATTGTAAAGGCCAATCTACTCCAATAACAACAATAACATTAACATGAACAAACATTAATAAAACCCATTATAGTCTATAAAGATTTCTAAGTGCATTAAGCACTGATATTATGTATATAGATACACAAACAGTGTCTGGATGGGAAGCAGGTGTTCAGAGAATGTCAAGGTTCTGCATCCATCACACAGCTGCAGACCTTGGGCAGAAAGTCACATTGCTTGATACTAGATCATATCTCCTTTTATATTTGAAGCCAACTTCCCCATTCGATACTGACTTTTCCCATTGTTGAATTCCCAGACCCTACTTGAATCATCCAATGAGGAGGAACTTTATTACATCCTCAGGCCTGCCTGCCATATTTTTAAATGGCTTCAACTTTCATTTTTATATTCTTTATAATTTTTATGGCAGTAAGATACAAGTGCATATCTTTTCCTCCCAGATTATTTCCATCTTTGACAATTAGGGCCTATCTCAAAAGAAAAATTAAGGTCAGTTATAGGGGAAAGGGTCATATTTTGGTAAACCTGGGATAATAGGTAATACTCTGAGTAATGACTGAAGTTAATAATTCATGTATTTTTGTGCCAGGCATAATGTGAGGTAGAAACTATTATTATTTTATTATTATTATTTGATTGGGAAAATTGGAAATTTTAAAGCAGCACCATTTCTAAATTTGTGGAAAAAATGGTAATCATTTTCATGAACAAGAGAAGAAGAAGAAGGGGTATCTTTTGGAAAATCTGAAAGCTCAGTCCATTGGGCCACAAAGCAATGCTGTGACTGAGCTGTAATTGAGACTACATAGACAGACTCCACATGAGTGCAATCCTTACATGCAAACTATGTCCAAATTAATGATAAAATGTACTTTTACTTATTTTTAGAAAGGATTATACCCTAAACATATTAAATGGCATGATAGTTGGTGAATATAAATAATTTAATATTTTGAAAATAATTACCCAACACATATAACTATTTAGGATCAATTTTTGGTGTAAAGTTTTCTCATATTCAATGCTAAAAAGTTAGAATTATTAAATAATTCTGATTAATGATCTAGCAATGAAATATTCATCATTAATACAATTTAATGAAGTGAAAGCCTACAGAAATTGTCATAAATTCTTATAGAAAACCACTAACAAACTCTTGACTTTGGATCAATCAGGAATATCATTTTGGCAAACTGAGAAAGTATTTAAGCTTTCTATTAGATTACTAACATGTACTATGACATCTCCCTGGAAGAATAAATAGCAATTAAGTGTCTCAATTACAGAGATTCCAAATGTTTGTTAATTATGCTAATAATAATGATGATTATACATATAGTTTATATTTAACTTAGCATCCTATAACTAAAAGCTACCTAATAATTTATAATTAATCAAATATATCATTGATACCAATTATCTCTTCTACCTCTTCTAATGCATCTTCTATTTGATGGAAAATATTGAATCTAAAGGTCACCTCAGCCTCCTGCTGCTTGCCAAGAAAACAACATGTTAGCTGTACCCATGTTTTCCTGCTATAATTGCTGCAGAAAAGACAGGATGAATTCAAGTAATCATAATATTTTGGAAGCTACAGAGGTGGTTTTATATTAGAACATTGCCGTCCTAATTCACAAGTTATTAAAATGGAAATTGAAAGCATTTTTCCAGAGGAAAGTTCAACAGAAATGGTATAAAGCAGTGAGGTATATGTGAAGCCATATATTGCATTCATTAAGGCACAAGGTTAAATATCAGGGAATTAGATGCTTTGTGTGGCAGACAGAATGCTAATTGATTTCAAGAAATAATTTTTAATTAAAAAAATGAAAGAAGGGAAAACCAATAAGGATGAATAAATACTATCTTTGTCTCAACTATTTCTCATTCTTACCACAAAAACTTCTTTCCCAGCTTGGAAGATCTTATCTTATGGTAGGTTACTACACCTCTAAAGATATTTTCCCCATGGATAAGCTGAGTCAGTCTCCCCTGTACTGAACAATGGGTTCACCATTGCTTCTTCAGGAAGCTTGGATTCAAAACCTGGGTGAATCATTGCTGCCCTCCTCACTCACTATCCATTTCCTTCACTGTGTCAATTGTGGATGAGTCCTTACTGAACTTCAGTTGTTAAAAGGTTAAAACTCAATGATTAACTTACAAGTACTTTAGAAATAGTGTTTTTTTCAACCAGAATGTTACCATGTTGTAATTATAGATGTATTTTGTTAGACAATATTTAATTATCCAGGCTATATAATTTGCTTACCTTGGGCATAAAGAGTCTTCAGATTAGGGATTGTTGTTTTCTCTTTGTTAGAAGAACAGATTCATCAACAGTCTCATTATTTTTATTGGCACTTCTCCCAGTGATCTGGAGGATGGGTGAGGGTTATTGGATACATGGCAATGACAGACTGCCAGTAACAAAACACAGAAGAAGTGTCAATTTACCAACAGCATTTGCTAAGTTGGTGGGAATAACTTGGTATAGAATCATTCTCCAGCTGAATGTTCTATAGCAAAGAAATTTGTGGGTCATGGTATTTTTTTTTTCTAAGCACCCAAGGAAACACTCACTCAAAAAATGCTGAATCAATTTCTTTTGGGGAATCATAGTTATCAAATTTTATTTACCTTTTGATAACTGGCTTAAAAGTAGCCAAAACATATCAAAATCATTCAGAAAGTTTAACATATCAATTTAGGTATTATAGAAATAAACATCAGCTATGAACCAAAAATGAGAGAACTACCACAATACTCTATAATTATGGTGAAGAACCTATTATGTGCTGAGCATCCTGATATATATTTCTGATGTTTTTTCTACATGTTCTGATATCCACCCATGAAAGAGATGCCACCAATTTTGTCCTTTTATAAATACAGAAGCTGAGCTGGTGTAACTTGTCAAAGGTCATATAGTTGGCAGATGTGGCAATCTAACCCAGTGAACGAGAATCTGAATGAATTTTCAAAGGTGCTCTGCCATCCTGCTTAATATCCAGAATTTGAGGAACTCATATTACAGAGATTCTGTAAGCTAATGAATATACCATTGGGGAAAAAAATGACAAAGGATGCTAAGATAGCACTAATTATATAGTCCAAAATTCAACAATCCATAATTCTATTAAGGCACAAGGTTAAATATCAGGGAATTAGATGCTTTGTGGCATACAGAATGCTAATTGATCTCAATAAATAATTTTTAATTAAAAAAATGAAAGAAGGGAAACCAATAAGGAAGAATAAATACTATCTTTTTCTCAACTATTTCTCTTTCTTACCACAATTTTCTCATTTGCAATAAGGTTAGAACCATCAGTAAAGGCTATTCCATATCGTTGCCATATTTAAAGTCTCTCAGTGTATGGACTATATAATGCCAAGTTCATAATACCTTTTGTATTGTGGCTTGGAGAAAGAGGAGACACCAAATAATCATCTAAGGGGAAGATTATAAGAAACACCAATATTAACTTCAGTGAGAGAAAACCCAATGAGGAAATGATGACACATCTCAATGTTGGAACTGGGCAGACTTTCCTGTGTGACCATGAAGAACAGGGTTAGTGCATGGAAGACACAGGAAGTCACCTGTCAGTGATCAACATAATGAACTTCCTAAACTTAGTACCATTTCACAAAATCCAACAGCAAAAAAATATACAGGATACTTTTCAGTGATGCAATTGAACTCAATCATAAACAAATAAAAATCTAATTGCTCTGAGATTTCAAAGCCCTCTCTGAAATGAACATTATCTTCAAGGAGATAGCCATGCTGTAAGTATGCATATTAGAACTTAAATACCGTAAGAATGTCACAGATCTATCAAAGCTATGCTTAAGGAAATGTATTTATCTTATTAAAAAATCCATAAAGATCAATGGATTGTCTTATATTACATCCTACTAAGGCCAGGGGTAGGAAGCTGGGGCAGCCATTTCTCTATTCTCAATGCATGGACACCTGGTGGTCTCTGTTGGTTCTCTGACTGTGGTGCTTAGAGGCAGCTACTGTGTTTTTTCATCTTTGATCTCCTAATAGGCTCTTTAGCCCCAATGACTATCCAGTCTTGAGCAGTCTGCTCAGGATAGGAGGACAAGGATCTAAGATAACCTCATTTGCCCTCCATCTCTCTGTTCCCTGCACTCCAGTGGAGAATCATTACCCAGGACTCAGTGTGAAAGAATGCCTGGATTCATCATGTATTATTTCACTTTGTCCAGAGTCCCTTGAGTTTCCATCTCATTGGGTTTCAAAAGGCTTGTCTTTTCTTTTAGCAGAAACATCCTTTTTGGAGGCAATAAATATTTCACCGTCTAGCTAGACAAACTCAGAAAGGATCAAGGGGTAACCAGAAAAAAAATCAGTTAATATTTCAGAGTATTAGCCTTTTGTACTTCAATTAAAACTCCCGGGACTTCATGATTACTTCACGGTGACTGTTGTGAATAACTTCTATTGGGATATTGTAGTTAGCTGCTGGTGTGTTAGAATTTTCCATGGCATGTTTTTTGAGAAACTATTCTATGAATATGGTTTTAAAGTGGTAGACATTTAAAATGTATGATTCAATCTTCTTAATCTGTGACAGTTTGCATGCCATATCTGTTTCTCTTTCCACATACTGTTTTATTACCTCTTATAGTCATGCCACATATTCAAAAACTCACCCCAAAGTTTCACTATAAATTCCAGAGCAATAAGAAAACTTAAACATGATGATATCTAAAATCATTTTTTTAAATGCTAACAGCGGCTCTATAGATACTTGACTACACTTCGAAGTGAGGAGTATGAATGATTTGGTCTGAGGAGCATGCTCTGTACACCGATGGCAATTTTCCTTCAAAGTTAGTTTGCATTCTGGAAGGAGCAATGTCCAGGAAATGGAAGGCCAGTGCGGAGCAAGTCAAGCAGTGTTCTGCCTATCCACATGAAAGGCTGGGCATCAAGAATCTTAGATACAGTAGTGCTAAATCCCCTGGAAAATCAATGTTTTGTAATATACTTGGGTATGTTTGTATTGCAGCCTTCTGAGAAGTTACCCAGAGCACGGGGCATTTTCATATTCTCTTTTCTCTTTGTATCACTTTTTCTTTCCTTCTCTGTGTTCTTCTACCTTCTCTCAATTGTGATCACCAAATTCTGTAACTGGCATTGGCAGTAACTTGCACGTAACTGTAACTTACGACACCAGACAGTATTGTTTCCACATCCTCATCTTCTATGAGAACTTGCCAAGGGACAGGAGCCTTATGTAGTGGGGAGGCCTTGGCCTCATGAGAGTCAGGTGGTAGTAGAGTGGAGGTGAAGGCAGATTAGCATTAGCAAGGTAACCATGGAGACCTGAACAGTGTTACTTAGGATTACTGATAAAGAAATATTAAGGAACATTTAAAGAGAATTCCATAATAATGGTAAGAGGAATGAATGTTTGTATGAAAGCCCAGGGTGTCCAATTTGAAATACGCTGTGTGTCCAAGTTAATCACATCATAGGGAACACATTGCCCATGTTACCTACACAGGCCAGTTCAGCTCAGACAAATAATGCTATAAAGGGTAATTGGAAGTGCTGTTATCCAGATCAGAATGTGCCTTAGGTAACCATTAACAGGGCACTCCTTTGCCTTTCTTTCTTCCTTTATTTTGCTTGCTCTACTTTAGAATTTACATTATTTTTATTAAAATTCATCTTGCATTAAAAATATATTTAATAATTATATTTCCCTTAGTCAATTAATAATGCCCCTGCCTCTCAACTAAATGAATGTCCTGTTTCTTTTTTCTGATTAATTACTCAAAGTGGAAAAATCATATAAATAATTTTATAACTGCACTAAAATTATGTATGAATAATATTCAAAGGGCTTTGCCAAAAACAGATTCTATTTGCAGTGATATTAGGAACTTGATAAGATTCAAAGTCCTAAATGATCATTTAAAATTAAGCTAGCTTAAATCTTCCCCAACCTATTAGCATAATAGTTCTTTCATTAATTATTTGCAAAGTTGATCTTTAAAAATTTCTCATTATTTAATATGAAATTTCCTAGTAAAACAATAGTCTCCATTTTAAACGGCATTCTTAAGAATCCTTCTACTGGTCTTCTTATGACATCCAAATATACTGACCATCTCATACAACTTGTACTAGTACTATTTTGATTACAAGGTGTTATAATGATGAAAGTAATTAGTATACTGCAAATAACTTGAAAAATTATTCTCATTATGCCACCCTACATTGCAATTATTATGTAACAAAGAATTTTAGGAGTGGGAAAAAGTTACTTATATCACAGTTTTCATGATTTTTCTTCTCCTTTTTAGTTATAATATTATAAGAAAGTGCATATGAGTCACACTTTGCCTTTTACAATTAATTCATAAACAAATGAACTAAAATACCCAAAGGTGTTGTTTTGGCTAGTTGTAAGGAATTTTAAAATATCAGTACTTAGTTGACAAATGAAATGCAGATATATAGGGGATAACATTTTTTGCTTGGTGTGGTAAGAATAACATAAGCTTGTATTGGTATTATGTAACAGAGTCAATGTTCACAAAATACCAACTTCCCTGAGTGTAATACAACAAATACTTACTGTTTGTCTAGTAAATGTAAATCATTCTTCTGGGAATTTTTCTAAGTGCAGTTAGAGTGGAATGCACTTAAAGTAGAAATAATCTTTGGACAGATTCATTCATACTCTGCAACTTGGAGATGCTTGATTTGTAGCCTTTAATATTTTCCATTGACATGATCTATTTCTATAGTTCTGTCAGTGGATTATGAAGAACATGAGGGCAGTTTCTGTGTCTGTCTTCTTCATCTTCTTCAACTACACAAACACAGAAATACACAAATACCATATACTTTTATTATTTTTTTTAATCAAATGAGCCTCCAAACTCTCTCCTATTGTCATCATTGGACTTCCTCCCCTACAGGGTCCCAAAGCACCTGGTGAGGCAGAATGCATGGAGCAAGCCCATTTGTCTTTGATCATTCTGGATCAATACTGGTCTCTTAAAAGGAGTGTGGCACCTTTGCTTTTGTGCTGTTGGTAGTACTTGCTAAAACTAGGAGCCTTGGGCTTTAGAGTCTAGCATACCTAAGTATGTCATGCAGCCAATCACTCTTCACATTCTGCCTTCTTCCCAGGGTAGAAGAGCAACCACTTTTAGTGTAGAGAAGTCTTGTATTTTTCCCATGGTTCAACCATATCATCTTCTAAGAACTTCATTTTCTTCCTCACTTCCCTTAATATGTAGCACAATTCACTCAGTTTTAGTTTTTAAAATAAAAGACGAGAAAGGAGTACTTTGGAATTCTTGAGCTTTCAACCAGTTATTATCCCTCCATTCCACTCCTTGAAGCAGGTCCACAAAGTTCTGAATACTTTGCTAGTATAAGAGAGCTAAAAGAACAGGAGGTAAATCCAGACATGGATATCTCAAAGTAATTTCTAACCATATTATGTACCTGGTACAAAGAAGACAATTCCACATAACAGATGCTCAATAATGAGTGTAGAATGACAGAATAAATAAATCAACCTCTTTTTGATGTAAATAACGAGGGCTATTCTATTTTCACTTCCATTTAATATTCTGTCTGATAGTCAAGATTAGCAGCATACATCCTAGGAAGCACTCTTCTTCAAGCTTGAAATATTATCTCTATGATTATATAAAAAGCTCTTATTTGAATTGTTGTGAATCTTTACAGCACGTTGGGTAATAATTAGAGGCTTTATTTTATAACCATTGTCTTCAAATTAGTATGTGATATTGTTTTCAAGATGAGGATTATTGAGTAACATGTTCTAACTCAAAGGAAACACATTCCTGATGGAAATTTTAGGCACCATGCTCCTAGAGGGGATACTTTGCCACAGCATAGTTACATGGCAAAGTTAGTTGTAGCTATCTTTCACTGGGACCTAGCAATGGCATCTCTGCTGAAATGAACTCTTAGCAAAGACTTTGAGGGGCAATGTGTATCTGCTCCTTAGAAGGCAGGGGCCTGAATTATTATGTCACTGTTTCGAGTAGCAGTCTCTAGAACCACACATGGTGCCACATTATCCATGTTGTAAACAAGGGAACTCTTCTGAAATCTTTTCCAACGTATACAGTATGGTCCTGCTGTTGTGCTAAATATTAAATTAGAGTTTATCATCTTTTCCTCAGATTAAGAGACATTTTTGTTTTCACTTTGAAATATTAATGGGGGAGGCAGTTACTGAAAGTGCAGGTCTCTAGAGTATGAGAGATGAAGATTCAATTCTCTTATGGTATTAAAGTGATAACTGGTTTGGATCAGACAGAAATTGACCTTGAGTATTTTTACCATAGGCCAATCACTTGGTTTATTCAGATGTTAATAGATATCAAAGTTTGAGATGAAAAATTTTAAAAATTATAATTTTAACAAAATAAATGAGAAAGAAAGATTTTCAGGAAAAAATAATACAAAAAATGCATATAATGTTAGGATTTGCCAAATTTGTATATTCTAAATATCTAACTAAAGTTACTTTTAACGAATTTACATTTTTCAGAAGGTTTAAGTAATCTGAAGATATTTTCCTGGAAGTGACTTTTATCAGTTTTGCAACATACACTTAACAGCATGTGTTTTTACATATTTTGAAAATTGAAGATCAATACATTTGGAATATGTATGTGTAAATGGGCTTATGTGTGTGTATTTATTCAAGTTTAATACTTTGTTAATACATTGTCAAGGCAGTTTTATGTTATGATTTGAAGGAGTCTGGAGACCCAATAATGTGATATTCTAATAAATAAGCTGACGGACTAGCTGTGAAATAGGTAAATACTGTAAAAATATCACGCTCTGGAGGTCAACCACAGGCTGTCGTGTTACTTGGATACAAAAGAAAATGTCACCACAGAGAAATGATACAAAGAATGTTTTCATCTTTTTTGAATCAAATTATGTATATTTTAATTTTTTTGGGGGGGGCTTCTAAGATTTAGAATCTCCCAAAAAGGAAAAAGAAATGTCCAGTAGAATGAGAGGGCAAGTAAGAAAAGGGGAAAGATAGCATCGTGTTTCCGTTTTTCTCTGTATAAATTCTTTTTTAGGATGAATGTAAAGAAACGAGAACATTAAAATCCCTTTCACTTGAAAGAAAGATAATTTTCTGGCAAATAGTTAAACCAAGTGTATATTTTTTTTCCCATTTGATTTCCCCATTGTCAGTTCTTTGGATGTTATACAGGAACATATTGATCTAACCTTTCTTTCATGGTATGTGTGGTTATTTGTGATTTGACAGCATTTTACATGCATGGCATGCATTTTGAGAAAATTCTAATCTATAGCTGCATTGTCTTTGACATGATAAGATTTCTAGGAGTTAGGAATCTTTTGTCTTATCGGTTGTGTGTGTGAAGACAACACCTGCTGTCATATTTTGAACTGGTAGAAATAGGGAAATCTCAGTTCCTCTTGTTTAATATTTTTTTTTTGCATTGACATGGAATGATGACTCA
This sequence comes from Ictidomys tridecemlineatus, assembly GCF_052094955.1. Lineage (NCBI taxonomy): Eukaryota > Metazoa > Chordata > Mammalia > Rodentia > Sciuridae > Ictidomys > Ictidomys tridecemlineatus. The sequence goes on along the minus strand of NC_135489.1, from coordinate 21,043,315 downwards.
GGAAAATGCACTCATGTAGAGATGCCCCTGGAGATGATGCTCTAGTGTCCCTTGGGGGTACTCTGAGAGCTTCCAAGTGCAGAGCTGCACAGAGCAGACAAGAACTGTTTTCTGGGTTGAATTTTGAACACGGAAGCTGACTACTGGGGAAATAAGTTAATAAAAAGAAAAACTTGCCGTTCAAGTCAGACGAGCAGTTGAGGTGGAAATGGTGACTCTTCCAGAAAACTCCCTCTGGCTCTACATCTGACTGTTCTCTGCAGCCCACAGGAAGTCTTAAAAAATACAATGACATGTCTGGTTGTTCATACCGGCCTCTTAAGGAGTCGAGAACTCTCTGCTTTAGGATGTCTTACATACTGGAGTCAAAAGAGGTAGCACCTCAGAAGTTAGGACTCATGGTGTGGCAAGTGACTGCAGACTCCCAAGCTGACTTGAGAGGGAATGTACTAACCTGTAGAATAAAATGTCTGTGTGGGTCAGGCTTCAGGCAGAGTATAATCAAGGAGCTCAAAGGCAAGACCCCAACCCCAGACAACTCCCAGTTACACTCTGCACCTCAACTCCCAAACACAACCTGAACAGAAAGCGAGCCAGACCTTGTTAATTGGTCTGTCTAGGATGACTGCCAGCCTCTGGTGAGCCTGGCTGGTGTTTAGCCTTCAACCCTGTGTCTCTCTTGTACCTGGTCTCTGTCATACAGGTGTGACTGTTTCAGTGTCCTTTCTACTCCACCCTGCAACACATCTTCCCTCCCTCCCTCTTAGCTTTTGACTTTGCTTTACATTTCACTGAGAAAGAGAAGGACATGCAATTCTAAACTTACCAGCTTGGAGTTTGTGCCCATGTGCTCTTCTGCCCCTTATAAGTGAACTGTCCTAAGTCCAGCCCTCCGTATGTGCCTTCTTAGGCAACTAACGCTGCAGCTGCGGTACTTGTCCTCAGTTTCTTCTCAATCATCTACAGTTTCCATCTCATCCAGACCATTCTCAATCCACATACAAATAGGCGATAATTGTCTTCTGTTTTATCATTTTCTTTAAATGTACTTCATGGACCTCATTGTCTCCAGGCACCACCTTGCATCCTACCCATGGTCATGTCCCCAAGGCCAAAGACTCATTTACAGCATCTTCTTTTTGCCCTTTACGGCTCAAAACCGCATCGATTCTCAGTTCAAAATATAGTCAAATCTGGAACCTCACTGTCCTTAACTACCACTCTCTTCCCCCTGGTTGGTTGCATACCTCGGAATTGGTCTTATTTTTACCCTTGTTATTCTACATTCTATTAAGAATTCAGCAACTCAAGTGATCCTGATCAATCTGAGTCCCTCTAGGTTGCTTCTTTGCTCAAACCTCTGCAGTGTTTTTCTCACTCTGCTAGAATAGAGGCCAGAGCTCTTCCTACAGTCAGTGAGCCCTGGGGAGTCTGGCCTCTGTGAGCTCCTCTGTGGCTCTTCCTCGTCTCATCCATGCCACTCCAGCCATGCCAGCCCCCTGAGCTACTCCATGGACCTGTCACATGCATTCCTGCCTCAGGCTTTGCTCTTCCTTCCATCTGCCTCATTGTTCTCGTCTACTCCAACTTAGACCCTCCCACTCAGTTCTTCAAACTCCTTCTCCTTTTCTTTTTCATGCTTTTGATCCTCACTGCTTTTGTTTACCAGTTCAGTATAGTAGAACGTAAACTCCTTGGGGATGGGAATTTATTTGTTCTCTATAAAATCCCCATTGGCTTGATCACTGCCAAGAACAAAGTATTAAGATCAAAGTTTTAGGCCTGGCCTGAAGATTCTGGATTTCACTATGTGCAACATCACTTCATATGATTAGATTCTCCAAGGCTATGTTCAAAATGGAGAAAAGATAATTTTGTAAATATTCAGTATAATTGCAATTTGAGTCTGTTGAGATGGGAGGGAAAGGGAGAGAAAAGGGAAATTGCATGGAAATGAAGGGAGACCCTCATTGCTATACAAAATTACATATAAGAGGTTGTGAGGGGAATGGGAAAATAAACAAGGAGAGTAATGAATTACAGTAGATGGGGTAGAGAGAGAAGAAGGGAGGGGAGGGGAGGGGGGATAGTAGGGGATAGGAAAGGTAGCAGAATACAACAATTACTAATTGGGCATTATGTAAAATTGTGGATGTATAACCGCGTGATTCTGCAGTCTGCATTTGGGGTAAAATTGGGAGTTCATAACCCACTTCAATCTAATGTATGAAATATGATATGTCAAGAGCTTTGTAATGTTGTGAACAACCAATAAAAAAAATAAAAAATTAAAAAAAAATAATTGCAATTTGAGGAGAAGATCTCAAATATTATATTTCTCAAAGTCTCTTGCTTGCAGAGGAACATTATAGAACTATAGGAAAACTGAAATGAATGTATAAGAACATCAGTCAAGGCTGGCTCCATTTTTTGGTACCTTTGTACAACGGAGTAGTAGGCAACCATTGCTGAGAGTGCTATGATTTTATTTTGTATTAATTTAATGATATAATATTTATATTTATATTTTAATAATTTAATGATATAATATCCATCCTAATTAATTTAAATAATCCATTTATTACAAAATATTTTTGATTGCTTTTATTTTTTTTCACTTTTCAATTTTAATTTACTATATGTGACAGCAGAATGCATTATAATTCATATTACACATATAGAGTAAATTTTTCATATCTCTGGATGTACACAAAGTAGTCACATCATTTGTGTCTTTATACATGTTCTTAGGTTAATGATGTCCATCTTATTTCACTAACTTTCCTACCCCCATGCCCCCTCCCTTTCCTTCCCTCCCCTTTTCCCCTTTATCCTATATAGAGTTCATCTAACCCTCCAATGCCCCCCACCAACACATTATGAATAAGCATCCTTAAATCAGAGAAAACATTTGGCATTTGGATTTTTGGGATTGGCTAACTGTACTTAGCATTATTTTCTCCAACTCTATCCATTTACCTGTAAATCCTGTGATTTTATTCTCTTTTAGTGCTGAGTAATATTCCATTGAGTATATATACCACATTTTCTTTATTCATCTATTGAAGGGCATCTAGGTTGGTTCCACAGTTTAGCTATTGTGAGTTGTGCCACTATAAACACTGATGTGGCTGTGTCCCTGTAGTATGTTGTTTTTAAGTCCTTTGGGTATAGGCTGAGGTAGAAGTGGGATAGCTAGGTCAAATGGTGCTTCCATTCCCAGCTTTCCTAGTAATCTCCATACTGCACCATATAATTACAGTTATCTTATATTAGACAAAGGCACCAAAAACAATTGGAGGAAAGAGAGCCTCTTCAACAAATGGTGCTGGAAAAACTGGAAATCCATATGCAACAAAATGGAATTAAAACCCTGTCTTTCATCATGCACAAAACTCAACTCAAAGTGGATCAAGGACCTAGGAATTAAACCAAGAGACATTGCGTCTATAAGGAGAAAAAGTAGGCCCTAATCGCCACCATGTCAGATTCGGCCCCAACTTCCCTTAATAAGACTTCTATAGCTCTAGAATTAACAGCACAAATCAGTAAATGGGATGGATTCACACTAAAATCTTCTCAGCAAAAGAAACAATCAGTGGGGTGAATAGAGAAAATTCTCCATTTCCTTTCATTACAAATTGGGAACAAATTTTTACCACACACATGTCAGATAGAACAATAATCTCTAGGATATATAAAAAAATCTTAACACCATGAAATACACATAACTCAATCAATAAATGGGCCAAGAAACTGAAGAGACACTTCTCAGAAAAAGATATACAATCAATCAACAAATATATGAAAAGAAATGTTCAATGTCTCTAGCAATTAGAGAAATGCAAATCAAAACTACTCTAAGATATCATCTCACTCCAGTCAGAAAGGCAGCTATTAAGAATATAAGCAACAATAAGTGTTGGTGAGGATGTGGGGGAAAAGGCACACTCATACATTGCTGGTGGGACTACAAAATATATTTGATCTATGTTTTCTCCCTTGTAAGCAATAATGGTCATTTTACACACAATTCTTTTTTTAATTATTTGTTGGTTTTAGATACACATGGCAGTAGGGTGTATTTTGATATATTATTCATACATAGAGTGCAACCCATTCCAATTTTGATCCCATTCTTGTAGTTATATATGATGTGGTGTTATACTGGTCACATATTCATATATGAGTATAGGAAAGTCATGTCCAATTCATTCTACTGCCTTTACCACTGCCATCCTCCCTTTCTTCCCTTTGTGTAATCCAATGAACTTCTATACTTCCCCTCCCTACCCTCCCTTGTTATGGGTTAGCATCCACATATCAGAGAGAACATTTGGCCTTTGGTGTTTTGGAACTGGCTTATTTCACTTAGCATGATATTCTCCATTTCCTTCCATTTACTGGCAAATGCCATAATTTCATTCCTCTTTATGGCTGAGTAATATTGTACTGTGTACATAGCCCACATTTTCTGTATCCATTCATCTGTTGAAGGGCATCTAGATTGGTTCCATAGGTTGGCTATTGTGAATTGAGCAGCTATAAACATTGACTGTGTCACTATAACATGCTGTTTTTAAGTACTTTGGGTTTAAGCCTAGAAGTTGGATAACTGGATCAAATGGTGGGTTCCATTCCAACTTTTCTAAGGAAAATTTTCCAATATTCAGTCTGACCAGCAATGTATCAGTGAATCTTTTCCACACATCCTTAGCAACATTTTTTGTTACTTGTATTCTTGATAATTGCCATTCTGACTGGAGATAGAATCTCAGTGTAGTTTTAATTTGCATTTCTCCAATTGCTACAGATTTTGAATATTTTTTCATGTATTTACTTGCCATTCATATTTCTTCTTCTGTGAAGTGCCTATTTAGTTACTTCATTATGGACAATTCTTTAGACATTTGCATAATTGTTTTCAAAGTATTAATTCCTAGAATTTTTGAGATAACTAAATCTATACTTTATAAAACATATATCATCAGCCTGACTCTTACCTATGAAATTTTGTGGGGATTTTATCCATTTTTAGAGCATCTAGTGTTTCACTATTACAACCAATACTTCAATGAATACTTCCATATTTATTATCATTATATCTAGCTCTGCTTATTTCCATTGGCTGCATTCCTAAATTGGGGATATTAGATAAAAATGGAATTATGCTTTTAGGCTCTTCATACAAAAATATTTTATATGAAAGAATATCAACTTATATTTCAAAATTATGTAACAGTGCCTCTTTCATTTCAGTCTTATAAACACTTGGCATTAACTTTAAACAAAGAGAAACCTATAAAATATTGAAGGTTCCATTTTCCCAAATAGATTAGGCTGTGTATCTAATCATTTATGGTATTATCGGTTCGGCTATAATTCTTGTTTTGAAAACTTGAACTTGTTTCCAAGTGATTGATATATTACAGAACAATTTGAGTGACACGCAAAATTTGCATGTTTTTTTAATGTGCTTTTCTATGCAAGAAATGCTAAGTGAATAGAGAATACTTCACCTAGCTGAACTGAGCCTTGAAATCTCAAATCTCCTATCTACTTTAATTCATCATTGGTTATGAGCCATACATATCCCTGTATCTGTTTTTGTGATTTTCTAACTTATTTCAGAAGAAACATCCTTTTGCCATTTCACTCTAGCATGTGATTTTTAGAAACATATATCCATTATAGGAAAACTATATGTCATTTCAATATCTATTGTAGGTTACATCAACACTAGGTATTATTTGTGCTCATCAAATGTCTAGATAAGGGAGCATTGTATTTGAGAAACTTTCTAAGTCACTGGGGAATGCATTATGGAACCTGCTATACAATGTATGTTCACAGCCCCTTTCTGTTCCTTAACTGTATGCAGTGCAGGCAAACTTGAGATGGCCAGAGTTGCAATGGAAAGTTGCAAAGAGAAGTTGATATGAGCAATATTGGAACTAAATATCTCAGTTTGAAAAAAAAATATGCTTCAGAGTCTTGGGGATGGTTCTTTCAAGCATGGCTTCCCATCTCAGTTGCAATTGAATCCTTCAGTTCCTCAGAAAGAAAAAGATGAGTCCAAACTTGATATGCATTTGTAAGGTAGCAGGGACATGAGTATTTTTCAAGCAGGTAGTAGAGCAGTATCCATATCAATCCTCCAAAACTGCAAACACAGAATTATTTTCATTGGTTTCAAGCAAGAGAGCTGACATTCTGTTTAGAAAGTAAATAATTTCAGGGCATCAGGAAAGGCCCTTTGCTCAAAATAGCATTGCCGTCTCAATCAATGAGGCTTAAATATTTCCAGGCTACAGTGACAGATTAAACTGCAAGCACAGCTTTCTCCGGATTTGGTTTCTTTGTGTTCCAATTTACATTCAGGTGGAAATGGCATAAAGTCTAGAAAAAGGAATAAGTGAACTAACCATAAGTAGTTGAAGACAAAGCTGAGAGGCACTCAATTCGAAGTAAACATGAGCAGAGTAACAACATATAATACCTCCTGAACAGGCAGACCATGGTTGGCCTTTATAATGCGACACCTTGTCTGTTAGTGAAAGTACCAGGAAAATACAAAACCTGTGGTGATTATTGTTTATGGCCATGAAAAATATTTTCACAGCCTTTCTCTGTTTTCACTTTGCATCTTTGCCTTTCTCAAAAGCCTTGAGTAGAAAAATATTTTTATAGTGACACTTAGAAAAAGGAAGACATCAAATTTATCAGCCATGAAGAAATGAACCACGCTTATATGAAAAGCGCAATGGATTGGTAGCATGCATAAATAAATAAACAAATAAAGAAAGAATCTTTGACCACATGAGAAGGCTACATAGGGCTACCTGAAGGCATGGCCTTTGCCATCAGGTGGAGCTGGGCATCATCTTGACACTCCACTGTGGGTTCACAATATGGAAGAAATCACCAAGTTAGCTGTCAGAGGCCGAGTAGATAAATCTGTAAATTTACAGCCAATAAAAATACTACACAGGACTTAACAAAAAGATTAAATGAAATAAAATTCTAAAAAAAAGAGTTTCATCACATCAGACACTTGGAAAAAGTGGTAAATGGAGGTAAACACAGGAATAAAATGGAAAAAGGAAAAATACAAAAATATAGCTCCCCCTTTGAAAATATTTCTAAGGTCCAGAGACATCCAAAACATGCACTCCTAAGGCAATAAATAAATAAATAAATAAATAACATTATTGTCACTTAGTAGTGATATCTTTTGATTTATGCATGCACTCATTTAACCTTCAACAAATACTGAGTGACTATTTATTTATAAGCCACAAATCTACATTCTAGGGATAGAACAAACTAGCAAATCAGTCTCTGCTATCCATTTTCTTATAAAGTTAGGAAATTGGAACTAATAATTAGTTATTTTAGGTTTGGTGTTTTAGAATTCTGATTATTTGGAGTAATAGTAATTCATATGTAAGCATGAGTATTTTGTTAGGTTGGGTTGCTACTACAAAATACCCTAGACTGTGTGGCTTACATAGTTGACATTTATTTTTCAGAATTCTGGAGGCTGGAAAGTTCAAGATTGAAGTCTGAGCAGATTTGTTCCTTGATAAGGACCCTCTCTCTTCCTGGCTAGTGGAAAGTCGTGCTCTCATTGTGTGCTCACAGGACCTCTGTCCACTCTGTGCTGGGAGAGAGTGCAATAAATTGATAATAGAGAGATTTTCTTTCTCATTTTACAAAGACACTAATCCCAATATCATGGTCCCATTCTCACGATCTAATCAAAGTCTGATTATCTCCTTACTTCTAAATGCCATCACATTGGGAATTAGTTCATCAACATATGAATTTTAGGGGGACACAAGTATGAAGCCAATAACACCTGTCCACTATCATTCCAGCACAAGCTCTTTTATCCTCAAAATAATCTCCATTAAGAAGTTATCCATGTACTCACCTTAGAGATGAAAGCGGAGTCTTAAGCAGGTGAATGAATTGTCCCAAACTTCCATGGCCACTAACAGCAGGGGCAAATTCAGACACTGCATTGCCAGCTGACTACCTATTCTTGCTTCTTTAGATCATGCAAAACTGTGCCTTTGAATATCATTAAACTAAAAGACCCAGAGCATGGTTTAGATGGGATGTTGACAAAAGTTGGGCAATTAGTGAAGGCAGGATTGTTATTTGATTCAGTAGAAATATCCTTTTAAAAAACTTCAGGCATGTAAACAAAAAGCATTTTGTAATAGAAAAGATGATTCCTAGGGACACAATTGTTTTTTACCCAATCAATTGTCACTCCAGAGGGAAAAAAATCTCCAAGAAATTTTGAGGTCACCAAAACAGAGAGCCTTTCAACAGATCCATTCCATCTTGCATGCAGCCCATTAGTCTTAGAAGATTCTAGATAGATTCATTACAAAATGCCTTACAGCAATATGGAGTGTGTGTATATATATATATATATATTTTCATTTTCCACATCCATTGGTCAAACTCTGCATTTACAGTTTTCTGGTTTGCTGTGTTTTAACACTCAGGGCTCTGGACAAAGCCAAGATTATGCAAGTCTAAGGAAATCTTCACACAAGTAACCTCCAGTTGTTAATTTTTCTTTCACATGGAAACATAAAATGTGCATTAATTTAATGGTCTCAGTAAAGCTCCATCTTTAAATTTTCTGTACTGCTCAACGTTCATTCTCCATAAGGAGGAGGAAGGTCCCCAGTGCTTTCTTTGCCAAGGACATTTTAGAGGGATTGAGGGTATTCACTGCATATTTGTTATTCTTGTTTGTAAAGGGACAAGGTAGCTGGGTCCTAGACTACCTAGATCAAGTCCACTTTAGAGTGGAGATTGGAAGGAAGCTTTCTGTCTTCCCTTGAGCCCTGGCCAGGAAATAAGCATTCCCTGTCATGTCCCCTCAGGCTTGTCTCCACATCTCTCCTCTGTGGCATAGGTCATCAGTCATTCTGTCCTCTCTTACTTGATGGAATCTCAGATAATTTTATATCTTAGTCACTAGGGACATCAAAATGTAAAGTACTGTGGATATTTTGCATTTCTCCTTTGTGTCCCAATGCACCTGCTACTCCTCTGTTACAGTGATCACGCCACGTGGGTATTGAAAACATGCTCTTCCTCTTCCCCCTTGACATGTCCATTCCTTCAGATCATATCTACTGTCCTTGTGTCCTCAGTGCCTAATACGGTGCCTGGGCATATGCTCAGTGATGTTTATTTAATTAAATGATGTTGATCTTAGTATTGGCAGCGAGAGCAGAGGTAGCCAAAGACAGCAGATATTACAGAGATAGAAGGGTGAAGCCTGACAGTGAGTAAACGCAGAAAGAAAGAAAAATCCCAAAGTGGAAAACATTTAAAACAAGCCTAGTGACAGAGCTAAAATACAATAGTACAATAAAATACAATAGTATAATTTCAGTAAAATAAAAATAATGACCAATATGACCAGGAACTATGCTCAATATGTTACATAGATTATCTTCCTGAAACCCAACAAAATAACTATTTTACTATGGGATAATTAATTAGAATGCATAGTAATTGATAAGAGCAGAATTTGGATCTATCCCTATTTCTTTGCATTCTATAAAATCATATTTTCCTAAAGTGTGATCCAGCAATTCCTCAGATTGAAATGCATATGAAAATGGTGATTTAAAACGAGTACTGATGGGTTCCACCAAAAACCTGCCACTGAATCAGAACCCGGTGGGGAGCCAAGAATTCTGCATGTTTGAAAATGCACTAATCAATTCTGATGGCATCTCAAGCTTTAGGACATTGTATTTAATTCAGTTTAATAAACCTTTATGAAGCTGTTGTAGAGTTTGGCTGAGGTTCTGAAGATATTGAAATCAACATAAATTTCTTCTTCCAGGGATAACTGGACTAATGAGAGAAAAAAAGAAGAATAAATAGAGCATGAGAATTCACTGTTCTAAATGCTTGGGTGGCAATAGGAGTATCTAGTACTTAGGAGGGCTACTCATTCTGGCCAGAGATAAATTTGAAGTGACAGAGAGACACAATTTAAAATAGCCACCAATTTCAAATTTGAAGTCTCAAAATTAGGTCAGGATTAAAATGGTGTCCATCCATGTAGAGATGCAATTGAAGGTGTGTGAGCAGAGAATACCAAAGAAGAGACTTAAAAAAGCAGATCACTGGAGAATGATACTGACCAAATTATATTGTTATTTTATGTGCATGTACAATCATGTAGCAAAAATTCTCACCATTATGCATAATCACAATGGACCAATAAATATATGGAAGCAATAATTAACCAGAAGATGAGGACCAACTCTTGGAGATTACTTCCCATCAGATGTTATCTTCTTCAAAGAACAGTTGTCTAAATAAGTGAACCAGTTATTATATAACCAGATTAACTAATAACCCTTTTGAATAGCCTAGAACTTCAGCTCACTGTGAGTTTTCTTTGTAAAAAGAGAGTTTTGAAAGTGATGGGCCTAACTGGTTAACTTTTCATAGACGAATATATGATATGATCGAAGAGCAAAGTGGCTCTTTGGATAGTTTATTTCAAAGTACGCATCTTAATGATTTTATTCTTCTAATTTATCGTTAATTTGGGTGCTTTTGCTCTACCCAACTCTAGTGATCCATTCTATAAACAAATAAGAACCCACCCTTGCTATCCCCCATAGCACCCCCATCTCCTCCTATTCTGCAGTGCCATTTAGCCCTTCTTTCAAAATGATGCCTGTGGACATCAACAGGAAAGCAAGATAGAGCTAAACTGCCTATTAATACTAAACTTTCCCAGAACAGAACGGCTAAGGGCTCTGACAGCTTAAAACACATCTTATGAGGAGCTTGTGTTACTTTTCTTGTCAACTAACATCAGAATATGTTGAACAATAGAGATGAATTAATTGTCTCTAAAAACAAGAAAACACAACATAAAGTCTTTCAAAGATAAGATAAGTAAGACTTATCTTAAGTAAGACTGCTGAGAACCATCTTTAAAACATAAAGAGGAATATTTTTGAGTTGATGCCATTTTGCCTTCTGTGTATGCTTGTTGTGTAGGATTAAAAATAAGCTAATAGTCTCTTTTGTAGTTGGGGAGGGAAAATAGACAGGTTCCCTATTCATAGGGCATAAAGTGATTATATGGACCATTAAAATACTTGCTAAGTATTTTTATATGTTGCTTGATAAGAGAGAAAATCCATGGGTTCAAATTAGAAAGATTTCACATTATCATCTATTCCTAACTTGCTCATCCATAAAATACAAGGAATTGGCAAGATCTCTTAAGATATTATAGCCCCCAGTTTGCCCGTCAAATTGTGTACTCAGCACATACCAATTTAGGATATAAAGCAAGAACTAAATTAAAGTTCTCTCCTCAAGGTAGTTGCAGCCTACTCATGAATTTTTTTCAAACTTCATCTGAAGTTTATGTTTACCTAGAAAGTGAAAACAAATAGAACATAGCTCCTTCTTATGTAACTTTAAACTTCTTATATAACTCTTAAAAGAATATAGCTCCTTCTTATGTCTTTAAACCTCTTACATAACCTTTAACTTGACTTGTAACTTGTTGGATTTATTTTTCTTTTCATGTTGGGGACATTTTTGGATCAACTTTTAAAAGTAAGCTTATTAAAATGGAAAGAACGTTCATATTTCAGGTTGCATTTTTGTTAAAGGCATATCAATGAGTATGAACCCATTCAAGGGCTAAAAAATATAGAATAAAGATTCTTATAGCTATATACACAGATATTCACAAAGTGATTTATGTGACTGCTTATATTTGGCATGTGAATAGTAATTAAATGTATATACAGGAACAAATATGAGGTAAATATGAATGACAAGTGTGAAAATATACCAGGGATATTTTAGAAGCTTCTGAGAAACACATATGTTTTTTTTTTTAATCAGAGTCAACGGATGGATTATAAACTTTCTAACCAGCTTGCTTTTAATTGATGAATCATATGCTAAGTGCAATTATATGGATACTTCTGGGAATGAGAAGGCGTAGGACAGATTCTGTAAAATTTGAAGAATTAGATGAAACATTTCCTCAAGCTTTTCTTTCCAACCAATTCCCAAGGAGACTGAATGGTAGAGGATTTCACTCTGAAATGCAAGAACAAAAAGTAAGCCTACTACAGTTAGCCTTACTTTGGGCTCTTGTATTTCATGGTGTAGAAAAGATTACAATGAAGCATTTCCATGAGGCTTGAAGAGTATTAGTTACAGGATAATTAGGGTCACACTCACACACCGCATGCACAAACACATGTATTTATATGCTTATAATATACAAGGTCCTCTAAAATATAAGACCTAAAGTGCTCAATAAAAATCCTTTGATCTTTTTGATATGAACCACTATTAAACATGCAATAGATTTTATTTTTAAAAGCTAATGTATTCCTTTATCACTTACCCTTAATACTTTGAATTTTAAGACTTGATGCCTATTCTTCCCAAACAAAAGGAATTTTATAAGATCTACATGATTTAATCTGATTTACCATTATGGATCTCTCTCTGTCTCTCTCTCTCTCTCTCTCTCTCTCTCTCTCTCTCTCTCTCTCTCTCTCTCTCTCTCTCACACACACACACACACACACACACACACACACAAACATCCCCACACCAACCTCCCCTACATATACATACACATTTTATAAGCATTCCTCCTTGGCTTTTAAATAATGGGCAAAATTGTTAAATAGACAATTTTCATTTACTACATAGAAGCATTCAAGTTTATTGAAGTTTATAGATTGGTTATCTATGTCGTGAGATCTTATAAATCTACTTCCCACCCCACACAGGTTTTTTTTTTTTAAAGTTTCTGAAATCCCCACTTGAAAAGCAGTGAAATTATCACGGAATCTGGTTTTATCAGCAGGGAGATAGCTAAGATTTGTTGAGGTCAAAATGTAGGAAAGAAAAAGGTGAATGGAGTCTCAAAATTGGAATGTAATCAATGCTGGGAGCATCTTTTCACCAAACAATCTCAGAAGTAAGTCATTTGTGAGTGCTAGTTTGAAAAGAAGCACTGTCATTTTCCAAGAAGATGTTGCACTAATTAGCCTTGACCTGCCCTTGAGTCACTCTCTGATCTTTATGAAATGCTTAGGTTGGTACTTATTGTGTTAAGCATGCATCAAGTCTAGTCAAATATTATTTTAGTGCATTATATAAAGCAAACTGGCAGCTTTATTTTCCCTGTTTTTTTTTTTTTTCTGAGTCAATGCTATATAAACTGCTCAGGCTGCACAGCATTGGAACTCCATATAAGTTTGCATTTTAGACTGACAGAATTTTAAAGCTTGAAACAAAGCTTGAGGATAATTTACTCAGTTTTAGCAGCAGAGAATGTTCTGATGCAACTTTAAGTTCAGATGGGAGTTCAGTACATATGAGAGATGAAGAGGAAGTTATTTTTCTTCAAGGCATTTAAGGATCCAGAAAGAGAGAACTTCAGGACCTGACTGGTCCTGGCTACCCTTAGGAGATTCCTAAGAATTTGAAAACCTAGATTCCAATTCAACCTTCTAAATTTTCCAAGTAAGAAACCAAAGGCTTGGGTAGTTCCATAATTCCGTTACTTGCTCTGTGTGCATAACCTGCTCAACAGTGGAGCCAGAACCAGGAGTGGGTCCTGATGCAGTGGCTTTTCCCTGGGTGGTGGTGTATCTATTCACCCTTAGCTATGCTGGATGGAGGTAGAAAACCCTTTTGTTGCTCTCGATACTACATAAGTTCCCATCAATGTTCATGTGCTTGTCACCAGCAGCAAGAGTTTCTCCCAGGTTTTTCCAAGTCTCAGTAGGAAAGTATAATGAAAGAAAAAGAAAAGAAGATAAAAAGAGTTACCTGCTATTCATAGTTTATGAGCTATTTATAGACAGCCTTACAGTTTCCAGTGGGTTCTCCAACTATTCAAAGCTACGTGGTGGGCCCTTCTTGCAGGCAGGTGTTTATTTGATTTTTTTAAAAAAAACATTAGGAATTTTTAAAATATAAAAAAGGAGATACAGCAATACTTTTTAAACCACTGTAACACTTGGGAATATTTACTTCATAAGTATTTTTACACACACACACATACATACACACAGGAAAACTTTCAGGAAAATCACTATTATTTAAGATAATCCATGAATTTGAAATCTTCTCAAATTTCAGGATTTTATGCATCTTTCTAGGTTATGATAAACATTTGGACGAACAGGTAGAAATACATGTGAACAATATAATGTGTTTCAGATGCTGGCTTTAGTCTTTTTTAATGATCATATTTTTAAGAGCATAATTGATGAAATCCATGCTATAAAAGATAACTAGTTCTCTTATACCAGAGATTAACATTCTCATTCATCATCTCTTTCCCCCATTTTCAGATGTTTGGTTAATGGTTGGTTTTACCTGTTCAAGTTTAGCTGTGCCATTCTTTTCAATAACCTTCCCATCATGGTTTACACATTCTTCTATATACAAATGTATCTAATGCTCATCACCAGTCCACTTACCATCTGTCTAACTTTTTAGTTTGATGGTATTCTTAACTGCCTGAATTGTGTTACATATTTCTCAGTGCAGTCTATATCTGAGGGTGTGACTCTGTGTACACCATATCAGGCATGAAGTTCTAGGGTAACATTGGGACTTGGTCCTCTGATGCTGGATATTACCATGGGGGATCTGACTCCCACTCACTTCCTATGGATAAGATTTAATTTTTACTTTTCTATCTGGACGTTCAAGTCATTCTTTACCCCTCAGAGCCAATAGTTTAAATAATACATATCTCATTATTCAGAATCATGTATTCGATTTTTCCCCAAACTTGGGGGGATCTTTTAATCTGAAAATAAAGATTTGTCTTTCAGGGGAAATTTCCCATTCATTCTCCTTTGACTGTTAGTGGGTGAGCTTGTGAACTCAGGGCAATTTATCTTAACTGGCATCACATCCATTGTCTTTTTTCTATGCTGGTCACTCGATTTCCGGTGGTGTCTCTTCTGACTTGTACATTCTAATTTTTGTATTAGATCCCTAATAGTACCATTTTGGTCTTTGATTTGCTTCCTTAGTCCACACTTTCCCTTTTCACTTCATTCTGTCATTTCTATCATTGAGTCTTTGATCTCTATTTTTATTGAATTTATTTTCATATAAAGTGAATCCATGGTGCAAATCCATTTTTTGAGGAATTTCCCTCTGTCCCTAAACTTATATGCACTTCTTGGTTGTGTACTTTGTTTCTTAGGCTAAATTTCTCACCTTTCCTGCTTCTTCTCCCTGCTTATTTTCTTTCGGTATTGTTAGCTGTGTTATGTTTCCACATTTACAAGGATGTCCTGTATCTTATTTAAGCAGGTCTCTCCAGATGTTCCATTTGCTCTAATTTCCTACAGGTTCCTTCTAGACTTTTTTTTTTTTTACCATACTTCTTAGCTCCCTGCATCTCTGGTTTGAAGGCTGAATATTTTACAGTTTAGGCATATGTAAGTAACCAGCAAGGATGGTAGGGATGTAAGTTCAGATGAAGCAGCATTTAAATCTTCTAGAATACCCAGCTTTGGTGAATGGTGCTAGCCCTTGTTTTCCTCTATGAGAGAGGGACTTGTCCTCAGGTTTCCAATCTACTCTTAATTTAATGGCATCCCAGGACCCTTCACCTTAGTCAAAGTCAGCCCCATCTCTCCATTCAATCAACAAAGGAAAAGCACAGGCTGCCTAGAGATTTTGCACTGATTCACAATAAGAAGAGTTGATGAGAATGCTTAGACTTTCCCCCAAACTACAGGGGCAGTTCCTGAGTTTTAATGGCAGATAAAGACCTAAATCCTATTCTAATTCTCTGTATTTCTCCGGAAATGTCTCTTTGAAAACATTACTTATGTATGTAATATGTGCATATGTGTAATTCACTATGCTTTCTTTCCTTTCTGTGGTTGCTGAGGTTTATTTTATGGTATATATATGTGCTGGAACTTATTACTTCATTAGGCATTATGGAAAGAAAACTCAGAAATATGTTAGAATCCATCATCTCCTCAATTCAATGTGCTGAAAAATTTCCTCCTGCAGTAATCTCTTACTAATAAGAAATTCAGAAGAAAAAAATTTCAGTAATTTACTGTAACTCTTCAATGTGCAGTTAAAAATACACAGGAGTAGTTCTCAGGCAGGAAACATATTTTCTAGATATTTAGAGTTTCTACATCTTTCATTCTCAAAGGTCAACATGGCATCCTAGCATACATTTCATTGAGGGTAGCATACATTCGATTGAGGGAAATTAAGAATTCTCAAATTTCTGTCAATATATAGTATAGCCAAACCAATAATTTCTTATGACTGCTTATTGTTTTTGCCATCATACAACACATGTGTTAACATTTCTGTCTTGTATTCCTTAACACGTTTTCATTTACATTTCAGAATGAAAATTCAACAGAGAGATGTTGAATAAATTGTATAGGAGTACATATATATTTGTGTATCTATTTGTATACATGGTATTTTAATATAAGTGTTTGATGAGATCATATACTTTATATAGAAGAATATCTATGAATATGCAGAATTACATGGAAGTGTGGTTTTGCACATGCACTCTCACACACATATTCAAACTTACTTGTTGGTGAGTTGACAGTATCTCCTGAAGGCTGCTGAAAACACATGAACCAAGTTCCCAGCCCCTTTGTTAACAAAGACATGGTGATAAAGTCAGTCCCTATATTGCATTAGGATCTTGAGATAATCCTCCTATTATTTTAGTCACAGAGTTGAGCTTCACAGAATCATTTGATCCTGGGCTCTGTAATTGGAAAGAAAAATGGAAAGCTGAGCCTGGGTTTAGAGAGAAGCAACCCTTATTAGAGGAAGAGCGGACACTGAGGAAGGGCAGTGGGATCATTTGTCTGGATAAAGAAAATCATGGGGAGAGATCTGAAATCAGTTCCTACCATACATGAAGGACTCTAAAGTCAAGGTTGAGGATCAGATGCTCTTTATCTCCACGGCAGAATTTTTGGACAAGGGGAAGAATTTCTCAGTGTATTGCATTCACAATAAATAATAATAATGGTGTGTGCAAAATAGAATTACAAAGGCCTAAATTTTCATTTCTCTAAGAAGATTAAAGCATTATCATTACCAATGATATACTGGCTTATCTTTTGGTGCTTCTAGTATTTTCTTATGATAATTGGTATCACGTTACAAGAAAAGTGCACTCATTTCCTAAATGCTGTTCCACTCCTAGCTTGTTTATAGTTATTACTCATCTATAGTAGAGTTGGTCTATGAGACTGGAACCTCATTTATACCTGTTCATCTATGAATATCTGTCAAGGTCTAATCCTTTGCTTGATCTTGAGGATGCAAAGATAGCTAAGGCAATTCTGGGGCTTAAAGATGTGATAGCTAAGTGAATTTGCACACAATGAGATGAATTGCTATCAAGTAACCTGCTCTTCAGTTATGTAAATTCTAGAAATGATATATTGACTTCATTTTGTGAAAACATATGCATAATTGAATATCCCACTTAGACATCTATCAAGAATAAAATGTAGTGAATACTCCAGCAGTTATATTAAGAGCATCCAACAACATTTCTTTCTTCTCGCTCTCTCTCACTCTCTCTCTCTCTCCCTCTCTCTCTCTCCTTCTCTCAGACAAGTGTGAAACATCTCTTTGAATAACAAATATAAAGAATAAAATCCATAGCTACCAAACAGTCTTTCAAGAACTATAGAAGCGCCAAGCAATATTTATCAGAACAAAACTCAAGTGTGCTTTTATTTCCAATGTAAAATCCATTCTAAACATTAAAAGGTAGAACCCAGTTTAACCCAATCTAAAATCTTTAAAAGAATACAAACAGGTGTGTGTAAGAGTCACTTAAACAGAGTAATAAGTAAATCTCAACAACCAGTCCCATGGTAGAGGAGAGGTGTGCAGACAGAAAAGAGCAAATGAGAGAAATGTTAAGGAGATTTCAAGAAACTTATCTTAAGAGTCCTGCAGAGAAAAGTTGAAGTGGGCAGACAATGTACCAGAAAATTCCTTGCAAAAAAAACAAAAAAAAAAAAAAAAAGAGGAAGGGGAGAACTGTGCCTTTAAAGATCAAGTCAGCTGAACAAAAGTTACTTTGACAACAAAAGTTGGTGATGACTGACATGGGGTGAAAGAGTCATTTCACATCACTAAATGGAGTTGTCCCTTAGAGACACTAATGACCCACAATTAGGATTTTGTTGGGATACATTCAACATGGGAATCTGGACACCTCCCACGGTGTGTATCGATAACCTCATGTTCACTACAGGACGGCTTCCTTTGGAGTCATCTGAAGGTGATGGCGTTTGAAACCTTGGCTCCTTAAGAAGAAATGTCTCTGAACAAAGTTGTGATACTGCAAACAGCTCACTTGTTCAGATGTGGCGGCAGATGTGTTCTCGACGCCTCTTTTGATAGCTTCATCCCAGGGAAGAATAATGGGTTTGTAGTCATCATTTCAACAGCAAATGAACAAACTAAGGGACCTGTGCACAGGTCCTGGAGAGGTAGCAGAAGGCAAGTGGCTCTGGGGAAGGATGCTGACTGTCACTTCTCATGATGGAATAGCAGCCACGTAAAGATCACGTTAATTTTTGCTTTTCCTCCAATACAATCTGTCCTTTTTCACGATTCTTGCGGATTCCTATCCAGACTGATTTGTATTACTGTTGTTAATTTAACTCACTCTGCCTGGTTTTAAAAAAGTGCATTCTTTGTCATTTCCAAGAGCTGGGGTGACTCTTGAGAATCTATGAAATCTTACAGAAGCCCAGGTAAAACAGAAAATATTTATTTTGTGCTTTAAAATTGACCCACTCTTCTTATATACCTAAATAAACGAAGAAAGAATAAATGATTTAAATAAAAGTAATAAAAGCTAGAAGTAAAATCCAAACAATAGAGAGCAGTATGGGTTATTATTAAGGAATAAGATTGATCAAATTATGTTATATGATGTATGAATATGGCATAGTGAATCCAACTATTATGTATGATTGTAATGAATCCATAAAAATACATCTGAGGGGTCTATTGTATTTATTAGAACCAATGATGCTATTTAAGTTGTTGGTAAGGATTCTGGAGCTCAAATCATAGAAGGTATCTTATTTTATAAAATTTAATGATTAATCATAGCATAGAAACATTTTAAAAGAAAATCAAATGCATTCAGACAAACTTTTACCTGAATTTAAAGTTTACTTATTCAGCTCCAATGACTGCCATCTAGAGGAACATCACATCTGTTATTATTTCTAAGTATGATAAACCTTGTCAAGATAGAATTGCATTTTTCCATATTTCTGTTGCTTTTTAGAGTAGTCATTTTTGGTCATTATTCCTTCTTTTCTCAGACCCCAAATAAAAGTAACTCTCCCTTTATGTACTACAAGTACTTATAGAGGTTCTGGAAAGCCAGGATCTGAGACAAATGTGAATAATGTGCTTTCAGTCATGAATTTTAACTATCTAAAGAAGTATAAATACAAGCAACATCTCCCCTGAAGTTGTTACCACATTGTACTTGGATTTCAAGTGGTTCTCTAAATGGATGCAGAGAATGCAAATGGAACAATTTGATAAACTCAAAAATTCTTGGCACTTCCTTTTTATTTTTCATGAAGAAATTTGCTGCCAATAAGAGTTAAAGAAGTGAAATAGTTTCTTCCATAGCAGTGTGAGAGAAATGGGACATCATGTAATGTACAAGGGGATTTAAAAGAAAAATAAAATCATGACTTAGGCCTTGTCTTCAAGAATGTTAATTGTGCTGGTATATAATTACATGGATTATAATTATAATTTATAATATATAATATAATTATAATTTATAATTTGTTATAATAAATAATTATATAATTGAAAGATCCATCGATAGTGAAAACCAAGAAAAAGATAATGTAAACTTCTTGAAACACAAAGTTTCATACAAGGCGATTCTGAGTTGCCTCTTGGAGAATAAATAGAATTTATATTATCTGGGAATGTAATTGAGGGAGTGACCCACGATCAGAAACATGCTGATGAACTATTACAGTCCATAGCTATACGTAAGTTCATTTTGCTTGTAAGTCTCTCTATCTATAAAATAAAATAATTATAGCACATCATCCTAAATCTCCATTTTAACCATTGAATATTTTACTGGTACCAGGTAGGATTAGTTTGAATGGAAAAGATAACTTCTATTGAAAAGATATAAGAAATGAAATCTGATTTGGTAAGTTTTTAATATGTCATGTAAATTATTCAATACAATTTAATAAGTTTGATCTTTATTCTACGGAATGAAAGCTTATGGCGATATTATGAAAACAAAGAATGTGATGAAAATTTTGTCATAATATGAAAATAGCTTTTCTTATTTCCCCTTAACTAGAGTTGCCTTAATCAATTTATGTTGAGATTCTAGTACTCTAGGACTATGAAAGGTATAACAAAATTATATCCAGATTCTAGAGTCTAAGAAGCAATCCTTAAGTGGATGAATAGATCCTAGATGTTTGTCAATGAAAAGGCAAAGAGATCAAATAAAAAGAGAAAAATCAGATGAACTATATTTGTTTACTTCCTTGCAGAATAGTGTAATCATCCAAAATATATTAAGCAATGTATTAAGCTCATGTGAACATGGTAAAGCCTCTTTCCCCAAGGACTTACATACACATGCTAAGGTGATGTAGATGTAGGAAAACATACTGTCCAGAGAAAACCATGTCAAATTCTATAAAACAGTAAAAATAAATACCAAAATCTTCCCCTCTCAAGAGAGGAAAATGTCAAAAACAGAAAAGCCAACATGTCTTTCTTGGAGAAGTGTCTCTAGTCTAGAATAAGATAGAAAGTATCAGGATGAGAAAACAGAATGTATGAAGACTTGGAATCAGATGTGGGCCATGAACTTTTGTTTATTTGAGCATTGTGTACGTAAGGGGTTTGTGGATGATAAATCTAGGGAAGTAGGCAGTGATTTGGTCATGCATTATTTAAAAGTGAGGCTGAAGAGCTTTTACCTGACTCTTAATCCGACTCAGGCTTATATTTTTAGACCTTTTCAAACCCGCCCAAGTCATGTATTTTAGTTCTTTTTTCTCAAAGGAGAATTTTAAGCTCTAAGACTATTTCTGAAAGGTATCCTAAAATAATAAATACTCAGACTTTTCTCCAAATAGCTACATCAATTTTTGCTATTTTATTTTATTTTGCTAGCATTTATTGGAATTTTATTTTTCATGATAAGAAAGTAATAAGATTTGTGGATGTTTTCCATAACATTGTTCAAACTTCATCTTGGATCAATGTTTTTGTAGCAAAGGGTAAAAATGTACATTTTGTTGAGTTATTAGTGTCAACAGCAAATCTGGGTTGAACATATGCTGAGGATGAAACACTGTATTAAGCACTGAGATATGAGTAGGAATCATTAGCCCTTGTCTTACCATGTAATTTACTGATAACTGATAAGATTGCCCAACATAGTGTATTTCAGAAAAGTGGGACATTCATCCATTGAGGATGCACGTAGTGCTTTTTGATGCTTTATCATCCCTTTGTAAATCAGAGAACCTTTTTATTTTATTCTCACCTGCTACATGATATAGTGTGAAAGCTGGAAAACCTGATGTAGAAATAAATATATTAAGACATCTAGGGAAAAAAAAGTGTCCATCATAAATGCTAAGAGTCTAAAAAACATGAGAAAGTTACAGAACATAGATGAGGACTCATCTCTATTTTTTAAGCAAAGACTAATTGTACTTATAGTATTAGCACTAAAATTACATGCATAAATCAAATCATGTCCATAATTAATCAGAAGTTATTATATTTTATTAATCAATAAAAATATTTTGGGGGGAATTCACTATGTGGTCAACTATACATTATTCATTCTATTGAGAGTTAACAAGTAGAAAGATGATTCCTAACCCCTTCATTTTGGGAAAGAGTGTGAGTTTCTATGAAACTTTTGAAAATAACAACCACTTAAACTTAATAATTTCTTTTTAAGGAATCCCATTATGTGATGCGTACAGTCCTGATTTAGATACATGGTGTCCCCCAAAAACTCACATGTGAGGCATTACAGGAATATTTAGAGGTGAAACTATTAGATTATGAGAGAAAAAGTTAATCAGTGGATTAATCCCTTTAATAGATTAATAATATGAATGGATTGATGGGTGGTAACTGTAGGAAGGTAGAGCATGGATGGAGGAAGGAGGTCACCTGGCAGGGATTATTTTATCCCTGGATCCTTGCACTCAAGTTCTCTCTACTTCCTGGCTGTCATAAACTGAGCCGCTTTCCATCAGGATATTATGCCTCACCATGGTTCAGAGTTATGGAGACCTTCTACCCTGCACTGAACCTCTGAAACTGTGAGCCAAAGTAACCTGTTCCTCCTCTAAGTTGCTCTTGTCAGGTGTTTTGGTCAGAGTGACACAAAGTTGACTGACACATACGCTATTTTTGACATTAGGAGTGCAAAGAGGCAACTCTAACTGGAAAATCAGCAAATAACATTATTGAAAAAAGCAGCAAAAGGCTACACACATACACACAAAAGATACACTCACATATTTATGTGTTTATTTATTTAAATGTTTATATACAATAAAATAACTATGGTATGGGTAATGCACTCTGATATGCTTTTCTATTGTTGTATTGACTTACAATTTTGTTGATCTTTACAAGCATTACCTGTCCTTACCCTCAAGTCTCATCTCTAGGTAACAGATGGGGGCAGTAGGGGAGACCCTCCTGTTGAGTAGAGAGTCTGGGATTTAAAAACAGTCTAATCTGACTCTTAAACCTTCTGTTCTCTTTACTTTCTTCAGTATAAATTTGGTATTCTCCCTCTTTTTTTAATACTACTAAAATTTTCTATTCTACCTATTTTCATCTATTTCATTTCATTTGTATCTCTCTCTCTCTCTCTCTCTCTCTCTCTCTCTCTCTCTCTCTCTCTCTCTCTCTCTCTCTCTCTCTCTCTCTCTCTCTCTCTCTCTCTCGTGTGTGTGTATGTGTGTGTGTGTGTGTGTGTGTGTGTGTGTGTTTCCAGATACGTACTTAAGTGTATATATTTAAATTTTGGTCTCAACCTAGTAAATTACTCTCTAGATATAATGTATATGACAAAAATTTGGAAACACTCTGATGTAAACATAATGAACTCAAAACTTTTGATAAAACTGCAAGTTCAAGATGGGCAGACTCTGGGAGTCGCCATGACCCCAGGAAGGAAGGAGTTAAGAGAGAATAGAGATTGACAACATGGAGCTCTATTTAAAAATAGCTCTAATTGGTTATCTGCATCATCTCTGAGACAGCAGAGACATTATCCTTCCACCTGAATTTTCAAGTGGCAAAAGAGACAATCATAGCCAAGTAGTTCAGAATGTGGGCAGGGGAGTCAGACTGTCTGGCTCCACAATTATAAGTTGTGTACTTTCAGGAAAGATATTTCAACACAACCTCTTCATTTATAAAATAGGGATAATAGATCCTGCGTCAGAGAGTTGTGGTGAGAATAATAAATAAAAAGCATTTGTACTAACAAATTGTGTATTGTCTGCTGTCAGGAAATATTGGCTATTGGCTAGTAAATAAACAATTTACCAAAATCTTTGGGAAAACTGAGAACAGAATTTAAAACATTCTATTAATATATCTCCTCAGAGACAGTCAATAAATATTTCTGATGTCTTTGGGTTCATGTCAGTAAATTTGGCCAAGAAATCAAAAATTCTTATTTTACTAATAATATTATCAATAATAAATACACAAATTTTTCTCCCTGTATACAATGTTTGGAACAGCTCTCAGGCACATTTATGGTCATGTTTTTTATTCCATGAATATTAATTAATACCTAAATTAGCTTGACACTAAGAAAGAATATAAAAATGACTTGGAACTCCAAGTTCAAATTTTTAGTTACAAATGAGCACAACAGACAAGGAGAGAAAGAAAGAGATTAAGAATTGAAATCCTGGGTGCCTTCGCTGACTCTCCCATTTTTCTAGAAGGCAATGGACATCATCAACTGAACATGGGCATCATGGGAAAGTTTTGCTGTTGGTGGTTGGAAAGAGATGATTTTTTGTTCTTTTCATTACTCATTGAGCATAGTTACAACAATGACAGAAACAGAGATTGGCTTTGAAAATGCCTACTAAAAATACACATCTATTTCCTATGTGAACCAAGATCATTGCTGCCACGTCTCTGTGAGTTTAATCTGGCTTCTCAGGCAATTGGAATATTCAAGTCTGACTTCCCTTTCAGTTTCCCCACAGAAGAGGATGAAAATTACTTAAAAAAAAATTCTCTCCAAGGAATAGTTTTGAGGAACTGAGCCAGAGCCGTTCATTAGCAAAGATGTTATATATTTATAATATTTTTCAATTGAAAATTTTCATTATAGAGTGAGTAACTAGTATTATGGTAATTAATAAATTAAATTAGCATCACAGACCATGCTGAGAAAATAATACAGGGGAGTGAAATACTACAATGGATGGTTGCTAGGACACTAGGAATGTAGCCACAGCAAAGATGATAGTCATTTCTTGTTCCCTATCACTATAGCTGGTTTCAATAGAGAATAAGTTTATCATATCAACTAAATCCTAGTGAAACTCTGGAAGGACAGGGAAACCTCACTTATTCATTCTCTGTGTCATCTCCCTCAGCATAGTTTCCATGGGTTTAAATGCTTTTCAATGTGTAGGTCAACTGGGTACAAATTCTTGGGTATTTAGAATACTTATTATCTAGGTTCTCTTTTTTTCACCCAAGTTAATTTTTCTCCTTACCTTGTATTAAAATACTATTAACTGTAACTGTTTGCTTGTATTTGGGACATGAAGATGAAGGTAAAGATATATTCTACAGTAGTTATTATGTCATCAGCTGAGGATTTGGGGACTGGATTGAATGACAATTATTTTCTGTCCCAGAGCAAATGTTTTCAAGGCTGTGAAGAGCTGGGCCTGCAAGTTCACATTCCCACTCACTTTTTTTTTTCCTGTCTTTGCAGTTCCGCCATGGTTTTTAAATCACCCTTCCAACCTCTATGCCTATGAAAGCATGGATATTGAGTTTGAATGCGCAGTCTCTGGAAAGCCTGTGCCCACTGTGAATTGGATGAAGAATGGAGATGTGGTCATACCTAGTGATTATTTTCAGATAGTGGTAATTATCTTTATTATTTTTAATATTAGCTTAACAGCCCCATTTACTGTTTACTTTTTTTTTTTTCCATTTGCTATTCTATTCTGGGAAAACAAGTTTTTGTTGGGAATTTTAATGATATATTAGGAAAATATTCTGAAAAGCAAATGATTTCTAGACTTAGATTTTTGGGTGGTGGTGGGGGGGTGCAAAAATAGCAACCAAACAGTCCAATCCCCTATTTTATAGAAAAGGCTTTAAACCAAACAAACAGAAAACACAGAAGGCCTTGACTTTCCAAATGGGTTCATAGAAAAGAAATTAGAACCCAGTTCTAGTCTATTGTAAGCCAGGATTTTCTTATTTCTTTAAGTTTTATCAATTGCAGTTCATTTTCAATAAGACATGATACTTACGATTTTGATCATTTTACTTTGATAATAAATATAGATTTCATTTCTTTGTTATTTTTTTCAGATTGTACAAGCCAATTCTATATGAGCAGTAATAATGGAGATAGTGATAGTATTCATAGCAGTAATAGAGAGGCCATGAGTCTCAGAGTTCACATTTCTTTGTAACTTTTAGCATTGAATTGAACTGAAGCTAAAAGAAATAGTTCTCATGGATACCTGTCTCTTTCCTTGTGGGAGATAATAGGGATACTGGTACTATATTCATTGAGTTGTCATAGTACATCATGAATGTTCCATGCCTACCAATGTTGTTTTTGCTATTACCAACAGAATTCTTTGGTCCCTTGAAAATGCTTTATGCAAACTCCTCCTTAGGTGTAGATTACAATCAAAGCTTTTGTGTTCAGACATGAGAAATATAAAAAGCACCTTCCCAATATCAAGGAAATTTACAGCTAAAAAAAAGAGAGAGAGAGAGAGAGAGAGGGGGGGGGGGTTTAGGTCCACATATCTTATGTTTGAAATACAAACATGACCCTGTCAAAGAAGACCTGTCTCAAAAGCCATGTCTCCCAAACCAAAAGGAAACTGATATAGGTTCCCCGGTGGGGCCAGGCACCGGCTCTCCCTATGATGCTACACTGGCTCTTGTTGGTAAATGCCTCTTCTACAGTCAGGTGGCATTCTGAAATGTTCATCTCTTTGTGTATGTATTTTGGCATACCATACAGATTCTTCAGGAATAAATCCATAAACCATACTTTTATCACTTCTATCATCACTTACCATTTTTCACTTTTAATTGCATCTGTTTAATTGGTTGGGAATAGAGTAAGAGAGGGGAACATTTAACATTCGAATGCCACACCAATCCATTTCTTCCTTGAAGTGCAATGCTGTTTCCACTCCCACTGAATTAAAAATGACCTGCCATTGGGAAACTTGAAAAGTGTTCTGCATGCCTAAAATATATGGCACTTGCATATAAAGGAAATTGTTGAGGCCCTGAAGGACTCATGATAAAACGCAACATTTATTTTTTCTACAGTTAGAATAATCTTCCTCCCAGCATGACTCATTACAGCCAACCTATTTAAATGTTTCTTTTCTTAAGGTGAAAGAAAAACGTACAGCATGTGCCTTACTCACATTAAATTGTGCTTTAAAATATTTCCTCAATAATTCCGAAATCTGAGAGCCATTGTGTGTCGAACATGTAACATGGAGCGCATATAGTAACTTATATGAGAATTGTTAATTAGAAGTTAGCCAGCTTTATCTAAGAATTTTACATCAGCTGAGAATTGACTACAAGACACTAAAAACAATTAAGAATTCCCCATGAGGTAATATTTATCTCTTAATGACTTCAGGGGAAGTGATTTAACACGTCTCACTTACTGAACTAATTCTTCCACTAATATTGAAGATAAACTCAGTTTGTATAATTAAATGCTATCTCTAGATCGTTTTATCATCCATCCTTGAATAAGATGGTGGTTCAATTTATTTTAAAAAGTAGTTAACATTGGTGTATTTCACCCATAGATTTCTGCAGGTGAAATATTTTGGCTATAGAACAATAAGACTTACGTATAAAACAGCCACTGTACTCCTCTCTCCAAATCCCTAAAAGTTCAGATGTCAAAGCAATTACTATTTTATAGCATTTTTCAGATACTTTTTTGGGGGAATAAACAATTGCAAAAAAATTATGTAACCTAGATATACTGTGCCTGAGAATTTGCAAAGATAAGTGTTTTGTTCGCATTCTTATTTTATTTTTCCTGAGTAGCTTCTAAACCTAGCTTCCTTCAATAATAAGTAAAGCAAGTTCATTTATTTGGGTACAAATCTTTGTTTCCTCCCTACCTAAATGAAGACCTTTCTTTTGACTGATAATTTAGATTTTGAGGATGAAGTGTTCTTTTCTGAGCATATTTTCATTGTAGAATTAGGCGGAATTGGTGCTCATGAATTCAGAAGAATGTTGAGAATGTATGACTTTCCCAGGGGGCCTGGTGCATATCTATGGGGATGAGAACCCCGTGGACTCCTTGTTTTTGTTTCTTCTGTCATGTTTTATTAAATTTTAGATTTTGCTTTATGGTCATCTTTTCACTTTGAAGGTTTTGTTTTTACTTTTTAAATGATCTCATCTGCTCTTTCTCTCCGCCCCACCCCCACCCCCAGGGAGAAAGCAACTTAAGGATTCTTGGTGTGGTGAAGTCAGATGAAGGCTTTTATCAATGTGTGGCTGAAAACGAGGCTGGCAATGCCCAAACCAGTGCGCAGCTCATTGTCCCTAAGCCTGGTAAGATGATGGGGACTTTGTCTGGGGTCTGGAGTCACAGTTATGCACGATCCACTTATAAAATTCATATTGCTTTTCTTAATTCTCAATACGAATTTATTTAATTAATTAAGGTGTAGATGCATGTATTCCCTCAAGAAAATTTCATGAAAGTTTTATCTATCTACCTTCTGTGAAATAAAAGTCACCATGAACAATAGGGCCTCTATTTCCAAGATAAACACTAAATTATTATCATCTCTCTCTTTTGTAGCCTGTCTTTCTTCCCAGTGTTTCATATGAATATGAAATAGAACATGTATTACATTTATATTATATGAATATTTAGTTATATATATGCATGCATATAAATTTATGAAAGGAACAAACATATATTTATACAGACTTAAATTTGTGAAACTGGTGGAAAAAAATAGCAGGAATAACCACTTAAAAGCAAGGTCAGTTATCTTTTCTTTTTTGCTACAATTGATAAGTTTTTTTATTCCAGTTTGTTCTGTTGTCTTCTAGAGGGTTAAAATGGTGGTGTATTGAAAACCAGCATAAAACTATATTGGAAATATCATAGAATATTCCTATAGTTGCATGGTCCTCCCAGGGTTAAGGGAGGGTACAGAGAAGGAAAGAAAGAATAAACATATGAACAGATTGATTGCTCTGAAATATTTAACACTAAAAAAGTTAAAACATATTTTCTTAAAGCAGGAACTGAGCAGTTATTTACATAGACTCAAATACTGTTAAATATTAATACTTTCTATAAAAAGTTTTTATATCATGTTTGTTAGGTAAATTTCAATTTGGTTAGGTCTTCTTTCTGATATATCTCACTCTTGACTTCGTCTTGTTCTGAAGTAAGCTTTATAGAAAATAGTTGAAATATATGCAACATGGTCTTTGTTTTTTATCATTTTAAAATGGGCCTCATATCCTTTGTATCCCTGGTCAATTTTCTGAAGACTCACATAATGAAGCTCACAAACATGAAACTTTCTCTTTTCTTCTTGAATGAAAAAAATAAAATAAAATAAAAAGCAGCTACAGAACAATAGCCCCAGATGAGTAAAGGAACAAGACTATCTAGAAATAGAAAAGAACAGTTAGCTCTGATTCAAGAGTCTGATTTTTGAGAAGAACCACTTCTTTTCCCTCCATTTAGTGTGAGCTTTGTGTTGGATGAGCTCCATTTGTGTGGTTAAGTATGTTTTCTTCTGAAGAGCAAATAATGGATAAGTGAGAGAAAGGAAACCTCTAAAATTAGGGTTTCCAGTCTGAGTTATGCTTTGAGAACCATGCCAACCTTTAGTTGGCAACAATTAATATGGCCATGTTGAAACTAACACTGGCTGCTGCACAACTCATCCAAGAGAGCTGTAGTTAACC
Organism: Ictidomys tridecemlineatus; assembly: GCF_052094955.1. Lineage (NCBI taxonomy): Eukaryota > Metazoa > Chordata > Mammalia > Rodentia > Sciuridae > Ictidomys > Ictidomys tridecemlineatus. The sequence continues at coordinate 21,013,933 of NC_135489.1, read as the reverse complement.
TTGACTGTTGAACTAAGGACATACAGTACAGGAAGATGTGAGCTATCACCGCATATTTCTTAAGCAGGTAGAGGTATCCCTTGTAGACCTTGAGGACCAATGATCATCTCCTACAACTGTCCCAAGGAACGGAGGATTCGTCTTTGAAGTTCTGAACTGTATAGAGTTAGAAGTTCTCGTTTTGCTCTGTGGAGACACTGAGAATATCCTGTGTGTGTGTGTGTGTGTGTGTGTGTGTGTGTGTGTGTGTGTGTGTGTGTGTGGCATACCTCGGCTGGGGATGACTGTAACATGGGAAATGGACAACAGACTATGGTTAAAATCTATCTGAAGCTGCTTTCAATGTACAAGGGAGAAAGGAGAGGTTAGCAGTGGGAAGAATCTGCATTTCCACCCTGGGAAGAACCAGTGTGTGAGTTCTACCTGAAGAAATCAGAAGTGAACATTTCAGGTTCAGACTGTGCCCCAGAGGTCCTGACTGCAGAACTATTTTTCCAACCCAAGGACAATAAAGGAACAAAGCTGGGTATGGAGCTGAGCTGGGACCTGGAACAGAAAGTCAGACAGAAATTGCCTTCCCAACTTCAGGAAGGGCCCAGTGAAGGAATTTCTATGGTCCAGGGTCTTGGACAAATCCAATAAACTGTCCCACAAAAAGGAGGCCTGCAGAGGCCATCTAGGATGGTGGGCTTTTGAGAACACATGCTGAGAAAACAGCCTCCCCTTCATTCCAAATCCATATTCCCTCTCTGACCCTGGAGAAACAGAGGAAGGAAGGGGAAGCAGAGGAAGGCAATAGACTGAAGGAACAGGAACACAGGGAGAGAGAGTTCAGCATCCCCTTTGCCTATCTGTGGTCGCAGGTCAGCTTTGTAAAATGACGAGAAGCTTTAAATTGAATATTAGTTTAAAATTTTGATTTACATTCCACCAGAGTATATGTCTGTTCTTGTATATGTATGAGTATTTAAATATGTATATGTTACTGCTGTGGGATTTCTGTTCATTTGTTCATTTTGTTTTATTTTTAAAGACTCCAAGGTATTGTAAATACTTCAAGGTATCTGACTCTTGGGGCCAGATAATTGAAGTACACTGCAAACAGGGCTGACAGGGTGTGTTTGGAAGAAGATACCAGGAAAAAAAAAATAAAGGTCTTTTCTTTTAAATACTCCAGTAGCTCAGATCACACCCACCCAATGAACCAGTTATAGACATTCCAATTCACTTACTCTCCAGGAAGCTCCATTGCAACAGGTAGCCCTATCTTACAGGTATCTTACAGGTATCTTACAATCTTCTTGGGTCTTGATTTGCTTCCTTCTGTGTGATCATAAAGGAACAAGGCTCTCCTCAGTAGAAATGTCATTGGCCTCCTTGCTACGACCAGCCTCGGAGAATCTTGATGACCCTTTCTTCTCCCATCTAGGTGGTAGTGTGTTGTCAGCCATGCTCTTGGTCTGTGTTCATTGTATTTGGCATTGGATTAGGAAGAAAGGAACAGAAATGAAAACAAAAATCTGAAAGCGTGGACAGGACACCATTGTGACGGTCTTACATTTCCCCCTTTATAAATGATGGATTGCTTTTTCCTGGCTATTTAATCAGGTCTTCAAATAATGCCACTCCAATTCCTCAGAGACACAGTGTAGGCTGTGTGCACAGATGGTGGAGAGGCCAGCTATAAATATAAATTTAGCAAGGAGGCAGACTCTGGTGGGAAGAACATAGCCCTTTCTGTTTAAGTTTTGACAATAAACGGTCACCATGTATTTGGAGGCACATTGTGGGTCTGCATAGCCCAGCTGTTCGGCCTCGGCCTGTCCACAGGCTGGTAGCCGAGAGTTACTTAGGTAACCACAGTAATCTGCTCTGGGTGAAGTACAGACAATAATCTGTTCAAGCCAGTGTCCATCACTAGTGAATAGCTATGTGAGTCTAATGAAGTTTCAGCATAATCTTTTATATGTAGTTAGCTATTCATTCCCTCTTGAGCCACTAGTGACTTAGGAAATAAACTAAACATAATATACTAAATTAAACTTCGTTAATATTTTTTTTTCTTTTCAGAAAAAAAAGTTTGGGAAAAATACTTGAAATGTGTACATGTTTTCATCTAGGTAAAGATGGAGATCAATGACATTTTAAAAAATCATTATTCCAGAAGAGGTTGTATTAGTAATGGTGTTCAACTAACCCTGTAACAACATATCACACTTCCATACTGCCATCTATCTGTGTGTATACATATTCTGTATATGTACACCTAACATACCCTCACTCATGCACACAATATACGTACACATAGATACTCACACGTATACACACACACATAGTCAAACATACATGCATACGCAGAGGATGACCTCTTGCATACTTAAAACTTTATGTGTACATCAAAAAAACATAGCCATATTATGTAAGTGGGGGTGAATGCAGGTTAAAATGGTTTAATTGATTTATATCATTTACAATATGTTAATTTTTTGTAAAACCTAGTTATATTTTTTTTGTTTTTAATTTTGATTATTTTTTGAGAGGGTAGAATGACATAATGGTTAGAATATTGGCATAGAAAATTGGTAGGAATCATTTAAAGAGATTATCAAGAGCTCCAAGTCCACTATTAAGGAAATAGCCAGCTTCCCCCCACCTTAAAATGTATTAAGCATCACAGAATGTCACTTCCATAGCCAGGAAAAGGGTGAGCAGTAAGTTTAGATCTTATTGGCCTAGTCAATGGTGATGAATTAATTAGCCCCTGGTTGCCATATACTTAACAGAAGTGTAGGTAGATAGTAATTAAGACTATTTGATAGCTGGATGGAGAAGTTAGCAAGTATCTAGGTGTGCAGGAGGAGAGCAGAGAGCAGGAGCAAATAAGAGAAAGATAAGACAACAGATATCTCTGAGTTCCTTATTCGGATTCTAGCTGCTGGGTGGCATTCCACCTCTTCCTGGTGTCTACAGTGGAAAATCATCAAAAGTAACTGACTATAGAGAGGAGAACAGGAGGCCCATGGACCTGGGGTTACACCTATGATAGGAGACTGTGTACCTGGAATGTGTCTAATAAAATGGCAGGAATAGCTGAAGATTGCATAAAATTATCATGGGAAGAAATGAGGTCTTCCTCATATTCTACTAGTTACATAAAGGCTATAAGGAAGGAAAGTCCATATGATCACAGAATAAATGCTATTATAAATATTCCCTAAAATGTCGATTTTCTTGGGCAAGCTATCGAATCATGCCTTCCACATAAGAATTAAATATGCAATGTGTGTCTCATGTTAATATTGAACATTTTCTAATGTGAGATTTATTTTTTTTCTCTACCACTGGCAACAAATAGAGTAATACTGAAGTAGAGGAAATATATTGGTTAGACATTTAGAAAAATGAGAACTGTTATCAATTACCTGTCCTCCCCTGGAAAAGGTTACATATTACAAATGATGTTGAATTTTAAACATTTTATTAAGGCAGTATATCATACAGCATGAATTAGCAAAAATATTTAAGTCTCATCATGAACACTAAAACATAAAATCAAAAGTCTGTTGGATTTGCTTCCTGAGTTGTTTCTTATTGATAGGAGAAGACTATCTAGAAATCCAAATGGTAAGAAGATTATCTCCATGCATACACATATAATTATATATTGACTGCAACTTATGTTACTGTTCTTACTAAATGTTTACTTTTGCATAGTTCACTGGGATTACATGAAACATTTGAAACTGATACATTATTATGTGAAACATTAAAAACTTATACCTTAGTCATAACTTCAAGATCTGTTAGAATTTGTTATTTTAACAACACCTAAGCAACTATGTAAGAGAGAAAATGTAGCTAAAGTTAGGGATGTATTCTTAATGGTCACTAGTGGCCAATTAAGTTGATTTTCTGTCTCTTAATATGAGAGGCATTATTGTGATGTAAATACTTACTTGTGAAAGATAAAATTGTTTCTGGTTTTCTGTAAATAATTTAGGAGCCAATTTTATGTACTAGATGAATTTGTTAGTGAACCTGAAAAAGAAGTCTTTAGACAAAATTTAAAATGCTCATTAAAACCTGTTTCTCTTTAGAGTTCCATCTTTCAGTTTAAATGAATAAACTTAAGACTTAGTATTCTTGAAACAAATTTTAATTATGATCTTATAGCTCATAAGCTTTCTGAGAGTATTCTCTTTTACAAACATAAGCAATTAATTGTAGCCAAGAAGATACACAGCTAATTTTTGTGAAATGGTTATTAACTTCCATATATATGGCCATAAATTTATTCAAACAATTAAAAATTATTATTTTTTGCTTGCTAAGGTAAAAATACAGATAAGAGGAAAGTAATTTATGTTCTTTTTTTCCTACCTTGGAGTTTTCCATGCCTTTGAGAAATATTGTTCCTCAATGTAGCAACTTTCCATGAGAGTTTCATTTATACGTAGGTTTAGCATAAATCAGTAATTTTATCTTTAACCATATAACATTCACCTGTTAGAGGAGATGTGTCCACATTTGAGCTCCAAGTCTTTACCCTGTTAACTTACAGAGATTTAAAAATATACTGAAAAATACAACATATTTGTGAATAGATTCTTTGACAATATTTTGCCTGACATTTTCAAGTCTCTATTTCCTTAGCTGTCTCCAAGATAATTGTCTCCAAGATTTAGTGCAATGTATGTATTTAAAAGGGATTTGTAGGCTGTAAATTGCTACACAAATGTTAGCTATTATAAAGTCCTCTGTTGTTTTTTATTTAGTTTCAAGAAAAATAGGAGGCATATATTGGGATGGATTAATGATAGCTTTCTTCTAGAACATTTTTCCACCTATCAAGAAAATAACTAATGAACAAATATTTCAATGATAGTGACCATTTAAATTTTAGATTTTTTGTCCAGTGAACAAGGTTAAGGAAAAAGTCATAACTCAATGTATCTCTGGAAAGATTTGTAGCAAGGTTTCTGCTTCTGTTTAATGACTTGTTCATCCAGTTCTATGCAGGCAGAGGTTTCTTAGCAAATAAAGACTTGTCATTCACCTTGTCCCTCATTCAGTGTGCGCTTCAAACACAAAGCAGGCTCAGTGCTAATCAAGAGGATATGACTGTATGGCAGACTTTGAAATTAGAAATGAACTTGGGAGTAATATGAAATGCACTGAGACCAGTAATAACTGTGAATCCATACAATACGGAAAATTTGATGGATGCATAAATATTGATTACATCATAGTAAACATACCATGCAGTGGTAAACCTACCAAAGAGTGACTTGTGTGTGTGTGTGTTTAGTTCTATAAAGTGGGAAAAATGTTAATTTTTACATCAAACCTGAATATTGTATTATATTTTCATCTTTTAACTATAAATTAATCCCCTTTTGATGGGAGCTATTTACACACACATATATGCACATGTGCATGCACGTGCATGCACCCACACACACACACACATTCTGATATACTATCAAATAATTTCAAATTATCAGTGTAGAAGGAGTAACCGATACATAAATTACAATAGCTAAAATTATATATGTGCAATTTTTCACTGCAAATGTGATAATATTAGCATTGGTACAGCAATGTCAAAATAGCACTTATTTAAAGGGTATGGAAAAATAAATTACAATGAAGTCATAACAAAGAACTCTCCTGAACCCACAGGAAGCTCTTACTACTCTGCCCCCAGAGACAGGTGTGACTTAAGTGGACCGGCTCTGTTTAGCTAAAGGCAATTACTAGAGATGGATTTAATGAGGAGCCATCAGTCACCAACAAAGTCTCCAGCAGGAGGAATGAGTGTCACACCCTAAAGCGGAGACCAGGATATCAAATACAGTTCTCCCCTTGTGCCACACAAGTATACTCACCTTATGAGACTAATTCTAGGAAGAAAAAAAAAAAAACTATTCTAAGATGCAGGTCAGTCTGACACCCTGGAAAAAAGGGTAAATGCAATTGGTATTGCCATGGACCCTGTGCTTTTTCATAGACAGTTGACCTGAGTTCCCAACATTCTGACTACTGGGAAATGTCCTCTTTACACTTTCTTTCAAAGCTGTCCCTAAGTGAGGATAGAGTGCAGTGATCATGTGACTCAGTATGCCCATATGCCAAGCTGACTGAGCTTGGTCTTTTTCTGCCTCAGTCACCTGCTCATCAGTGAGTTGAGGGGAAGTACTTACACAAGGTGATTTAACACACACAGTGCTGGGTCCCTGTTATTATGCCCCTCGTCCTGCTCGAGCTTCATGCCAAGCATAACAGTTTTGTTTTACTGTGAACTGATGACAGTCCCACTTAACCTTATGACTTGATGTGCCTCAGATAACCCAGTTCATGATGGGCAATTCTGGATACTTGGCCAGTTGATTTTTGCCTGGCTGGGCACTTTTTTTCCTCTAACAGAGTTGAGTATGCTGCCAGAAATGAATTATACTTACCTGCTCCAGTTGTCAGGACTTCACTGCAAAACCCTAAGAGTTTATGTTATGATTTCCTTATTGGGGCTTGTCATGATCTCTACACAGTTTTTCCCCTACCACCAATAGTATAGAGACTATTGGGAATCAGGTTCTTTGCCCCCTGTAGATCCACTGACACCATAGACTAGACCTGCTACACTGCCTGTTTTGACTGTGGATCACGCTACACAAAGTAGCAGTCTTTTCCATTATCCAGTGAGTGGATGAGAAGAAAATGCTGCCTTAAAACCCCAAATTCCTAACAGGCACTGTGATTCTTCCTTAGTTTATGGAAGTATGAGATATTAAAATCTCTCCTCATGGGGCTGGGGATGTGGCTCAAGCGGTAGCGCGCTCGCCTGGCATGCGTGCGGCCCGGGTTCGATCCTCAGCACCACATACCAGCAAAGATGTTGTGTCCACCGAGAACTAAAAAATAAATATTAAAAAATTCTCTCCCTCTCTCTCTCTCTCCTCTCTCCTCTCTCACTCTCTCTAAAAAAAAAATCTCTCCTCATTTACAAATCACTTTAGTGCCTCAAAAATCTCTGGTGGAATGGTGAACCATCATGTGCTCGCAAGTTTATCTCTCCCTTTCTGAGCATATGTGTTTTACCAAAGCCTCTCATAGACTTGCCTATTCTCGTTTAACAGCTCTGATTAAGATGATGTCATCAACATAATGGGCAAGTAGAACAGGTTGTAAAATACCTGAATTGCCAAGATCCCTTTGGACTCTACTATGATGGAACATGGAAGAGTTAACATAGCCCTGAGCATGAATGTAAATGAATGGTGATCTTCCAATTCCAGTGAATGAGAATGTTGTGATTATCCTTTAATAGGGATGAAGAAGAACACCTCACTATGGTTAAGCAGGTTTTACTGGAGGTCATGTTCATCTGCTCTAAAGATGTGACTTCTGGTACAACACACAGGATAGAATGACGTTTAGTTAAGCCTGTGGTTGTTCAGACTTGTTCTCTATGTTAGGTCTGGTTCTTGTGAGGACCAGATTGGTAGCCATGACTATTGTTTAGAACTTTCTGGGGGACACTAACCCTTAATATTTTCCCCAACATGTGGTATGATACAAAAATAACTGAGATATAAAAGAGAAATATAGAAATATAAGTATGCAGTGGAATAAATACGTATTCTATATATTGTATAGATAGAATAAAATAGAGTTTAATGTTATATAATAATCTCACTTTGTAAAACAAATTTAAATAAAAGTTTATCTCTACATTTATATTTTTAATGGAAAATCACTGTCATTTTAAGTTTTGAAATCAACATATATATCTGCAAATAAAATAATAAGCAACATGTATTGAAGCATATCAGGGGTTTTAGAAATGTGAATGGGATTTTGCCTTTGACTTGGACCTCTTAGATAAAGTACTCAGAATGTTGTCTGCTCTTTTGAATACTTAAAATGTCTTAGGGGATGTTATGGTTTGGATCTGGAATGTTCCCACAGTCTCAGTAGTGAAGGCTTGGTCCCCAGTACAGCAACACTCAGAGGTAGAGCTTTTAGGAAATGAATGGATCAGGAGGCCTATTAGTTCATGAGTGTGTGGATTGTCCTTTGGTGAAATAATGATTGGAAAGGACAATGGGGAGGTGGTGGAAATTATAGGCAGTTGAGGCATGGATAGAGAAGGCAGATCACTGGGGATATGCCCTCAGGGACAATATCTTGCTCCTGGTTCTCTCTTTCTGTTTGTGTGTGTGTGTGTGTGTGTGTGTGTGTGTGTGTGTGTGTGTGTCTTATCTGTCTGCCTGTCTCTTTTTTTCTGGCTGCCACCAGCTAAGGATTTGAGCACCTTTCAAGTGCCATACCCTTCTTACACGTGTGCTACCTCAGCCCAGGAACAAAGCAATAGAGACAACTGACCCTGAACTGAATCTTCTGAAAATAAGTCTTTTTTTTCTTTAAGCTGTTTTCCTTGGGTATTTGGTCAGAGTGATAAAAAACTGAGTAACACAATGGAGAAGGCTTTTATGTTGGAATATTTTCCATCTAATGAGAAAATTTAGAAAAACATGCAATTTTTAATTTTTTTTTAAATTTTAACTTTATTTTATTCGTTTATGTTTTTATTTGGTGATGAGGACTGAAACCAGTGCCTCACATATGATAGGCAAGCGCTCTGCCTCTGAGCTGCAATCCCAGCCCTGCAATTTAAATTTATGGAAAAGAACATGCAAACAGAGTTATAATCAGCTCTACCTGGGGTAATGTTTATGTAAATGCAGAAGTAAAGGAAAATACAGAAGAAAACAGTATTTTCAAGAACCTTCTTATGTCAGATACCAGGTGAGAAAAATGCTATCTATATCAGTCCTTTCATTTCCCAGATAATTTAGCCTAAAATATTTAACTGTTCTTATTTCATAGATTAGAAGATTGAAATTTAAAGAGGTCAGATATCACCCTAATATCAACTGAGAACAAAGTGGTGGAAACCAGATTTGGAAAATAAGTATTGAGTCTTATCTTTCCTTGCCAAGTGCTAGGTGCATCAGAGTTTTACAATCGTATATTAATTGGCTTCTCCCAAGAATCCAGTCAGGGAAGTACAATTATTTTCCCCTTACTTGTTGGATGAGGACACTGTTGCACAGAGGAGTTAAGCAATTTGTCTAAGGTCACAGAGCTATCAAAGATTCTGATTTTCCAACCTACTTTCTCAACCAAATATTTGATTGACTCACAGCCCATGTCCTGCCCACATAGGAAACTGCTCAGGTGAAGGAATGGGTAAAGCTTGAGACTTAAATATAGTCATGCTAGTTTGGGTATAATACATAAAGGAGAAAAGGTTGAACATAATGATTTATTAAAATTGGAACATAATATAAATTTTTAGGACTCTGCTAACCAAATAATGTCGGTCCAAATTCCCAATGTACCAGAGGCCATCACTACGTGTAAGCTAGTTGTGTGATATATCTTTAGAGTCTTTAAATGAATATCACATTCCCACTGCCATCCAAGAATCCACAGTTTAACAGGGAATAAATATGACAAAACTAATCTTAATTATCAAATGCAATTAAAGCTTAGTGACTTGTAATGTCTATTAATTATTCAGTAGTAGTGGAATACCAAGAAAATGCATAAAGACTTTTAAAACTTGGATGCAAATTATAGATGGTAGATGTTATTCAAAGAAAATTTAATTCTTTGAGGTAATGATCCTAAAGTTGAACAGAGTCAGTGCTTAATGTACAATTTTTTTTTTGTTCTAACCTCATTTTAGAAGGATGATAGTACCATTTGTCACACAGAATAACAGGGCTTCTATTGTGTTAAAAAGCTCCATTTGTTTTATTTTGCTCCTTGTTTTAAGTGAAAAGTTCCAAGTTACAAAATAAGTTTAAAAACCAAAAGAAAGGGAAAGTTTCCTTTAAATAAAGTATCTGCTTAGAGGACTTCAACCTATAATATAGTTTCATACAAAATGACTGTAATAATAATTAATAAGCAAATAAGCCTAAATGTCTAGTATGTACTATGCATACCTGTCTTTGTTATTTTGTGTCAAGAAATATCTACCAAGGAACCAGATGTGACTCTGATTTTCTGAACATTGACAAAATATCTTTTGTTTATTTAGATGGCTGCCTGAGTTTCATATATTATAGAACATAAGCAAATTTACTTGAAATTTAAAGTGACCTTTCTTAAAATGCACACCATTAAAAATCAAGAAAAGTCAAATGGAAAAGTCAGTTCCCTGTATTTATTGATATTGCTCAAGCCAGTTTCTGTCTAATAATGACCTACTCGCTAATCAGATGGGATGGGATTTTTTGGTTCTGAAAGATGTCAGCTCAATGTATATAGATAGAAATATACAAAAAAAAAGTGAGAATACGTTTTTTGAACAAAGAAAGATTATTTAACTAATTTTCTCTTTAACACTATGACACATATTTGGGAGAACAAAGAAATAAATGTACTACATAGTAGTAGTTTATTTACATCCTCTCCTGCCTCATTTTCTTGATATCTTCAATGAAAAGAGGCGTGGATGACAGAATTTGTGGCCCAACCATAAGCCTTTAGATCTCATGAATTCCATGTCTCATTTCTAATACACAGACCACCTGTTTTCTTGACATACTTGAGCCTTCTTTCTCATTATTAATTTGAGCCTTTGAGCCTAATTCTGATCAGAGAGTTTAGATCTTTAACACACTTGTCTAGGTAGAAAAAGAAGACCCTTGGGGAAATTAAAGTGAGAGCAGTGGTAAATACCTTTTTGCTTTTCTAAATCAGAACAAGGAAACCTCTCACTAAATGTACAGTTTTCTTTGCATGAGAAGAGAAGCATTGTCCTAAAAGAACTTATTGCTACTCTCACCTAGTATAAGGAAGTTTTGAATGGAAGAAAGTGGCATGATTTTCAGGAGCTTGTAAAGACAACATGTAGCAAGGAAGGTACACCAAAGACCTAAGCAGACCTTTCTATGGGAGTCAGAGGAATCCTGTGCTAAGGACATCACATCTGAGCTGACATGGACTTTGAAATAGGAATCTGGTTTTGTCCAGCCATAAAGAAAGGCAAAGGGTGGCTGTCAGGAGAAACACTACACACAAATATAGGAACATAGAGAAGAAGCAAAACTCTGTGTTCAGAGAATTTTGGGTGGTTCAATAAGGTTGGAGAGAGATGAGGGGCTGGGTCAAAAGGGTCCTTTGGAATATGCAAAGAAAAGTGAACTTTTGTCCACGTGATGTGGGATGTTGATAACTTACATGTAAAAGAAGTTGTGTTTGTGTTTTTAAACGATGATTCTAGAAGTAGTATGGATGACTGATAGTTGCAGTGGCAAGAAGGAAGTCTGGGAATGGAAAAAAAAATGGTTGGTAAAGTTTATCAGTAATAGATTGGGCAAGAGAATAAGGCCGTCTATCACAACAGTACAAAAAGAACAAGCAGACAGATGGGAAGGTCCTCAAAAGCTGGAGATGGCTATTAATATATATTCATAGATGGATCAGGAAGCTGAGGTGATTCCTAGATTCTTAACAAACTGAATCGATGGAATCAGCATTAAGTAAAAAAAGAGAATGTCCAGGAAAAATGACTTAAGTTCATCTCAGCTAAAGAGCTTGGACTGGGAGTTCATTGAGGGTTCATCTCTCCATCATTTGCACATTTTTGAGCTTAGCAAAGAGCTAATAAGGGCAGACTTTCAATGAATCATGAGGAGAATCTAAACATGAGTACTTTGTTTGGGTGGTTAATGGATACCCCAGGCATAAAGTAAGATGTACTGAAAGATGAAGCAAAATAAAATGTAAAAACTATAATTGAAAAGTTTTCACTTGAAATAGACAAAATATTCTGACTGAAAAAATCATCTGTTGCTGAATATATTAGATAGTTTGGAGCAGAAATACAGATGAACGCGGAATCTTTTGCAATATCCACGAGGGGAATAGTTATGGTCTGAACTGAGAAGCAACTATGCTCCTGAAGAGAAAGATGAATTCAAAGAATAATATGGAAGAGGTTAGCTGTTTGCATTTGAATTGAAAAGGAGCATTTGATGCTGACTGGGAATGCTGTAAGTTATTGGCATTGCTGATGGTAATGAAAAGCTTCAGGGAGAGAGTGACAGGGCCTTATTATGCATCCTTAGTTCCTTGATGGGATATAAGTGAATCATTCTCCTACTGATGAGATGATTCCTTCTTGCTGGACATATTTTACTGAGCTTTGAGGAAGGGATTCACTGTACTGCCATCTTGGAATAACAAGTTGAAGGATTGCACATTAGCATAAACTCACCATGAGCCCTGTCACTGCCAAGACTGGAACATATTGATTTGATTAGCCCTTAAATATCAGAAAGATAAGGATGCTCACATCTCTTTCTTTCTCTCTTTTCTTTGTCTCTCCATCTGTATGCAGTGGCACAGGTTAGAACTGAGAAATAAATTAGAAGTAGAAGGGCCAACTTTGGCTTTCTGCCACCTAGAAATCAAATCCATTTAATTTACCCTGACTATCCTTGTTATACTGTTAAATATAGACTAAATGGTTTAATATGGATTTATGTAATGAGTTCACAAATGGATTTTGCAGAGCATGCTTACTTAAGGAAATAAACATCTGCTCACATTGGCTTGAATCACATGTCTCTTTGTGGATTCATTTTGATAGAATGGATGGATTTTCTTAAAAATGATAAGATAACCTATGATCATTTTACCATCCCAGTATTTTTTCAATTGCATGAATCAGAAATAAAATAAAAAATAATGATCTAGAACCTCCAGCTATCTCCCAGGGAAAGCAGACTAGAGGGTAGCAATGCTAATGCTTTGTATAAATGACAGGATTTAAAAATAAAAAAAAAAGTAGATGTCTTCTCTGTGAAACCTCCAGTTCTCACTTTTGCCTGTTCAATTTAGTGTACTTTACTTAAACATTAGTTGTTTTGCTTAGCTGCATGCAGCTAATTTGTAAAATAAAATTCCTTGCAAGTTTGAAGATGAATCCAGAGGTGTCTCTTTTAACCAGGCTGCTCCTTCCCTATCTCTGGTGGCCAAATTGGATGTAATTGTAGTTGGTGATGGGATGGCAACAGTGTCAGCCAGTCATTCTAGGAATGGCTACTATGATTTGTAATTATAATGTCCTTGATTCTGATTTAAATTCAAGAGTGCCTTCACATTGCTATTCTTTCCATTGAAACATGGTAATTTGAGTGTGGGGGTTGGGGATGGCTAAGAGTCAGGGTTTTACCTTCTTGAAATTTACACTTTTTTCACAGTCCCTACAATTTCTCTAAGGCACCATAGACAGGGGAGTCCAGCTCTCAAGAATGGTAATTTACAACCTAAGAGTGCTTAATCTAAAATCTGTCCTTGTTAGAGGAGATCTCTGTGGTCCCGATGCAGCAGTGATGGGAATTTTATTTCAGCCTCAGTTTCAATTGGGGCTGTCAATTGTATTCTTTAACCTATCCCCATACTTATCAATTTATGCAACCTACAGGTCTTATGGGTCATTAACATCATTCTACTTTTAAAATAAGAAGCACTATACATAATGAATAGTCTAATCTGCATCTGAAAACCTATAAACTCACCTTATAAGCATAATAACAACAAAGATTATTATAAAGGTTATGACTGAATCCAACTTTATTATTAATCATTTCTCCCGGTGATTAAAATTTAATTCTTCAAAGATAACTTTACCTCTGACAAGTTTGTCTCTTTTTGAATATAGCTATTTTATATTCTAAAATTATTTTCACTTTCATATACAATGGAGTCTTCCCTGTTAAAAAAAAAAAAATCTTAGTTGAGGAATATCATACTTTTAGGGCAAAAACTGGATCAGGTAGCCAAAAATTAGGATAAATATATGAAGTATTTTTAACTGCTTTTGCTCGGTAACAAATCAGTAAGGAGCATGTTAAAAAATTGCAACCTCAATGACATTCTATGCATTTTACATTTGCAACTATGCTTTAAACTCTAGATACCAGCCCTAAACAACTTTAAGGATACCTCTCCCTCAGAGTTTCCGTGGAATTAGTATACTTTGGTTTACTTTGCTTTGGAAAGCATGGAGCCTAACTTTATTTCCCTCATTGTCTGCCATGGGATTAGTTACCTAGAGGTGTCTGTCTTCTGTGTAATGCCTGAGACTCCATTCCCTCATTTCTGTTATTCTGTCTATAGCTGCTTTTATGCTTAAATTCTAAGCATTTTATTCTTAAATTCTACATCTCTGGGTCCTATTTATACCTACCTCTCTTACCCTAGGCCATTCCTATCTACATGTCATATTCTACTAGAGAGAAATTCTAAGGTCACTTTTCATCTTTACATTTCCTTTTAATTTTCCCTAGACCAAAAAAAGCATCATCATCGTCATCGTCGTCATCATCATTATCATCATATTTATTACTCTCTGCTGTTTCTTTTAATTCAATTTCCTATCTGCAAATCTCAAATTTCTTTATACTATAATTATTCCAAATAGGAATGACAATTGGTGTGGTAGAGATTACATATTGATGGCCTGGGGTGAGATGTACATGTAAAATTCCATATATTATTGATAAGAGAGCTATCAGGTATCCAGGTAATATTGAAAAGAGTCAGTGTACTCACTTGAATCAAATGTATGAAAGATGATATGTCATGAGCTTTGTAATGTTCTGAACAACCAATAAAAAAAAAAAAGAAAAGAGTGTACAGATGTTGAACTCTGCATGGCTTAGATGGTAACCACTATGAATGAACATGACAATATTAAAAGGGTACACTGTATACTGGGTCAGTTTCCCCCTAAATTTTATAGAACTTTTAAGATTATAAGAACCTGAAATCTTAATAAGACTTTCTCTGGTTTTTTTTTTTGATTATTTGTTAGATTTATCCAAAGAATGCTTAGCATTCTGAAAAAAATAATATTACTGATTCAAATGACTTATCTATAACCAGTGAGATTCTTTGCACACTACTTTTGAGAATGCCTGTGTTTTACTCTCTTTACCAATCAAAATTATTTTCAAGCCTAAAAATGAAGAATTTATGATGATATACTTCTGTTTTGAGAGCATATGGAAAATGAAGCTGTTTGTTCACATGTGCATACAGACCTGATTAAACATTTGAGGTAATCATGCCAAGGGCCAAATTGCTCCATGTTTCAGTATTTTCAACTCTTTGAGGAAAAATAGGACTGGACACAATGATGGAATGGAAATTGTTGTTGATAGCTTTGTTCTATAGCAGAAGCATCTGTATATCAATGAGTGACCATGGGTGTGCTGAATTTTTGCTGTCCCCTTGGTCAAGCTCAAACAACATTTTTTAGAATTTCCATCTGTTCATAGTTCTGAATTAACATTTAAAATGATATTTAGTAAGAAGATGTAAAGGTATAGCCATACTTCTTGGTGCAAGGCATGAGTTGTGGCTCATCTTCTCTTACATGTTGACAAAGGCAAATACCCTGGCCAACAGCTTTCTCCAACTCCTGGTCTAACTGTGTGTTTATGTCTGTGATGAAAATGTGCATGATTGACATGGATTTAAGTCTATCCTTAGAAGTTCATCTGAGCTTTGCAGATTTGAACTTGCCCTCATTTTCTCCATGTCCTGTCCCTCTTCCTTTCTCCATGAGTCCAGTCTCAAGATCCAGACTCAAAAATAACAGCTTTCCAAGTACACTCAATGTCCAGCACCCACAGTTTTGGGACATTCAATCCTATAACACCTTCTCACATGATTCTGATGCTCTGATCAAATGCAGATTGATGGAATGAAAAAAATGCTAGAAGCAATAAAAGCTATCATGAAACTCAGGAAATGAGTGAAGAACTACTAAAGAAAAAGATGCTAAAGATTTCCCATTGCCTAAGACAAATTCTGCTGACAATATTTGTTTTTACTCTTTTTAAACTAAAAACTAAAATTATCCCCATCTTAGACTTATAAACTATAAACTATGGCTCCAAATTTATAAGGGTCCCAGAAGGATCCAGAAGAAATAGCATACTTAATTCAAGGAAGGTTTAATAAGAGGACTGTTAACAAAGGTATCTGCAGGATATATGAAAACCACAAGAGAGTGTAACAGTGAAGGGCTGTTCACAGCAGAGCTGCTATTCTCCTGTTTCTCAAAGTAGGGATTCAGGAAAGTAATGACAGAACTGCAAGAACAGAGAGTCTTTCAAAGAGGGATACCTTGAAAAGAGGTAGCCTGCACTGCGGGGAGGCAGGCAGCCTAAGAGAAGCGTGTATGGGGATAGGCAGAAATAAATACCCCAGGTTCTCTCTTATACCTCTTTAACATTCCTGCCAGTACTTAGCACTGGGTGCACTCATAAAGACACAAAGATGGAGGAAGTCTTTCAGTACTTCCAGATCCCAAAGCACAGGATCTTAATTCTCTTTTCACACTTTTTCCATTTCTATTGGAGAAAGGAATATTTTTGCAGAAAATCATAGATGCATGGAGAAAAGGATCAGTAAACAGATAGCAGAGTCCCTCTGCCCCAACCAGAGGAGTCCACATCCTTACCCTTAGAACCTTTGAATATAGTGTTACATTGCAAAGAGGAATTATGATTGGTAATCAGAGGATTGTAAAATACAGAGCTTGTCCAGGAAAGCCCAATGGGATCTCAAAAATTCTTCAATGCGGAAGAGGAAGGAAAATGGTGCAAGGAATGTGATATAAAAAGAATCCACATGCCTTTTCTGGCTTTCAGGAAGGAGCAAGGCCCCCTAAGCCAAAAAAGGAAGGCAGACAAGCATTTACATGCTGGAAAAGAGAAGGGATGGGTTCATCTTCAGAGCCTGGAGACAGGGAAACAGCCTTGCCAATAACTTGATTTTTCCCCAGTAAGAGCCATGCCAGCCTTTTAGCCTATAGAACTGTGAAATAACAAATATGTGCTATTTCAAGACACTAAGTTTATATTCATTTGCTGCAATAAAGCAGCAATTGAAAACAAATATACTTGATTGAAGTTTTCATTTAATGTTGCCTCTACCTTTTAATCACCTCGGAAAATTCTTATAGGTATTGCATGATATTAAGCAAATGATGATTTTATATAAAATCTAGGGCCATCATTGCCAAGGGACTCCGTCTTACTATTTCATAAGACATAGGAACTATGAAAATGCAGGTTCCCTTTGTAATTCTTAGTTTAAACAGGAAGAGAATTCCTACCAGGCACCTTAAAATCTATTCCACTGTCCAGGAGTTCAGAGATTCCCACTCCTAGAACCATGGTCACCACTGAGAGGCCACATGAGCAAGGTAGCCATGGGGAATGGCCCTCAGGTTTAGAAGCCCAAGAGTTCTTGTGTTTATAGTTTGTACTGGAATTAATAAGTGAAAGTTGAGGAGTATACTAAAGATCTGAAGCAAGGACAGCATGGACCAGATCACCTACAAGATGAAAACTGTGTAAAAGAAAATGAACGCTAACTATGCATAGGCTGAGATTTTATTTTTCATCAAAATATTTCAGTGTCTTAGTTTTTACTAAAGAGAAATATCAGGTCTCATTACAATTTATAGCTTACATAAGCTCCTAAATCCTCTAATTATCTCTTCAATGCTTATCTTAAAGATCCTACATGGGTGGTGTTATAATGGATTTCCTGAATTGGTTACGTGCTACCTAATCAGGAGTGGAGAAACCATTAATGAACAAGGTTTTCTTAGACCATCCTACATTACAAGCTGACTTCTATTTGATAGTGTACCTATTCCTTTTAAATAAAATAAGAACATAAAGCACTTTTTTTTCAGGTGGGAAGATGGAGGCATCACTGCAACCTTCTCCAAAGCTACATTGTTCTAACAGTAGATCTTGAGCCTAAACGATACCAAGTCACTCATTTTCAGACATTTGTCAAAATGGTGATTCATCATAAAGTAATCTCCCTTACTGTGTGCTTAATCATTGTGAAAAACAAACACAGCCTTTCTTTTAAGCAAGACAAAGTGAACACTTTGTTTTTTATGCAAAATCTATGCCTTTGTCATCTCAGCTTCAGTAGCAGTGTTATGGTAAATCATGGATACCTAGAGTTTCTGCAAGGCCACTGTTGTTTCCAGAAATAATTTCCTATTATTTTGTTACAATTTGGTTGGTTTTCTCATGAATGAAATTAATGAATATATACTTCTCACTTGTGAATATTAAAAAAGATTAGTTATCAATGAACATTGACCTAATATTCCTGATAGGTCTATAGTGCTTGACAACATGAGTAAACTTTAGTTAAACCACTCTATCCATTATTTATTATTTAGAATAAATATGACCAGATATTCCTTATGGTAATGTGATCAGCTCAGTTGTTAGCTTTATAAAGCAATACAGTGCTAGTAGTCATGTATTTTAAAATAATTATTTCCCTTCACATGTCTTTATTCTTCTATCTTCCTTTCTCTAGAAAATCAAGAGTAAAATGGTGCTAGGAAGGGCAGACATCAAAGGCATCATGGTTGGTAGCTTCCACCTCTCCAATAAGCTAAGTACTTTGTACAGCTAGGCTGTATTAAGACTTTCCTGGCCCAGAGGCAGTTTTGCAAATTCCTTTTTTTCATAAAAAAGTTGCAAATTACATTTTATAACTTCTTTGATATAAAGAATACTATATTTTTTTCCTGGATTCTGTTCATTTTGACTAATGGATTTAAAAGGAAAATTAGAACATCTTTATGGTACCCTAAAAGTATCATGGCCCTTACCACAGTACCTACCATATCCTGTGGGTAAGTTGGCCTCATTATAGAGCCATATTGTTGTATTTTAGCTAATTGGCCCAACTTCCTAAATGCTTTGAAGTCATTTGTTGCATAAGATATTGAAATAATTATTTCATATTCCCAATTTTCCTATTATGTTATCAGTAACTCTTAGTTTAAAATTATTATGTCATAGGTATATTCTGTAAGGTTGTATCAATTAACATTTTAATCAATGGAGTCCTTCTTTTTTATTAACTTCTTTTATTAACAGAAGGAATTAAATATTTCATATCAATGTCCAATGCAAACAGCACTAATATTTGAGCTTGGAGGTCCTGAGATTCCTACGCTTTCACACTTCCCTCCCTACTGTGCACCCTATTTTGTCCTAGGCCTCATGTTCTGACACACATGTTCACCAAAGGTACTACAGTTGTTGAGAAATCATTTTCTTTTTTTAAAATTTTTTTAATTGATTTAATTTTTTAAATACACAACACCAGAATGCATTACAATTCTTTTTACACATATAGAGCACAATTTTTCATATAAAGTATGCTCACGCGAATTCATGTCTTTATATATGTACTTTGTGTTTTTTTGCATTACAATTCTTATTACACAAATATAGCACAGTTTTTCATATCTCTGTTTGTATATAAAGTAGGTTGACACCCAATTCGAGTCTTCATACACGTACTTTGGATAATGATGTCCATCACATTCCACCATCCCTGCTAATCCCCTGCCTCCTCCCTTTCCTTCCCTCCCCTCTTCCCTATCTAGAATTCATCTATTCCTCCCATGTTCCCCCTCCCTATCCCACTAGAGTGAGCCTCCTCATATCAGAGAAAACATTTGACATTTGTTTTTTTTTTTTTTTGTAATTTCACATTGACTATTAAAATGTCTTTTTTTCTAAAGCAAGGAATTTGAAAAAAAAATTATTAACAATAAACCTATATCTTTGGAGGCAAATTAGCTATCTATGTTAATAAGTAGCCAGTAGAACTTTAAATAACAGTTCATGAGGCTAGTTCATTCCCTTTCTTATTGATATTTAAGATTCTCCTTTGAGGCTGCTAAGGGTTGGCTTAATGCTATGACCTCTGCAGGCAGGGTTGAAGGAACTTGTGTTTTGGAGGGTGCTTTAAGGAATGTCTAATGTTTCCTGTTGTTAGTTTTGAATAACTTATTACTACTGCATCACACATTCTGTCATTCAGTGCAACCTACATATATAATATTTGTCAACACACAGCAGTAGATTGTAGGCCCTGACTAATCATCAAAACAGGTCCAATTGAGGGTTTTCTCAGCTCAATACATTTAAGCTAGTGATGGGTTTTGAACTCTGACCTCAGAGAAGGAAGCTTTAGGCATGTTAACAGGAGAGATACGCCAAATCCCATCTGTCTGATCTTATTAGGATGCCTTCAGGATTTAGATTCTGACCTTCTATAATTATTGACACCTATTTAATTTATCTTTTCATCCATAGCCAAGCCTAGTACAGCTGCTATAGCACATGTAAATACATCACTGTTGCCAGCATGGGCTGATTGGCATTCATGCTCCAGTGTCTTTTTTATTTTCTCCTTGGCTGCTGGGAGTAGCCTGAACAGCACAGAAACTAAAGAGCTTCATCTATTAGGCATGACAGATTTGTATTCAGCGGTAAACGCCTGACCTTGCTCAACTCTCTCATCCATTCCCATCATCCTCTTGCCAGATGAAAGAGTCGGCTTCACTCCTGCTTCCTGGCTGTTTCCTTGGCAACAATAACGGAGTCAGTTTGAGAGAATAACTAATAGAAGAATACCTTGGTAGTGGGACTAAGGTGCTTAAAAAAAGTCATCATTCGCAGATTGATAAAGAAAGCTGAAAATTGGAATTGTAAAACAATAACAATCAGTGACATACTTTCCTTATTAACCAATTTCAATTTGCAGTAATATTTACAATTTTTTTCCCAAGGTATTTTAGCCTGAGGAGAGAGTATTTAAACTCTTAGTATCCATTAAAGTTATATGATGAGAACAGATTGCTTTTGTAATAAAACGTGTATTTCTTTTGATGCCAAATTCATGGGTAGAAGAAAATATGTACCGACAATGTCTCACCTGGGAGGGAGAACTTTGTAATAAAACATGTATTGTTTTTCTCTTTTCTCTTCTGAAGATAATGTGCCTTTTTAAAGGAATCGTACCTAGAAGATCATAAGCCCTCATATTTCATTTTCCTTTAAGATTCTGTCACTTTGAGCAACAATTCTTACCATCTGAAGATTCATCAGCATTCTTGTTTTGTATTATTTTTGACAACATATCACAGGGCTGTCAGAAATCTCAGAATCCCTGTGGAATTCTGAAATCTGCAGTGAAATTTATTGCATTAGCTGAAAGTAAACTCATACATTGTTTAGTGAAACTTTGTTAGAATTTCACAGAAAAAAAATTCAGATTACTTTAGTGTCAGTAAGAATGCAAGCACCAAATAGATCCAGTTGAGAGAGTTCCAGTGAAGAGACCAGAGGCTATTTGAACAAAGTGTGTTCTTTTCTGAACATCTTCTATGATTCTATCATTATCTATTAGTTTTGCCTTGGGCTTAAAGAAATTTTAAATGATCTCACATTATCTATTTTTTTCTCTTATTCTAATCTATGTTTTTTAATCTTAATATTTGCCGAGACCATTTAACATTTTGACGTACTTAAATAGTCTAATAAATGGTAGATGATGGTGATAATGTGAAAACATTAATTTAGATAATCTGCTCTAGAACTCTATATTAAACGAATGCCCAGCACCATTTATGGAATGATTATGTGTTGCTCTTACTACAAATGATGAAAGTACAGTTAATTTATAAGAATTATAATTAAAGTTGGCAACAGAATTTAACAAGGCTTATTTGTTTCCTAATTGAAATCACATATCAGACACTTCCACTCCTGTTCCATGCCCCTGAATAGGGTGGACATCTGATTTCCAGTTGTTTTATAAAGATTAAACATAAATTTAATGCAATTATTATGGCTGATGTTCATTCAGGAGATGGTTGAACCACATAAGGAAGCCCGGAGGAGGTGAGAGATGGTAGGGGCCCTGTCAGAGTGCAGAGCAGAGTGCTCACAGGTCCCCAGAAGGACATGCACCTGGACTGTCTCTTCGTGTCCTTGTGGGAATTCTCTCTGTCACAGGGGAAGCAGTTATCTCTGCTGACAGAATTGTCCCAGAAAGTGTTTTAAATACTGTTTTGGAGCTGTTTTAAGAAATTGAAATAAGAATTCATTTTCTTATACCGGCTATAACATATTACTACAAATTTAGTGGCTTAAACCAACAACAAAAAAATATTTTTAGCTTAAATTCCGGAGACCAACAGACTAAAGTTAGTTTGACTGGGGTCAAGTCAAGGTGTCCCTGGGTTTTCATGGTTCATGGCCCCTTCCTCTTATTACTTCAAAATCCTGCTTCTCCTCTACTGACTCTGACCCTCCTTCTTTGTCTTTTAAAGACCCCGTGATTACACCTGAATAATCCAGGACAATTGCCTCATTTTTAGATCCCGAATTTATTTATATTTGTCAGTATCTTTTACCATATAAGTTAAAATATTTAAATTTCTGAGGCTGAGGATACCATGTGTGATTTTTTTTTTTTGAGGGAGTAAAAATGTTATTAACTTCACTAGTGAAACACTTAGTCTTCTAATGTGTGCAGTGGGCCCTCAATAACTATTTCTCAGATGAATCAATGGTAATGAATACATAGAAATGAGCAAGAAAAAAATATCACAAAAATGCATAAGTGCTTGTGATTGTGTCAAAAGATATGTAGCTTTTTTCAAGACTTTAGGTTAGAAGTGACCTAACAATTGCATGGTCCAATCTCCAGTTGAGGAGAAAGTAGATTTTCAATTTGGAGTTGATGGTTTGTTGTGTTTTGTCTCCTTTTTGTTTTTGTTTTTTTCCCTCTGGGAAACCCAAAATTAAGAGGTAAAGAAGATAAAAGCTATAAAATATGGTAGTTGTAGACATCAAAAGAAATATAATGAAAGGGCTTTGCTTTATTGTGGAATTTACATCCTGATGATGGATTCTAGAACCTCTTTAACTTTTTATTCTAATATATACCAATAAAGAGAGAGAAAGAGAGTGAGGCAGAATGGGAGGAAGGAGAGACTAAGCAGAAAACCCAGCAATTGTTTAAAAATCAGCTTGCAGTTTATGATATGATAATTATTATTATGATCCTTGCCTATGATAGCATTACCATAATTACTATGCTAAAAATATCATAACTATTGTATAACGAAGTAAAATGTGTTAATATTTAGAGTGGTGCATCTTACACAAAATATATTCTCAAAGGGTTTACAAATCTAAATAATGTAGTTAGAAATTCATATCAAGAGAAAGAAAGAGAAGGGGAGATGGAAGAAAGGACGTAGTTCAGAGTAGAGGTGAATCATGGTGTTGGAATATAAGCTTTGAGGATGTGATGTCCTACTGTGGCATGAACAAAATCATTACATTAGTAGCACATGCATTAATTATTTCATGGAGTAATTTTATATCCAATTGAGGACTGTAGTAAATAATCTTCAGTTTAAATATATACATCTTCTATTTTCTGTTTTCTCTGTTGGTTTAGTTAGCTTTTTGTCACTGTGACCAAAAGACTTGAAGATTTTAGGAGGAAAGATTTCTTTGGTGGCCCAGGGTTTTCAAGTTCAGTCAAAAGATGCCTTACTTTGTTGCTCTGGGCCTCCATCTTGGCAGAAGGGCACTGGGGAGGAAAACATTTCAGGACTTGGCACCAGAAAAAAAAATGTAGGGAGAGAGTAAGTTCAACTCATCAGAGACAAAATATATACCCCAAAGCACCATCACCAATGACCCATCTCCTCCTTCAGCCATACCTTTCCTGCCTATAGGTACCATCCAGCATATCCATCCAAATGGATTGATGACACTGATTAGGTTAAAGCTTTCAAACCCAATCATTTCACTCCTAGATTTTTTTTTTATATTATCTCACATGTGAGTTTTGGGGGAACACCTCATACCAAAACCATGACATCCTTCGTGAATACATTCAGAAATACAAAGTGAATCAGTAAACTGTCCATGTATGGAGGGAACTGGTCCTTTTCCTCCCATTCCTTTCTGTCTTGTCTATACAGGCCACCATTCTGTTCCCACTATACCCTGTCAACACCTGCAAGGTATCTCTCTACTGATCTTAAAGTAGGATGAAAACATTGATTTCAGAATGTATGTGTCTTTCTACCAAATACAAGGCGTGCTGTTGTATAAAATACTATCTTCATGCAAGGAGCTTAAACTCTATCTGGGGAAGTAGATGAGAACACCAGTAAATCAGAGAGACTGGATTGAAGTACGCACCTTTGATTTTCATCAAATGCGTATCTTTTAATGCACGCGAAATATACGTAGGCTTATCAGTGACAAAGTATATACCCCAAAGACATAGACCTAATGACCCACCTCCTCCAGCCACATATATCTAGCCTCCTATGATGATTATTATGATGTTGCAGTAGTTTGCTTTGGCTGCCATAACAACATTCCACAAACTAGGCGACTTAAAGAACGGCTACTTGTTTTCTCATAATTTCAGAAGTTAGAAGTCTGTGATCAGTGTGCTGGCAAATTTAATTTCTGGTAATAGCTCTCTTCCTGGCTTGTAGATACCCACCTTCTCACTGCATTCTAATATGGCCTTTCTTGTCTGTATATAAAGAAAAACAGAAAGGGAGAGGGAGAGAGATGGTGTCCCTTCCTTTTCTTACAAGTCCTTTTGGATTGTGTTGCCCTCATTAAAGGCTCTATCTCCAAATACAGTCACATTGTGTGTTAGAGAAAAATGTCAAATTTGGGAGATACAATTGACGCCACACTAGATGCCTTCTCAGATAATACCAGGATCCCATAACACTCCACTTCTCTAAATTTCTATAGAGTTCATTTTTTTTAAGTTTCACAATTAGCAATTTATTTTATAATTGTTGTTTAAGTATGTGAGTCACTATATCCTCTCAAAATTGTTAATTCAATGAAGGAGGATGCTATTTTCTGTTTTAAGTACAGAGGTTTTTCTTTTGAAACAATTTCAAACAGTGAAAATTTTTTGCAATAATGCTACACAGAATTCTTGTGTTCTTTTTTTGTAGAGACCTTGCTCTGAGATTACCAGTTATCCCAATAGTCTCTTTGAAACAAAATATAAAGTCCAGAATTACACATTGCTCCCAGTTCTCATATCTTCTAGTATCTTTCAGTCTGTTCCTTCTTTCATTTCTCTTTGCCCTTCATAAATCTGAGATCCTTGAGGATTACAAGCCACTCCTTTTGTGGAGTGTCCATCAATGTGAATTTGGCTGTATTTCTCCATGATTAGACCTAGGCTACCCATTTTGGTGTTAGATATGCCAGAAGTGATACTATGCGATTGTCATTTTTATTTTTTTTTTTAGTTGTAGATAGACATAATATCTTTATTTTTATTTATTTAGTTTTACGTGGCCCTGCAGATGAAACCCAGGGCCTCACACGTGCAAGAGAAGCACTCTACCACTGAGCTACGATCCCAGCCCTGTGCTGTTGCCTTTTGATTGCATCCTATTGGGCTTCATGATGCCAATTTGTACCATTGATGATAGTAAGATAATTTAGATCATTAATTTGGTTTACTGCCAGTTTTTCGCATTATAATGTTATATTTTGCTCCTTTATAATTTGTATTTTGTGGAGAGATTTTTTGAGACTATGTAAAATCCTATTCTTCATCCATTTCCCTCCATTAATTTTAACACACCCTTACGTTTCTTGCCTAAATCAATTATTACTAGGAAGGTACCAAATGATAATTTTCTTTTCTAATAATCCTCCTACATTTATTAGTTTGCCTTATACTATCAGAAGGGTATTCTCTTACCCCTATTTGTTTATTCTTTCATATCCCTAGACTTAAGGATCCTAACTTTATTCAATGGGTTATGTTTTAGTTAGGTTTTTGCTCCTATAACCAAAAAGACCTGACAAGAAAAATTTTAGAGGACAAAAGGTATATATGGGGCTGATGGTTACAGAGGTATCAATCCATAGATGGCTGGCTCTGTTCTGTGTGACAGGAGTGAGGCAGAATATCAAGGCAGAAGAGCATGCTGGAGGAAAGCAGTAGAATATGACAATCAAGAAGCAGAGAAAACATACTGCTTAACAAGAACAAAATATATACCACACAGACACACCCCCAATGAAGTACCTCCTGCAGCACACCCTAGTGTCAATCCCTATTACTATCTCGGCAATCCCTATCAACAGATTAGGTTAAAGCTCTTGTAACCCAATTATTTCAACCTCAAAATTTCCTGTATTATCTCATACAGGAGCTTTTGAGGGACACCTCATAGTTAAACTGTAAGGTTGTAACCTGATTTTCTCATTCATGATTTTGATATTCAAATTGTCCCAGCTTTGACTGGTGTGAATCCTTCTAATTACCTACGGTGCTCTTTAGATAGGTCCCAATTACATTGTAATCCAGATCGTTTCTAAAATGCTTCACCACAAAACCTCCAAAAAGGTAACCACATGGAAAAAAAAATCACATAAAATTTAGTTTCATCCCTCACATTGCTAGTTCCTAGCTAGGTAGTCATAACAATTAAAACTTGAGATTTAATTTCCTAATCTATAAAATGGGAATAGGGATTAATAAACTGATGTGTTAAGCAACCAGAGCTGTGCTTAAATACTACTCATAGCTAATGTTTACAAAACACTATTTGAAGTGTCTGTGAACTTGAAAGAGTCAGAAGGGACACACATGAATTTATTTTCTTTAAGGTGTGAGTTCTAATTAAAGAAGAATGGTTGGCCTTCTCTTAATCTCAAATACTATAATGGTCACAGGAAATAAGTAGAGAAGAAGAAAAGGCTGGGTTAACTACTGAAGTAGAGTTACAGAAGGGGAGAGAAGGAGGAAGAGGAGGAGAAAGAAATGACAGATGTAACCGGAAGGAAGGAAAGAAGGGAGAGGGTGACATCAAGCTGCTTGTGCAGGGGAGAAGAGCATTTGTCCCCGCATCCCTTGCCTGGGAGCACTACTGTTATATCTTCACAAGCCCTGAGCGATCAAATCTGTGGAGTAGACAACAATCTCATTCTAATACTTAGCTTTCAAGAAAGGGTTGAACAAATAATGGCTGGTATGGGGGGGGAGGTCTGTTAAGAGATAGGGGAACGGTTACTGTCATTTTAATTCTGGACTCAGAAATCTTGTCCACAGGAGCACCTTTTGGGGATTCACTTTTGACTTCATGTGTTTTGGTAGGATCTAGACCATCGTGCTGGAGACAATGCCCCCAACCATCCCATCACCCTTTCTGCTTTATTTTGTTCTCTGCAGTTTTTGTTCTCTATCCAAAGGTGGATGCCTTTCTGACTTTCCTAACAACAGAGCAATTTTGCTTTATAAGTAAGATATAACGGGAACAAATTGAGTGGGAAACAAAGCAATCTCGAAATACTCTCAAGGAGGCCTATCCTTCCAGACAGTGTGAAAATATCAGAGCCAAAGGTTGATTCTGAACAATATAAATATATGATATACCTGTCTCCCTGAGGTGGGGTGATAGGCACACATACCAGTGTGTGCAGAGGGTAGCACGTTTGCTGGTGATGTCAAAGGAAGCAGGAAAGCCACTAAGCCAAGGAGATGAGTAGTGAATAACTGAAAGAGCTAGTTATATTAAACTTCAAGGAGTGAGTTGGAAGATAATTGCATGGGATGAAATGAGAGGCAAAACTGGTACTTACTCCATAGCCCTTCTTGGGACTCTTTAATAGCAGTGCCAACAAAAAAAAAAAATATTATTAAGTCTGGAGAAACAGGCAAGGTGATCTTTACATACATAATTCTCTGGACTGCTAGTCACACACAAGCATACTGGGAACAATAAGCACACATAGGTATTGGTTCAAAATATTTGATTTCCCATAAGGCTACTTAACCAAGACAACGTAGAGGACAACTCACTTTTTACTGACAGTGTTTGTTGTCCTTTGTTCCATCGCTGTCCTCCCAGGATGGGAATAAAGCAAAGTCTTGATTTCTGAGACACTGTTTGTCTTTACTGGAGATGCCATTGAGCTCCTGGTGTTTCCCTAGGACACATGGCAGTGACACTACCACTGGGCTGTTGCTGTAAGAGTGTTGACATTGATTTCTTTCCTCTTGGCATGCAGAAATCCCAAGTGCCCCACTGACCCGTTACCTGAGCCTGTAATTACGCTAGGAGCAGGGAATGAAAAGGGCATATCTCTTTTGCTTTCAGGAGATGACAGACTTGGGGATATAAGCTGGCCCTGCATTAAGGTAAATACCCCAGGAGAGTGAAAAGACTCCCAAGCCTTGACTCCTGCATCTTTGCATCACTCCAGGCCAAGCTCATTACCACCGAAGGCTGCAAATGTAGAATTGACACATGACTCTGAAAAGCCTTCATAAAGGCAGATCCTAGGACCCATATTAGAAATTCAGGCACAAAAAAAAAATGGTATAATTGACTAGTTTTCTTTTTCACTACTGATTGAGTACTTTCCTGCTTTATTAAAAAAAAGATATATCTTAAAGTAGCTGGTTCACATTTATTGGAGCACATTCATTTTTGAAAGCATTTTTAAGTGAAACGAATGATTATTCCCATTATTTTTATTCCACAGATTGTTTGAGTTCTAGATTTTGTAGTTCTATGAAGTCTATTTCCAAACTCTGCACACATCTTTATAGATTACGTTAAATGTCCTCTGCATAATTTTTTAAAAAGTGTGTTTCTCGGCTAATAACCAAGCTGTATTCTTGTGAATGAGCTTTGCTCCCTCAAACAGACACACTGCTCAGCTGATTTTTAAAGTTAATTATAGTGCAGTGAAATCTAAAGGTCAGACCTTGTCTATTTTCCCAGCTTGTTCAATGCCATGGGCATATAGACACCAGATAAATCCCTTAACTGCTGACCCAACTAATAACTTTCCTCTACACCTTAACCTATTTCCTGTTCCAGGGTTTTAGCCTTTTTAGTGTGCTGTAGGGTCATTAGAATGGATTATTACAGAGCACATCACCCAAAGGCTTCCATGAAGACCCCCTTAGGAATGAAATCATAAAGTATACGGCATCTTTTCTGCAATTTGCCCCCAAGCTATCTATGCGTTTCATAAATTGCCTGTATTATTTCATTTTATGTTTACTGCTCAAGGAGAAAATTAAAATTCAGAGAGAATTTTGAAAAACATCTAATACTTAGGATTCACAATAGTTAGCTCACAGTTTTGCAAATTTTCTTTTTCCTTCATTCATTCACACCATTTCTTGGTGTATTCATTCAGTGAGTACTTATCTAGCAATATCATCATCCTAAATTCCATGAGACACAAAATTTCAAGAAATATAAAAACTAAAGTAATTACATGACCATAGTTCAAACTAGAAAATCAACACAGCTTCTATCAGTATAGAGTGATAGACAGGGTACACACCATGTAGTCCGTAATGATAAAAGCTTGAGGAGGTATAAAAGAATTCAGGGAACACTAGGAGACTACAAAGGAATGGAATCCAGGATAATATCTAGAGCAACATATTTTGTGTTTATTTATTGTGTGTGTATCATCTTTTTAATTCAAAATATTCGCATGCAAATTAGTTAATATTCTATATAATTCCCTATAAAAATCTGAAATCAACAGTTATGATAAAAGGTGTTAAAATAACTGATTGTAAATTGATGGTCCCCAAATCACTTCTGTTTGATTTCATAAAATGCATGATCCTTTTAGGAATGCATCAGTTCAAATTTAAAGTTATTATTTCCTAATAATATAACAATGCTAATAAATTAAGAAGATGGTAAATAGGTTGTAATAGTTGGTGATATAATAGTTGGTAATGTAATAGTTGTTGATTTCCTCTGGTGCATTTTAAAATCAGATTTCAAAGTTAAGCATATGAATATGTTGATTACTTTCCTTAATTTAACTGGATCAATATCTGTGTGCTTAGAAGAACAATCTAGAAACAGGTCTGGGCCAGATGAGACAAGTGAGGCACAGCCTGACTAAAAGGAGCCCTCAGTGATCAAGACAATACTTGAAGGCAAAGTTTTTTTAAAAAAATCAAAATTATTACCAGAAGTCTATGAACAAAATATCAAATTATTAAATACAGACAGGATTCATGTTACCGATTTTCCTCTTGCTGCAGGCTCCAATGTGGCTCAGCATGCCACTGATCTAGAACAGGTGGCACTTGTACCCTCCTGGAGTGAAAGAACTTTACCTCTGAGTTGTACCACTTCTCAGATTTTTTTTTTAAACTTACCTCCTTGATTTTTTTTTTTTTTTTGGTAATACAATACACACACAAATGCACACACACACACATAAGATTATATATTACTGGAATATTTCTGTTATTAGATGTTGAATTTAAGTGTGTTTGAAGAAGTATCGTTAGAGGTCAAACTGCAGTCTAGAAAATATATGTTAATTAACAGGTAATTAAGCAGGAGAATTTGGCCTAGACTCCCTGATCAGTGCTCTTGCTAAGGCATCTTACTACTTGGAGCCTAAGTGCTCAGGAGGTTGAATTAGGTTATTTATCATTTTGAGCATCTGTCTATGTGGGCTCCTAGGAATTTCTATGGAAATTCAACTTAACCTTCTAATGCAAAATGAGCACACCACAGGGGAGTTGACAATGAAGAGCAGATATGTTAATTCCCATCTATATAGATTATGTAAATTCATTCCAGTTCTCATGTATTCATTTCAATGGGTTAGCATGCAAAATTTTAAATACTGCTAGAAATGGAACTACTTGGAAATTTGTAAATTAAATGTGTTGATATATTAATTTGACATACTTAAAATTCCAGATCTTAGACAAATATGGTAAGAAGATGTGGCAACTAAAATGTTCTATATAAGGGGGAAATGTGTTTTTTCTGATGCTGTGTCTTGCCACAGAAGTTCCTTTGGAATCAATTTAGTTTCCTCATACATCCTCGGGTGCTTGGATAAGACTCCAAAAACAGTAAGCTACTCTTGTCACCAACCAAAAATATATAAGTTCTCATGTTCTTCCAAGGGACATTGGATTCATACCCATTTGTTTTCTGAACTTAAATGCCTCTAAAAAAATCTTAGTCCCAGAACATCCAGATTTGAATACACAAATAACTCTTCTATCTCAGGGCCCTTACTTTATTCTGAGCCCTATAGCAGAGAAAAGATTAATATATGTATTTATTTGTACGTTGTTAAGTAATCAGATTTCAAACTACACAAAGAGTCTAACTTATAGTGAGAGCATGCATTAGCACCACATGGATTGTTTTGAAAGAGTTGTGTGTTTATTTATACTCTTGCTTTATCCAAACCGTGACACGTTATGCACATTACATGGTAAGTTACCTGATGTCACTCACCCTTTCTGGTCCTCTCCCTCCTACCTGTATATTCCATTTTTATAAGGCATCTTCTTAGCCTGGGAAATAGAATGCATTTGGGGTGGGGGCAGGTATTGGGTAATTTTCTTATCACTCTCTGACAATTTGTAGTCTCTCACGCCTGCTCTTTGCCATCATACCTGCCTGAGCAAATCATTCAAGTGTGACCAACTTCTGAAAAGTCCTCTTTAGTATATTTGTGAGTGCTGCCTCAGGCATTTTGTCTGCACACTTCTTTCACACCTCCCTGTGACCCAAGGTGAGGGAGTAATCTGTGAAGCAGAAGCTTTGAGGATATTTAAAATCCTCACCTGGCTTTACTCGATTTCTGTCATTTTTTATTTTATTTGACTGTGGCAGCTTCATGGATATATTAGAGCCCTCTAATATCACTTAGGGGAAGCTAATAAAATGCTTAACAGATCAGATTGTTTTCTGTTTCTTTTTATTGAACTTTTTTGGCAATTGGGCCTGATGGGTTAGGGTTCTCGGGAGGTGTCTTATTTCCCATTGCTGCTGAAAAGAGATTCTCAGCCAAAGACAGGTGGCATCTTAGTGCATCTTTTCATCAGCAAAATGCAAAGTGGAATGCCCTGCTTTCTTCCACAGCCTGGTTCTTGCTAGCTCATGGGACACATTTGCCTCTTTGCCTGCCTGGTACTGGCAGGGTGGATAAGGCATTTCATTACAAACTGAAACGCTGGGCACATTGTACTCTGCAGGGCTGCACACACTTTTACGTGCCTTAAGAATCTGTTCAGTGGGTACTGATTTGCATGTGTGTCTGCTGTAGGTTGGCCATGGGATAGTCAAAATATAATAGGAAGAAGAAACTCACTCTGGAACTTCTAATTGAAGTTCAGCAGGGGAATCTAACAACAGATTCCAAACTCTAATTTGAATATAAAAGAAAAAGTTCAAGAATTAACGTTGTGCCCCAAACAAAGAATCACTGAGAAAGGGAGAATAGCCACACAGAGCCAGCTTACCTGTGGCATGTTCTGTTTGGTAGAGATAGAAGGTCCTTACAGAATTCTTCTGTCATCTTGTGTGCCCTTCAATTGGGCCCATTTTCCGGGACTTTCAAAAGAGATTATTTGTCAAACTTTAAACTCTAGCCTAAAAACCTTTAAATTACTATTCTATACAGTAGCAGAATTGGATTTGAGACTTCTTATATCTAGAATTGTTGTTTCATACTTTTATCCAAAATGGAAACATGGGGGACATGAGGGAGGGAGTGTTGGGGGGGGTGAGAACACATGTGCCCAAGAGAGAGAGATCATGAATGTTAACCTCAAAGACTTTATACTGAATGTGGTCTCCCCATCAGAACTTCCTTAGAAGGTGTTGCCAGGTGGCTAGAGAATCCAATAAAGAAATAGATAAAGAAATGAAACTACTCAGAGATGACCGGGTGTTACTTCCCCAGGCAGTTTATTCATGTTTTATGAGATACTTCTTGCCTCATGATACCATAAAGTTTTAAATAGTTACTGCTTGTTTTCATGATTGCGGATATATCTGGAAGTCAATAAGCTAGGTGAGAGTGATGGTTATGACTTTCCTATGCCTTATTTATACTAAGAAAAAAATGTTTAATGTACTGATTTATTTTACCTTTTAGTTTTTGGATTTAATATTCTTTCCTGTTTTGACTTTTTTTTTTTGGTTGCTTGTTTATATTAATCTCACTGTTCTCTATTGCTTCTTATCTGTTTGCATTTTTCTCCTCAAGTAGATAATCACTAGAAGAGTAATGTATCAGAACAAAATAAATTAACTTTAATCCAAGTGTAAAACTCAAAGTATTTTTCAGAGATGTAGAAACTTTAAATTTATAGCAGTGTTTTTAAATTTGCTTTCTTTTTGTTTTCTAGAATAAAATATAGGAATACATAGAACAGTGTGGGTATACACACACACACACACACACACACACACACACAAGCATCTCAATAAACTCAGTTAATTTCCTCATCCAAGAAACAGAACATTGCTGGCTCCCTAATGGTCTCCTCAACACTTTTCCAATCCCTTATCTGTTTCCACCAAAGGAAGAAATTATTTTGTTTTGTACTGAAATAATTTGTGTACCTTTATTACCTTTGTACTCACCATGCCACCACCTGCCAATATTACAGGTGAGTTCTTGTTTTTGAGCTACATGACAGGGAACACCAGGTAGGCATTCCCTGGTGCCCACCCTTCCTCTGCACATCCCCCCCTGTCTGTGAGTCAGTGAGATTGCCTGGTTGTGTTTGCTCACTGGGCTGCTGCTTTGCATCCTGTGGTATCAGGCTGCTATACTTGACTCCTCCATTCTGTCAGTGATGTGTCTTCAGATGGTTTCAAGCTTCTGGCTCTTAGGCTGGAGTAAACACGATGGAATGGACTCTCCTGCTCAGCAAGCATGAGCCTTTCTGTTGGTTAAAGACATGTGTGTGTAAAGGCACCTTGTCAATCCCAGTAGGGAATGCCAACCTGGTTGCCAACATAGCTGTCAGTTTTGACTCCCACCTAGGGTTTATGAGAGTTGCTATTACTCCATGCTCTTTGCACCTTCAGTCACTTTAATTTTAGTTCTTTTTAATGGCCTGGTGTACTATCTCACGATGATTTTAATTTACATTTCCTTAATGACCAATGAGGGCAATCACATGTTTGTATATTTATTGAAATTTTAGGTATATTGTTTTGTGTGATGCTTGTTCATGGCCCTTGCCTATTTTTACACTGATTGATTCTCTTTGAGTACTTGAGTCTGTGGGTCAGTATGGAGAGATGTGATTTCACATTCACATTTGGGTATTTTATAATATTCACGATTTTAATGTCCCAGTATTTGATTCAGTATCTAGTATCTGATTCTTTGTAATATTGACTATTTTAAGAATCTAATATTCATTAAATCCTCTTTACTATCTCTACATAAAGTTTTATAGTTTTCTACATGGAAGTCTTTTCCATCTTGCATTAAGATTATGCTGGAATTTCGGATCTTTGTCTCTCTTCCTCCTTTCCTTGTTTTCTTCTCTTTCTCTCTTTGCCTCTCCACTTCTTCCTTTCCCTCACTTTTCTCCCCACCCTCTTCCTGCTTTCCCTTGCCTCCTTCCTTCCTTCCCCCTTTCCTTTTTTTTCTCTTCTCAGCTTATTTAACCAGTTGGACCTTACAAAGAGTAGTGATCCTCAACCCAGGGGGGTTTTGCTTCAAAGGAGAGTTATCAATATGTACATATACTGGTCACACTTGAGAGAGGACTACCAGCATCCAGGGGGTAGAGGCCAGTCATGCTAGGAAACCTCTGCCTGCCAGGACAACAATCCCCTGCCACACGCACACAATGAAGAACATCTGGCCCCACGTATTTAGGATGCCAAAGTCCAGCATCCTTCCGTAGTGTTGCACAGGAAAGGCAAACATGGGCATCCTCGCCTGTTTGGACAGAAAAGGAAAAGTGTTTAACTTAAATAATCAGTATGTTGCAGTTTGCAGGCTTTTTAGTAAGCAAACTTCATAAAATTAAGACCATTTTCTGCTATTTCTACTTCACTGAGAACTTTTATTATGTGTCAGACATCATTTGCAAAAAACGTTTCAGAATGCAAATTGAGACCTAGGGAGAAGTTCTCTGTCTCCAAATGGATTCACATTGCTTCTGCCATGGGATCCCCCTTCAGCAGAAATGCAGATGATTAAATGTAGAGCTTTGGTCCATATTTCTGGTTTATTTTTACATACATACACACATACACACACATATTTATATATATATATGTAATATATATATATGTAAAAATATGTGTATATATATATATATATATATATATATATATATATATATATATAAATAAAATACACCAATTGGATGGTGTAGCCCAGCTCCCCCTGCTATCCATGCACATGTCCTAATAAAAAATCCTTATAGTTCATCAAGGTGGTAAATCGTATCATCTCCAAGTGGTCTCTATTTTTCCTCTTTATGAATTTTTTCACTGAACTCTGGGATCACTTGCTTGAGCTTCTTTCTTCCTATTTCCATTCACAGTAATTCCTTTTTTTTTAATCTCTAATAACTTCAAGTGGCCTTGTTTTAAAATTTTACCCATTTAGTTTTTTTTCTAATGGATCTTAATGGAAAGATTGTTCTGAATTATCTAGTCTGCTATAATATGCAGTAGAATTTTTGTTTTGTTTGTATCTGAACTTGTTAGCTTATTTCTAGATAAAACTTTAAGGAAGCTGGCATTGAAAATTCTGAAAATAATATTTGTAGGAATTAATGCATACTCAGCTATAATTGAAAATATTGGTATGTTTGAAGACAAAGCTTGTATTACTTTTTTTGAGGCAATATCAGGGATTGAACTCAGGGGCACTCAACCACTGAGCCACATCTCCAGGCGTATTTTGTATTTTATTTAGAGACAGGGTCTCACTCAGTTACTTAGCTCCCAGTTTTTGTTGAGGCTGCCTTTGAACTTAGCATCCTCCTGCCTCAACCTCCCAACCTGCAGGGATTACAGGCATGCACCACCTAGCCCTGCAAAGCTTATATTGCTGAAAAATAATCATATTTATTTGAATATACTTTGAGCCATTTTCTTTTAATTTCTATAATCATAATTTAAAGAATGTCCAATTTAAACAGAAGAGATATTGAACTGCCTTCATCATCCCTGAGTTAGGAAAAGAATAATCAACTGATTAAAATGTGATTCTGGAATAAAGTGAGGTGGCTTTTTGCTCCCCAGTTTTTCAGCTGAATTAGCACAGCTTCATTAATTGTCTCATCAATATCATCAGTTCTTACATGTGTTGATGGATATGCAAAGCCTGCACTTGACATTTTCTCTTTCTCTGGTTCATGTGGATATATTGAAAGACTGTTCTGTATCTTGGATGTAAATTGGAGATTAAGTGAAATCAAATAATTTACCAATCAGCAAGTTTTAAACCTTTGGGACCCTCAAACCAGACCTTGGAGACACAGCAGGACTTTTGTCCCTTTGGCCCAGGCTTAAGAGTAATATCTAAACTAGTCTGGGAAATATAAGTCAAAAAATGTCACCAATTTGAGGTTTAACTTATTTTTTTCTCCTGGTTAGTTACAGCAACTCAGAAAAAAATGTCCACTCTCATATTTCTGCTTGTCTAACAAGGATTTTTACAATCTGAGATTATTAGTTTGCCTTTCAACAATACAGAAGCTTATTCAAATTGCTTTAAAACAGGAAGAAAAAAAAATCTTTTCATGAAGTTTAGATTCTCAGTTCTAAATCTGAGCACTTATACTGACAGAATAAATATATGTCCATTTTCTAAATTTCCTCTGCAAACCAAACCTGTAACCCTGTTAGAATTAATTGAATAACTGCATATGCAGTAGAACCTCTAAGGATAGTGAATCAGAAAAGAAATGAGAAAATGGAAATCCAGCCAAGCAGCAGTCACTTTAGACATTTTAGTTGTTTTGCAATTTGCAGTTTCAATTGCTGAAAATTCTCTTGAATGCTTCATTGTCTCACTGATCTACCAGGAAATGAGAGCTGTTTTAACGGGGGAGAGAAGAAGAAAACACCCATTTTCACTGTGACCTGAACATTGCTTTGATTGGACAGTGGGTATTGTTTTTACTATTGCTTTTGACCTTCATTGACTCTCCCATGTATTTAGAAGCCAGTACAAAAATAATTTCCCCCAAGTAAGTAAAACCTTGTCTTGTATCTAGGAGGTATTATACTAAAAGTGTACTTAAAATGCTATGGAACATAAAGATGCTGCTAGCTGAGGAAGGAAAATAATTTCACTTTATATTTGTAGCTCATTTTCTCCTAGAAATCAGCGCTTTGGCATTATGTGAAAAATATCAATGGTAATGGACGTTTAGTGGTTGTTTATTCTGCTTGGTACTTCGTATTCATTTTGCATGATTAAATTCTCAAAATATAAGCATGAGAGAGGTTTTTTTTTTGTTTGTTTGTTTGTTTTTTGTTTGTAATAGTTGAAGAACAATGAAGTACAAAGTGGTACCAGTTACTCCAATCACTGAGCACCAGGATTTGAACCCAGGGTCCACCATTTTCATCAAGCACACTGCTGTGCAAGGCAGGCATTGATGGCTGTACAGTGACAGGATTCCAGGAATCCAAACAGTGCAGTCGGTTTACAAGAAAAACCCATAAGTTATAAGGTTTCTACTGTCCTTAGATTAGCAATGTATAACAAGCTAGAGACATCTAGCTGAGGATAGATCTTCATTTAACTTTGGAGTTAAATGCATATGTCTCTTGCAATAATGTGAAGAAAATCTATTTCCCTTCCCAGGATAGATCCCACATTAACAGCATTTTTCTGATAGAACCGGATGTTGTTCAGACTCAAAAGGGAAACTAAAATAAGGTCACAAAAAATGGTGATTTGTCCTTTACTACCTTGAAGCCTCTGAGCTCTCAGGATCCAATTGTATAATTGCTACATGTTATTTGTCATTTACTACTTATAGGACATGCCACTTAATTTCAAAATTGAAATTAGAATATTGACTTACTTTTCAAAAATCCCCTGAAAAAAAAAATCATCCTCTTTCACTTGGATTCTTGCTCATGACTGATTCATAGAATCAATAATATGCAGGGCCAGTATCACGAGAGGTTTTCTTTTAAATGAGTTTCCAGGGCTCCAATGATTCAAAAAATCCCATTAAGATATATTTTAAAAATTAAACTGCACCCAACAAATAACATGTTCCTG
Organism: Ictidomys tridecemlineatus; assembly: GCF_052094955.1. NCBI lineage: Eukaryota > Metazoa > Chordata > Mammalia > Rodentia > Sciuridae > Ictidomys > Ictidomys tridecemlineatus. Next base: position 20,975,885 of record NC_135489.1, on the reverse strand, counting down.
AATGCTTATTTGAAAAGAATGAAAAGGAGAAGGTTAAAGAAGTTGATGTATATTTTATTGTTTTTAAAATATTTATATTGGGTGAAAATTCAGCAAGTAGAAATCTTTTATTCAGAGGCTGCTCGGTAAATAAACTACACAACATGGAAGATTCATATTTATGTGGTTAGATATAATTTATTCACTGCATCTCAATACCAAAGAGGGGCTTAGAGTGCTTTAATGATGGACATGACAATTTATAAAACTTATATTTACCTTCATTTACTTTCCTTTTGGAAATCTTCTAGGCTTACTACTATATAATGGTTTCTATTTGACCTGATACTTCTCCTGTAAATCAGATCCTGTTATTCTGTTTTTTTTTTCCTTTTGTTTATTTTGTAACTGTTATTGCGATGCCTTTACCTACCATGGACCCTCTTGTTACTGAAATACAGACGAGCTACACTTATGGCAGATGATATATATTGTAATTAGAAAAAATTAGAATGTAGATTATTTTTAGAATCATGAAAGTAAAAGCTTATGTCATACTTAGAAATTGTAGGTGTATTTCTTGTCTTAATATCAAACTAATGGTAAAATCCATGTGTCTACTTGACTTAATCTAATGGTGACATTTTCTTTTACTAACTGACAACATTTTGAAGGACATTCCTTCCTTTTCCATCGCTTCCTTGCATATTCTTATATTAGTTAGCTTTTTGTCACTGAGATAAGATCACCTGAGATAACTATAAGGAGGAAAAGTTTAACATGGCTTGACTTTAAAGGTTTTAGACCATGTTTCTTTGTGTCTGTTGCTTTGGAACTATTGTAAGGAGCACGTGGGAGGAAAAAAAAGACAGAGAGAGGAAAGAGGGAGGGTCCTGGAGTCCCCTCCAAGAGCACAACCTCAATGACCTATCTTCCTTCCATTAGGCCCCACCTCCCAAAAGTTCTATCAATAGCACCACAGGCTGGTGATCCAGATTTTAGTGCCATGGGCCTTTGACATATGTTTACGATCTGAACCATAACAATTCCAAACTCAGGCTTATTAATGATGTTTTGATTGTACCTGTGTGACTATGTTAGAGTCACATCCTCCCTATTGATCTAAATTTCTAAATTTTCTGAAGATCTCATTCTTTCTAAATTTCAATCAGAACTTTACAATATGTTCTATTCTTTTGAATGTTTAAATGGAGGACATGAAGATAGATTATAATGTATTAAGAAAGAAGGACCAATCCATTAGCTGTCTGAAAGGTGGTATCTTATGAACTTTTCCAGTCATAGCTTGTGAATCATATACTCATGTTGACATAAATTCCATCCTACCAAATAGGCATGCAAAATGCCAGTTGGTGGCATTTAGACTGAATCACGGCAGTGCTTTCTTTCTAAATCATTCCCATTTTAGTGACCCATTGACTTTTTTTCTTGATCCCTTTAAATATAATGTCATGTGCAAAATATTTTAAAATAGTTGGGTATTCTTTCTGTATCAAATATTTAACATTAAAAAAAGGCAACAGCCTAACAAATTGCATAATGCACTCCCTTGAGTATCAGAACTTGCGTACGCCAACAGAAATCACATAAAAAGGTAAGTCTGTTCATAAAGCAAATTCAAGTTATTTCTCTTCTACCTTAGCTGCAGCATATTTAAAAATCCATTATGACATTGAGAAAACAGTTTTGATGTCATTTTAAAAAATCAGAAGGTATAGTATTTTATTTAATTGAGAGGGCTGTTAGATGTAGCTCAGTGGTGGGACACATGCTAACATGCATGAGGCCAGGGTTCCTTTGCCAACATCACCAAAAGAAATAAAAAGTGAGGCATGTTATATATTGCACATACCAAGCCACTGGGTCCACAAGAGAACCAGCAGAATATATTCTTCTGCTAACTGGAGTGATATATTATTTACATGCAGATCAGCCACACTAGAATGAATTGCTCCCACATAGCTCAGGACTGCAAATCATTTTGAAAGACAAGGCCAGGTCTATAGATTTCTGTGCACCTTGATTACGTTTATGGTTGGATTCACAAATTTATAAAAATAAACCAGTTCATTTATTTGGGGCCAAATAGAATAAAGATGAAGAAATTTTTATACATTTGATGAAAGAAATATGTCCAAATGCAATTATTATGTATAACTTTGGAAGGAAAACCTACTGCCATCCATGTTAACACCCAAATCCTTGAAAGCTCCTGTTAGCAGTGAGTTGTTAATGTTTACCCTACTCCAAAAATGCATTAGAATTTTTAGGCTTTTCTTATTTAAAAATTACTTATGTTTATTAGATAACCAGTGATTTGAAGAAAATGGACTTTTCAAGAGAAAAATCACACTTTTATGGAGTGGTATTATCAAATGAATAATTTGTTGTAGGAACTTTAAAACCAACTAATTCACTGGTTGTAAAAAAAAAAAGGTAGTTTTCTGAGGTGTAAGAGATCAACTGGAATCTTTCCATCCTAACCAAAAAAAAAAAAAAAAAATATATATATATATATATATATATAAACATGAAAATAAACATAAAATAAATAGAAATAAAAGGCAATATTTCCACAATTGATATCTAAAATATTTTCACATAGACCTGGATATTTATGAAGGAATAAAAAAATGATAATTTTGCATATTATATCTAGATTAAGGTTGGCATACACGTGTGTGTGTATGCGTGTGTGTGGGGTAGTATGTTCCTATATAGTAGTGATATAGTAGTGCGGACAGAAAAGGAAGAGAGAATAGACAGGGATAGTAACCTAATTTAATTAAATGACCACAGGGCAGATTTTTAAATCCAATTTCAAAACTGAACCATTCAGTTTTTCTCTTAGATATAATTCACCCTTACCAGTGTTACAGTTCTACCACTGGTTGTAAAAAATCTAAACACTATAATGGTTTCATTTTCTTAGTTAAAATAACATTTGAGTTACAAATGTTTACATAACTATTTTGTGCATAAAAATGATAAGGATTCCTTGATGATAAAAATATCTATTAGAATTCCCATCATTTAATATGTACATATAGCTTTTACTAGCATTAAATGGAACACCAACTTGAAATTGAAATTATTTCCTACTTGCTAAAATACCATTATGAGGTGTTATAATGTTATGATTAAAATTTGTCTTTCATAAAAATGCTTTTCTTACTGATCCTTATTCTGTTATAATAGTTTTTATTTTTTTACCAGTAATTTCAGGAATATATGTTATGATTCTATAAAGAGACGTAAAAAGAATGAACCAGGAACAAATTCTTCTTTAGAAGGCAAAACAATTCAGAGTTGATGATTAACTGTTGGGTCTATCTGTCCTCATCATGAGCTGAAAGAACCAGTTAGGCAATGTTATATTCAGCTTACTTATAACTCACTAAACATTTAAAATCCAGTCCTATTTGCAAGATGTGGAATGCCTCAAACATTAATTAAGTGGTTTTCTTGGTCTGGATTTTACCTAGGATAGGGTCATTTGTTTTACCTAGGATAGGGTCATTGTTTTTTTCTAATGGGCTATACACAGTTCCAACTATTCATTATTGAATTTTTCACAGAAATCATGGAATTCCTCATGGGATTGAGATTGGGAATTATTAAAAATCACTTAGAACAAAGGAGGTTGCTTTATATCCTACTCAAAATCATGTATTTCTCCTGCTTTGTTCTGAGACTTTGCTTCAATTTCAATGTCAGATTTCTCACCTTTTTTTTGATTTGTAATATATATTGCTAACCTTTTCTAAAAAAACTACACATTTATCTCACCCATCTCCTCAATTCCTTTGTCTAGACTTAAAGGGCAGGGCTCCCATATTAACTTATTTTGAACAAGTAAAATAAAATTTCTTTACTCTTGAGACCAGAGTAGTTTGGTTTTTCAAGCAGCCCATCAAGTGAACTTTTAAATAACTAAATTCACATTGAACTATTTTTTAAATGGAAAGTTATAATCAATGAAAACCCAGTAAAATGCAAATGTAAATCCGTCAAATGTCAAAAAAGGAAGATTCTGAGCTGAGCTTTGGAATACTAAGCATTTTTAAAATTTTTAATCTAAAGCATCCAAGTTTTATTAAAATTTGCTTATGTGAGATAATTTAATCTATTTCTAAATCAAGAGTTAGTTTGGCTGGACTGCTTTAGTAAAAAATGGCAGTATTGTCCCCAAAGCTTACTTGCACTTTATGAAATTGCCAATATGCCATGAGTTTTGACCTATGAAAGCAACCAGTTCCATCTGGCTCCGGCTAAAACTGCCCTTCCTAAGCTCTAATGAGAAGTAAAGTGAGGAGAATGGATTAGAATAGGACTTCAGGATCAAGATCTATTTTAGCTACTCTTTCTCCAGCCTTCTTTATGCCCCACCCCCACCCTACCCTTGCTGTTCCCTTATTGCCAATCTCTTTGATGCTGCATGTTCAGGGTCTCTGTCCAATTTGTACTGTTGTTTCAAAATTGATGATTTCTCATGTTCCTTATATGCAGACAGCAATTGGAGAATAGAGAACCTTCAATCATATTATACATGTGTCAAATACTACTTTTATCATATTAACAGTTTACCCAAAGTGTTTTCCCAAAGTATGTCATTCTATGACTAGACTTTTATAGGCCATGCCAAAAGGAACCTCACTTAGGTAACTATCCCATACCATTCTTGGCTTTCACACAATTTTGTACATTTAGATAGTTTTCAGTTGTTTTTGCTATGCTGATCCATGTTGTGTATATTCTCAAAGTTTACATTTATTCTTTTGGGAAGATTTTCAGAAATAATATTACTAATACTGAACACATTATCATCTGTTGAATTTTCTGAAGTATTTTGGTGCTTGCATTAATGGGGATGATGTCAGTTCACTTCTTTATACATATCAGGCAACGCGCTAAGCACTTTAAGTCTATTATCTCATTTAACAATCAAAACAATTCTATAAAGTAAATATCATTGTGCCTCTTATAGAGGTAAAACCATGACTAGTATGAAGAGAGTCCAGATTAGTAATTAGATCTATCTGACAAATTGAGTCACTTCACTGCCTCTTACCAAATTACAAATTTACAGTGTTAATGCACCCACATGATGGGTTGCTATTATTTTTCCTCTCTCCTTGTCCATCAGGTAGAATTCTACTTATCTTTATTGTCTCATTTTAAATGACAAACCATCCATGAATCCCTCCCCAGACTCAGTGAGGCAGAATTTGTTTTTCATTCCTCTGTGCTCCTTTCTATTGAGAATAAGGGCTTATCACAGTGTATTATTTTTATCATGATGAGAAGGATATTATGGTGTGCTTATGCTGTGCCTCCTGAGTGATCCCTAAGCTTTTTACAAATATAGAGACCAATGTATTTTCACTGAATATAATCATAATGGGCAGAGAGTTACTTGTAGTCTTCTTGACATAGGTATAAGTCCTTCTCTCTTCTAAAGTCCAATAAATCCAATGATTAGTACATGTCCTTGTTTTATCATTCTTGCTTTCTTCTTAGGTATTTCCTCCTTCAGGATGTGTCCTGGCCCAGATCACCAGCAGGAAGCTCAAGACTGAGCAAGGCATCCATACTTATACCCTAGCCTTAAACACCAGACCATGTCTGCTCAGGAAGCCTAGACAGAGCTAGGTATCAGAGACACTCTTGTAGAAATTAAAGCCCTCAGAAGACCCCAGACAACACAGATTTTGACTGTCAGGTTATTTATTATTAAAACATCCTAAAATGTGATAAGTTGAATGAGACTTGATGTAGAAAATTATGTGATTCATATATTTTAAAGTTTGGGTTCCAGCTCCATCAATTTTCTCTTTGGAGTTTTACATGTCCACCATCATTATTATCAGTCTGCCCCATTTTCATGTATGAGCATCCAATAGCCATTGTCATTGTCATGTTATTGTAGAGTTCTCAGTAACCTCTCAGGCAGGTGCTCAGGGGGGTGCATCACCATTGTTGGTGCTGACTGCAGAACACCACCGTCTCTCTACATATTGTGGATAGTTTTGTCATTAACTCTCCAGCCTCTTTATCACACCTTGTTTATAGAGCAAGATTCGGAGAACAAAAGAAGAAGAAGTTAGAAGTTGTGATTGGATACTATGAAAACTTAGCAAGATAATGTTAAGTAAAAACCGTAATATTCAGCATTACTCTAGAAATGGCATCCCAAACAATGTCACTACCCTGAAATTGTGAATGAATGATTGGACTTAGAAATTTAAACAGGGCACACATCATGCTACCTATCCAGGTGTATTTCAAAAATAATTCTGTTCCTTAAATCTTAGAGATCTCTAAGCATAAACTTCAACTAACTAATTTTCTGTAAACAATTTAAGTGTTGGTACAAATTGTGAAATGTGACAATATTGTATCTGAAACCTCATCGTGTATATAGTCTATATGTATTATGTGGGAAGGGTCTTTGTATATAATACTTCCCTTAAGTAACTTAGTAAAAAGACAAGTATTTAGAGAATTAAGGTGCATTTTAAATTTAGAATGTAATTTGATATTTTTAATTGGTATAGGTTTTTCTTTAAAAATGCATTAGGTAATTTGTGATTGGTTGAGACAGGCTGTAGTTGAAAAAATACCAGAGCTTCATTCTTTAACACATATAAGAATCAACTTTTACTTAATAAAAAGATTCTGTATGTATATTAATGAGACAGTTACATAACACAATTTAACTTTATATTCTGCCTACCTTTATTCGGAACAAACTGTTTGAATTTACAAGGAAGTCAGGGCAAAATTGCCCTGCTAATAAGCACAGTAATGATTATGAATAATGAAAATTGGAATGCTATTATAGAATAAAGGCACCAGTCACTATGTATCTTGCTGCTAAATTATTTAAAGCCCTGCTTGCTAATTATATACTTGTTTTAAGTCTACATCTGTACATGTTAAAACTAGAATCACAGTTTCTAATCAGTACCAATTTTTCCTTCTTGACTGGGAGGGAGGAGAATGTTCATGTTGAAAAAAAAAATATGTCTCATGGTTAGAATGTTAAAAGAGAAACCATATTTAAATTAATGGATGTTTGTTTGGGGCAAGTGTTACTCCAGGGCAAAGATTACTAAGGAAGTTTTAGAACTACATTGAATTAAGACCATTATAATTAATGGAATTGTTACTGTGCTATATTCTGTGGAAAGAATTAAGAGAGGAAATACATCTTATCATTAAGGAAACAAAATATGAATTACATATTTAACACTTCATTAAATATGTAGATTGCTGTGAAATCTGGTGAGGAAGTTAAAAAAGCTCAGATGCCATGAAGCCATCAGCCCACACACATTCATTTGTTCCATGTATGATAAAGCTCAGGAAATTAGAAAAGAGCCAAAGAAGAGCCAGAGTTAGTTAGGCATAAAAAATGGGACATGAGAAACAAAAGCAGATTCTTAGGGATTGATCATTCCAAAGTTAAATTAGGGACCATTTTAACATCTCTCAAATGCAAAATATTGTTTCGTAAACCATACATGAAATTATGTGGAGCTCCATGAAAGAGTGAAAATTGTGTTTGTATTATAGGACTGCCACATGAAATGATGAGGTTACCACCTGTTTGTTGCATTTTTGACCCAAGTGCACATTTCTTTTTATTCTCTTCCCAATCAGACTCACAAACAGCTAGAAAAACCTCTGTCTCAGGTGTATTGTGTAAGCTTCCACTTGTATGCATTTATTTATTGGTTTTGTTTTAAATGTGCGATTCCCCAGGGTTATCTTACATACTATAGCAATATATGTAATTCTATTTCTAGTCTTTTTGAAGGTCAAAGCAATTCCTTTTTAAGTTTGCATACTGTAATTTTCTGAAAATATAATGCAACACAATTAATATTACCTGAAAATCTATTATGTGTTCAACTCTGTGGGTTAATGATGTTACATGTATTATTTCTTATTATCTTAAGTCTGTGCTTGGTACAAATTTTGCTTATGGGGAAAAAATCTATGAACCAGAGAATTTAAGTAACTTGTCTTCAGATACTGACTTAATGCATCATGCTTGTGGTCCTATAAATCTCACTCTGCACACCTAATTCTACAGTTAAAGAAAAGCCATTCAATTTTTTAATGAAATGGTTTATTGTATGCTTTGAGGATCCATTCAGTTGTTAACACTTCAAGACTCTATGCAAACACTGTATAGAGTAAAACACAATTCAAAGATTCTCTTCTACCTTCTTCACAGGAACGGTGTGTTTTGGAAGTATGAAGTGGACTCTTTCAGTTGCTCCTTCTCTAATTTGTTGCACTCCCATTGCTGCATAGTTTTTCGGCAGCTGAGCAAATGATGTCAACCTTGTCAATCATCAAGGTGACTTAAGTATAAATTAAATACAAGAGATTGTTGGTGACATTGAGGTCTGCTGACCTGAAATGCCTTCAGTCTGTCACAGTTATGAAGCTCAGCACTGATTTTACTGTAATTGATGTAGAAATAGAAATAAAAGTTTCTGTAAGCAGTATATTACTAATGAATTCTCCTTTTCCTTCTTGCAGATGTGGGATATCTGATAACACTGTAAACAAATACACTAGAATGTCTCAAAACTGAACTGTAATTAGTGCAGGTGTATAGGTAGAAACCCTGTAACTGCTACATATTTTACAATTGTGTTTCTTCTTTATGAAAACCTCTTTTCTTAAATATTTCCAAGGAGAATACCAAGTTTTGTTAAGATATAGATTTGTTCCATTGGTTCTCCATTATTTCTGTAAAACTCAATGGCCTAGAATAACTTTACCTTGGAAAACATGTAGGAAGCATGATATACTGGATTAGCTTTGGTCCACTGTTTGGCATTAGATTGGACCCTTTAGCAGTCAGAATCAATTCAGGCTTTAATTAAATTTCCCTTAAGCCTGACCTTAAAGAGAGGATGTCTCAGGACTTCTCATGTATCAGCATGATGGTTATTGATGGAATGGACAGAAGGAATGGGAAAACCTTTTAAAATCAGTTATGGTAAAAACTCTATTTTGTGTAGCTGCATGTTTTGTGAACATCAATGCATTCTGAACTTGAGCCTTTCTAAAATTATTCTGTCTCCCTTATCATGTACTATTTTGCCAAGTGCTCCTCCTTCTTCTATCTTTGCTACTTAGTCATTTTCTTGGGATACAGCAACAACAACAAAATGCTTCTGTGCATCTACTGTTTGGTAAGGCCTGTGATTGACACTGGACATGTTCTGATCAACACACACATTGCTTCTGCTCTTGAGGAGTCATATTCCAATGTGAGTGACAGGTACCCATCAACAACACCCCACGCATATCATAGTAAACTGTTATAATTGCCACAGAATGCATGTATAATATGTAAGTGGAGGGTAATGGAAGAATACATAATAGTGTAATAGCAAATTAGAAAGGGTTTGGGAGTTAATGAAAGAGGGAATCCAATGCAGGTTTTGCTAGGAAATTAATCTGTCTCTCACTGAAGAACTTCAGTCATTGAATGCAGTGGTGGGAAGATACTGATGACCCAGGACCAGGAAGCAATGTAGACAAAGGGGAAGAGGGAAGGGGAAGAGGCAGGGCTTCCAGGAACTGAAGGATAGGGGCAGGTCTGCATTGGTGAGAAGGTGTGAGTGGGAAGGGGGTTGAAGGGGTAAGTGACAACACTTCCCAGAGGCCACTGAAGGTTAATCTAAGGATTTGATAGACATTCTCCTCAAATCCCAGTTTATTAGAAACTTCTCTGTGAAATCAAGCCTATTAGGTTCTTTTTGTGGCTTCTTAGTTCATTCCTAAGACAGTTTAAGAATGCTTATTTGTAAAATAGATTTCTAAGTAGAACTATCTTTTCTCAGCAGTCATTTTTCTGCTTTAGAATGGCTGATAATTAAATTGGATCTGTTTTATTTGGGGCCTTCTTGGTTTCCCTCTTTCTATTGGTTTCTTCCATCTTTGCCTGCTCTTTAAAGCACTCTTCAGTTCTAGAGTCAGTCTCCATTCCTCCCCTCTGTGATGATAGCACTCCAACACGACACTGCCCTTTTATCCACGTTTTCTTGTTATTTCCATCTCATCTTCCAGTTCGTTCTCCTTGGCTTCAATTAAATCCCGAGTAGGCCTTCTGCTCTTGCTTTCTTTACTTTCTGGAGGATGAAATCATTAGTGAGGCACATCAAGAGCATATCAGGCGATCGGCTCTCAGCTGAATTGCACTTCCAGCAGATGCACAGGTAATGGGCAGCTTTCTGTTGCTGGAGTGCCTTCCCTTTATGCCGCTTGTTAATATAATACAGAAAAGGTTGGCCCATAGACTTCCCCCATGCCAGTGGCTAGGATTCCATTTCCATTTCCATCTGGTTCTCTTTGCTTATGTTTCTTAACCTGTTGCCTTCTAATGTGCTTTCTGCTTCCTAAAGCTGGGAGCTTTTCTTTTAACTGTTTCTCATTGTTATTATGTATTGGTTTTACTGTGGAGCTTAAGGAAATATTCAATGCCCAGTGTTTGAAAAGATGGGAGAAAAGACTGTGTAAGAGCCAGGGAACAAAGGTTAACCCTTTAAGGACTGCAAGACATCTCCATCAGAATGCTCAACGGGTGGGTTTTGTAATCATTTGCCCAGACTCTTAGAAGAAGAGTTCATGGGAAAGTCATCAATCCAGCATGTGACTACAGATGGTGGGGATGGAGATAAAGATGTTGTATAGCTAAACATGTCTAATAATTTCCATTTAAAAATATTTTAGCTTTAAATTTATTATTTAATACATTTTCAATCTATAGAACACTATAATTTATTCAAATTAATGGAACAAATGAAAAAAGCCTAACAAAACCATATATATATTTTGAAATATTTATATTAAATATATATTTTGAAATATATATATATATTGAAATATATATATATTTAAATATATATTTTGAAAATTATTTTTAAGTTAAGAATGAAAGCTATGTACCTAATAAGCAGTCAAGCATGATTAGTTGTGTAAAATTCTACCATGTTCATAGTCAGTAATGACAGTCTTATGGGGTTCTTCAAAATATTTTGTTGAATCGACAAATTTGTTTTCTGTGGCAAGGGGAAGGAATGGAAATTCTCTTTCACTTTTTGAACTGGGTAGTCTTGTGATCCCACTAGGAGTCACTTGCTGTGGGAGTTCTTGAAGACAATCTGTTACTTGTTCAGAAAGCTACATCTCTCTGGAAGAATCCTACCAGGTTGGGTGAGGCCAGTGCTCACACATTCAATCTGGGCGTTTTACACACCCCTAAGTAACATGGTATTCTCATCATGATGTATCCATTTTTAAATAATTTTTCCAAACATAGAACATCCTGAAGATTTTAGCTAATTTTCATCAATTACACTTATATCTTGTAACTTTTTTTAAACCTGAAAGAATTTTAAAAGAAGTACTCCAAAATAATCCTGAGAAATAATCTTTCATCAGACATCTGGTGCATAATAATTTTTTTTAGTCTGCCAAAAATGCATGTATCATACTGAAATTATATTTCCATGATGTTAGGAGTTTTATTTCATTATCCTTCTTGCAAAATAGCACCTTCCTTTTTCACAGTACATGTCTTATCCCATTAATATCAAAGCAGGGAGCTCAATGCATGACAGCTGTCACAATGATACTTTCAGCATCACCTTGACTCTTACCCTTCCAAATAGGACTTTGAAAAGTTTCTGCATAGGGCTCCACCAACAAATTTCCCTATCTCCTGAAATTGTGTATTCTTATTATTCTAGCAATTTTCTCTTGATTAGTTATCCCTCTCATAGGCCCTTCCAACACTTGATGAATTTGTTGTTTGGTACAAGAGGTGACTGAACAACCTGCCACTGTGGATTTTTCAGGTCTATTTATAAGATCCAACAATTGATTCAGAGGACTAAGCTCTCATGGTACCGAAGTTACCTTTGTTCTGATTCTTGAGGCACTAAGCAGACATCTCTATCGATGCCAGTCATGCACAGCTCATTACCATAGCCCCTGATTGCACCCATTAACTCTCTTAATGTTATTGTTGTCTAACTTCACACACCTTCCCAGATCATGGACAAGAGTGAATGGATTAGTAGACAGCCTTCCTTTATTTTTGGCAGTGACTGAAATACATACCACCTTCCTTCAGGAAACTCATATTATAGGCAAACACACATGAAAAAGAACTTCAAGCACATCCAAGAAAAAGTGAAAGACACTATGTGAACCTTTGAGAAAGGAACCCCACCTGTCAATAATGTGTTTTGAAGAGGAAGTGATGTGAAGAAATAGAGGGGGCCCATAATAGCTAACCAGATGAAAGAACTTGGGCCTAAGAGGCCGGGATAACCTAGTATGGGTGAGTCCAAAAAGACTACAGAGTTTTCAAGTTGTGTTCTATACAAGCTGAATATTGTAAATTTACTACTTTTAAATTTATTTTGTCTGTGAGCATCAGGCTCCTTGTTTTAGATAGATCATTTCCTAAGTTTTAACCACAGAGATAACTATTTGTGCCTAGAAGCTTCGAGAAAGCAATGGAACATTGTCATGTCCTAACTCTCCTGAGATAGTACATTGCCTATCTAGAGTGAGGCAGTCCAGCATGATGTAACTTTAGTAAGCTTGAATGTACTTTCCTTTTATTTTATCACTGAACTCAGGTTATTCATTGTGATAGTTATGTGCATTGAACTATTCTTAGGACCAATTAGTATTGTCTTTCAGGTTTAAAAAGTACAGGAAACAGATGATGGAGATGCAGATATTTTGGAAAGGCACAGATATAATGGTTTGCTTTGATTTTTTTAATTGGTTTTATTTGACCACCTGTTTGTTCTACACACAAAAAAAATTGTGGAAAATATAAAGGAGCACAGACTAATATCTCAGGGAGAAGTGTTCATTTTGATGTTCATGTTCTTTGTTGTCATTGTTTTCTTGCAACTCTGGCATTATCCAGATGCTGGGGTCAAATGAGTGTAAGTGCGAAAGAAACTGCTGTGACATTTTAGTTGACAGGCATAATTCTGACATGTAAAAAAATCACTGAGAAGGAAAACAAAAATTGAAATTCACAAATGGGAGCTTAAAATGAGGATCATGCTGTCTACTTCAGAATTGCTCACTTGATTAGATATCCAGTCTTCTTTCCAAATATAACTGAATTCAAGGGTTTGTGAATTCACAAAAAGGAACACATGATTATATGAAGGTGTTTCAGAAGCCAAGGTCTGGCAGGTAGGGGTGCCAACCCTAACCCTTATCCTAATCCTAATCCTAACCCTAACCCTAACCTTTTTAGACTGAACGTGTTTTAGAGGTCAATCTTGGAGACAATTTTTTGGGGAAACTTCTACTCATGTAAGTGATACTCTCAGAAAGATGGTCTGGTTTCTTGCAATGATCATGAGGTCGTCCCAACAGGGCTTCTCATAACCTCATACTTTCTTGGAAACCACCCTTCTAAGAAGCCCTTCATTTGTCATGATGTTCTCCATTACACTGGGTTCAAAATACTTCCAGTGTTTTCTCAGTCTATAGGGACTGTGAGGATTCACATAAAATGGTGTCATGGGAGTGTAATGGGAGACCACTGTAATGGGAGACCACTTTGACTCCTAGTGTCACCAGTACCATTAAAGGATGTTTGATTTAATTTGCATTACATAGATATGGTTTTGTTTGGCAGAAATAAAATGTATGACCTTGAACTAATGAGAACTTTGCCTCTAAAATATATCAGCTTTAATATATACAATAATATTTTTTCCAAGTACTTACTTTGGAAAAGTATTTTGAACATTTCTGGAATTTTGCCTTCTAGAAATGGCTGCGGAGTTAACTGACAAGCTGGTCTGAAATCACTGTAGTTATTATAGCTTTAAGCTTTGTTGCTCATGTTTTCTCATGAATCCTCAAAGTGGGCAAGTGAACTGGGATACATAACTATTTGAGTTTGTTTTCTTCTTAAAATAAATTACTCTTAAGCATCACAATCTCTCATAGCCAATATTTATATACATTGGACTCCAAAGATAGTTTTCAAATAAAAGTTCCAAAGTTTTTTTTAATAACCCGAGCTTCTTTTGAACACTTGTAAAAGCTGCCCAGGTCATTCCTTGAAAAAAAAAAACAGCACTCATTTATGTGTATTAATCTTACAAATAATGGAGATCTAAGGTTATGTCAGGAATATGTTATAAAAGTAGTGCTCACAAGTTCTTTTTTGTCACTTACTGTGGGTGAGAAAGCATGATTTCTTTTAACTTCTGCCCTGTAACATTTTGCTAAAAATGTTACATAAATATATTTATGTGCTCCAAAGTTCTTTTTTATTCATAGTTTATTTTGCCAAAAATAATGTGGCCAATCTTGATGTGAGGGGTAGCATAGAAATTTTGAATGCACAAACTTGGCTTTGAAGCACATCCTTCCTTCCAACTTTTGATGGCAACCTTGAGACATTGTACACCTCTCTTTTTTTCCCTCTTGGATCCATTTTGTCCTAATGACAGTTGTGACATTTGAGGATAGATTATCAACTTTTGGCATTTGCAAACCATTTCTTTTGAAACTCTATTAATACCCAGTGCTCTCAATGCACCAGAATGTTGAGTGTATAATTTGCTTTGCAGTAACTTCTAGAATTAGTTGCATTAACTTTTAAAATTAGTTTCATTGTTACTAGAGAAATACAGAAGCTTATATTTTAAAATCTATTAAGCTAAAAAGGAATGGAGGAGAAAATGAAGGAGGAAAGGAACAAAGAAAAATTGGATTGCTTTAACCTCGGTGGCTTACCTCCATGAGACACTCATTTTCACACTTCATTTTTTGCCTCTCCTCTCTATTCCTAAATAATATTTGTATATAGATAACCTTCAGATATTACTAATTTTCTATTATGACAGAGTAATATGTTAATTATTCTACCCCTCGAACTTTTCATCCTCTCTGTCACTTTTAATTTTTAATTGAGGCATAATTAATATGCAATAAAATACATACATATGAAGTGTTTATCTTATTAAAATTTGATTTTTATGCACCTGTGTAAACACCATCATAAACAAGACATAGGATACTTTTATTCCTCAGGAAGTTCTCTCAAAGTCCTATTGGGTAAGCTTTCTCCCATCCTCCTTCATATATACACACACCACCCTAATTTCTAATGTCATAAAATAGTCTTATCTGTATTTAGATTTTATACATATGGAATCAAACAGTGTCCTCTCCTTTGGTTTGTCTCCTTTGTTTTGTCTTTGGTTTCTTACCATAAAATGTGAGATGCTTATCCATGTGTGTATCAATGGTTTATTATTAATTTATTGCTGAGTAGTACTCCATTATATATGGAAGTCATAATTTATTTATTTTTTGTCTTGGATATCTGGAGCATTTCCAATTTTTACTATTATCAGTAAAATTGCAATGAACTTTCACTTAGAGATTTTTGTTAGCACCTATGTTTTCAATTTTTTCTTGGGTTAATTCATAGGAATAGAATTGTTAGGTTATGGAAAAAATGGATGTTTTATTTTATCTTAAACTCTAGAATAGTTCTAGATGGTGACTAAAGTCAAATGCTCTTTTACAATCTTCCAGAAATGCATGAGAGTTCTATTCTTCTACATCCAAATTTGACACTAGACTTTTGCCAGTAGTCCTCATTTCTTTATGTTTCTTGTGTTATCTGTTTCCTCAGTTTCCTTTTTACTTTTGTCTCTTTCATATTGGGGTCATTTCACAGATTCTAATTATCCTTGTCTACTCATTTAAATTTTTAAAATGAAGCACTGAATTTGACTAGAAACTGTTTGTAGGCAAATCATCAAAGGAAAAGCCTGTCTTCAAGGAGTTGGTTGGACATCTGATTTTGAGAAGGGTCTTCTAGACAGAAGTTTCTTAGATAGTCTTTTCTCTGGGGAACTTCAGAGTCTCCAGAGAGATGCCCTCTTATCTGCAAGTTTGGATCTATAATTCTGTTTCCCAGGTGCTGGAGTGAAGTAAGTAAAGAGGTGTGGGAGCCCCATTCAATGTGCAGATTTTATTTAGTTTCTTTATTTCTCCTCTGAAGTCTCACCATTCCTTTTCCGTGTGTTTGTTTTCTCCATTATAAGGGTTTTCTAGCTAATTTCCCTACAGGATATACTTCCCTTCTTCTGCTCAGGATAAAGCCAGTAACCTGGCATATACTATCAGGGTAAGAATGAGAGCTAGGTGTGCATAACACAAAATTCCAGACAACCACCACATTTTCAAGTCCTGCTTCACTGCAGTCTTTTGTAGAACCAGAATACCCTGTGTGAGTCCTTGGCTTCCCATGAACCTCACCTTAGTGGATTTAGGTTTACTTTCCTTGCTCTGCAAAATTCTCTACCACAGTCTACCTACCTTCTCTCACCACCTACTATAATCTCTGGTGGTTATAGGTGTTACCTACTTTCCTAAAAGATAGAGTTTATTTCTTGGTTTTTTTTTTTTTTGTGATGTGGGCTTAATGTGTTTTGAATTTTTGGTTTTACATGGTTTCACCCAAGATATTCAAATTACATTGTACTTGATATTTGAGAGGAATTGAGCAATGGGAATGCTATAGTATTTGCTGATGAAGAGCAAATTTAGTGCTTCTGAAGAGCTAAGTTTAATGGGGCCACTCTGTTCATTTTCAAGAATGCTTGAAAGACTGCTTTAGAAAATGACACAAAGGAACTTCAGAACCATAGATTAGGGGTGGCACCCGTCTCTCTTTATCATCATGAGGGTTTGGAGGGTAAAAGTTCAAACAAAAGATACATTCACCTTTTAAAATGTAAATGAGCTGCAACATCAGCATAATTTCTTATGCTATCTTTGAAAAAAGAAAAACAAAAATACACTCACAGTTTTTTCTTTCTCCTCTCAAGAAAGGCTTTGAAAACCCATAATTATAGAATTTATTAAGGAAAAAAATTACTAATAAATACTGTTAGAGAAGAATACTCAAAGGTTTAAAGATTGCCAGCCAAAATACCTTATTTTTAGACTGAATCTTGGAAAGATACTGCAGAACTTACTCTCTGACAAAGATAAAGATAAAAATACAGATAAATTAAGCATATTGGTAATAAGAGGGAGGATAAGAGCTGACAAATTATTGACATTGCAGGTGGTAACTAAGGAAGGGTGTGCTAAAATGACACTTTGATGATCTGGCTGTGTGTGTGATTGTTGATGTGGATGATCAGAGGGAAATTCCCCCCAGGTGTCAGTCAACATATATAATCGAGAACCCATGACATGCTAGTCACTGTGTGGGCTATAAAGAGCACACCCATGATTTCTAAGAAGATTAGTTAGAAGAGGCATATTCAAATAAAGAGATGACATAAGGGAAGAGACACTGAGTGCCAACTAAGTGACATAGACAGTAAATACTACCCTAGCTCAGAAGTGACAGAGAAAATCATAGGTAGGTAGAGAATGGAGTCTGCACGGGAGAACAGAATTCACCACTGGTTGTAAAAATAAATCTGCATGAATCAAAATGGATGATCTAAATTTTGTAGTCTGTAAAGGAACTTGGCAGACATGGTATCATTATCTCTAAGTGAAGCTTTTTCTTTCTTTTTTTTTAAGTCTTTACCTTTTGGCTGAGGCTGAGATAGATTTATGCATTTTATCATTGTCTAGTTGATAGCAAGTGTTTGAGAGATTTTCATGATGAAAGTATCTCTTCTTGCTTTATTTATGAACTCACACGGTCACCTTTGATAGTATGATCCCAAACTGCCAAATTTGAGGACCTTGGCAGATGGAGACAACGCTATATTCAATTTTTGTTCCTCTGCTTAAAAGTAAGCAGGTTGCCCAGGGAGAATTCAAAGTAAAAAAGAAGATAAGGAAAACATCTGTGATTTGTAAAATCTGCCAATTCCTGGGATATTAATATTCTCACCATGACCAACTTCAAGCTACCAACTCAGGTTACTGAGACTTGGGAACACTGGAGCAACATGAGCTGTCCTGAGCTGCTGCAAGGTCACGCCAGCACACTGCTGAAGCTGTGACATTCCCGACTCTGGCCAGTGAGGTGTGGATTAGGATAATGCTCAACACTGCAGTTCTTCTCTTTCCATTCTGATCCTCACTGGGTCTTCCTACTATTCTTCTTTTTCAGATATTTGTCTCTTGCGACAGCAATGAAAAAGTCAAAGATGCTCTCTCTCAATATGTATCTTGTTCATTTAGGCTGTCAAATGTAATTTAGTTTGTTATAGAGAACAGTAGTGTCTTGTTGCTTGAGTGGACATGTGGCTGTGATGTACAGAGGAGAGTAGCATTTGGACCCAAAGTACTATGCAGGGTTTTTTTTACAGCTGTTTGCTATGACTCCCTTCTCATCCAGGCTTGTAACTACAGGGTTCATCTTCTGAAAATACAAGTACTGAATCCAAAAGTCTCTGCAAAGAACTCATAACTACATGTCTTTAAAGTCCATTCCAAGATTATCTATATATTTTTAAGTACCAGAGGTTACACATAGGGGCATTTAAGAACTGAACCATGTTCCAAGCCCTTTTTAATTTATTTTTTATTTGTAGACAGGGTCACACTGAGGTGCTTAGGGCCTCTCTAAATTGCTCAGGCTGGCATTGAATTTGTGATCCTCCTGCGTCAGCCTCCACAATTGCTGGGATTACAGGTATGCACCACTGTGCCCAGCCAGATTCTTTGCATTACATTTTGTGTCCTTAAATGAATCTGGGGCAGATTTTATAGAGATGTTCAGAACTTTGAGTATCTGCACTGTAAGAAAACATCAGAGTACTAGGCCAAAACTAGTTAAGGAGTGACACAAAGATATGTAAAGTAGAATCTTCAAATAAGGAGAATCCGGTGAGAGCCCATTTTTCCTAATGGACAACCAGGGTATAGTGCTCATGCACCAAGAAGGAAGTCTTAGCCCCTTCCCGAAATGTTCCACAAAGTGACAGCCACCTAATAATCCAACATCCGCCTTATGTCCCACTTGGCTCATGCCATTTTCCTGCTCTCTGAACTTGCTTCTGATTTTATGTTACTCATCAAATCTGACAGTGTCCTTATCAAAGTGCAGCATCCATATTGGTCTTGATTTTGCCTAGGAAGGTACCAGGAAGACCCCCATGACACCCATATGAGATTTATAGCCATTACAGATAGAGAACCTTTCACACCAGTACAACTAATCAGGCTTTTACACTAGTATAGCTCGGATATAATGCAAATGCCATAAACATGCAGTGTCCCTTGGAGATTTTAGCAGAAAATCCAAGCAACAGTTCAATTATTTTTTTTTTCCTTGCTGAGGAAATTTACACAAGATTCAGTACCGAATCATGGAGCTGAGCTCAGTCCAGTGGATGGACGAGTGTGGGCCCTTGTTGTCTTGGGACACTGTGCTGGAGTCACATACGTGTGCCTTATTCCTTCCCTGGGGATATTATTCCTTCCCCAGGATTGTTTCTGGTACCTTAACCTGCTGATCAGGGAAACTCTCAGTAATACTCTCCACCACTTTACTGGACCATTTGGATTCCATAACTATTACAAAAGAGAGAAGAGAGCAAATGATTTCTGGTTCATATCTACAGCTCCACACATTCCCTTATCAAGGAGGCTTGACAAGGAGTCCCCCAAAGTTCTCAAATAGGAAACTACCCACTTAAGACTCATCTAGATAAAAGCCAAGGATCAGAACCAGGGATGCAATAATAATGCCAGTTATAAAGAGTTGGGAAAATAATACAAAGAAGAACAAAATTCAGAATTCAGATGCTGGAGTCAGGAACAAGTGAGAGTTTAGAGGAATAGAAAGGTTGAGAGAGAAGCCCTGGATATTGTCAGAGAACTAGAGACAATTATTGTGTGGTGGGGTGCAATAGATGCACTATATGTATTTTCAGCCAGCCATACTCAGAGCTAGGTGGAAGGACAAGTTCGGGTGTCTGCATTTTAAACACGTCTCTACAGCAAATGACATTTTGCTGTGCTGCAGTTTTGTTAGAACATCAATATATGTGTTGACAAGGCAAAGGTGTATTAAATATCTTTATGGATAGTCAATCCTAATAAAGCAGGACATGCACTTAATTATAGTCATTTAATGGTGGTTTTTCTATTTTAATTATAGTTTTATATAATCTAAGCATGATTTAGTTGAATAATAATAAAGTAGCATTTATATACTGTGTACGAAGAAGGTTTTGGATTCTTTATACTTCTGAATTACACTCTCATTCTGAATGTATGTAAATAATATACTCCTCGAGAATATTACATTGCTGGAGCTTCACACTGCACTTAAATATTAAGGAAATTTATTTGCAGGTTATTGAAGATAGGAAGATTCACAAAACTACTTGAGCAACATATTCATATTGTTTACACACAAATCTGAATTTCACTCAGCCTGTTGGTGGTTTACTCCCCAAAGCCCCAATGAGTGCTTTAACTCTGAGTTTGGGATTTGACTCTGTGGTAGGAAGACAGTAGTTTAAATGTGTGTGTGTGTGTGTGTGTGTGTGTGTGTGTACTTGCACTTGGGGAAGAGTTCTTTCCTTATACTAATTTACTTTGTGAATTTATTTGTGCCTGGAGATTTCCAGAGAAAGACACATTGAACTCAGTTTCTGACACTGTGTCTAGAGGTGGCACTTGCAGAAGCAAGAGTGGCACTCACAGAGGCAGGTAACATTTCCAAATTTCAGAGACAAAACTGAGGATTTTCTTACCGTCCCTTGGTAGCTGATTCTTACTCTTTCACGCCAGCATTGTAACTCTTGTCACTTTTTAGAGTCCCTCTGGGGCATTAGTACTGAGTTATTAACTGTCCTATGTTTAGGCATCTTTTCTGAAAAGAGAAACACCACCAGCAAACCATGACTGCTACAGACTCTAGTTCGTTTTTTGTGCCTGCGGAGGACACATCCCTGTAATGGTGTTCCAGGTCTCTTTCCACCAGGTGTGCTCCCAGTGCCTTGATACTCAGCTAATTGGGGCACTGGAGCAAAAACTGTGCCATTCTCTTGGTTTTTAGGACTCAATTTAACTGGTAGTTGGGAATCATCAGGAGGGGCCAGGAAAGAAAAGAGGCTCCTTCCAAGGATGATATCACTTGGCAGTGAGAAGCTCATCAGGGCAGGCTGGAATAAGAAGTTGAGAAGGCAGGATTCATCACACTAATAAATGTCCATTGCAGTTGTGGGTTAAAGGTACAGGGTAAGGGTGCCTGCTGAAGAACCAAATTCTATGAAGGAAATATGATGAAATATGACATTTTGCTTTTTATATTCCTCATTCACCAGTTTGTACAAATTGTCTAGAATTATAGGAATTACTTTTCATGAGAGTTATGGCTACGTCTTGATCTAATCTTCCTCTTCCTCTGTGGCTACAGTTAGAAATAACTGCTTCCTAGGTCTGAAGACTACTTTAACTAGGTTAGGTATCATGTTCTTCTTTTCCCCCTAAATATTCCCAAGTTCCTTGAATTTAATTATTTATTTTAGTTTGCATGAACGAAGACTAGAATTGCCGAACGTAAGAGCAGAATTTCATTTCCTCAGGGAACATCTGTGTGTGTTTGAATTGCTCTGAATCTACAAGCCATGTTTTTACTCCACTTTTTCTAGTTGACTAATTGATTGTGACAGGTGTCATCTAAGCTCTGCAGCTCAGGCTGACCTGATACTAAGGCAGAGGCATAGTAAGCAACCTCTGTTGATGAAATAGAAAGGCTATGCTTGGTTATTTTTCCTTATTGATTTTCTGGTATATGATGTCAGTTAATTACCAAGAGCCATTCACTGCATAAATGTAAGCAGTCATTATGACTGTATTTTCCATTGATTTTTTTCTCCTACAAGCATGATCAGTTATTTGTTCATTTTGAGCTGAACATAAATGTATACATCTGTGGTTGTATACACATGCGCATGTGATAAGGTGAACACCATATGCCCATGAAGAATAAATTCTCTATAATGTAGGCATGGGTATGTGGGTATGAACAGAAAAAGAACAACACATATCATTGCAATGTTGTAATTCATGTTTATGCCAACTTGTACCAAAAGAGGGACTTGTAAGGTATTGAACTTTAACTATATCACGTTTTTTTTAGTTTTTCAAGACAGTGAGAAAAATTATAGTATTTATATTATGTTATGTTATGTTAAGGGAAAGAAGCCAAACATAAAAAAGTACATATGTATGAGTCCACTTATATAAACTTCTAGAAAATGCAAACCAATCTATAATGACAGAAAAAAAAATTACAGGTTTCCAGGAAGTGCAGGTGGCAGGAAGAAAGGATGAACTCCAAAGGTCATGATGATACTTCTGCGGCTAATGGATATATTCTGTATCTTGATCAGAGTGATGCATTTGGGAGTTCATACATCTGTCAAAATTTACCAAACTGTGTACTTCTAATGTTTACAATTTGGTGAACAAAAATCATACTTCAGTATAATTCAAAAACTGATATCTGTGTCTCAGCATTTAAACAATCGAAGAATTACCATAGATTTGTCACATCACTAATAATATTAAATGATTTGTGCATGTGAGATGTGTTAGCTTTTCACAGCTATGAAAAATACCAGACAAGAACAGCTTATAGGAGAAAATGTTTATTTTGGCTTACAGTTTATGCTTTTGGAGGATTTAGTCCATAGTTGGTCACCTCCAAGGCAGAAATATCATGGCGGAATGGCATGGTAGAAAAAGGTTATGCAGCTCATGGCACCCAGGAAGCAGATAAAAAAGAGAAGAGCTGGGGAGAAGATAAACCCTTCCAGGTTCACACCTACTGAGCAGAGTCAGTCATGTCTGTGTATAGTGTACCAGGTCGTGAAGGAGTTAACACACCTCTCCTTAGAGCTGTCGATTTCCATCTTCCTCATCAGGAAAATAAGACCTATAATTTGCAAAATGAGTCCATATGCTTGAACAGTGACTGAATGAGAAAATGAAGTATTTTAATAATTAGCTATTCAAATTATCTTATGGTTGCCTACTGTTCATAAAATCAAAAACATAATATAAAATAACATAGATCATAATATTAGTTACAGATGTCAGCTTCCTCCTCTTTTTCTGAAGAAAAGGTGTTAATGAATTACTCCAGACTGATTTCTGACATAATTGCCAGGATTGTACAATATATCATTCTACATTTATGCCAGCAAATTAGCATCTGTGATTCATACAGTGGTAGCTTTCCTAATTTTATCATGCACTAAATACATGTTGTTTAGGTTTTCAAAATAACAGGTGGCTCTATACCTTCTAGACTGAAGAGAATTTACAATTCTGCCATTGAATTAGTGAATATTTCAAAGATGACACTAACGATATGCCTGTGGGTTTGCAGCAAAATAAGGTTGCAACTCTTGACAAGCTACTAAATACTGCAAATGCATCCATAATTTGAGCATGAGAAATACGACTTTTAATAATTCTTGCTCCCTTTTTTTTCTAATGTATTTTTTCATGACAAGTACACAACACTCAGCACTTAATATTCATTTTCTAATACCAGGAAGGCAGCTATAAGTGGTGTCATCAGTAGAAGATGTTTGTAATATTTTGTGTGCTTGTATGGACTACGTACAGAATCACTTCATCAAAGAGCTCAGGTTTACAGACCTTTTCTGCCATTTTATTTTTGAAGTTGGGTGCATTTCTGTACTACTCAATTGCTTCCAAAATACAAATTTGCACTAGGACCCACTTACTGTGAACAGGGTGACTTGTATAACACCTGTTGTATAGCAATCAGAAAAAAAAAAAAGATGGTACAATTCCTCATTTATGGTCAACGGATGTGTCTTTTTTTCTGTCCTGAACTGCTCCCATGGGGCTTGCATCTCAGAGGGCAAAGAGCAGTGTCATTTCTAATGATGTAGCTGTCCTCCATTATGAGAAAGTTATTAAGCATCCTTCTTACATGAATGGAAAAGAAAATGATAGTATATGTTTATTTTCTTTGTCTTTAAAGGAAAAAGTGGGTGCAAAAGAGGATTTAAGTGTTTGTTTAATGTCATGCACTGGTGAACAGGGAATCAGTAGTTGTGAACTTGTGATCTAATTTCTAGATTTGTTTGTTTTTCTGCTCAGTATCTCCTTTTTACCTCCTGTGCATTAGGAATTCCATTTGTGATTTATAAATTGTAGCTCCATTGACTCTTAAAAGACAGTCCTAGAAATTAAGTAGTGCTACTATCATCCACAAGTTGCAGGTAAGCAAACTGAGGCATAGAGAGGTATAGTAAATTGTGTAAGAGCCCATCATTACTATGTGGTGGAGGGAATTTGTCTCTGGTGTGTGTACTTAACTACTATGCTCTGCTGCTTGTCATTCCCCCTTGCAACTTTTCTTTATCCTCTGGATCAGAAACACATTATGTAATACCTGTTTTGCATTAGTCCTTTTTTTTGTTGCTATAACAGAATACTTGATTCTGGGTAATACATTAAAAAAAAGAGGTTCATTTGACTTATAATTCTGGTAGTTGGAGGATCCAAACAGCATGACATCAGTATGCTGGCAATGGCCTACTTGATTGCATCTTCACATGGTAGAGTAAAGGAAAGGGTAATAGCCAAGTGCATAAGTGGTCAAGCATGGGGGACTGGTCTTGATTTACAGCAGTCTATTCTTGCAGGAACAAATACAGTCAAAGGAGACCTAATCCACTCCACCAAGAGAGGCACTAATCTTTTCTTGGGAAGGAATCCCAGTGATGTAATCATCTCCCAACAGGTCTTGCCCCTTAAGAGTCCACCACCACCAAGTACCATTACATGGGTCACACATGTGCCAGTTGGTAAAACTTCGGGAGGACAAGCCATATCCAAAGCACCATGTCTATGACTACTACAGTTTCCACTGTCATATTGACTCAGTCACCTGGGAGGGCAGAAGTGTGAGCTTCAAGAGGGGTGTGGTTGCTTATTTCCTTTGTTCCCATCACCTGGACCAATGCCTGACACCCAAAAGGAAATCCGCTAGAGTATTTTGAGTGAATGAAATGATCAGATGATTTGATGGTTGAGTGTATGGATGTATAGATTTTTCCCTTGTTTTAAGGAAACATTTAGTCTAAAATGACAGGCCACAATTTCTGTGAATGAATGGTTTTATATCTTTTTATTCTTTCATATTCTATGAAGAAACTTTCTATAAAAGAAACTGTTCCAAAACTGTTGGGTGAAACAGATTTGCTCAGTTTTGAAATGTATATTAGAAAAACATATGTTAAAACCCAAGTTAAACAATCTTTTATCTATATGACTCAGTCTCAATTTAGATTAATTTGATAGAGGTGAAAATTAATTCTTTCATAGAAATTGTCTTGCCATGTTTTAGAATGATGTTTCTTAATGGGGAGACTTTTCATGAGCAGCAACTGAGGATTGGGATAAGGAATCTATGATGGGAAGTTCTTGAAAGAGGCTATCCCAGACTCAAAAGAGAACATTAACATACTAGGGTTAATAGTATTTGTAGTTTTGTTTTCATATTCTGATCATTATAAAAAATAATGTCATGTTTATAGATTAAAAACTAAGGGCCACTCAATTTTATTTTTTCAGACAGAGGTAGGGACTTATTCAGAAAGGAAAACTAATACAATCAAGAGAGGGGAATAGATTTTTATATAAAGACTAATATATGCTGAAGGAAAGAGAGGAAGAAAATGTCAGTGTGTGGTGATGTATGAGGTTTGGGTAATTGTTTTAAGATTGGAAAGATAAAGCCTGAGAAAGAGAATTTCAACAACATTTATAAAATAAAAAAAGGACACGATATGTGGTTATTGATTTATTCAACAAATTCCAGCATTCTATACCCCAAGGATCTACTCAAAATTTAGAAAAGATCGTTTGGGGATAAGTTGTAAATATATCTCATAGCAAAT